>NW_023425515.1:166498446-167140946 GCF_014108245.1 Pipistrellus kuhlii | reverse complement strand
TTATCTTTTTTAATGCTCACAATCCTGAGGATATGTTTTTCATTGATTCTAGAGAGAGAGGAAGGAAGAGGGAGAGAGAAAGAGAAACATTGATGTGAGAAAGAAACATCCAGTTATTGCTTCTCATATGTGCCTCAACTGGGGATCAAATCCACAACCTGGGTGTGTGCCCTGGCTGGGAATCGAACCTGTGACCCTTCGGTGCACTGGAAGACACTCTAACTAAACCACACTGGCCAGGGCCCAGATCCAAGTCTTTATTAGGAACTCAGTATAGGGTATGCCTGTGGGCCTTGTATTAGCATAGCTTTTGGATGGGGTGACCCTGGGTAACTAGAAGCAGTCTGGGGGTGCATGGCATTACATGAGGTGAGGGGTACACAGGAAGAGCAATGCTGGGGTGTGGGAGACCTGTTTTGAGTTGGGATGAGACAGGTCAGGGCAGCTGTGGTCCGTGTGCTTGGGCCATCAGTGGCTGAGTTGGCGACTGAGAAGGCAGGCTCTCGGGAGTGCTAGGAGCCCGATAGGCTGGGCTGCCCCCTGGCCTTGGCCGCCACAGGCTGACACCTTTATAAAGACATTACAAGACGTTTTCTTCTATGAAATTCGAAACAAAAACAAACACACATACCCTGCAGGCTGTCAGGAAGCCATGTGAGAAACCTGAGCTGTCCCATTTTGGGGTTTTTGTCTGTTCTATTTTTGAGGCTGGTAAACTGATTTCCTGTTTGTTGCAAAATGGGTGGTTGTCGCTGTCTGTGCCTGGCCTGACAGGAGGTGGCCTCACCAGCTCCTGTTGTTCTGCCTTAAGCTGGTTTCCTCCTGAGAAGGGGCCAAGAGGAACCCGGGGTTGCCGGGGCGCGGAGCCAGGGCACCCTGCCAGTGCTTCCCAGGACGCCCCGGTGACTGAAGTCACCAAACGCAGTTCTCAGTGCCCCTGAGGGGACATTTCATACTCCAGAGTCAAATTAGAGACTCAGTAAGTGAGTGAGGGCGGGACTCAGAAGAATGAGTCATCATTGGAAGAATAAGGGAGGAAACAAAAAAGGGATATTAGTTGATATATTGATACTTGCTACAGGGCTCCTATCGCATTGAATTGTTACATGTTATTACCATTTTACAGATAAGGAGGCTGAGGAGTCATGTAATCAGGATATTGGCACGTTGATATGTCTTGGAGAGTGAGTTCAACATTCCTCCTACTACCTTTTTTGTTTTTAATATATATATTTTTTTATTGATTTCAGAGAGGAAGGGAGAGGAAGAGAGAGACAGAAACATCAATGATGAGAATCATTGGTTGGCCGCCTCCCGCAAGCCCCACTGGGGACTGAGCCTGCAACCCAGGCCTGTGTCCTTGACTGGAATCGAACCCGGGACCCTTAGGTCTGCAGACCGACACTCTATTCACTGAGCCAAACCTGCTAGTGCCTCCCCACTACCTTTTTATTGAAGCTCAAAGAGGCAAAAGAAGCCTGCAGCAACTCACACAACCAGTTAGTAATAGAATCAGAAAGTTACTTAATTAGAGCTTTCTAGTCAACTGGATTTCCAAACAGCCTTAGATGCTTTCCAGCCTGGCAGGAAAATGATGCCAGACTGGCATGGACAGAGTTGGACCCTAAGACAGGCCACCCAGCCTGCCAGTGTGGGGTCTACATTTGCAAACATTGCCTCTCCAGGCACCTGGATGGTGACTTCTAAGCTGGCCCTCTGGGTCCAAGGGTTCTACCTCCCACCCGGTCCCCTCATCCCTTCACATCATGCCATTTCAGGCTCTCTGACACCCCTGGGGGGTCCTGGATTGCAAGAGGGTGTAGGCCAGGCTGAGAAACCCCACTGGCAACTCCTCCCTTGTCTTTTGGGGCTTAAACATTGAAAGTCATTCTAAAAGTGCAGGCCTGCTTTGTTGGCTGGTTATTCCCTTTTGTTGGTGGTTCTCAACCTGCTCCGGGACCCCTGGGACATTACTGTAGGAGGTCTGAAATTGGTTTTCACACGTGTAGTTGCTCAGTCAACAGAGGCTCAAAAGTTGTCACGGATTCTTTGCAGTAAGCCCTTACATGCCTCAGTCTGGAACCACTACCTGGGGCATTCCCAGGTCTTAGGAGCTCTCCTTAAATAATTAGTTTTTCAAATTAACTCAATCCAGGGGTGATAGAGGATAAAGCACCCCATCAGCCTAGGTGGCATCACCTTGAGAGACCTTGGAGGGGGAAGAAGAGGGAGCAGCTTGAGGGGAAAAATGACCTGGTGGGGGAGGGGTGGGCTTTTGCTCCCCACAGTGTCTCCTCCACTCCTCCTGCCTTGGGTAATGCCCCTCCATCTCTTCTTGCTGAGGCTCTCCTTCCCTCTGTGGCTTAGAGCAGATGACCCTCTGCCAACGGCCCAGCATTGTCTCCTTCCTCCATCCTAATCAGCCCTTAGTTTTACCCCCTCTCCTCTGACCTGCCTTCATCATACCTGCTTTTAAGTTCTTTGTGACTATTTAACTCCACTTGGTAATTATAGCTCCTTAAGCGAGAAGATATTATTAATTACTAGAGTCCCAAAGCATGAAATTCATGCACCCAGGGGGGGTCCCCCTCAGCCAGGCCTGCACCCTCTTGCAGTCTGGGAGCCCTTAGGGGATGTCCGACTGACAGCTTAGTGGGCCTAAGTCATCAGTCGGACATCCTTAGCTCTGCAGAAGGGGCGGGAGAGGCTCCCACCGGCCACTGTGCTCTCCAGCTATGAGCCCAGCTTCTGGCTGAGTGGCGCTCCTCCTGTGGGAACACACTGACAACCAGGGAGCAACTCCTGCATTGAGCGTCTGCTCCTTGGTGGTCAGTGTACATCACAGCAACTAGTTGTTCCATCATCGGGTGGAAACTGGCTCTCTGACATCCCTGAGGGGACCTGGATTGCAAGAAGGTGTAGGCCAGCCTGAGGGATCCCACTGGTGCACAATTGGGGTGGGGAAGGGATGTGAGAGGTTGGACAGCTAGGAAGGGACCATGGAAGGGTTCTAGGGTGTGTCTGGTCCCAATTGGCCAGACCCCAGCAGCAAGCTAACCTACCGGTCAGAGCATCTGCCCCCTGGTGGACTGGTCGACTATCTGCCCCCTGTTGGTCAGTGCACATCATAGCAAGCAGTTGAGCAGCCTTAGCATATTATTAGCATATTACGCTTTGATTGGTCGAATGGCAGACCAGACACTTAGCATTTTAGGCTTTTATTATATAGGATAGTTTGTTCTCCTCACATTGTGGTCCAGGGCCTGATCATGTGGAAGAAAGGGAGAAGGCAAACCCTGGCAGGAATACTGGGAATGGGAGGAAAGAGTGGTCCCAGATCAACCCATCTTCTTTCCCCTGCACCTGCCATCTTTGCATAGGAAGCATCTTGTCATGTGGCTCCTAATACCTCAGTGGCTTTGCAGATTTTGTGAAAGGGGCTCCTGCCTTACTTTTGCATAGCTGGCCATTTGAGATCCCTCTTTAATTCTGTTTTTGCTATTTATTGCTGCCTAGCAACTTTCCCAACTTAGTAGCTGAAGACAATGATTTATTATTTTTCACAATACTGGCAGGGTTGTTCCTGGCTGAGCATGGCTGGGCTGACTCCAGGAGCGGCAGTCACCTGGCAGCGGGGCTGGACTCACACGACTAGGGCCACAGTGCTGGGCCACGTCACTCTCCCACGTGGCCTCCCAGCCCCCAGCAGGCCAGACTCAGCTTGCTCACAGCACGTGGTCTCAGGGTTCCACAAAACAGAAGCTGCCAATGTAGGTCACGAAGGTTCAAGGAGTGACCGCAGTGGGGCCCTGGTGGTGGAGCCCTGGTTAAATGAGCAGGGGAGCCGGAGCCTTGGCTCAGGCCTTGTGCTGGGCTGGCAGACACCTGCCCAGGTATGGGCTTCAGTAGTGGGTGCTCCATAAGCATCAAGAACATTCCTACAGAGACCACCAGGAGACAAAGAAAGGGGTCATTGGATGGTGACTTTGTGCCATGCCATCCATACACACACCTGGAGAAAAGGGAGAGGAAGACTTCTCATTGGTTGCAGAGCACAGCTTCCAGAAGGATCAGAAAGAAAAGGAGGAGGTGGAAGCCAGCACCTCTGGCTCCTCCTTTATGCCAGAACATGTGGCTTGTTTTCATCTACAAGAGCACATCAGTCCTCAGTGTAGCTGAGGAAGCACTTATCAATAGTCCTTGTGGGGAAGAGTGTGGGATATGCTGCTTTGCTGTTTTTCAATTTTTATTTTATTTTTATTAATTATAGGATAGCATGCTTATTATAGACTAGAGGCCAGTGCATGAATTTGTGCAGGGTGAGGTCTGGCCAGCCTGGCCTGGATTGGGGCCTGATCAGGGCCTGGCCAGCTGCAGGGAGGGGCTGTGGGAGGTTGGCCAGCCAGTCTCACCCCAATTGGTGTGAGGGGGGACTATCTGGGGTGGAACTGTATGGGGGGAGGGGCTGCACCAATCTGGGTGATGAGGGCAGATCAGGGGTGGGGCCAGCCATGAGTAGGGGCATTGGGTAGTGGGCCAACAGCCCCGCCCCCGAATGAAGTGGGAGGGCTCATCAGGGGCCAGCATCCTAAGGGAGGAGCCATGGGTAGTTGGCCGATTGGCCCCACCCCTGATCAGAGTGGGTAGAACTGGCTGGGGGGAGGGGCCATGGGCCTATTGGGGTGGTGGGAACCCATCAGAGGTGGGGCCAATCTGGGGGAGGGGTCACAGGTGGTTGGCCGGCTGGCCCTACCCCCAAATCCAGCTGATTCGCTCGCTGCATAGCGACTGGTCATTCCAGTCATTCCAGTGTTCTGGTCGCTGGCTTTTTATATATATAGATAATTTAGAATATATAGAATGCTGAAACCTGGTAAGGGTAAACTGCCTGCTTGGTTAGTAAGTGTGGAGTGTGGATTTGAACTAGAGAGAGGCCGCAGCATGTGCCCAGTGCCCCTCTTCATCCACTCGCTCACTCACTCACTCAAATGGCAGATTGGATGCTTTCTGTGTGCTGTGGATTACATCTTCTCATTTACTTTTACAGGGAAAGAATCTGTCAGGAGGCAAAGGTAGTGACAGGGCTGGGAAGTATATTTAATGTCTGTATAGAAAGGTAGATAAGAAATAAGTACAGGTGTGTGTTTGTGCATGGGTTAGGACACACGCATACCTTTCCCAACACTACCCACTGGCAATGGTGCTCCTGTAGAAACGGGCACACCCAGTGCCAGGTCTTCATCTCCACATGCCCACTTTCCAATAGAGCTGTTCCTCGGAGAAACGGCTGATTCTGGGGCTGGGCCAGGAAAATACAGCTTGAGCCTGGAACTTTTTATAGTTCTAGAAAGTCAGGAAGTGCTTAAACACAAAACAAGGCAACAGATGAGAGTGTGTCTAAAGGACGCGGGATCAACTAAAAAGAGCTCAACAGTAGGCAAAGCTGAAACAATTGGAGCAGTAAAATAAATAACAATAGAATTGAATTATAACTGGAAGAACCCATGACTACTCATTGCACATAAATAATTGAATAAATAAATAAACAGGGAAGAAGACAAATCTTCTTTGTAGAATTCCAGTGGGTATATGTGCATTATGCCCCTTCCAGTGAATGAACTTAATTCCTCTCCCCTGGAGGGTGGTGATTGACTTCCAAAGAAGGGAGTATGGAGAGGGAACAGTAACAGTCAATCCTGGAGACATGACCTTAACCAAGAGATCAAGCGGAGCATCACCAGCAGAGCAGCTTCTTGGTCCCTCCCTGCGTGACCAGGGTCATGGGACAGTGAAGCCCAACCAATGGGCAGAGGAGTGAAGAACTCAAGAGTGTCCAGGTTAGAAGGAGGACCTGAGAGAAGTCAGAGCACCAGGCTCAGGAAGGGCCACTCTGCAGACAGGGAGCGTCCCTGCAGAGGGAGAGGAAGCCCAGAGAGTGGGCCCAGGTGTCAGGATCTCTGGCATTGCTGGGGACGACTGCGCATGGGTGTCTTGGGGATCCCCAGAAGGTAGCAGGTCCTAGTTTTCAGGACCCAAGGTCTCTATCGTGGCCTGTGATTTTGGGTGTGTCCACTGATTTCACGGCACCCAGGGCAGGCGCTGCCCAGGGCAGCCCACACCTTTGTGGGCCAGTCTGATGCTTGGGAAGTTCTTCCTTAGGTTGAATTGACATCCTCTCCCTCCCATTCCCATTGATCTTTAGCCTTCTGTGGGAACGGCCCAGCCATCCTGCCGTCGGGTGGCCATCCACATCAGCACAAACAGAATCCAGGTTCCCTGAGCCTTCTCCTCTCCTGGCTACCCACCTCTCTGTTCCACAAGGACACAGCTTCTGTGCAGGGCTCCGGGGAGGCAAGTCCCACAGCTACAGACACTGTGCATCTCCTGGTGGTCCTCCCGTTTTTCTGTTTTCTGTCCAGATCACCAGCATATGTGATGAGCTTGAGGGGAATGGCCATGGTGCCTTGGGCTTTACTGTCCTGTGAACTTGAATGGAATGAAAGGTGTCCTTTTGCCAGGTCAAAGTCATGACAGGAGGAAGGTTCCTGCCGGGATGGCTTTGGCAAGGCTGTCTGTCCCCTCCTGCTACTGGTCTCCTGGCAGGTGTTGTTTCCATGCTCCTGGCACTTGGTGGCTGCCTGAGGGCAGCTTTCAGGGTGGCAGCTGAGTGTTTGCCCCTTCACTTCTTGAGCCTCCTGCCTTGGGGCACGAGTACCTACTCAGGGAAGGGAACTGGGGAGGGACAGGTGGTGAGAGGCAGGGCCACGGACTGGAGAAGTCAGAGCCCTGGAGAAGGTCTCTGTGAGCACCAGGGAAGCGGGAGGGAGGTGAGTTATACATCCATTCATTCACCAGCAGACATTCCCTGGGGCCTTCCAGGTACAGTGTGCCCAAGAGCAGGCTCTGTTGCCCTCAGGAAGCCCCATCCTCCCCTAAGGACAGCCCTGCCCCTAGGTCAGCCTCCCAGGCCCAAGAGGATGACACCCCTTCTCAGGGGAGTGTTCCCTGAACAACTTCATGTATGCTCCGGTGCCACAGACTGAGATGAATGACCTGGCTCCTGCCTTAAGCAACCCAGGATCTGGGAGGCGGCGGGGGGATGCAGATGGACAAGTAAATGGTGGCATGGTATGGGTGCCCTGGTAGATATTTGGGGGCATAAAGGACAGCAGGAGCCATCAGTTCTGCCTGGCAAGGGTGTGGTGAGAGTATCTGGAAAGGCTTAAGATGAGGGGTGTCTCTGGGGCTGGAGCTGGGGAGCTAAGAAAGTGTTCCCAGGCTGTCCAAGGAGAGTCCCTGAGGAGAAGCAGAGGGTGTGATGGCCGAGGAAAGCATGATACTTGAGGAAACTAAAAATAAATAAGTAGGTTTGGAGCATGGAGTTTGGGAACAGGGAGGGGAAATGTGTGTCTGGAGAGATGAGTAGGAGCCAAACCAGTAAACGGCTTGTATGTTTGTCTTGGATTTTCTGTATATATTACCACGGGCTTAAATGACAGAGGCTCAAACACATAAGGGGCTCTTTTCTTTTCCCATAAAAGAACCAAAGGTAGCCAGCCAGCCTGGACTTGGTATATGGCAATTCTACAACATAAGCACCATCTCAGGCTCTTCCTCTCCTTCAGTTACTCCATCCACAGAGCATGGCTTCCATCCTGAAAGCTCCAAGCTTCATCCTCATGTTCCAAGATGGCTACTGGAGCTCCAGCCATCACACCCACTGTACTCAGAGGAACTAGAGAAAGGTCGGGGCAGCCACATGTGCCCCTGTCCAAGAGCCTTCTTGGTAGTTCCGCCCAGTGATTTGCACCTACAGCTTACTGGCCAGGGCTCAGTCACCCAGCTGCAAGAAAGGAAGGGGGGTGGGAGTTTCAAAACAAAATGCCTCCTATTAGCAAGGTGTTGAGGTCGGAAGGAATTTGGCCATCAAAGGAAGAGAATAGGGTGGTCCGAGGAGAAACAGCAGCAGGTGCAAAGGTGTGTGGGTGTGAAGGAGCATGGGCTGTTGGAGGAAAGGGGAGTGGATCTGACTGGCTCAAGTGGACTATGTATGTGTGTACACATGTATATGCCCTGGTGACGAGAAAGGGGTTAGAAGGAGTTCTGAGAGGCGGGGTGGGGTTAGGCTATGTGATATGGTGAATGCAGTGGTAGGGAGTTTGGATTTTATTCTACAGGAAAGCGTGAATCAGGCAGAGACATTCAGGGGGTAAGTTAATCAGACATGGGTTTTTTGGAAAATCAATCGGAACACGGATGTCCGGGAGAGAAAGCAGGGGAGGGGTGCTGGTGTTAGAAGGGATGTGCCTTGTTCATGGGGGCAGTGAGGAAGCGTGGGTATTAAATACATGCTGCCTGGGTATTAAATCAGGGGAGTGGAGTTGGCTTGGTGGGAAGGGGCCACGTTGTTGAGGCCTGGAGATGTGATGTGGTAAGAAATAGGGAGCCACGGAAGGTTTTGTAGTCGGGTTTCCTGACTATGCATTCACCCATGGCCAGTGGGTGCATATCTTTGGCAGGGATGCTTGCTCTTGCTTTTGGAGGAAGGAAAAAAAAATGCACTTTTACTGATCACCTTCTATGTTCCAGATATGCTGCCTCTTACATTTTGCAGATCTGAAAACAAAAGCACAGAGAGTTTAAGCAGCATATCCACAGTCACACAGCTAGGAAGTGGCAGAACCAGAGAAGCCAGGTCTGCCAGTCACTTCTGACCCTGGAGTCAGAAACAATACCTGACCCAATACCTGACCCTGTTTCATAAACCGGCTTCTTTTACTCGGTGGGATTATTTTGTCTTATATGACCTGGGGCTTGACTCGAGTGTCATGTGATCCTGTCTGGTGAAAAACCACGTATTCACAGCTTCTTTAACTTGTTCTTATTCAAATGAAGCCCTAAAGGAGGCTTTGACCGAGAAAGCAGGACAGGAGAATGCAGCATGCGCTGGGGGCTGGGAGACCATGTGTCTCATCCCAGCCTACCTGGTGACTGTACTGGTGGCCAGAGTCCCAGCTCTTTACTTCCTGTTTAGCATTTTCTCTCCTCAGAGAGGTAGAGCGGTCAGACTAAGTAAATATTTTCCAAATAGTCTGTGGGTTCCACCTTCACAATTCATGCCACACTCATTTACTATTTATTTAAAAACCTCCTTGAAATATGTTTTCATTTATATATTTATTTATTTACTTTTTACTAAACTTTGGACTAAATAATAAGGTCTGCTCAGTCATGGATTTGATTTGATTTGCTTTTATCTAAGTCACATTAAGCTCATAATGATTAATAAAATGCTAAAGTTTGTCTTCATAGCAATCCTATATCATAAAAGGCTAATATGCAAATAGACTGAACAGCAGAAAGTCTGGTTGCTATGACATG
Source organism: Pipistrellus kuhlii (assembly GCF_014108245.1). Taxonomy (NCBI): domain Eukaryota; kingdom Metazoa; phylum Chordata; class Mammalia; order Chiroptera; family Vespertilionidae; genus Pipistrellus; species Pipistrellus kuhlii. The sequence goes on along the minus strand of NW_023425515.1, from coordinate 167,131,565 downwards.
CACTGACCACCAGGGGTCAATGCAGGAGCTGTCTCCTGGTGGTTAGTGCACTCCCACAGCGGGAGTGCTGCTCAGCCAAAAGCCAGGCTCAGGCCTGGTGAGCACAGCAGTGGTGGTGGTAGCCTGTCCTGCCTCTGTGGCAGCACTACGGATGTCTGACTGATGGCTTAGACCTGTTCCCTGGGCCTGAGCCATCAGCCGGACATCCCCCGAAGGCTCCCAGGCTCATGGACTGCGAGAGGGCACAGGCTGGACTGAGGAATGCCCGCACCAAGTGCATGAGTTTCATGCACCAAGCCTCTAGTAATACAATAACTGATAAATGTTGAACTGAGCACTTTCCTAAGTACTGTACAGATATTAACTCATTTTATCTTGGCAATAACTTTATGAGGTAGATATCTTATTATCCCCATTTTATAGATGAGCAGTCTGGAGGACAGAGTAATTACATGGCATGCCCAAGGTCACACTAGATCTACCTTAATTAAATTTATAACTCACTACTGTACCTGCTCCCACTTGGGAAGCACAGTCATGGCTCTGTCTGAGGTGCCACAGTTCTCTGCTTAGTTCTGCTGCTGCGGAAAAAGCGGGTGCTCTAGGAGGGCACCTGCCGCAGCTATGAGGAGCAGATGGGGAGTGTAAAGGTGCTGCTAAATCCCTGGGTATGAGGAGCAGGCAGCTGGGAGGCCCCATGCCAGGAAGAGCCCTGGGGTTTGGCAGGGGATGTGGGGTTCTGCTTCAGTGGGAAGAAGCTGGGCTCAGTTGCCCAGCAATTAGAGATGGCGGAGGAAGGAGCAGCTGGCTGTCTAGCAGAATGATTTACACCAAGCATGTCAAACTTGCGGCTGGTGGGCCACATGCCTCCTTTAAACAAGGCATGCGGCCCACTGGCTATGAGTTTGACATGCTTGATTTACACCATTCTCAGCTTCCTCCAAATCTCACTCCCCTGATGAGATGCCGTATCAAGAAACCTTGTGTCGAGGGCACTAATTACCTGGACCACATCCAAGGACACCATGACTAGTGAGATGCCTGGTGCTTTCCTGTGACAAATGGACTTGGCTGGGCCCCAGAACAACACATCAGAGCAGCAGGATCCACTTTGCTTTGTTCCGGGTTGGGAGGGGAGTCGCTCAGCCACTTCTTCTGCTTGGGGCCCTCTCCTTCCCCCTCAGTGGGCCCCTGGCTCCTCCGCTGCTGTTAGGCGTACCAGCTGGGTGGCCTTCATGGCCCCTTCGTCTCCCTGGGTCTCTGCTCATCTGGATACAGCCCAAACTGCCTTCTCGTGATTTGGAGGAGTCCTGCAAGGGGTCTCCTGTATACCCACAGCCCATCAGCCGTGGTCACCAGGGTCTGTTCTCTTCCTGCTTCCTGCTCTGGCTCCCATTCCTGCTCCCATGAACTGCTTTGAGAAGCTCCGCCCCTCCTTCTACCTATCAGGTGCTGGCCACACCTTGCCAGGGGGCTTCAAGGCCTCCAGGTCTCAGGCACAGGGCAGACTCTGGACAGCAATGGGAGGTGGGGTGGAGGTAGGGTGGCACTTTGTCACCTGAGACTAAGCTTGCTTAGTCCAAAGGCATATGAAGCCCATCTTGAGTAGTTCCTAGGCAATGTCTCTGATCTCAGTCTTCAGTGGCGCTCAGAACCAGCCAGGGGGTCTGGGGCATTCTAGGCCTAGGGCTCTGCTTCTTATTTCTTTCTTGCACCTCGTCGGCCCCGCTCCTCACCAAAAACTCTTCCTCTCGGCTTGAAAGTCAGTGTGCACATGAAAGGAGGCACATACAAAGTGGTCTTCTGGGAGTGAGCAGAAGGGACATGCATGTACATAGGAGGGGTTATTGTCTAGGACTGTGTTGTTTGATATAGCAGTCACTTAAAATGTAAGTCATGCAACTGAGGAACTGGTTAATTTTTATTTAAATGCAAATTTAAAACTAAAGTAGTATAGAAAATTTTCCATTAGCCAAAACCGGTTTGGCTCAGTGGATAGAGCGTCGGTCTGCAGACTGAAAGGTCCCAGGTTCGATTCCTGTCAAGGGCATGTACATTGGTTGCAGGCATATCTCCAGTAGGGGGTGTGCAGGAGGTTGCTGATCAGTGTTTCTCTCTCATCCATGTTTCTTGCTCTCTATTCCTATCCCTTCCTCTCTGTGGAAAATCAATAAAAATATATATTTTTTTTAAAAAGAAAATTTTCCATTAAACACACTTGATTGTTTTGGAAATACCACAGCTCATTTTAACCTTTACATCCTATAAGATGTCACTGTGCCCAGCCAGCATAGCTCTGGTTGAGCATCAACCTATGAACCAGTAGGTCACAGTTCGATTCCCAGTCAAGACACATACCTGGGTGGTGGGCACAATCCCCAGTGTGGGTGTGCAGGATTCTCTCATCATTGATGTTTCTATCTCTCTCTCCCTCTCCATTCCTCTCTGAAATCAATAAAATTATATTAAAGACATCACTGTAGTTCAGCAGGTCTTCAAATAACATCATGTTGTTCAACATAGCTTTGTTATAATGTTGATTTGATGCTATAGGAATTTTGTTTATATCCATTAGTCTATGGTAAATTGGTTTGAATGCACAGTGTTTTGCTTAAAGTTATAGAACCTATGGACAACATTAAGTAAGAACCTATTTATTGTAGGGTATGGGAGATGCCAGCATTGTTTCTAGTACCTCATTAATGATCTTTTTATATTTACTGCTCAGTGAAAGTATTTAAATATACTGAGTTAAGTGAAATATGCTACTAAAATTTATTTCATCTTGTTCCTATTGTATTTCCATTTTTTAATGTGACTACTAGTGTTGCAGAAGACCAAAGAAAACCAAGGATGCTTCTGAGAAAAAAGAGGGACACTGTTTAATAGCCAGCAGACTCAGGGAACAGCCTTCCAAATCTGAGTGAAGGAACATGCATGGGGCCCTCCCTTATATCTCTCTGTGGTCTTTGTCCCGCAAACATAGATTATGCTTCCGGTCTTTTCACGGGCCTTGCAAGAAGGCCCCCAGGTGTTGGGGGTCTCCAGGCCATATCTGATGGGCTGGCCTGGTGACAGCGTTAATAACCCTCCCTCTGGGCAGTGCACTGTCCACAACCCAATGGCCTCTGTAACCAATCGGTTCTGTAAGACCAGTGTCTGGGAAAGAGGTAGGGACTTAATTATAGGTGATCAGGAATGTACACTGAGCTTGCTGGCTTGGATTCAGATCACTAGCCTCCAAATATCAGGGTTATATTGGAATTAGCTCTTTTAGTCTCCTCACTAGGAAGTTACAAATATCACTCATTTTTTATTAGAAAATATTGGTCTAGACTAGAGCAAAAGTCAACAAGATTTTCCAGCGTAAGAGGCCCGATAGTGACTATTGTAGTCTCTGTGGGACATATGGCCTCTGTCTCAGCGACTTGACTCTACCATTGAAATGCTGAAGCAGCCATGAACAACCAGAAATGACTATGTAGATGCATCCCAATAAAACTTTATTTATAAAAACAGAGGGCAGGTTGGATTTGACCTGTGAGCTCTTGTTTGCTGACTCCTGGTCTAGAGTGACCGGAAGTGGGCTCTGAAAATGTAAACTAGGAACTGCTGAGGGTTAAATGAGCAGCAGGAAGGTAAGGGGCCCTGAGCGGAGGATGGAGTAAGAAGTGGCCTCTGGAATGATGATAGGGAGAGAGGAAATGCACATTCACCGAGAGCTTAATGTGTGCCAGGCATTTCCCCCATATTTTACTTGTATCACCTCCTCTAATTTTTCTCAACAAACCTGTAGCGTAGATACAAGTATCATCATTACCCTCATTTTCCAGCCAAGGAGCCAGGACTCACGCGCAGGCAGCCTGGCCAGGGCCTGCAGGCTCTCCCACCTCCTTTCTCAATGCGTCTTCCAACCCTTTTATGAGGTGGATGTTAGTAACCTCATTTCACAGATGAACACCTGGGCTTAGTGTGCTAGGAACTTGCCCAAGCCCCTATCTGGTACCTGGGCCTGCCTTTGGTCCTAGGTCACCTGCCTCCTCCTTCCGTTGTGTGTCTTCGTGCAGGGAATGCTCTTGATGGCAAAGCCAGGTCTTGTGGCTCCTTGTTCTGGGCGTTTATTCCCTGGCACATGTGGCAAAGGCGATGTCTTTGGAATGGGACCAGGTGCTCTCCCTGCTCCTCCCAAATGCTGGTGGGAGCCCCTGGGACATTGGGGGTTGGGCTGGGTTCATGGACTCCATGTTACCCCTTCCTCTCATCATAGACCAAAGAAAGGGAGGGAGCACCTTGGTGCCCCACTTGAAAAGTCACCCAATCTTGTGCTTTTCAGTGATCTCCCTGGGTTTTCCCTGACTGAGGGAGGCTGCAAAAAGCATGGAGTCAGGGACACCAGAGAAGCATTTTCCAGTGTTCACATATTCCTTGAAACCATGGTCTCTTAGTTTGTATACAGCTTTATCTTTTATTTTTTTGTCTTGTTTAATGTTATCATGGGCATATTAGTAAATGTTTTCAAAAACAGAAGTTACAGCATCTTCCCAATATTCTATTTTATAGAGTTGTCATTCATCATTCACTCAACCACCAATCCCTTTTGGATTAAATCGGTTGTTTTGATTTTTTTGCTGTGATAAACAGTACTTTGACAAACATCTTGATACACCAGTGTTTGATCTGTTGCTTCACTCATCTATTCTAGAGTCCCAGGAGTAGAAATGACTTGCTCAAAGGATGTAAAATTCCTATGTGGACCCCTCCCCCATTCATTGCCCACTCCGTCAGCTTCAGGGCCCCTTGAGCTGATGGGCTGACGGGAGAGAGGAGTACGGAAAGAAGCTGAACTGATCCTTATGCAGAAGGAGGGCCTGGGGGTGCAGTAGGAAGAGGGAGATCCCCCAAGGAAGGTGGGCTGAGAAGAGCTTAGCCAGAGAGGAGAGGGGCCTGAAGAAGGAGGCCAGGGCAGGTTGGAGGAGAGGACAGTGGTCTGTGAAGTGACACTGTAGAAGGAAGAAAGATGGCTGAGGATGTTTAGGAAGCTGCCTGTGACTTGTACGGGCAATTTCTCTCTGCTTCCTCCTTGGGAGACCTCAGTCAAGAATTAATCATAATTTTCAAAACTTGGGGCAAACCCAATTTGTGTTTGTTTTTTTTGTTTTTTTCAAATATGTCTCCGTGCTGAGACAGGCATTGAGGCCCAGTGTAATTTGAGCTACAGCTTTTGATAGATATCGAGTTACCTGCCAGGAAAAAAGACATCTAAGAACTTAGACTCCAAAACAGGACTGCGTTTTGTGGCACCCTGGAAACAAGAATGATGACTCATAATTTTAAAAAGAATGTTTTCTACTTAATCTGGGAAGTGATAGTAAGATTACACTAGAATTTACGAGGTTTGATCCTAAGCCAAGATCTTATTCATTTGCTTGAGCAAGTTATGGAAACACTTGGTTCTCTGTCCCATTACTTATGTAACCAGCTGGCCTGACCTAACCCTTCTCGGATTGGGGTGTTGCTGCTGTACCCCCAGGACACCCCAGAGTGGGTACGTGGGAGCCCCCACTCACCAAGGCGTTAAGAGCAGAAAGTCAGGAGCAGCCTCTCTCCCTGTTCTGAGTCAGCGCTGCCCGACAGAAGCGTGATGAAGCCACAGATGTGAATCACATGTATCTTACATTTTTCAAGTCACGAATTAACAAGTGTCCAAAGAAAGAGTTGAAATGAACTTTAATAATACACGTTCTTTAACACAGAGTACTGTTATCTTTGTGCCATGTAATTAGTATGAAATAACTTAGCGTATTAGACATTTCCTTTTATACTCTTGTCTTCACAATCCAGTGTGTGTTTCACACTTGCAGCAAATCTCAAGGTGGACCTGCCACATTTCATTGCCCATAGATGGTTAGTGGCTTTCATATCGGGTAGCGTAGCCTCGGCGCCTGGAGCAGCCCCAAGGGGGCAGGGTCCTGGGCTTCCCCTGAATGATGCTGCCTCTCTAGCCTGCAGATTGCCGGGAACAACTCAGCCTGACTCGGTCACATGTCTCTCTGCCTTTGCAGGAGCAGAAGGACCATCCTGCCTTTCCTACATGGTCCCCGCAGAGCCAGGCTGCTCTTTTACTTTTAAGCCCTGGAAGCCCAAGAGATCGGAGTCTATATCCTTCCCCGAATAGTGGGTTCCTCGCTCTGCCCTGCACCTCTTTGAGGAGCAGCTTCCTTCCATGATCTTGGCCTTGGCCACGTGCCCTGACTGACCAGGGCAGGGACAGGGACACGCATTGATTCCAGGGGGCCTTACCTTCCTCACCTCTCTAAGGGGGCTCTGCCCTCACTGGGCCCTTCATTCTGAAGAACACCCATACCTGTCATCTCCAGCAAAGCCGCCTGCTAGACTCATATGAAGGGGATAAAGTAGATGACTTTGAGGTCTCCTCCATCCCTAGCTCTCCTCGTGCTATTATTCTCATGACAGCTTTCTTAGGAAGTTCGGGGGAACGCTGATCGTGCGTGTGTGCATGCGTGTATGGGTAAGTATGTGTGTGTTGAGGAACAGAGCAGCTCAATGACTGAAGAGAGTGTCCTGAAAACATCCTGCCTATCACCCCCTCACAATGACTCTGTGAGCCCCACCGCCTGCCGCTCCCGCCTTCCTCCTTCCCACTCTCCTTTTGTTAAGTGGCACACAGAGTTGTTCTTTACTGTAGAGTTCTGGCAAATAAAAGCCATCCTCTGATTTACAACCCTGCAGCCTCCTCTCTTTGAGTCAGCATGTGAGTCACCTCTTTAATGTGATACTTCCGAAGCGTGTGGTGGCTCACTCGGGCAATGAGTGTGGAATGAGCCCTCTCTGCCAGCCCGCCCCCTTGGCTTCTCGCCACTCTTCCTGACCCCAACACCCACACCCAACAAAAACACAGCCCGTGGCAGCCTCAGCCAAAGGGCTTAACGTTTTTTGTTTTGTTTTTTCCCCCTAATGGACATTTCTTCTTGGATAACCAATGAGAAACTCAACTTCCACATGCCAGAATCTGAAATCTCTATTTCCTGAAATCAGATCTCATTTTTGTAACCTCAGTAAATGATCCCATTAAGGATTCAAATAATCAAACTGAATATTTGAGAGTTTATTCCTGTCATTTACTTCATCAAATTAGGCTTCCAGTCCAAAACTAACTATCTTGAGTAGTGTTTTGACGATTCTTGAATCTATTCTTTTCTTTTAATTTCTTAGCTATCTTAATTTAGGTTCTCATCCATTTCTTCCCCAAATTTCAACAGGAATCTCTAGCAGATTCCCTGCCTCCAAGCTTGCCTTCCTTAAATCCATTTTCTATTCATGTATCAAGTCAATCTCTTGAATAAAATCCAACAATGGCTCTCTATTCCTTTCAAGAAGTGGTTGAAAGTTCTTATTTAAACCTAAGACTCATAATTATTTATCTCCTACCTACTTCTCTAACTCCATCTTCTAGAATTCCCCAAATAGCACCCCTTTTTCAACTTTGCAGATTATTTCTACATTTTTGAATGTATCTTTAAGCTTCTGACTAGAATGGATTTCCCCACCCCCCTTTTTTTGTCTAGGTACTTCCTACTTCCCTTCAAAACTCTGCTAAGATGTCGCCATTTCCAGGAAACCATTCCTAACTTACCCCTCCACTTCTAGGTCTGACTTAATTCTCTTTCCTGTGCTCCTCTATCAGAGCATTTCTGATTCCACCCTACTAGATTCCTAAAAACAAAAACATGCTTATCCACCCATTCCTAGCAGTCAACATAACACCTGGTATGGAACAGGCATTTATTAAACATATATTTTTTAAACAAAGGGAAGGAGGAGAGAAGGGGGGAGGTTGAGATGTATTTGAAAAATCTATTTCAGAAACTGAATTTCAATGTGATTAATGGAAAACAAATGTAAGTAGAGTTGATGGCCTAACAACGATACCCCACCTAAATTAAGCCAATTCTAGAGCTGCTGGGCATCAATTAATAAAATGAAATGTAACCTGCAGGAGATCAATCTGCCTCCTTCAATCATCAGTTGATGAGAATGGCTCCAAGATAGCACAAATCCTGTTCTTGCAGAGGGCTTCACTTTCCCTCTGTCCCTCGGGAGTTATTCTATACTGAGTTCCCAGGGAAGGGGGCAGGGCCCTGAGGACAAATGCTTGTTCAGATGCAGTTACAGCCTCAAAGATTCAATCTGGGTTGAGAGGTCTAGTTTTGAAAACTGGCCCCAGGCACACTGTGAAGACCTGCTTGGAGTGACAGTGAGGGTTGTCCTACCCCAACCTCCAGACTTTTCAGTTCTGACCTGGTTGCAGATCTCCTAACTTCCTTCAGCGGCTCCAGGGATTTCCCTGGAGTAACTACTCATTCATTCATTCATTCATTCATTCATTCATTCATTCATTCATTTGCTTCTCTCAGTAAATGGTCATTGAACTCCTCTCTGTGTTCAGACTGTGTGTTTTTTTAATTGTGCTCACACTGGTTTTTTATTGTCATAAAATAGACTGAACATAAAACGTACCCTTTGACCATTTGTAAATGTACAGCTCAATGGCAATTCACACCACCATCCATCTCCAGAACGTGTTTCGTCTTGCAAAACTGGAGCTCTGTATTAAAGGACAACTCTCCCAACACTCTTCCTGAGGTTACCACCATTCTACTTTCTGTTTCTGAATTTGATGATGTTAGGAACCTCAATTAAGTGAAATTGCACAGTGTTTGTCCTTTGTGTCTGGCTTATTTCACTTGGTACTATGTTCAAGGTTTGTCCATGTTGAAGCATGTGTCAAAATGTCCTTCCTTTTTAAGGCTGGATAATATTCCATTGTAGGGATAGACCTAATTTTGTTTATCTTTCCATCTGTTGATGAAAACATGGGTTGTGCCCACCTTTCAGTTGTCATGCCACACTGTTCTAGATACTGGGCATATGCGGTCCACAGATAGTCTTTGCCCTTAAGGGGTTCCCATCCAGGGGAGGAGGACTGACTACTGACAGCCAGGAACAGTGCCACATAGGAGGTCACTGTGGGGACCAGGGAGAGCTACTTGGCTCTGCCCTGAGATATCAGAGCAGAAAGGCTGACAACAGCAGGAAGTGACAACAGAACTGAGACTTGAAGGATGACAAGTGATAGAAGGACATGGCAGCAAAAGAAACAGCATGCGCAAATGCTCAGAGGCAGGGGAATCTTGGTTCCTTCAAACCTGCAAGTACAGGGCCTGACTTGGGGCAAGAAGGCATGTCGGGGAGCAGTGGAGGTTGGGGACGGGAGCAGAGCGGAAGCAGAGACCCATCATTAGGGCTGGCACACCTCTGCCTACCCCACTGATGCCCAGACACCACTAAAGGGATGGAAGGAGCTCTTACAGGTGCAAGAGCTCACCTGTGTCTATGTGGAGGTCTGAGAGTGAGAAAGGTATCGGTGAGCTGGAGGCAAGACATGGCAGTTTGGAGAGGAAATTGGTGCCGTGGTCTAGTGAGAAAGTGTTGGACCATGACAGCTGAATGGAAAAGGTGCAGTCATTTTGAGAGCCGTTTTGAGAGCTCTTAAGGAGGCAGAATGGACAGAACTCAGGAGCCATTCGGATGTGGTCTGTTCATTTCATTTCAGCAGCCATTTACTGAGCTGGGTCTGGTCATCAAGCAATGGCATCATCAGTTTAGTGCCGAATCATCAGGAGGGGGAGATCAGAGTGACTGAAGTGTCTGACTTAGGCCTCACACTTTTTCATGATGATGACTTTCCCTGCCTGAGTGCATAGACTCAGCGGATATCAGGGCCCTTAGGCAGAGTCTGCTCCAGTTCTGCTTCTACAGAAGTGGGTAGAGAAGCTCAGAGAGGTGCATGATCTACCCAAATGCACACAGCCAGTTCTTCTCCTTCCTCAGGATGGCTATAAAGCCAGAGGAAACCCCCTCCTCCCTACATAACCCTTCTGTTTTAGGAGATTTTTATTGTCAAGTCACCACTGGGAGATCCAGAGATGTTAGCAAAATTACAAACAATGGGGAAGCAAGAGTTTGTAATTAAAATTCTCAGCTTTTGTTATTCTTGCTCTTCATTTAAATGTTGGTGGAGCTAAGCCATCCAGCATGCTTTTCTTTCCCAGACACTTGTCTCGGGAATCAGCCCCACGCTGCCTTCTTCCCCTGGCTTTCCCCAGAGCTCCTCCCAGATGCGTGTCTGTGGAGCTGACCTGGCTGCCAATCCGGGCTGCTCAGAGGCCCAGGTAGAATCAGGTCAACCTCCCTGGAGACAGGTGGCAGCCCAGCACCTGTCTGCACCTGCTTCTCCTCCCTGCTCAGGTTTGAGCTCTGTGCATGAGGAAGATCCCCCCACTCCTTCCGCCAGAGCTTCCTGAAGTGAGGCACACAGGGACCTGCTCTAATCTGGAGCATCAGAAGGTGGCCCATGACCTTGGTCTCTTTAAGACATTCACGGAACAGCTCCTGGCTCAGCCTTCACCTGGATGAGGCCTGGATTACCCGGATTCTGTCATGGGTGTCCTGACTCTCCTTCTTGGAATTTTCAGTAGCTGCCACTCCCCCATGGCAGCAGCCTTGGGCCCTGGTGTTCCCTTTGGCACATGACTCTACTTGGCACATGGTGACCGGCCTGCCCCATTCATCCATGTGACCTGCAACAGCTCCCGCTCTCTCCGTGGCGTGGTGTGCCTCTGCATAGTGTGAGCTGGTGGCCACCCCCTGGGGCCTCTCCTTCCAGACTCTGGCTCACTGAGTTTTTATCTCTGCAGACTGGTTCTCTTGGTCCTGAGCATCCATCTGAAACCTTGTCACTAGCTCCATGGTCAGCCTGGTTTCTCCATCAATGAAACCATTAATCCTGAGCCAACCTCTGGGCCTGTTATATCATTTAATTTACTCTTTTTCAAACCCTGTGAGACACAGATTGCTATCTCCATAATAAGGCGGGGAAAACGAGGTTCAGAGGGGTTAAGTCATTTGTCCAAGAACACCCAGCTGGGCTCAAATCCAGGTCGGTCTAACCTCAATGCCTGTGCTTTTTATGCACCTAGCACCTCTTGCTGGCTACTTGGAAAAGGGTAGGAGAAAGGACTTCCATTACTTTAATATTTTCCACTAATGTTTGCTGAGAACTATTCCGTATTCACTTTGCACATGTAACTCATTGGCTCTTACAACAGCTCCTATTTCCATATTTTCCACTTGAAGAAGCTCAGAGTCACAGAGGACAGTTTTCCCCAGGCCTCCCCAGGCAGATGTCAGAGCTGAGACTCAGGGCCAGGCAGCACCTGTGCTGAGCCACCTCTCACTTGCACCAGGAGAGCAGGGGAAATGGACAATACACAGATGCACCTGGACAGCCCAAGCCCTTCAGGAAGGGCCCAGCAGAAGGAGCGGGAGATAGGCAACCCTGGCAGCGGGGGCTGTGCTGCACCACAGCCTTTCAGGAGGTGGGCATCTGGGGCTGGAGAGTCTGAAGAGGGAGCAGAGGCCCAGGCAACAGAGATATGGGCTAGCTGTTCCAACCACATGGCCTTCTCATCCTTCCAAGCAACTCCTGCCTCAGGGCCATGTGCATATGCTGTTCCCTCTCTTGTGATGTCCTCCCCTGGCTCACTCTTTCACCTTCCTGTATCTGCTAAGATACCTACTTCTCTAAGAGGTCTTCCTTACCACTCTATTAACAGCATCCTCATCATGTTCCATCCCCTTTCCCTGTTGTATTTTTCTTTTTACTACTTACCACCAGTTGATACATGGTATGTTAATTTGTAAGTACCACTAGAATATAAGCTCTATAAGGGCAGAGGCTTGTTCTGTTTTGCTCCCTGATGTGCACCCAGTCCCTAAGACAGTGCCTGGCTCATCACAGTTCAGCTCCTGCTCAGTCAACATTTCTTGTATGTGTGAGAGAATGAATGAATGAATGAATGAATGAATGAATGAGGCAGGAGCCCAGTCCCTAGACCTGAGATGCGGTGTCACAGCAGGACCAGCTCCCAGGCTGCCTACATTGTGATTGGATGCCTGAGCAGTAGGTCACAGCTGCACTTTCAGAGATTCAGTGTCATTTTAGATGCCCTCTTCAGGACATTAATAGCATCCTCCAGAGGACCACGGTGCACCAGCATAAGGTATGCTCATGGGGCTGAGTGGCGGGTGGCAGGGACTCTGCTCTTGGGACCTACAGGGCCTCTGGCACCTCACTGAACAGCTGGACCGCTGTGATAGAGGAATACTCAGGAAGTGCCCTGGACACTGAGGAGCAGAGCAGGCACAACCCGCTCAAACTCCAGGCAATAATAAGCACCCCGGCCCAGTTTGTCTCCTTTCCCTGCACCAGTTACTAATGTGAGAAAGTCAGCTTTTATGACTGTGCATGAGTAATGACATCACCTGCTGTTTGAGCCTTTACTAGAATGTAAGCTCTGTGAAGACAGGCTTTTGTCCGTTTTGCACAATGTCTCACCTAGCGGCAGCTCCAGATCACCCACTGGGTGAATGGGTTTGTGAATTGATCATGTGACAGGACCCAGCAAGAAGCACTCAGCAGCCCCAGTGCCCACTGCTGTTGTGGGTCTGCATTATTCCCTTCCTGGTGATTTCACACCCATGTCTCAAGGTGTCTTCACAGGGAGTGGGGCTGGGGAGGTGGGCAGTTGTGAAGTTTATATGAGTGATACCTGTGGGATGCAGGACAGTGCCTGACACAGATGTCAGCTCCTATAATGAGCATATAACTGTTCCATTTTGGCAGATGATGGCCTTGAGCCTTGGCGAGGCCTAGTAAATGATCAAGGTCTTGACTGTTAGACTGATGCTCTTTGATCTGTGCACCTAGAAAGTCACACTTTTGAACTGTTATCTGTCAATTGAACTTATGTGATCAGATCATGGAAGGGTGTAAACCTTTCTAACAGGGTGTTAGGCTACGTAATAGTTAAATATTGTGAATCAGGACTTTGGCCTCTCTGGGTGCTGGGTTTGGGGATTTACAAGAGGGCCCGTGGCTCTGTTAGCTGCCCAACGCGGCCTGGAGCAGGGGGCGGGGAGAGGGGCAAAGAGCCCTCAGCACACAGCTGTGATTCTAAAAGCTAACAAACGCCCAGTGTTCCCACAGACAGGCCAGAGAGATGGGGCTGCGTGGCCAGAACAGCTGGGCGGAGGCTGGTGGCAGGAGGCGGCGTGAGGCCGAGCTTTGTTCCTCGCGGGTCATGGGGACAATCACAAGCATAGAGAAGCTCCTTTCCTCTCTCTGGGCCAAGCCCAAGATTTGGAGATTTCTGCTTGCTGGCAAGGGGAGCCACTGGGAGAGCCCCAGATCAGCCTTTGTACCGAGGCTGGCAGGCGACCAGCATGCAGGGCTGCCCAGCCTGGGCCAGGCCCCTTCACTCCCACACCCTCCTGCCTGCTTGGGAAAGACCCCTGGACCAACGACCCTGAGGCCCAGCAGCTGTCCCAGTGCTGTTGCTCCAGGTCTGCCGTGGGCAGGTCAGCTTTCTCCTGCCCTTGGTTTCCTCACCTTCCTCACCGAGCAGCCCTGGAGCTCAGAGGAATAGCTTAGTTTCATGGCTGCCACCTAGTGTATGTGTAAGTTCCACACGCACTAAAGATCAGGGTACAGAAGAAGGGGGAGGAGCAGCAGGTGCTCACCAAGTCCATAAAGCAGCTGGAAGGGTTTCTAGAAAGATGGAGAGTGAGTGCCTGTTTCCAGAACTCCCTTCTCCAAACCAGTGAGAATCAGAAATGGAGAAGGAAACACCTTCTTTGCAGAAAGCAGACGGTAGCCACAGCCTCGTGCCCCAGCCTGAACAGTCTGGGTCAGATGAATGGGGTGCCTAGAAGCAGCACCCACCGAATGTCTATTGTGTATTGCAGCCTCATCATCTTCACCTGCTTTAGAACAGGGCCACCTTTCATAAGGGTCCTCCAGGACCAGCACTGGAAGGAGACTCCCTTGGGTGCCTTGTCCGCCTGATCCTGTCCCCCGAGCATGCCCACATACCCATTTTGGTACACCATTGTTCACACTGGCTCATGTGTGGACACAGCCCAGTGGTGCCTGGCACAAAGGGCATTCTCAGGAAGTGTCCATGCAGCTGAACTCTCGGCCTCTCCATGGACACACAGCAGGTGTTTTGAGTTCTGGGCCCCACGCATCAGGAATGTGAACAGATTTCTTGCTTTGTGAAAGTCTGAGGTCCTTTAGATTTTCTTTGGTGGATTGCACAGACAGGGCCTGGTTAGGCAGCCTCGTTCCTTTTGTCCACATTCTGACTGCGGGCTTTGTTTAAACACCAGGGGGCTCATCCCTCTATCACGATTGTTATTTCAACTGCAGGAAGCCCAAACATTTGTAGATTTCCCATTGCACTTCTATTATCTATTCATCACTGACAGTGAACGCATAGAAAGGGGTGGAGGGGCCTATAGCTGTGTCGGGGTAACTCCTGGGGTGGTTCCAGGAACTCTCCATAGCTGAGCAGGCGGAACCCAGAGAGTGGGTTATCTGCAGGATAACGTGCTGACCATTCTAATGGTTTGATGTCAGGAGAATGTGGTTTAATTTGTTATTGAGTAGACCTATCAAATCATGAAATCTCCATAGTGGAAGCTCAAGGGTCAGAACCACTCCTTTCACCCTCACATAGTCTCGATATGAAAGAATACCAGGCTGTTTGGGGTACCCCAAGGCTTGCATTTAGATGCTGAAGCCAGCAGTTCTACTAGAAAAAACAAGGCAATGTCTGAAGCTCCTCTTCAGGAAATCTGTTTGATTCAGGTTTATATGTTTCATAGAAATTTCTTCTCTCACAGTGACTACCGAAAGGGGAGGCTTTTCACTGTCCCGACCCGCGGGACAACAACGGGGGCACGCAGGAACCACCTAAGAGAATGAATCAAACAAGGAATGCGAAAGAATGAAGGCAAGACAAGGTTCTGATCAAGCCTCAGTTTTATTCTCTGAAATGGCTGTATTTATACAGCAGAGACAAAGGGGGGCAGGGCCTCTTATGCAGGGGGGTCTTTGGTATGGCAACACAGGATTGACTAATTGCCAGAGGTGGTGTGACATTCCAAGGTGCAACATTCGAAGGCTGGGCTATCTAGGGGGGAGGATCAGGAAGGGAAAGAGGCAAGAAGACAGGAGATGCTAAGCCCCAGGTTAATCTTATCTTCTGGCCAAGCCCTCAGGGCACCGCATAACTTCTGCTAGAAGGAACTTAATTCTATTTCCTTAAGACTGCGTTGCTTGCCTCAACTCTGCTGGCTCCCAACATTTCACGTTTGTCTTACATCAAGAACCTGATGATGGATGGATGGATGGATGGATGGATGGATGGTTGGATAAAAATGGAGATGGAGATAAAGTGAGTGATTGAGTGAATTTGTTTCAGTTTTCATGCTTCGACATCTAGAAACAGAATGTGAGTTGGTGATTCTATTTACCAGAAAGAGTAGTTGTGAAACCTTACATAAAAATTCACACATGATGCAAGTTGGATGCAATGCTCCTAAGATCCCATCTTACTCTAAAATATTTATTTAGTCACTAGAGGCCCAGTGCATGAAATTCATGCACTTGGCGGGGGAAAGGGTCCCTCAGCCTGGCCTTCTTGCAGTCCAGGAGCCCTTGGGGAATGTCTGACTGACGGCTTAGCCAGACATCCTTAGCACTGCTATGGAGGTGCGGGCAGCTGCTGTACTCACCAGTGTGGGTCCGGTTTCTGGCTGAGCGGTGCTCCCCTGTGGGAGTGCACTGACCACCAGGGGGAAGCTCCTGTGTTGAGCATCTGCCCCCTGGTGGTCAGTGTTCATCATAGTGACCAGTCATTCTGCAGTTTGGTTGATTTGCATATTAACCTTTTATTATATAGGATACCTAGAATTGAGTAATGTCTTTTATGGGGAAAATATTATTTTTTTCTATCTCTGAATAATCTGCCCAGAAACCATGGGAGTTCCATAATACATTCAGTCTATGGTTTATTAATTGCAATCCTTCCTGAAAATTTTATATAAAAAGTATTTGTGAAAAATCCAAATACCTACTAAGTACATTCCCATTATGTGCTTGAATTCTCTTTCAAAAAATGTCTAATCAGAATTAATAGACCTTGAAGATCTAAAAAAATTTATTTTTATTCTTTTCAAAGCAGTCTTATCTTCCCTTGTATCAGTCAGCTTACGGCACAGTGACAACCCAATATATTATTAACTGACAAAAATGACTAATTATTTCTTGCTCACTTTACATGAGAACTGCAACATCTCTGGGCTTTGAAGTCTTCACAGGTCTTCCTATTCTAGCACCCCTCTGAAGGGACAGTGGGACCTGTGATATCCTGTTTTCTTGTTCCAGAGGGAAGGCTCAGAGCATCCTGGCAAAACCTCACAAATATTAGAAAAGCTTCTGCTCAGACCTGGTCAACATCACCTCCTCAGTCATCTTACTGAGACACGGTGTCACAGGGCTAAGCCCAGAGCCAACGAGGTAGGAATATATGCTCCCAGGACACTCAGGCAGATTACATGACAACAGTAGTGATATAGAACCCAATTGAAAAAAGGAATGAAGAATAAGAAATATTAATTTAATCCACCACACCCATCTGTCTATGTAATAAGTTCTTGGTGTTTTGGTTAACTTTGCCCATAGCATTGAATTTGTTGTTAATTGCTCTCCCTCTTATTCTTTTATTTTCTATTGTCCTTGGCTTGTTCCTTTCCCTTCCACTCTCCTGCACATCATGGGATTGGCTTTGAGAGCTGGGATGTGTTTGGCTGCAAGTAACAATAAACCCCTTAAAGCTGGCTTCGCTGATGTGAAAATGTGTGCTGTCACCCAGAAGGAACTAGGGAGCTCCAACCAGCCCTAAAGACATGTGGCTCATCCCATCTCTCCCCTCCACTCAGCAAGATGGCCCTTTAAATTAAGAGGATGGTGCCATTTAGCCACTGGATCGAAATGTTTCCTGATCATGCCAGGTGCGGATTGATATTGGTAGAGAGAGAAAGCACAACTTGAGTCCTTTTTAATGGCTTTCCCCTAAGGTGTGGCCTAAGGGAGTGACTGCAGAGAACCAGAAGGTCACACATGGCCTGCCTGAGATGGCATCACTCCATGTGGGGGTGCTGCAGAAGAGGCCCCTAGTGACAGGTGGGAGTCTCTTAAGGACCCAAACTATCCCAAGATTCACCTTAAATATGTTCAGTCCAAAGCGAAGCAGCATTAGCTTCGAAGCGCAGCAGTCAGATACAACTTTTCCTGCTCCTTACCTCATACTGCCACCCCCACCCAGAGGCTGCCCAGAAGGGAGGGGTGGACACACTGGAGAGGGCGGAACAAAGGTGACAAGCAAACTGCTCTCCTTTGGCCCCTCACCCTCTCCAGCTCAAGGCAGACCTGAACTGGGGAGGGTGAAGTTCTCATTTGGGTAAAGCTAAACTTTTTTCTTCTATTCTTATTAGTCCAAGTTGGTCTTATTACTTAATTGAAACTGTTTTTTATTGTACAAGTGGTCATAAGTGTGATTGCTTATTTGTTTGTTTATTTGTGTGGTTTTTTTTTGTTTTTTTGTTTGTTTGTTTAGGAGAGGACTTCACAGACCATTAAGAACATTTTTAAAAGAAAAAAATAAAAGCAAATACCTTTATATTTCCAGAATTTCTCAATATCCTTTTACATTATTGCCCCACCCCCTCTCCAGCAGCCTTTATGGATGCTGGTTCTTGGAATTGCTCCCCCATGAAATTTTAGTGCCACAAATGTGCTGCAAATCTATTTATGTACTGCGTCCCTTTAGAGGGCCACACTCCATTGTAATAATTATGGTTTTTTTGCCCAATAACATCTGGTGTCCCTAGCATAACCATTTCTCCAAAGAGCCCTGGTTCTCAGAAACTTTTAATTACCACAGAGTAGCCAGACAAGCCAATGATGTGCCTGGACGTCCTCTGAAGGGCGAGGACAGTGGCTCTCAGGGCAGGTGTATGGGGCAATGGGAGATAAAACGCAGTTTTGTTTTGATGTATATTAAGTGGCCCCCTGCTCAATCTGACAGTAACCCCTCTAGGGTTGACCAGCTGGGCTGTGGGGTGTGGCATGCTTTGGAAAGGGGACTGCTTTCCAAGGGCAGAGGCTGGTTCCTATGGCAGCTCTGGATACTCGTGTCAGGGCCTACGGTTCCTGAAAGTCCATTTTATGTGTGATTTTCAGCCTCTCGGGGCCATGATGCTGAGATACTGATCAGAAAGAGCTTGCATGGCAACACTCTGGCCAAGCACTTCTGCAGCAGAGTGGACACAGGCTTTCCTGACATCACACGCTGTCCTTCCCTGCAACGGCTGCAATTAGGAGTCTTGAGGGGGAAATGCTGGCCACCTGACCATGCTGCTGGCCCAAGGCTGGAGGAAGAGCCCTGAGCTCAGAAATCAGATTTCACGGGACCTTTCTAGTCCAGCTCAGCAAAGCCAGCAGGGCAGGGCTAGACGTTCAGGGAACTATGTAAGTTTCATTTGGAATAAATAGCACAGGCAAACCCTGCAGCTTCCCCTCTGCTGATTCACAAACTCAGCAGCTCTCGTTTAGATGACACAAAAGCAGTTCCTCTTTGGGACTGGCAGCTTTCCTCCTGGCCCCCAGAGGAGTTCCTCTCATCCCAAAGAAGGTGGTTCTCCCTTTGCAAGAAGGGCAGCTGGTGAACAAGGTTCTGTACATCCAAGGAGATGGATGCTTTGGGCACCCATTCCTTCAGCTTTGGGAAGCTCAGAAGACATGAGCCTAAGACTCCACAGGTCCCAAGGCAGAGCATGGGGAAGCTGGGTCTACAGGGTATAGGCAGGGGGACAGAGAGTCAGTCCCCGGAATTCGGATTATCAGAGCTGGTAGGGCCCACACTCCTAGTCCTTCATGAGTTGGGGGATAATGGAGGCTTCCCCTTCTCTAGGAAGCCTCTCCCATGCTCAGAACACTCACATCTCACTGCTCTCTGTGCCCGTTACTGAGGAGGGCTGGGAAGGGCTTGCAGATTGTAGTCTCCTTGCTGAAAACCCACTGCCCTCACAAAACTGTAGCTGTTGGGGGTGGAAGTACCATGCCTGCTTAGTTTCTGTGCTCTCTTCAACACTCTTCACAAAGCTTCCCTCCTTGTGAAGGCTCAGTGGCACTCCGTGGAACTGAGCCTAAAACCTTAAAGGAAATTGGGTATGGAAGGAGCACAAATTGGATATGGAATCAGGGCCCATGAGAATGTCCAGATGAGATGTGGTGTCAGTCAGAAAGGCCAGAGGTCCAGGGGCTTGAGTGAGAGCCATCAAGAACCAGGGGGCAGGGCTGGTGTGGAGGGGGTGGGATCTGGAGCTAAGTGAGTACACACCATGCCCGCCTCAGTCAGCATTGCTCAGACCCTCAATCCAACTGGCCCTGGCTAAGGGACCCATCACAGGAGGCCACCGTGGGGAGGAGAGGCAGAGACTGACAAGGCAGAAGCTGGGGTTAAGGACAGGAGCAAACTGTCACCAATCCAGGAGGCATTGCTCAGCCAGCATGGGTCAGGGCATGCTTAGAGGGACACTTGGGAAGAAAAAAGGAGCAGCCATTGCCCCCAAAGGAGCCATGACATGAAGTCTTTACTGCCACACAAGCAAGGGAAGACAATGGGATGGGAAAGAGGGAGGGGGCTGCATTACTGAGCACCTACTGGATGTGTTGTCCCAGGCACTCTACAAGCCTTATCTCACAGACTTTTCTAACAGTCCCATTACTTCATTCATTGCATCACCAATAAATGTTTACCCTGTATCTTGTGTATGCACGGAACTGTCCAAGGTGCTGAGGACATAGCAGAGAACAAAACAGGAAAACTCCCTGCCCTGTGGAGCTTACTTACCTTCAAGGGGAGAGACAGACAACACTCAGAAGAAAATAAGTCCAACACCCAGCCTGTCCTATGTGTTATGCTCCATGGGGAAGGTGGGAAAGGGGCCTAGGAAGTGTAGGGTTATGATTGTCTATAGGGTGGTCAGTGACAGGCTTGCTGAAGTCTAGAGCTAAAAGTCCAATTTCAGTTTGCTTCTTGCTTTAAGTTCACCAACGTAGTATTTGTGACCTGAATTACAAAATGAATCAACACTATACATGTTAACTTCCAAACAAAGAATATGATGGTGAACCATATTTTTCTTTTTTTTAAAATTATTTTTATTGATTTCAGAGAGTAAGGAAGAGGGAGAGAGAGAAACATCAATGATGAGAGAGAATCATTGATTGGCTGCCTCCTGCATGCCCCCTACTGGGGATCGAGCCCACAACCAGGTATGTGCCCTTGACTGGAATCAAACCTGGGACCCTTCAGTCTACAGGCCAATGCTCTATCCACTGAGCCAAACAGGCTGGAAATGATTCGGGAAAAAGTCTCTACCTTCATGGAGTGTGCAGTCTATACGTTTGTAAAAAAATTAAAGAAAGCTTAGGCTGCTTTTAAGCAATTTTCCCTTAGTATATTATAAATGTTTTTCCATATCAATAAATTTAGAGCTACACTATCATTTTAATGATTAATATACTATTCCATTGGGTGTGTTTATAATAATCTGTTTAACCAATTGTGACATAAAGTGGTTTGGTAAATTTTTCACTATTTATAAACAAATTGGAGGTGATCACCTTTATCAACTTTTGATGCCTTTTTATGTTCCCTTAGGACAAACTTGTAAAACTGGAATTTTGAAGCCAAAGCGCATGAACTTCTTTTTCTGTTTTCAAGATTTTTTAAAAAGTCTTCTTATCTTGAAATATAATTACAGATTCACAAGAAGTTCCAAAAATAGTGCAGAGAGGTCTCACATACATTTCTCGCAGTTTTCTCCAGCAGTTGCACCTGATATAACTATAGTTCAATATCAAAATCAGGAGTTGACATTGTTACAAATGTGTGCATATAGTTCTCTGTCATTTTATCACACGTGTAGAGTCATATAACCACCGCCCAAGTCAAGACACAGGACTATTCCATCACCCACGACCTCTCCTTTGTGCTAACGCTTTGTAGTCATGCTCACCCATCTCCCCCAGCCACTCCCACTACTGGCAGCCACTCCTTTGTTCTCCATCTCTATAATTCAGTCATTTCAAACATGTTATGCAATTTGAATCATACACTATATGAGCCTTTGAGAATGGTTATTGTTTTTTAATATTACCCTTGAGATCCGTCCAAGCTGTTGCATGTGTCGATAGTCTGCTCCTTTTCATTGCTGTGTTGTGCTCCATGGTGTGACTGTACCCGTTTGTCTAAATACACACCTTTGGAAGGGCAAGTGTTCACTTTCTACAAATAAGACTGATATGACTATTTGTATACAGGTGTGGGTAGACATTTGCATGTCTCTTAGATAAATCCCAGAAAGCACCATTGTATATTTAGCTCTTTAAAAAACTGCCACACTGTTTTCCAGAGTGGTTGTATTATTTTACACTCCCACCAACAATGTAGGAGAGACCATTTCTCCACATCCTCGCCAGCTTTTGGTATAGCCAGTGTTTTTTCTTATTTTAGCTCTTCTAATGTAGGTGGTGCAATGATAGTTCACTGTGGCTTTGATTTGCTTTTGGCTAATTGCTAATAAAATCTAATGTCTTTTCATGTGTCTGTTTGCCTTCTGTATAACTTCTTTTATAAAATCTTTGTCATTATGTTTTGCCCATTTTCTAATTGGATTGTTTACTTACTTATTTTACTGTTGGGTTTTGAGAGTTCTTTATATATTGTAGATCCCAGTCCTTTTGTCAGATACTCAGCTTGCAAATATTTTCTCCCTGTCTGTCACTGGCCTTTTCATCCTCTTAATTTCATCCTCTGGGTTTTTTGCAGAGCAGAGACGTTTTTCACTTTGATGAGGACCAATTTATTGGATTGTGCTTTTGATATCATGCCTAAGAACTCTTCTCTGAGCTCTAGGTCCTAAGGATCTTCTCCTATATCATCTCTAAAGTCTTATAGTTTTAAGTTTTATGTTTAAGTCTGTGACCCATTTGGGGTTGAACACAACACAGTTCCTGTTGAATTCCATTGTTTTGCCTCACTTGTTGAAAAAAAGATCCTTCTATTACAGATTTGCTTTTCCACCTTTGTTAGGGACCTGTCTTTGCCTGAAACTCTTTCTGGGTTCACTGTTTTGTGCCAGTGGTCCAGGTATCCATCTTCGTGCCAATTCCACACATTGATTACTCTGGTTATATAATCAGCCTTAAAATCAGGTTGAGCATTTCCTCTCACCTTAGTTTTCTTTTCAAATTGTTTTAGCTGTTCTAGTCCCGTGGGCATGTGCTTTTTGAAAGGGCTGTAAGAACCTATTGCCCAAGTGCCCCAAAAGGTGATACTACGTTAAACTTCCCCCAGCAGTGTAAGGAGCTGTTTCCATACACCCACACGAGCACCGTCTGCTACCATTCTTTTTAAATCTTGACCTATCTGATAACTGAAAAAATTACATCACATTCTTACTTTAAGTTGCATTTCTTTGGTTGCCTTTGAATCTAGGCAGGCAGCCAGAGTTCTGAGGTCTCAGGTAGAAAAGTTTGATACCCTTATGACATGAAGCTTCACATTTAAGGTAGCAGAAATGTCCAAGAGAAAGCAGATGGGTTTGTGGGGCATCCACTGAGAACTCCTTTTCTTCCTTGTTTGTTCTTCTAGCTTCTAGAGGTGAAGTCATCTATCAGCCACATGCGCTTACCCCAAATTTAAAACCTCTCCATAGAAAATCCCAAATTTACCTTCCAAATACATCCAGAAGTTGACCAGGCCTCACCTCCATGGTCACTACCTGTTTCTCACGCTGCCATGTTACCATCGCAGAAGCCTCCTCACAGAGTCCTGACTTCTACCTTTGTCCCCTGTGATTTGTTCTCAAGCCAGAGGCCACAGAATTGTGTCTGAAACACAAGTCAGAACCTCTCCTATGCTTGATACCCCCCTTTTCACCCAGAGTAATCGCCGAAGTTGCCGATGGACTGCACAGTCACCGTGCCCAGGCCCCCACAGGCCCTGCTCAACCACTGCTCAGCCATCCTGGCATCCCTGCTCTTACCCAGTTGCTCCCAGAAAGCTGTGAGACCTGTCTGAAAGACAGTTCCCTCTGCCTGCAGTGCATCCCAAGCATCTCCACAGCTCACTCCTTCCCCTTCTCCTGATTGCAAATTGGAACTCCCACCCCAGTGTTCCCTTCTTCTTCACAGCACCCATCACCAATGGACATACTATGCCTATTGTACCTGCTTATTTGTTCATTGTTTGTCTCCCTCCCAGAAGGACAGAGATAACGTTTATTTACCTAGTACATTAGCAAATAATACACTGCCTGGCATGCAGTGACTACTCAATAAATATCTGATGAATGGATGAACGAACGAACGAATGAATGAACAGCCACCAAGTAATCAACCGTGTGCTTTAAGCATTTGGGTTGTTTCCAAATTTACAACAAACAATGGTAACCCAGTTTTGAAGTGAAATGCTCATACATAGTCACGATTATTCCCTTAGTATTAATTTCTAAAATTGAATCACTGGGTTGGGGGGAGTGCCTTTTTAATAGCTTTTGGCAGTTACTTCTCCAGAGAGGCAGAATCGATTGTCATGCTTGCCAGAAATGTGGGAGTGTGTCTTTCCCTACACGCTCACCAGCACTGGGTGTTGTCATTTTTAGAAAGTCTTTGCCAAGTTGTTACTTGCCACTGTATACTCAGTTGACATTTCTAGATGGAACTTTGTGTAACTGGATCAAAAACAACCACTTCACAGCAATTCAGTTTTCCTATAGATGTTTCCTATAACCATCCTCAGAGACAGCCAACGGCAGAACCCGGGCATGTAACCAGCAGAGGCGCGGCCAGGTGTGTGGACACAGGCTTTCCGGGGGTCTGACACCTAGTACAGGAAGCACTGTGTTGTTCAGGGAAGAGGGCAGAGGGCATGTTTTTGAGACCAGGTCTCTGAATTGTTACTTTTCCCAGCCAGGCTTTGAAAAGGAACTGGAGAGTTGACAGTTCAAGGCTTTGTTGTCTTCCAGAGACCTGCCCTACCAATGGTTCTCAAGCTGAGAGCCTCGGACTCACCTCGAGGGCTAGTGAAATACAGAGTGCTGATGCAGCGGGTCTCGGATGAGGCCTAAGAATTTGCATTTTTAACAAGTTTCCAGAGGGGCGATGCCGCAGGTCTGGGAACTTCACTTTGAGAACTGCTGGCCTAGAGGTTTTGGAGTGGGTTTTTTCTTTTTATCTTTCTTTCTTTTTTTTGCCTGGAGTTTTGATGTTTATTTTGTCTTTTTCTCACCAGTTCTTTCCCCGACCTCTTCAGGTTGGTTTAGGCACGAGTCTCTGTGTCCCATAGGACCCCCGTCACTGCACTGACCACATTGGAGGTCTGTGCCTCTTTTCCCGGGTCTTTCTCCTCTATTTATAGTGACCACGGTTTATCTTAGTCCCTTCAGTGTCTTAGGAACTTCCTTCCCAATGCAGAGGCCTTCAGTGAAGGTTCCCGGGAAGAATGAGTGATTGATCTCCATGGTGACTGCGTCATAATCGTGTGTGCTGACCAGATAGGCACAGGGCAGAGGCTACCTGTTGTGTGAAAACTTGGAGAACTCTCTCATGATTCATTCTGATTCTGAAGACCATCGTATTCTGAAGCCATAAAGAGGATATTCAGAAACAAAATAGAAAACCAGCCCAGAGGGCTTGTGCTACAGCTGAGGAAATTGAGGCCTGAGAAGGGGAGTAACTAACTCAAGATCACACACCTGAGTGACAACACAGGGGAGACTTGAACTCCTGCCGCCCCCCTCCCTCCCCAACAGCCTCCTGTGGAGAAGGTGGAGTGAAATGATGAGTGTGGCATGGACTCGGAGCAGAGACTTGGAAACTAACCTGGGTTCCCACCCATCACAGGCTTCGGACACTTCCCTTCATCCCTTTGGGCCTCAGCTTGCTCACCTTCACTGCCTCATTTACTTGGCTGCCATTTATTGATTAACTTCCATGTGAGGCGGGTACCAACAGATGCTTTTGTGGAATTAAACAAGGTCACCTGTGTGAATGCCTCGCCCCAGGCCTGGCACATGGAGGGCATCTGAGATCGTCCTGCCTCATGTGGCTTCTGCTGGACTTCCCGGGTCCTCACCCCCCTATCAGGGCCAGGGTTTCAAAAGGCAGAGTGGTCTCTGGCCCGGTGAGTCTCATGCTCCGAGAGGAAGACAGGGGGAGAAGCCGAAGAACCTCTCTCATTTTTTCCAGGAAGAACACACACCTGAAGGTGCAGATGGGACCTCATGTGATGTCAGCCCCCGATCACATTTTGTGAACTTCCCTTCCCTCTTCACCACATCCTCCCGGGGTTTTCGGTGTCAGAGCTCAAGTGGGAGGTGCAGGCAGAAGTTAAATATAGAAAGGCACCTACTCATGGTGAAATGCGTGGGCCCAGCCTTGGGTGAGGGGGCGTCAGCACCTGCTAAATTTAGCAACTTCACTTCCTCTCCGGTCCCCTTACATGCCATTATGCAAACAACAATGCTTGTCAGTTTCCCTCGGAGGAAGCCTCCAAGGTGAGGGGGTAACTCTGAACAAAGCCTGCCTGTTCAGCATGGCCTCGCCTGGCTGGTCGCCTCTGCTATCACTTTTTACACACACACACACACACACACACACACACGCACACACACACACCCAGCCCTTCTGAGAGAGCTGGGCATAGAGGTGTTGCTTGATGTCACTTTACAAATGAGGACACTGAGCCCCAAAAGGCTGAGGGACTTGCCCAACACCATCATGGGGCAGAGCTCAGACAGAAGCTCGGGGTTTCACATTGACTCCCATATCAGTTCTTGAGAAGCAGCAAGAAAGGGCTCTGGGATTGGCAGCCCAGAGGCTGACAAGCAGCGCCCGTTCTATGGCTGTTCCCCAGCCCCTGGGCAGTTTGCTCACTGCGGGTGGAAAGCCTCCATGTTCAGGAGTATGAGCAGTGATGGACCAGACCCTTGTTCTCAAAGAACTGAGAGGTGCCAAGGCCGTGCCTGCTGGATCAGGTCTGCGTTTTAATAAGGTTCCCAGGTGACTCGGGTACATAAGTACTAGTAAGCTTAGACGGCACTAGCCCAGCGATTTTCAACCTTTTTCATCTCGTGGCACACAAACGAATTACTAAAATTCTGCGGCACACCAAAATATATTTTTTGCCAATCTGACAAAAAAAAAAAAAAAGGGTATAATTGTGATACATTCACACTGGATGGCTATTGTTGTGTTGGCTATTGTCATTTATTTTATTTGACAATAGAAGGGGAGAGAGGTCAGTACTACATGTTTTTAAAATTCTTGAAGTGCATTGGGTGAAAATCACTGCACTAAGTGAGTTTTGCTTACTTAGCCAATTCATGGAATTATATGTTCCAGAAATTTCTTCCTTCACTCCCTCATTTATTTAGCTGCCATTTATTGATTAGCTTCCATGTGTGAGGCCCCACGCTAGAAGATGGGACAGAAAATAGCTGCTGATGCTCCTGAGCATTGGCTGTGTGTCTGGTGAGGTGTTTTAGATGGACTAGTATTAATTTGTTTAATCATCACAGCAACCCTCCGAGGCAGGTATGTGCGTTTTATAGCTGCAGCAGGCCAGGGCGTTGAGGCAACATGCCTAAGAGCATGGCACTTAGAAAGTGGTGGTAGAGTCGGGATCTACCCAGGTATCTGGTGCTTAGCCAGGAGGCTCTGCTGCCTCTAAAGATGGGAGAACCAGAGCGGTGTGACGGGGACAGAGCCCAGGCTCTAGGCCAGAAGGACAGGAGCGATGGGCTGGACCAGGGCTTTGCTTTAACTTTGGTTTCAGCTATAGAGCCATTGATTTGCATAACACCTCATGCAGGTCTTATGAGAGCCAGAGGTGCTCTAGTTGGGCAGGGGTGGCTCCCGAGTTCCCCTTCCCCCCAGGCCACCACTCTTCCCTGAGGCCTTTGTACAGCACAGGCTGGGCGCCACTTACAAGGCCAACTTCTTCATTTTGTAGACGAGGGAACCAGAGAGTCTTGAGATGCCTTGTCCAAGATCACGTAACTAATGAAAACAAAGTGAGCTGGGGCTGAGTGGACAAAGGTGACTGTTACACCCGGGCCGTTCTATCTCGGAGAGCACGTAACTGACTTCGGTAATGGTCTTCCACAGGAAATCACTTCATCAGGGATTTCCAAATGTTCTTAGGAATTAAGGAACTCCCATGAGATTGTGTTGACAGCTCTAGGCCCTCTCCCAGACACACACACACACACACACACACACATTCATACATACTACATACACACACACAGAGACACACCACACACACATTCACACATACTACATACACACACAGACACACACAGACACACCACACACACACACACACTCACACATACTACATACACACACACACACACACACCCGCGCACGAGCTGTAAAGTTTCAGAGAGTTCAGACACTCTCTGAAGCCCAGAAGAAACCCTTGGGCCGGGAATGCTTATCCTGCTCTGTGCCTCTGCCATAGCCGTTCAGGGGGAAGTGAGAGATGGGTGACCGGAAAGGGATGGGTGACTGGCTGGCCATGCATGCCAGAAGTGCCCAGGATCATCAAGCAGGAAGTCACACATTTCAAACAAACCCCTCTTTACACCCACACCTTCTAGTTGGTGACAGTGAGTGTCTAGAACTTTTTGCTTGGAGGGTTGGAAATAGTCCCTGTTGCAGTGGAAAAGAGAAAGTCCTCATTGTGTCTCTGAGCTGAGTGGAGAAGAGACAAGTGTGTGTGACTGGGGCACACTGCCTTTGAGTGGACACGAGGTTTTTCTAAAAGCAGGTGGCCCTCAGGTATGTCTTGGATTCTCTGCCAAGAGAGAACTACCTCGCTCTGAGGTGGGCAGAGGGATGGTATGGTGCTGGAGGCTCCCGTGTACATCAGTCCACGGAGATTTCTCAACAGTCACCACGCTCCAGATAGTGAAACAAAACTCTCAGAGCAGATGGCGCCTGGCACATTTTCTCTCTATTTTCTTGTCAGGCCAATGAACACAAATGTCCTCAGTCCTCTTAGTGCACCTTAGACAGCTGAAGCGAAGAGCCTAGGTTTGTTGAGAACCTACTGGGTGTCTGGCATTTAACAGATGTTATGGCTTTTTATTTACAAAATAGCCCTGAGTTGGATAAGTCAGAGCGTGTAGGCTGCTCAGATAGTGGAGCAGTGGGCACAAGGTCACACCACCAGGGCCTGAGCTGGAAATCAAAGCCGGGGTTGTTTCCACAGCCCCATCGCCTCCCTGGAATGCAGAGAGCACAAGCAGGGCAGCGTGCTGTCAGGCTGCAGCCTCAGCGTGCTCACCTGTGTTGTGGGTTATCTCATGGTCTGACCCACGGCCTGGCAAGAGACCGCAGGTCAAGGGGACGGAGGAGAGGATGAAAGAGGAAGGAGCCTGAGTTTGTTTCCACTGTGGAGCCCAGAGAAGGCAGCTTTGTTGGCCTCAGGGCAGTTAGTCACTGACAGGTGGGTGGGGGCGTGGGGCTGGGTTAGGGCTGTGGGAGTGAGCAAACTCCTACCATGGAAAGACAGCCCGGGCCCAGACTCTGCTGGGAGAAGGCAGGGGAGGGGTGGGTTGGGGTGGGCTCCCCCTCTCCTGCCACTGGTTGTTCTGTTGCTCCTTCAGGTCTAACACGTTTCAGCTGCAGGGAGGTGGGTGGGGAGTAGGGGGGGAAGATGGTGTGGGACAAGGAAGGAGGAAGAAGAGAGGCGAAGTGGCTTGCCTTCTTTCTTTGAAAGATCTGGGGCAAGTCACTTCCCCCCTCTGAGCCTCAGTTTTACCCTGCCCGGGTTGTCTTAGAAATTAGACAGGGTTTCATACGTGAAGATGTGGATCAGGGCTGGCACAGGGCAGGCACCCAGAAATTGGCTCCTCTCTTCCCCATGCTCTCCAGCTGAGCCTCACAGGAGAGAAAGGCATGTCTCTGGCCAGGCCCAGCTGCCCCACTCATTCCTGCCTTTTAAGGGGCCTGCCGTCCTCACCAAGGATGCTTTCACCCACCCAAGGGAAGGACCACAAGCCATGACAAGCAGCATCTGAGAGGGGGGATGCTTCGTGGGCACTGAAGTGGACCCTCTAGAAGCCTGGGAGAGGAGGAGACCAAGGTCTCATGCGGGCACAAGGTTGACATGGGTCACGCAGTTGGGGATGAATGCCAGAGCCAGGCTGGCCCCAGGACTGCAGGCTCCTCAAGCAGCACTCACATCCGGTTCCTCCTGCCTCTTTGCCTCCTGGGCATCTATGTGGGTTTGCGCGCAGAGTGAGGGCTTCCAGAACGTTGTTTGTAGGGATCAGTGAAGGAGGAAATATCAACATGACGGCTCAGGCCTGTGGAGTGATGGCGTATTGTTAATATTTGTAGAATGAATAAGTGAATGGGAATGACACCTCGCTCAGAGCCAGGCTCTCTGTACATGTTGGTTTTCTTCTTCCCCACTTTTTTGTATCCAAAAATGCTGTTGTGGGTTTGCCCTGCCAGGACTGGAGAGAGAAGTGGGCAGTGTCTTCCAGAACCTTGTAGAGTTTCCCAGGGTCTGTTCCCTCCTCTCCTGGCCATTCCAGGTGTGCAGGCACAGGTGTGTGCAGGCAGCAAGGAGCTGCAGCATCCCCTGGTCCTGCCCCACCTGAGTGCACTCACCCACTTCCTGGTTACCTCACCCCTGTCAGGTGTTGCAGTAGCTCCTTTCTGGATGGCCTTCGAGGCAGAGTCTCAGGGGCCTGGGGCCTGGCAGCATGGGGGATGGCGGGCACACAGTCACAGTGCCCATGTCTACGGGCCAGCAGTATGGTTGGACGGACAGAATATGGGGGAATCGTGAGATCTAGGTTTGTGTACTGGATCTGCCACTTTTTAGCAGTATGGCCTTAGGCACGTTACTTTACCTTTCTGATTCCCTCTCGTCCTCTTTAAGATGAGAATAGACAACTTCCTGCTCACACAGTTGTAGGTGGGAAGGGCTGTCCATGACTGGATGTCGGGTGGCTGTGAAAACACTTGGGAAACATCTGAGTTGTGGTCGCGTGGGAAGGCAGTGTTGCTGCCACCGTGCTCTCTCTTCTGAAGCAACCTGGGGAGCAGGACTGAAGAGAGGGCCTCGGGTCTTGGCCTTAAGCGGGTCACATGGTCTCTGAGACATTGTTTTTCTCATCTATAAAGTAAGTGTGATCACCCTGTCCACCTCTTTAGGGTCATCAGCAAGCATGTCAGACAACATCAGGAGTCGTGGTTGAGAAGCACTCTGTAAATACTGGGTGGGTTTGGGTACAGCGGTGGGGAGGGTCTGAAGGAGCCCAGACTTCCTTCCAGGAGAGGTGTATGGGGGCTGGGCACCATAGTCTTTCCCTCATGAGCAGAGGGCACATTACAAACCTTCCGGAGCCTCGGTGTGCTCATCTGAAGAGGGACTTGTGCCCAGCACCCAGTGCTCAGTGAGCGGTCGCTGGGACAGCCTGTCATCTGGTAGCTTCTATCACCAAAGGAGTAGCCACGGGGGCGGGGCCTCCCTCCCTGGGCCACCACGGCTGAGTACAAGGAAGCCTCTGACCTCACTCTGCTCCAGCCAAAGTGCTCCCCCAGCTCCAAGCGCTTCTCTGAAACAGCCTGGCTTCCTGGAGTTCCCCTGGGCACGTGATCTCTGGCTCTCGATGTTGAAATCCTACTCCAGGCTGCCCGGAAAGCCCCGGCGGCGGGCAGGGGCAGCGAGGGTTCCTCGGGTCTGGCCACATGGCCATCTCTTCGGGTTCTCTTTTCAGACGTTCCTGTTTCCTCTCCGAGGAGTAGTGGGCGGGCGGCTGAGGGAATTCGGGCTTCCGGTGGCTGCGAGGTTATTGCAGGCACATATCATCATGTGGACGCTCTATTTGGGGAACTGCATGCAGGGTTGTGGTTGAATGGCACCGTGGTCCATCCCCAACCTGGCAAAGACGCTGGAATCCACCGTCTGTGGAGCCGAGTGCTGATGTGGCAGATTCCCCGCTCGAGGGTTTTTTTCCGCTGCTTGTTGGGCAGAGGCAGAGGAGGGCAGTGAGAGGAGGGCAGAGGAGGACGGTTCGGGGAGTGGCTGTGAGACCTGACAGCACAGCTCAAAGGCTGCCGGGAACGTTCCCCGTTGTGCTGGTGAGGACCAGAGGCACCGGACAGAGAATGACCAACATCTTAGCTGGAACCCAAGGTTGTCTGGCGACAGAGCCACTGGTCTCAGCCAGGGTTAAAGAAGGTTAACCATTCTTAGGACATTTTGTATTCTTCTCCATGATTTTATCGGGGTTTGTTTAAATTAAAAAAAAAAAAGTTTCTTGTGCCCTCTAAGCCTCCAAACAGACTTGATGCACTGAGAGGGCGTGCCAAGCGCCCCTGGCACAATGCCAAGAACCCCACCTGGTGGGCCAGCTACTCCTTCCCAGGGTGAGTCCTGGGACAGTGGGACAGGCCTGCTCTAGAGGGGTGTCCCCATCACTGGCAGCCTATGGCACAGGCCTGGGCCAGGGCAGATGGGAGAGGACCTGTCTTTCTGAAAGGTGACCGATGCCGAATTTGTCTTAGTGTGACCTGCTGTGACCTTGAACTAATCACATGCCTGAGCTTCGTGGTCCTCTGCAGACACAGCCTGGATCTCAATCCTTCTTCACCGATTATGATGGCATGGAAGAGACAGGGCAGGAAAGGCTCCAGTACAAGGTGGCATGAGGGACATGCCAGGACAGGTTAATGATACCTGCTATATTTAGGACCACAGAGCCTCACAAATCTCTAAGTCATTTCCCCATAAAAAAAAATGAAAAATTAAAATCAAACTCTTTTCCAAAAAGATCTTCCTCCCCAGTTCTGTTTGTCATAAGCCTGAGGGCCTCATGGTCACCAGGGCCTGGGATTAAGGCATTGAGGGCCCTGATTAAAATGCGGTCGTTACCCAGAAATACTGGGGCCACGTTGCAACCAGCCCCTTGCTTCTGTTGGATAGCCTGTGTTTCTCCATCTGTAAACCAAGGATGCTAAAGCAAATGTGTAGATGAAAACAAGACTTTTTTTTTTTTAATCTTTGTTGTTGAAAGTATTACAGATATTCCCTTCCTTTGCCCCCATTGATCCTCTCCTCTCCATCCCCACCACCCATACTCAGGCCTTCTCCACACTATCGTCTGTGTCCATGGGTTATGCATTTGGTTGATCTCTTCCTGCCCCTCCCTCTTCCTTCTGAGATCCATCAGTCTGCTGCATTCTTCCATGTCTCTAGTTCTATTTTGTTTGCCAGTTTATTTTGTTCATTAGATTCCACATATATTTGTCTTTCTCTAACTGGCTTGCTTAGTTCATTCAGCATATTACTCTCCAGGTCCCTCCAGGCTGTTTCAGAGGGTAAGAGATCCCTCCTTTTTATAGCTGCATAGTATTCCATGGTGTAAATGTACAGCAACATTTTTATCCACTCATCTGCTGATGGGCACTTGGGCTGTTTCCAGATCTTAGCTATTGTAAATAGCGCTGCTATGAACACAGGGGTGCCTGTATCCAATGGCTACCATCAGTAAATCAACAAACAACAAGTGCTAGCCAGGATGTGAAGGAAGGGAACCCTAGTCCACTGCTGGTGGGCGTGCAGACTGGTGCAACCATTGTGGAAAACAATGTGGCATTTCCCCAAATAATTAAAAATGAAACTGCCATTTGACCCAATGACCCCACCCCTGGGAATATATCCTAAGAAGCTTGAAACACCAGTCATCAACAAGACTCTTTCCAAGGTGCTCAAAGGTGAGGGGACAACAGATGAGCCATGGGCCTCATAGCCCAGGCCTGCTCCACACCTGCCATGTTTAGGGCCACCGAGCCTCACAAGGGCCCTTTGGAGACACAAAGATCACCCACCGAGGCTTGGACAGTCAGAGACTTTCATGCCAAACATAGGGTCTCCCTCTTCATGATGCCCCAGACTTCCACACCATCTGAGACATGAAGGATGGCAGGACTTGGCTAAGAAAAACAGGGTGGCGGGGAGCATTGTCAGCAATGGGAATGGAAAGGGCACCTTGCTGAGCTCCTCCCTAGGTAGGCAATAGCTCAGTGCTCCAGGAAAACCCACCGGTAGTTACTGTTCACTCCACTTTGCAGATGAAGAAGCTGAACTGAGATCCATTAGGTATCTAGCTGGTAAGGTCAACCTGAGGTCTTACTCAAGGTCACCTAGCTGGTAAGTGAGCTTTCAACCCAGGCCAATCAGTTCCCAGAGTCTATGCTCATAGGTAGGCACCCACATGCATGAGCTGGGAGCGAGGGGCCTGTTTCTCAGAGGACACAGGCAAGGGTGGGGAAGGCCTTGCTTTGTGTTGGTGTCTAGTGGCTAGGTGGGGTGGGCACCAGGGTCTGAGGAGTGGGGAGTTGGGAGAGCCTAGAGGATCAGCCTGGGGAGACAGAGGGCCTCAGCCACCTCGGCCTGTCTGTATAGAGAAAGAGCCAGAATCCCTTCTGGTCCTTTAGTACTTGCCTTAAGGCTTCACTCTTCTGATGGGTGGGACCTAAGCGTGCGTGGGACCACAGCTTTTGGTCTGTTTCCTCCTTTAGACTCAGAGCTGCCTTAAAACACACACATGATCTTCTCCATGTCTTCCCCCTGGATGTTCAGGATCTCTGAGTCATTAAATGTTTACTGAAGGAAGCAAAAAACATGTGCCTGGGTCCTCGTATTGCCCTGGGTAAATGCGCCACAGGTATTTGGGGCATGGAATGGTGGCATGTTGTTCAGCCTCTCATGTCACAGACAAGAAAGCCAGGTCCGGAAAGATGAATTTTCTCAAGATTCCTGTTCAGGCTCCTGATCGCCCCGTTTCCTTGGGTGAGAAGGACCTGGGTGAGCAGAATGCTGCCTCCCTCTTCTTAAAGCCAGGGAGCCTTGCCCTTCCTAGGACCCCACCCTCTCCTGGCTCACCCACCCACCCTTCCAGGGAGCGCTGAGCCTTTGGCATTTTGCCTAAGGAGCTTGGCCTGTCACCTCACTCATAGGAGACACACCTTCGGAGGTGCTGGAGGAGGGCGAGGCTCTTTGAGCATCCAGGGGGACCCAGCTGAGAATGGGGTAGCAGACTCTATCTGGTTCCCTGGAACTGCTGCGGTGGAGGCCTTCTGCCGGGGCACTCCTGGCTGCTAGCAGGGTGGGGTCAGAATTCGAGGACCCTCAGATTGCCTGGAGCATGAAAGGCTGTTGTGATAACCGTGGGCTCCCAGACACCCTGGGCGGGTGCTGGCTGTGATGCTGCCTCGCCAAGCAGGGGAAGGTGTCTCTTCAGCGGCTGTGGCTCCCCCGCACAGCCTACAAATCATTTTTTTAATGAGTTGTCACTTGGACAATGGGGCTAAGTCTGGGCCCTGATTTAGTGTTGTTGCCTCCCATGGTGTTTTTTTTTTTTTTTTTTTCCCCTCTCTCCTGCTTGCTTTCTTCTCTCTCCAGCCTCCACTTACTGGAAATGAAATCAGTGCATGAATGGCAGGGCGGGAGGGAGGCACGGAGACAAAGAAATGGCTTTGTCTGGCGGTGAATTTTGATAGCATGTGGGTGGCGGGAGCGTGCAGACTTCCTTCATCTGCCTGTCACAGAGCTTGCCTGGCGTTGGAGGAGAAGAGATGGGTGTAACCCTCTGGCAATGCCTGGGTCCCCAATTGTGGGGCTGGAAAGAGGGCCCAGCAGGCGGGGAAGGGCAGAGTGGCAGCAGGTTGCTAGCTGGGGGAGGGCGGTGAGCAGTGTCTGGATGCCTCTGTTTTAAAGCAGTGAGCTCAAGCATGGGTGATGCTGGCCTGCGTGGGCTCCCCTCCTCACGATGCCCCGGACTCCCACACCATTGTCGCTCAGTTTCCCAACACTAAGGGCACACTCACTCCTTCCTCCTCGTGGAGTGAACCAAACTACAGAAGTGAGTCCTCAGCCCCACCCCCATCTGCACTGCCATCTTTCTCATCATCATTACCATCTCACATCACCATTACCATCACAGCCAGCATTTATGTATCACCTACTGCGTGTCAGATGCTGTTAAAGTGCTTGTACGTGTGAGAGAATCTCCCGTACAGTAGGTGCTAAATAGAAATGAATTGCAACAGACTCTGTTTCTACTTTGTTGAGAACTTGTTGGGCAAGATGAAATCACCTCTCCGGGCCTCAGTTTTCTCATCTGTCAGGTGGAGATAATGGTACTTTCTGCAAAGGGTTGTTGGAGGTTTCGATGTGGTAAAGCACATAATATGCTCGGAGGAGGTCATGGGTTAGCATGCGGTTCCTGTTGGAGCATGCTGGTGGGCAGTATTTGATACTGGAAAAGGGGTGCATTTGGTGTGACAAACATTCTACCATCTGACAGCCTGTCCCGAGTGCCCTATAAGCACCTTCTTTTATAACAAAATTTATTACATATATTGGAGTGACACTGGTCAGTAAAATTATATAGGTTTCAAGTGTACAGCTCTATAATACACCATCTGGGTATTGCACTGTGTGATCACCACCCAAAGTCAAGTCTCCTTTCACCAGCATATATTTGTGCTCCAAAACCAAATGCATCATTGCATCATGCTTACTGCCTGCAGCCATAAATTCGCTTTTTCTCTGCATTCCACATCTCACCAGTGGCATCAGCCAATACCCTTGTGGGTGGATATGGGCTGCAGTGACCACCATTTTCCTCTATTCTTCCCTCTTCCCTTAACACCATCCCAGTCCAGGAGGGCTGGTGCCATTGCTTTGCCCCTGAGCATCTCTACTGGGGCCCCCAGCTGCCCAGCCTCCCTCAGGCTGCCCTCCTTCCCTTTGGAGCATTGTGGCCACCTCCTCTCTAGTTTCTTGGCCTCTGCCTCTTCCTTCCCAGGCTTCCCTCTACCCAGGTAGCCCAGAAGGTCTTTCTAAGTCACAGATATAGCCCATAACTCTTCCGTGAAAAGAAATGGTCAGGTCCTGAGCACCGGAAGGGATGGCTGGACTCATTCGCCAAGAGGCCACTCCTTGATATTCACTGAATGAATGTTTGTCATTTGCCTTCTCTGGGCCAAACACTGCCATGCATGTGTCAGCTGGCTCCGTGATCCTACCTGTGAGGCAGGTATCACAGTTCCACTTTGCACATGAGGAACTGAAGCCCTGAGAGGTCCACTGGCTGGCCAAGGCCACAGTCAACATGTGCGGTAGAACCTCCATTCTGATGCCATGGTCTCTGAGGCTGAAGGAGCCTTCCACTCACTACAGCAGGCGACAGGGACCCAGTGGGCCTGCTGGGCGCAGCCTCTGATCTCTGTCCAGAAAGGGAATGAGGGGTGATGTGGGAGCTGTGGTGGGACTGAGTATGAAGAATAGATCTGGGGGCAATGGGGACAAAATTATATCTCCATCAGCCATAAAAGAAGGAGGAGCCAGTGCAATGGCACTGGCTCTCCTGGACTGGGATGGGTGTTAAGGGCAGAGGGAAGAATAGAGGAAAACGATGGTCACTGCAGCCCATATTCGCCGACAAGGGTGGTGGCTGATGCCACTGGGCGAGACATGGAATGCAGAGAAAAAGTGAATTTATGGCGTAGGCACTGAGAATGATGCAATGATGCAATGATGCCAGGGACAGAGCATGAAATGGGGGTGGATTCTGCAGCCCCTGAGATCCAGATACCCTCTGCCAAGTGATGAAGAGGGGCTGGGCCTGGGGCTAGAGCCAAGACGAAGTAGGGCAACTTGAGGAGTTAAGGATGAGGATGAGGTAGACCGGCACCTCTGCCTCTCAGTCCTGTCTGGGGGCTTGAATCGGTTGAATCTCCACCCTCCACTGTTAAGCTCTTTGCTTTTTACAGTAATTGCCTCTTAGTACATGTGCATTGGCAGTTGACTGTGAGTGCTGGGTTTCAGAATCCAAGGACATCCCATCCCTTGGTTCTTCCTTGGCATGTGTCCTCCTCCTCCTCCCTCCTTCCCCTATCACTTGGCCTCAGTGCTGCCCCTTGCGGCCTGCCGCCTAGTGCAGCCAGGAGGATACCAGTAGCCCTGGAGGATAACAGCAAGCTTGGGTCATCAGGAACCAGCATGAGAACTCATTGTCATGACATTTCCTTCTTATACTTGCCCAGAATGCTATGAACTGCTTTGTGTTTGTAGGACGAAGCTTTGCTTCAGCCAGTTTGTTTATGTCGTGAAAGGTGCGGGCTACCTGGTTTGCACCAGACCCCAGGCTGGGTCCTGGTGACTCTGAGGAATAGGCAGGCTGGAGTGTCCTTGCCTTCTGTGGGGGCTCAGAACCTGGCTACCCTGTGCCTCCCTGCCAGTCCCCCTAACTCAGTGGTGGCTCTCTGGAAAGTCCCTGGATAATGTAACCTGCTGTGCTTGGGGCAGGGGTTCTATGGCGGGGCAGCCAGGCCTGAGTGTGGGGGGAAAGGGGCTCTGGTCCTGGAGCATGGTGCTTCCAGGTCCAGGAGCTGCCTAATGAGGATTAGACAGAGTTATAGAAGGGACTCAGGGACTTGTTGGCCCAGGCAAAAAGCTTAGCAGGAGCAAATGGTGGCAACCTGCAGAGATAAGGGCTCAGGTAAGGGGTGGGGGAGTGAGGGTGCACAGAGCCATGCAGTCCTCAACTCCTGACCTGGCCCTTCCTCACTTATCCTGCCCATGGTTGCTTTCCCTGCTTCCAAATGGCCCCATGAGCACCAACACCAGCAGGCCACCTCCCTGGCACCTCTGCCTCTCAGTCCTGTCTGGGGGCTTTATCTCTCCATGCTGCCCTCTGCTAGCCCACTAGGTTCCTCAGTTCAAATCCAAGATTCTCCATTTCCTGGTGTTGTGGCCTGGGGCAAGTTGTTTAACTTCAGGTTTTATATCCACAGGATAGAGGTGATAATAGCTCCTATCTCTGAGGGGGGCGGGGGGAGGTTGTTAGGGATACAGCAGTTGACTTAGGGCCATTGGAAAAGCACCACTTCAACACATCCCTCCCTTCTTCCATGACCCAGTTGGAGTCCCACACTGGTACTCTGGTCCCTTTTCCCCAACTTCCTTTATTGTCTCCTCTGCATAGTCTGGCCCCATCTAGAATCCTCTCACTGCTCCTGCTGCTCATGGCTATTGGTATCTGTCACTGCCTCAGACCTCCTGGAGGACCAGGACTACATCGTGTTTCTTCTCCATCCCCCATAGACTTCCAGAATGTCTTGTTCAGTGCTGGACCCTGCCACAGAGAAACACTGTTGAGTGGAGTCATTTCCTTGTCTGACCAGTATGTATTGTGAATTTTTTAAATCCATCTATTGCTCATGATAAATTTCCCCAAAACTTAGCACTTAAAGCATTAAACATTTCTGACTCAAGGTCATTCATGAGACTGCAGTTAATATGTTGGCCAGGGCTGTGGTCACCTGAAGGCTCGACCGGGGCTGGGGGACCTGCTTCATGGCTCCTCACATGCCTGGCATGCCAATGCCAGCTGTTGGCTGGGACCCAATTCCTCCCCACATGGGCATCTCCACAGGCTGCTCGAGGACCTCCTGGTATGGCAGTTGGCTCCCCTGAGAGAGTGATCCAAGAGAGAGCAAGATGGAAGCATGCTTTTGTTTTTTAAATTTAAAAAAATATATATTTTATTGATTTTTTTTACAGAGAGAAAGGGAGAGAGATAGAGAATCAGAAACATTGATGTGAGAGAAACATTGATCAGCTGCCTCCAGCACACCTCCTACTGGGGATGTGCCCACAACCGAGGTACATGCCCTTGACCGGAATCGAATGTGGGACCTTTCAGGCCTCAGGGTGATGCTCTATCCACTGAGCCAAACTGGTTAGGACTGGGTTTTTGTTTTTTTTTTTATTGTTGTTGTTGTTTTTAATGACTGAGCCTCAGAAGTCATACTGTCTTTTCCATGGTGTCCCGTTTGTTACACAGGTCAGCTCCTTTCAGTGTGGGAGAACTGTCTAGGGCAGTGGTCAGCAAACTCATTAGTCAACAGAGCAGCAAACCATGGCTCTCGAGCTGCATGTGTCTCACGAGCCGCAGTTTGCCGACCACTGGTCTAGGGTATGAACACTCGGAGGTGAGGATCACAAGGCTACCACCAGCACCTACCATGTGGTGAACTGATTTTTCCGTACTGTACACTGCTGAACATGGAGCTGCAAAACTCCCAGGTACACAGGGATTCATGGGACGCTAGATGACTCAGAGCCTCTGGCAGGGCACCTGCCACTGTGGTAGGTTGGAAAGCTAGCCAGGTTGGTGGCCTGGAGCTTCTTAAGGACAAAGAGGACCCTCAGGATTAAGACCCAGGATCCTATTCTCTAGCATCAGTGCCTTTATCCAGCTTCCCCCCTCATTCTACCAACACGCAGTGGCACCTACCTGCCCTCTTGGCTGCTGTGCATGGCTGCATCTGCTTTCCAAGTCAGACCTGTTAGAAGAAGAGCTATGCCATTCTAAGAGGGAATGGATGCTTTAGCCCTGCGGGTGTGCAGGTGCTTGCTGCACAGCCACTGGGCACAGGTGCCACCCAGGGGAGATTCTGATGCCCACTTTCTTTTTTGGTCTGTCTGCAGGGTTTGGGCCCTTGCTCCTCTTCGCAAACACACCC
Organism: Pipistrellus kuhlii; assembly: GCF_014108245.1. Taxonomy (NCBI): domain Eukaryota; kingdom Metazoa; phylum Chordata; class Mammalia; order Chiroptera; family Vespertilionidae; genus Pipistrellus; species Pipistrellus kuhlii. Next base: position 167,091,883 of record NW_023425515.1, on the reverse strand, counting down.
AGACCCCCAGCTGAGGGGGGAAGCCTCAGCTCACTCCATTTAATGTCCTGAATCTATGCAAGCTATCTTTTGCACACACACTCCTGCAACCTCCCACCTGTAGGGGCTAAGTGCCCGGAATCCTGGCTTCCCGCCCATGCTGCCCACATCCCACTTGGGAGCCTTCCCCCGATAATCAGGACCATTAGAGGCCTCCTAATGCCACCTGACCTCGGCCTGTGATAGGCCCCAAGCCCTGCCCATGCATTATTAACGTGCAGAGAGCACGAGAGAGCCGCTTAGATGCATTTCACCCTCTGTCCCCCGTGCATTCATTTGCAGCATTTGAATCATCCCTCTGGTGGCTCAATGCCCCCTCTAATCTGCCCTGGGGTGAGTGCTGATTGGGGACCTGGCTCTCTGGGTACTGGCACCTGTAGCGGGAGGAGCCGGCAGCATTGACACCAGGAATGCCAGGCTGGGCAGGCCTGGCATATGCAGGCCAAGAAGGGGAACAGGTTCAAAGGTCAGCTCATCTCCTCACTCTGCAGGGAAGGGGCCCAAGGCTGGAGGAGGGAAGGACTAGATGTTCAAGGTCATTGTGAGGGAGGACAGAGGCCCCCACCACTGAGTCCTCCTTGAACTGAGCCTTGTTAGCTCTGAGGCCTTAGATAAGGCCTTCCCACGTGGACAGAGGGGAATTCTGTGCAGGAGGGGCCTTCCTGGTCTCCCAAGGGGCCCCAGGAGAAAGTAAAGTGAGAGCTCCCTACCCTTCCTGAGGTTAAAACTGCTCATCTCCGAAGGGCTATGGGACATTGGCCTGGTCAGATACCCTTTCTTGGCCTTAGTGTCCTCCTCTGGATGTGGGCACAATAATTCCTGCTCCTCTGCCTCCCACCCCAGGCTGGTGTGATTGTGAGGCTCAAGAGCAGCGGTGGATGAGGGGGACACTGGGTACCCACGGGACATTTCGGTTATGTCAAAAGCAAGAACAGAGCTCTTTCCTGGTCTCCAGCACCTTTCAATGCAGAATCAGCTACTGGGCTGGCTGACTAGTTAAACTGAAATCATGAGAGAAACAGGGACAGTGGCTGAGAATCCCCGAGGATCACAATATACAGGAGGCCTGGTCTCAGACCAGCCCTGCTACTGACAAACTTGTGACCTTAATCATGGCCCTTCTTCTCTCTTGCTTCTCTTCACTTTCTGCTTCTGTAAAATGTGCAGGGCATTGGGAGGGAGGGATTAGAACTCCTCTACGAATACCCCAGCTCTGAAGTCATTGGGGGCTCATTCAGACTAAAAGGTAAATGACTAACATCGGGTCCTCTTCGAACAGCAAGTTGGGGAAGGGGATTCAGAGTCCTGGGAAGTCCTGCAGCCTGAGGTAGACAGAGCAGATGAGGGCAGTGGGGATAAGCTTTGCCTACTGTCTCTTCTCTCCTGGGGGCCAGTGCCTCCTCAGTTTCTTTCCCATTTTGCAGACAAGTGAGCTGATGTATGGAGTGTGGAATGAGTTGCCTCAAGTCACAGAACCAGGATGAGGGATAAATGGGCCTAGGTCCACCCAGTCCCTGAAATGTGGTGTTGGAGGTATTGATAAATGGCGAGGAAGGGAAAGAGGCTGACAATGGTGGAACCCCCCCCCCTGACCTCTGTGATTTCTCTGAAAAGTGCATCCTGTCCAAGATCTCACTTCCTTCCCATAGTCCTGGGAGGTGGGTACATTTATTATCTCCATTTTACAGATGGAGACACTGATGTTTGGGCAAGTGAGAGAAGCTCTGCAGTGGTGGAGCTAGTGGCCTGGTTTTTGTTGTTCCTGGATAGCTGAGCGGGGAGGCAAGGGGGTGTGACTGCAGCAGCCTGAGTGGCCCCAGTCAGTGTGACTGAGACCGAGAATGGGGCTGAGACTGAGAGCGAGACTGTAGCCACACGGAGGCCGGTGAGGCCGCCCGCAGCAGCTGCCCTCTATGCAAACGTGGCAGAGAAACCCCCTGCTTCCCCGCCCTGTGACCCCACACTGTGCCTTGTGACACCTTCACCGCAGCAGCTGCCCTCACTCTAGGCCTTGAGTCCCAGGCCACAACAGTTCACGAGAGCTGTGCCCGCCCCCAGGGTGAATTCCCCATCTATCTGGAGGCAGTCACTGCCCTAGCAGGTCTGGCTGAAGAAGGCACCAAAGGCTGCCCTTGAAGCCAGCCCTGCGCTCATGTGTCATCAGAAGCATCCCCAGCCACATGCCGTGTCACTTCTGGGCCTAGTGTGAGCCTGTGGACCTAGGCCCATTTATCCCTCATCCTGGTTCTGTGACTTGAGGCAACTCATTCCACACTCCATACATCAGCTCACTTGTCTGCAAAATGGGAAAGAAACTGAGGAGGCACTGGCCCCCAGGAGAGAAGAGACAGTAGGCAAAGCTTATCCTCACTGCCCTCATCTGCTTCTTATACCCCCAGTCAGTGAGGCCTTGGATTAGAGAGACACGTCCTGCTAACCCATCACTGAGGTGCCCAGACACCTCGCCCTCTGCCCTGCCCTGCGCCTTTGCTCTTCCTGTTTCCATTCCCCTCCCCCTCTTACCGGTGCTGACACCTCGGCAGAGCCTGCCTACATGCCGCCCACACTGAGTGCCCATCCCTTGGTGTCCCCTGCCATTACAACACTGTTCCTTCCTCTGATGAGTGTCCACTCCCCACCAGGCTGGGCACTGCCCGGGTCGAGGCTGAAGGATTTGTGTCTGGCTCTGCAGCGAGTGCTTTACATGCACATTTTACTGCATCCTCACCATCTAGAACGGTGGTTGGCAAACTCATCAGTACACTGAGCAAAATATCAGCAGTACACCGATTGAAATTTCTCGAGAGCCAAAAACCGACTTCTGTGCCTGGGCCACGAAGTTTCAATCACACTATATGTGTGTGCCCGCACTTGGTATTTTGTGGAAGAGCGACACTCGAGTGGCCAAAGAGCCACATGTGGCTCATGAGCCGCAGTTTGCTGACCTCTGACCTAGACAGTAGGGGCACTCCTGTTCTGACTTTACAGAAGGTCTAGTTACTTGCCCGAGGTGACACAGCTCCAGGTGGGAGAGTTGGGGTGAGGAGCTGGGAGTCTGTCTGCAGAGACTGTAGTTGGGAATCAGACCGGCTCTGAAGTCAGTGGAGCCTCATTCAGACTGAAAGGTAAATGACAAAAATCTGGTCCCTTTTGAACAGCCAGTTGGGGAAGGATAGTCAGAGTCCTGGGACGCACACGGGACCTGGAGGTGGAGGGGATGAGCCTTTTGTTACTAAGGCCAACAGAGCTCAGGTATATGCAGACCAGATAAATGTTTGCTCAGGGACTAAGACAGTGAGGCTGCCCTGCAGCGTGCTACAGCTCTGGCACTGCCCTCCTTCCGCCGGGTGCTCCCCACGCACAGGCAGGGCCTCCCTGGTGCCACTCACCGTACTCGGGGCTTTGGCTCAAGAAGCACTCCTCCCAGCAATGTTATGGGCTCAGGGTGGTTATACCCATTTTGCACAAAGAAAACGGAGGCCCAGTGAGGGGTGATCCATGTCCCAGCAGCACCAGCAGGAAGTGGCCGGCCCAGCTCCAGCCTGGCATCTGGGCTCTGCATCAGAGCTCGACTGGAGGAGGGCTCTGTACCAAAGCCACCTTCTGGCCTGAGGCGAGGAGGTGGTGGTGGCACAGGGCAGTTGGCCAGCTGCCGACCCCCTCCCGTCTCTGAGGAGAGAGGAAACACCAGGCTGTGGGGGATTCCTCTGCCGGCGCCGCGCCCCTTGGCCACTTCCTCTGGATACTCTCGTTTTCTTTGTCACTTGTTTTAGTTTCTGCTTTTCTTCACTCGTTCCTTTTTTCAAGGCCACTTTCATTTCCGTCTGCCAGTGTCTCCCCCACCCCAGGCTCACCCATCCTTTCCGCTTGGCTCCGCATTGCCCCCCTACCACCTTGGGATCCCCGGTGGCCTGGCCTGCCTGGGCCTCGGTTCCTGTTGGGGTCCTGGCTGGGGTGGGGGTCAGGGGTGGGAAGGGGCCAGCACCCTGCCTCTTCCCCGCAGTGGGAACGCCGAGGTGGCTCTCACCTGGAGAGGCTAGGCAGGGCTTGCGAGTCCCCCGCCCTCTCCTCATCTGTGACATGAGTAAGAAAATCAACCTCAGAGGATGGGAGGAGAAAGTGAGATGACACATGTGAAGCTCAAATAGCTAGCATTAAGAAAAACTCAGTAAGTCCCAGTCTGTGTCTCCAGGATCTGCCTCCGACTTCAGTCTCCTAGGGCTGCGGCCATCCCCAAGACCTCTTCCCTGGCCCAATCCTGGCCAGAGGCAGAAATTGCCACCCTGCACTGAGCCACCAAGGCCTGCAGGGAGGCAGCTGGAGAAAGGAGGAGCGCATGGTCAGTTATGGCCTCTGGGCCAGGACAGCTCTCTGCCCAGAGCAGAAGCCTCCTCCGCCACGCCCAGCTCATGGCCTCCTTCCTTGCTGACCACCAAGGGCGACAAGCTTGGGACTGCCCAGGCAGCCCATCGAGTGTCAGACAGCTCTGCTAACTGGAAAGTTATTTCTTCTAGGGAGCTGAGACAGGCCTGCCTTCACTTCCATTCTCAAAGGGGCCGCTCTCTTCTCCCCCATTGTTTCAGTGTTTGAACAGTGCACTTGGGCAACTCCGGACTTAACCTAGTTCCTCAGCCCCAGCCGAGGGGTGGTAAAGCAGAATGGTTAAGCTCTGGTACTCCGGAGCCCAGCTCCCTCAGTTCAAATCCCGGCATGGCCCCTTGTGACCCATAAGACATTGTGACCTCTGTGCCCCAAAGAGGGCAACTGTTGGACTTCTGTGAGCAGATGTCTAACACCCTGGCACAGTGTAAGCACTTGGTAAATTTCACCTGCTACCATTATTCTTGTTCGAGACCAAACATCCACGATTTTTTTTTTTAAATCAAGGTATAATTGACATAACATTTTTTTTAGTTTCAGGTATACAACGTGATTTGGTATTTATATATGTTGCAAAATGATCGCTACAATACATCTAATTAACATCTGTCACCCTACATAGTTACAAATTTTTTTTCTTGTGATGAGAACTTTAAAGATCTACTCTCAGCAACTTTCAAATGTGCAATACGGTGTTAACCACAGTCGCCATTCTGTATATTACATCCCCAGAACTCACTCATCTAACTGGAATTTTGTACCTTTTGACCATCTTTCCACACCCATTTCCCCTCACAGTTATTAACAGCAAGTGACACCTTCCGAGCTGTGGTGGCTGCTGGGTTCTACAGGGCAATTTCCCTCTTTTCTACTTGCAGACATGTTTGAGACATGAAAAGAGAAAGTTTAGGTTTTAGAATATGAAAACAGCTGACCAAAATGCTCAGTTTAGTTAACACAGTCACATGTGATTGTTTGGCTGGTTTTTGTGAAAATGGCCTCCCTCTGGGGGTCCCAGGGTTTCGCGTTGCCAAGGTTCCAGGTCACCACCATTCTGAGAAGTCGGAGCCCATCGTCAGTCTTACGAGTTACCCATGGCAAACCATTTCAACAGCAAAATTATTTTTTTAAATGGGGTTTTATTCATCCAAAGAATATATTCAGAGTTGGATGTGTTTTATATAACGTGGCAGAGGGGCCACCAAAAGTCACAGTACCTGGGTCTGAAAATGGCCCTAAGATTGGCCACTTTGTCTCTCGGACCCTGGCTCTTCACTTGCAGATGAGAACAGTGCACCTGTCTCTCAGGACTGTGGAACCTCGCCTGGTCTCAGGTGGTGTCTGCCTGTCTTTTGAGGACTGTTGGGGGAAGGGACAGAGGCCTGGCGACCCTGGCTTCCCACACAGAACACTGCCTTGTTAGCTTTATGTACTGTGTTTTGTATCTGGGTCTTGGGTCCAGGCTGCCACCCATCCTAACTCCCATCTCATTGTCATCAGCAGCAGGTAAGGGTCTGGGCTTTGGGTGGTTCTGAGATTCTCAGTCATTCCTCTGCTGCTGCATCAGGCAGTTCACACAAGCCCTTGAAGCCAGCTGACCCTCCCTGGCAGAAGTAGGATTTGGCCGGGAGAGATACCTCTGCTCTCTCATCTCCTGGCAGTTTTTTTTTTTTTTTTTTTTTTTTCTCGGAATGATCCATTATCCCTTGTTTTAGGGAGAGGCTTGTGCAGAGGTGGGGAAACACTGACATTCATGGGTAGAGCCTTGCTGTCTCTCCTGAATGTTCCTGGTCCAGGTATGCCATTCACAGTGTGAGGGCTGCTTCATGTATGCCCACTCTGCCTGGGGTGGGCTGTTTCATACAAAAAAGGGCAGAAAACACCGAGTCCTGGATTTCAATTCTCATTTACATGCTGTGGGACTTTGGACCAGTCACTCGGCTGCTCTGAGCTTGAGTTCCCTGCTCTGTAAATGGGGAAACACTCAGCAGACCCACCCTACCTGGGCTGATGTGAGGCTGTGGGTCAGAATGTCCGGTGGACTGTCATTGTGCAGCTGCAGGCGGATATGCTTGCGCTCTCTGTCTTGGTGTGAGGACCCACCAGAAGTCCTTCACTGATGTCTACTCGCCCAGCCTGATTCCCACTCGCCCCTTTCCCCACCCCCCGGCCCAGGCTTGGGAGTCGCCTCATCAAGGAACAGAGCTGTCCCACCTGAGACGGTGCTCAGAGCCTCTGATAAGACCCTGTAGGTGAGCTCAGTGCACCAGGTGCCGGCACCTCTGTTTGCACTCATACATCCAGAAGCTTCCCCTCATCCCTAGAGAGAAGCCTTTAAAAGTAGAATAAGGCAAACTTGAATTATCACCAGGAAAAAATAATGCATCTCCCAGATTAGATAAAAATAGTCATTTCTACTGTTCCCTCCTGCACATGCCCATAAACAAAGACTGGGGTTTGTTACACCAGAGAAGGCCTTTGAAGTGATCCCGGGTAACCAGCCTTTGCCAGCCGAAACCAGAGAGGCCCGGTGACTTGCCCAGGCTTGCGGAGGGCATGTGTGTGGGCTCAGACCGCTGGTTCTTTACGTGGGACCAGATGCCTCAATGCTTCATGCCTCAGTGCCCGGGCTCTGCTCCCTTTGCGTGTTACTTGCTCCCAGACTGACATCAGCTCAGAGCAGGATACCTCCCGTCTCCACTATATTCCTGAAAGGGCCAGGGAGGGTGGGTGTGGCCAGATATTCAGGAACCTTCTGAGGGATCCGGGGCAAGGCTCTGCTCTCAGGTCCTCCGTTTCCCCATCTGTAGAATGGTGCTCTAGATGGGCATTTGTATCCTCTGTACTTGGCAGCAATCGTAGCACTTCCTGAGGAAACGCCTGTCCTACTGTGCATTCGGTTTCAGGCTTCACGTGGGAAGACAGCCCGCTTCTCCCAGGGAACCAGCCTCAGAGCTGTCCTCGGAGGAGGAGCTCGGGGCCAGGGTTCTGGTGGGGGTGAAAGCAGAGTAGGCACGCTCTTTGCCTCAATTGTATGTTTGCTTTGTAGACTAAATGTGGTCCCCAAACTCGCCTAGTAAATGTGATGGCATTAAGAGGTGGGACCTTTGGGGGATGATTAGGTCACGTGAGTGGACCCCTCATAAGAGGGGTTAGTGTCTTTCTAAAGGAGACTCAGTGCTCCCCTGTCCTTTCCACTATGTGAGGACACAGCCAGACGATGGCCAACTATGAACCAGGAAGTGGGTCCTCACCAGACACCGAATCTGCCAGTTCCTTGGCCCTGGACTTCCAGCCTCCAGAACCGGGAGAGACATTTCCATTGTTATAAGCCACTTGGTCTGTGGATTTCTATTTCAGCAGGCCAGGGGACTAAGACACTTGGCTTACTTAAAGTGGCTTTGGAAGGTGACAGTGGATGGTGGTGGAAGCGGGTGCAGAAGTCTACCTCAGTACTACCTAATGCTACTCCTGCCTACTTGGGGAGGGTGATCCGAGTTTAGGATGCCCAGCGGCTGCTGTGACCCCAGGCAAAAACCACAGGCTGCATTCTCTGGGTATGGGGGTGGATGATGACATCCCAAGGAAATAGGGAGAGTTACCTACTCTCCATCTCTAACGCCAAGCTGCTCAGAGGGTCAGAGTTCCCCGTTGGCCACTCATTCCTTAGCATCAACTGCTTAATCTTATTCCTCTCCAACCGTGGCCAAGAGAAACTTGCAGGAGAGCTGTACTCCACACTCCAAAAACTGTGCTGTGATGCGTCACTGCTAAACTAGATTGATAGCTGTCTCTTCCTAATCTGGAGCAAAGAACATTATTACTTAGAATTTACTTTACATTTTTCTCCCATTGGCTTTTTTTTTTTTTTTTTTAAACTCCTGGCATGGGCTACTGCTTGGCTGTTAATGAGTATGCCAAGCAATAAAATGAGATGTACTAGTAAAAGTAGAAAAAAAAAAATTAAGAAGAATGATCAGAATCAGCCAACTCTGCTGAGTTTTGCAGCATATTTTTATAGTGGATGTGTGTGTGTGTGTGTGTGTGTGTGTGTGTGGTGTGAGCACATTTCTGCTTGTAAAATTGTCCCCAGTTCATGTGATGGAGCAAGAAATTTAGCATTTCATGGAATTCCCCCTAGAATCCCATTCCACAACTTCCAGCTATGGCAATGGGATGAGGATCGAGATGGTGGCCGAGAGAGGGGCCCTGGGAAGGGATGGGATGTCCAAACTCATGGGATGCCTCCTTTCTCACACACCACCCTTACCTCATCCAAGGCAATCAAGGCCCATGTCCCCACCTCCCTTCACTGCTAACCTTGTCTTACCTGGATTTCTGCAGCTGCTTAGCCCCTCTAATCTGTCCTCCACAAACCTTTCAAAAACACAAACTTGGTCATGTCATCCCACCCAAAAAAATCCTGTAATAGCTCCCATGGCCTCCAAGGTGAAATGCCAAATTCCTTTAGAGGGGCTGCCAAAGGCCCTTGGGATCTCGCCCTGCCCTTCCCTATCTCCCTCTCCACCTCCAGGCTGAGCCTTGGACCTCCACAGATGTGATTCCCTCTTTCTAGAAAGCACTGGGCTTAACCTCCCTCCCCTAATTGGCGGGCACATCCATGGCTTCACCTGTAGCTCCTTGAATTGGGCAAGGTAGAACTGGATGAACTCATTTCTTTCTAGACGAACCCAAAGCTGTTCTTACACGAGTATATAGAAGTAGAACCAATCTGTGAATGGATCCTCTGATTTGTGAGATGTCCCAAAGGCCCCTTCAAGAATTGCTGTCTGGGCCTGGGAGCAGCCACAGAGGCCTGATCAGAGGTGGGGTTGGGAGCATATCAGGTTTATCTTGCCGATTATGGAATTCCCTGGCTGTTCTGAAGACTTCCGGTGTCTGAGAATGAGCAGGGGAGGCAGAGGAAGGGCAAGATGGCCTGGAAGGGACATTTAGCTGAAGCCAGAGTCAAGTCTTATCTCAGAGAGCCTGGGCCTCTGGAGTGACAGGTGTGGCTGAACCCTGTTACCCTCCAAAGTCTGAGTCCTTGTGGGACTGCGAATAAATTACTCTCCATCTCAGCTTACGTTCTTGGCCTGTGCAATTTAGGAAAAGAGTCAGCCTGGCCTGATGGAAAAGAGATGGAAAAACTGAGGCAAAGGGTAATTCTCAGGCATGAAGGAACTGCTGTATGCTCATGGTAAAGGTGAAAACTGGAGGCAAAAGGGCTTCTTGCTCCACCTCCCTACTCACAATTTCCAACTTAGAAAAAGCCTAGATCATCAGTGAAACTTCACTATTGTTCTACACCCTACAAGTTCCAACCTCTGTGCCTTTACCCTTTGGTTTTGTTGTGTAATGCAATTCTCATACTAAGCAACAAATTCTATTTGGTCAAATTCTCCCCATCCTTCAAAGCTCAAATGATACCCTTTTCTCCTCCTCCTCCTCCTCCTCCTCCTCCTCTTTATCCTGCTCCTCCTCTTTATCCTCCTCCTCCTCCTCCTTTTCTCCTCCTCCTCCTCCTCCTCCTCCTCCTCCTCCTCCTCCTCCTCCTCCTCCCTTCCTCCTCCAGGAAATCCTCTGAGTGTTTGGGGCTCTGTGCAGCTGCCATCATATCTGCTACACTCACAGTCTGAGCCTTCCATTCCAGCTGTCTGGCCTGGTCCTCACCATTATCAAGGGTGTGTTTCTTATCAGTCTCACTTGGCCATGGGCTCTTGTTCCCTTGACCTCTGGGTAGGCCCTAGTTTCATCATGGCTAGTTCAGCCCAGCCAAGGGAGAATTAAAACATGTACATCAACTCCAAGCTAAAATGTTTTGGAAATTTCTGTTTCCCTTTGGTCTTACTTGGCTCCCACTGACCTGGAGTGGGTCAAGGTCTTAAGAGAGGGAATGGGAAGAAGGGGAGGGGAGAGGGCTCATGCCAGGCCATGCATGCCATGTTTCTATTGCAAGGTGAAAGTGAAGCAGCCCTTATTCCCCATCAGCTAACATTCCTCAGCAGCCCTCTGTGGGATACCATGCCCGGGGCAGGTCAGCTGCTCTGAAACCAGCTGGGCTCAATCTTTGTTACCCACAATGAGAGATACCAAAGTCCTTGAAGTTTCCCTAATAATTATAACAACTGCAAGCATTCTGGGCATTTTCTTTGCTAAGCACTTTATATATGTTATCTTAATTCTCACAACTATTTGAGGTAGATGCCATATGAGTCCCATTTTACAGATGAGGAGATCGAGGCTCAGAAAAATTCCATGCCATTGCAAGCAGGGGTGCAGATCCACAGCCAGTCTGACTGGCCCCCAAGCTTACACTCAAGAACATCCATGAGCCCAGGGACCTGGACTCCTGGGTGTTAGGATCCTGGCTCTGTCACTGGCTGTCAATACTGCACATTCAGTGCCCCTGGCCTCAGGTCCGGCCTCTTTCAAGTTGACCAGATGCCGCTGAAGGGCCTTGTCAACCGTCCTGTGCTGAGTTGTTCTTGAGTGATTCTGAATCCTCTGAGGCTAGGATGCAATCATTTGCATTCTGTATTTCCCAGATTCTGACCACAGACTGGATCCTGTGACCCCCATATTCTCTCATCTTCCCAAGAATATGGGCTCCAGAAGGGCATGCGCACCTGTCCATGTGTGCCCTACTTTATACCAGGGCCCATCAAAGCCAGTGCTTGGCATGTGCTAGGCTTTCGGTCAATATTTGTTTACTGAATGATTGGCACACCCTCACTTCTGCCTCTCCCCACCGTCAGCAGCTAAACCCCACGCTTTGGTTGGGTGAGCAGATGAGCCCTGAATCAGCAAGCATTCCACTTGCCCTCTGGCCCTGTGTCACCACTAATCAGCAACATGACTCCAGGCGAGTCGCCTAACCTCTCTGAGCAGTCAGAGCAGCATACCACGCTCATTCCTGCCTCAGGACCTCTGCATATACCATCCCCTCTGCCTGAAATACTCTTCTCCAGACTTCTCTTTCCACTGCTCCCTCACTTCATTCAGACCCCTGCTGAAATGCCAGCTCCTTGGAACCGCATCTCCTTAAAGGAGCCGTCTCTGGCCATCGCCACTCAATCCTCTGTTCTGGTCACTTTCCCTTCTCCAGGTTAATTTCTTTCATAGCATTCATCACTTGTCCACCGCTAATCTGTTTTCCCAGTTAGAATTTAAACTCTGAGAGGGCAGGGGTTTTGTTTGCCTGATTCAATGCTTAGACCAGTGCCTGCCACATAGTAAGTGCTCAATAGTATTTGATGAAGGAGGCAGAAGGCCAAAAGCTTCATGAGCTGCCCTGACCCAGACACCTCCGACCAGACTGTAGTCCCCAGACACTGAGCCACTTGGGGCAGCTCTCTGCCCACAGGCTGACTCAGCCTGCCCGCCCATGAGGCCCAGACACTCTCCCAGACACAACTCTGGGCACCTCACCATGGGAAAGTACGACCAGAGGGTGTGACCTGAGAGAGCAGGATGTAAGGCAACTGGCTTTCCCCAAAAGGGGAAAGCAGCGTGGCGGAGGCCTGGGGGAGCTGGCTGTGTTCGGTTGATGTAAGAGGAGGTGCTAAATAAACATACCCATTTTCCGTGACGTGCTGCTTGAGGTCTGGTGTCTGCTCCTGGTGCTCAGCCAGCCGGAGAAGGAGGACCCTCTGTCTGAGAGCTGGGGAGAGGAGCAAGGAATTGTATGTCTGACCCAGCTTGGCCTCCTAAAACTACTTTGCTCACATCTCCCCATCCTGCCTGCGCCCCTCTGAGGTCTTCACTGCCCATGAGAGAATGCAGCCCCTCAGTCTGGAATTCATGGCTCTCTGTGACCCAGCCCAGCCCAGACCTCCAGCCTGCTTTCTGCCAACTCTCCTGCAGGAGGGCTCAGCTGCAGCGGGGGCCAGGAGCTAGTGCCCCAGTGCACTAGAACCAGTCCCTTCACCAGGCTGTTCTGGTGCCACCCTACCTGCCTCGAATGCCTGCACTACTCCTCTTCCAGGAAGCCTTCCCTGACTACACCTACGCATGAGACTTCTTCCTCCTCTGGGCCCTGTCAGCTCTCCTGGACTTGCCTACTTCTAGGGGATGCTTGAGAGTCTATATATACATACGGTGGGCGCCCCAGCCTGTGGAAAGCCCTGTAAACAGGGTTGGGGGAGAGCTTGAGTAGGGCAGTACCCTCTTCCATTCTGGCTTAATTAAATGAAGTAGTAGGAATGGATGTGCCTTGCAAGCTGTTAAGCCCTGTTCTGCCTTAGTCCAGGCCTCTATGTCTGGCCTGGACTCTTACACCCGTGCCTCCCATTCGCCAGGCCCATCTAGCTTCCCTGCTGAGCCCACAGGGGGTCTTTCTGAAACATGGACCTAATCAGTTTCCTTCACTAGTGACATGTCCTTGCTGATAGGTTCTGACCCAACAAGCCTGGCCCCTGCTTTGAGATCCTCCTCATGCTACCCACCTCCTCTCCTTTGCTCAAGTCATTCTTTCTGCCTGAGATGTCTTTCCATCTCCTTCTTGTCCTCATTCTACTAGACCTTTCTTTTCCTTTGGAATTCCTGGCCCTTCCAGGCATACCCAGCTGCTCTGGGGACCCATCTCTGTGTGAGGACACCTACCAGCTGCATCTCTGTCTTTATTTTCTTGCATGGGTGCCTCCCTGGGGTCAGCTTGGCATAGAGAAGTCAACTCTCTCCTGGTGGATGGTTTCTCCTGGAGGATGGTGCTGTCCACTGAGCCTGTGCCAGACCTGGTGCCGTATATACTTCAGTTTATTGAAATCCAGCTACAGTTCTGGGTGGGGGGAGGGGAGGAAGGGGAAGAAAAGATCTTCTTCCCTATGGTAGGACCAAGGCCCAGAGATGCTAAGGCCATTGCTAGAGGTCACACAGCAGCACGTGAAGAGCTAGCTAGCATGGGGCCCTGGTCAGGGTGACTTTGTAGTTTTCTTCCATATTGTATGCCTCTGCGGAGGTAAAGACACCAGATCTCTTCCCAACACATGACTATTAATAAAACTTCTTAGGGATTTTGCTTCTCTTCTTTTCTGTCCAGTTCTTCATGCCTCTATGGGTTCTTCCCTCTCATCCTGCCAAGCAGCTGGCTGGTGTACAAGGGGTTACACCCTCCTCCCTGTCCCTCCTTAGGGCTGCTGTGGGACCCCTCCAGGTCCCCTGGGCTCAGGCTCCAGGACAAGGGTAGGTCAATGCTTCTCTCCAGGACTCCTCAGAGAGCCGGGGCCACCCTGTGCCACATCTGTCCCAGGCCTCTTCCCAGCCCTGACATCCAGGCCGCAGATCAATAAACCTGTCTCCTCCTCTCTCTCTCAACCATCTGTTCTCCCTGGTGGTCCCCAGGGAGTCTGCCAGGCTGGCTTCAAGCTCCCAGGTCGGAGAGAGGAAGCTATTTTGGGACCATCTGTTTGAGGGGTGCCTCTGGCAGGGGTTCCACAGCGGAGGGAGGCTGCCCAGCCATGGGGGGCTGTCATCAGGGGCTAGCAATTAGGGAATGAGAGCCACCTTTATCTTTGGGTTCAAGGCCATGATGTGCCAGCTCTCCCCAGACGGGCAGACTGGTCACATCCCAGCCCTGGCTGCATCTTGGACGCGACACCGGGCCAGATGGTGCTGGAGGAAGCGGGGAAGACAGTCTGAACCTCCCTAGCACCCCCCCCCCCTCCTTTAAAAAAAAAAAATACACACACCCTTAAAATTGGGTTGCCAGTGACAACCTGGCATATCATCTTCTTTTTATATTATTCTTAGTCCCTCTGTTACCATAGCAACTGAACAATGCTTTTTAAATATAGCAGTTAATTTCTTCAGCTCCTGCAACAAAGTTCTGGTGCTGTCCAGAAGGCCAGAGGCTGCTTTCTTTCCTGGGCCAAGCCCTGAAAACTCATCTCACCGCCTGTCAGCCCAGAGTGGAGCTGGGCAGTGTCCTGCGGCTGCTCTCCAGAGTCCGGGGGGCGCAGAGATACCCCCTGGGTTCTGGAATCAGGGCACCTGGAGTATCTCCCTCACCACAGCCGCTGAAGCCTTGCTTTTCCCCTCTGAACCTCAGTGTCTTTATCTGGTTAATGGGGGTGATGGTATCTACAATACTTCACAGATGGACAGAAGGCTCCAAGGAGCTGAAGGAGGCAAAAGTAGCTCCTGGGAAACTCAGCAAATGCATCTGTGCTTCTGGTCCTTTCTCCTTCCCCTCCCCCATTCCTTCCCTTCCTTCTTCCTTTCTGTCCTTCCTGCCTGCTCTCTTCTGCATTTTTCTCACCCCCTCCTCCCTCCTGCCTTAAATTATTGATGTTAAATTCCCAGCCAGTAACATCAGAGGGTTAAAATCCATAACCAGCCTTCCTCTAGCCTCCCCTTGGATCGCTCTCCCTCTGTGGGCTGCTGGTGAGCTCATCAGAGTCATCAATCACACATCATGACTTGAGAGCCAGGCCCCTGTGGTCCAGCGCAGAGCAGCCCCGGGCAGAATGCAGCCTGGGCAGGTCTTCTGGAAGGGCTGGGCTGGCTCTGGAGCCTTGGGCAGAGGAGGCCTCTCAGTCTGAGCTGATCTGGGAAGCAGGCTGACAGCCTGTGGAGGGGCACAGAGTGCTCCCTGGCCTAGTGGTGAAGGGGTCCTTTCCAGGTGCCCTCAGCGGCCACAACCCTCCCACCAGCATCCTGCACCTCTCCCAGGCCCTCTCCTGGGCTCCCCCCCCCCCCCCACTTCTTTGAATTCCAGAGCTCCTCACGGCAGGCCCTCTCACACAGGCAGCCAGAGTGTCCAATGCTCAGAAGGGACGTGGCTTGCTGCCCCCAGGGAGTGACTTCCCTGTCACTGGACAATTTCACTCTCCGAGGGCCGGATATTGTAGAGGGATTATAGTACCAGGCTACAAAGTGAATAAACTCTTGTCTTAACCTGTGATTACATAATGGAAACAATAATATTAAAATTGCCATGTAATTTTACAGAGTCTTAGGTACTGATTAGCATCCCCATTACAAAAGAAAAAAAAAGAGAAAAAAAAGGTTAACTTGTCCGGGGCCATTAGGCTGGTAAAGAGGCCGACTGGATCCGTGGTTTTACCTTCCCCATTATTCTTCAAGTCCTGCTTTCCTGGCTGGAAGCTGCATGGGGACTTTGCTGGAGCAGCGGCTGAGACAGTGGGACCATGCTGAGCCCAGGCTGGCGGCTTGGAGCTGTGCCGGAGCCAGAGGCTGCTCCCCGGGAGCTGTCCTGGGAGCTGTCGGTCCCGTTCAGGGGCCTGGCAGACACGGGCAGAGAACACGCGCTCTCAAAGCTGTGTCAGCCCTGCACAGGGACCGGCGCTCTGGGCTCCCGGCCAGGCCCAGCGGGAGGGGGCTGGTGCAGGAGCCGCGTGCTCCGCAAGCCCACTATGGGCCACGGGCCTGTGGGCATTTTGCACTTCGCTTTATTAAACCCTCCCACAGCTCTCAGGATGGCACAATACCCAGTTTTCACAGATGCTCAGCTGAACTTGTCAAGGTCACACAGCTCAACAGTGGAGGGACCACATGTGTCTGACACCAAAGCAGCACTGACATCTGTGGGAGGTGACAGGGGGAGGGAGCAGTCTGTGGAGTCTGGATGACTGAGGATCTGATTGTCAGTCTCCGTGGACTGAGGCCAGTCTGGGCCACTGGAGAGCCAGAGGGTGGTGGTGGCTGAAGGGGTCCAGCTCTGGCCCCCAACCCCACAGAGCTGCCTGTTGCTCCCCGACCTGCCCTGGAAGGAGGGAGGGTGGCTACAGGGATGAAGGGCTGCCATGCCATGCAGGGACCAGCTCTGGCCAGCCCAGGAGACAAGAAACCTGGGGCGGTTCCTGACTCTGGCTGGTTCTCTGTGAGGCAGGTCATCTCAGGGCCTGAGTCCCCTCTTCACTCAGAAGGAAGAACATTCACTGCCCTGCCTATGACATGTGATAAAAGTGAATGGGTAACTTAGCATCCATCAACCCAACTACCTACCTAAACCGGTGACAGATTCCCCTGCTGTGTCTTTCCTTATAGCATCACACACCCTGACAGGCTGCCATCCGTGGCTTCGGTGTCTGTGACTGCCTTTCTCTGTCCTCACCCCAGGAAGGCCAGGCTGGATTCTGCTCAAGGCTGTGTCTCTAGCATCGAAACAGTGCCTAGCACATGTGAGCACCAAACACACTGGTGAATGAATGAATGAATGAATGAATGACCCGTCTGATCAGGACAGCGTGCCTCTTTTGTGCTCCCCCAACCCATCCGTAGCTTCTCCTGCCACTGGCCACAGGTACTGATGGCACATTGTGAGGTCTCTGTGGCTGAGCATGGAGCCAGCCTGGAGGTGGTGCTTGATGAATGTTCGTTGAAGCAGTGAATTGAAGCTCTCTCCTCCCTGGTCCTCAGTTTCCTCATTTGTACACTGTGAGAGTGGTCACCCCAGTGGCTTTTCAAGCACTTCCCCCCCCTCAGTGACCATCTGGGATTTGTAACCTGTTGGCGCATTTCTGCACCTGCACCTTTGTATGTTTTCCCCCCAGTGCTGTCCTGACCTCCAGGATTGGTCACTCCCAGAGCCTGTCTTCCCATGATGACCAATTACAACCCCAACCCATTGTTTAGAATCAGGTGCCTAGACCCTATATTTGCCTCCAGCATGCTGAGTATGCTGGGGACCCTGCCAGCTGCACGGTAGGCATCATTGGGACTGCTCAGCTTTCTCACCCCAAGGGGTTATCTCTGGCCCCAGGAGGCATCATCAAGAGGAGCAGGAGCCAGTGAGGAAAAGGCTGGAAGGGAGCCAGCCTTCACTGAGAGCCAGCACTAGACAGGTGTTCATATGTGCTCACCAAGGCCACACGAGATTACTGGCATTACCCCGTTTCCCAGCTGGGGGTTGGAGGCTGTAAGAAGCCACCCTACCCTGGCACTGCCTCTGGAGCACAGGGCTTCTGAGGGGCAGGGCTGGGATGGGAGCACGGGACTGCCACACTTTTTCACTGTGCCACTCAGCTTCTCCTGGATGGTGGGTGCTCTCCGCTGCCATCAGCCCTGAAGCCATGGCCCAGTGACCATCTGTGAGTGAGTGAGAGGGAACCAGCTTCGCAGATGCTGCCATGAACACTGTACAAAAACAAAAACCTAAAGAGACGTAGATGAAAATATTAACAGTTTGGAGGGACTAAATACATGAGTAATTTTTTTTTTGCTTTCTTATCCTTGTCTTTATTTTTTAATTCTTAAGAAGTACACAAGTATTATATAGTGGGAAAATGTACATGTTTTAAAAAGAGAGAGGCCTAGTTATCCCAATTTCCAGGAAGATGGCCTAAGGAAGCAGTCTAAGGAAATTCCAAGCAGCCTCACCTGTAAAACTGACACACCAAGTGCTGAAAGCAAATCTACATAAGTGCTAACACATGAAACTGAAAACGAACTACATCTCTACCAGAGGTTGCAAACTATAGCCTGCAGGCCAAATCCCACCCTGTTTTGTAAATAAAGTTTTATTGGCACACAAACATGCCCACTCATATTCCTGTGGCTGCTTTTGTGCTGTAATGGCAGAGGGAAGCAGCTGGGACATTCTAAAATATTTTTTTTTCTCTGGCCTTTTACAAAAGAAGCTTGCTGACCTCTGATCTACTTGACAGAATTTTATACACCCTTTAAGAATATGATAGCTTCAGATTTCAGGTTGAGAAAAACAGGCTACAAAGTTTTATATACAGGATGATGCCCCAAAGTGTGGCTATTGATGAGGCAAAGCTCTTGGTGCATGCTGTGAAATTGCTTTTCAAACGCCAGCAACGTGAGCACCCATCTCCCCAAACCCTATGCGCATTGGGCATTGTCTTTCTGGACACTTCCTGCCTTCCCTGCTCCTTTATGTCTGGACTTGGCTTATGTCTGATGTGTCAAGCCTTGGTCTGCACTTGTTCTTCCATCTTCTTCATGTCTTTTTTGGAAGCAGGCAAGATGTAACCAAACAGAGGTCAAATTCAGGGGATGAGGAGCCAGGGAGGCCCACAGTCCTGAAGGTCCGGGGCAATGGCACTGGCCAACAGGCTGACAGCTGTCCGTCTCTGTTGGGTGAAGGACTTCGGGGGCTGGACACTAACTGGAGCTCCCAGAACCTGTATCTCTGTGAGCAACGCAGGGGTGGGGAGATGAGAGAGGCAGAGAGAGAAAGGAGCAGCATGGGTGGGAAGGGAAGAAAGAGCTTTGGGGTTCAGGATGCAGCTTCTGTCTCACGTGTGTGTGAGTCTGGGCAAGTCCTTTACTCTCTGAACTGCCCCTTTGTCATCTGGAAAGGGCATAAAACAGTCAACTGTGCAGGTTTGGCATGAGGATTCAACATGATCCTTCATACCAAAACCTCGAATAGTGCCCAGAATTACTGTGTTTTTGTTCATTTGAATGCTGGGATCTTAGGAGGGGTAGGAAGTAGATCATATGAATTTTTTTTTTTTAAAAGACAGAGTATGGATCCAGTGCACACCACATGGCCTAAAGATAGTTGATGGGTGAATGAATGAATAGAACTTTGAGGTCAAGCAGTTCTAGCTTTGTCACTTGTAAGTTACATGATCTTGAATAATGAATCTCCTTCTCTATGCCCAGCCTCCTTCTCTGCAAAATGGGTTTACTGAATATGGAGATTTACCTAGTGCTCACAGATGAGGACACTGAGGCACAGGTAACTAAATATATAGTTTGCTTAGGGTCTCACCGCTGGTGCATGGGGAGATCAGGATGCCCACCCACAGGCTTGTGAGGATGAAATGAGGCAAGGAATGGAAAGTTCCTGGCTCAGTGTGTGTTCATTCCTTCCCATCAGCAGGACGGTCTGCCAGCCTGGGCTTCTCAGCCAGGAAACTGAGCACAGAGGAGTCTGTAGCCATGGCAGGGACTGGGACTGCCTCGGAGGCAGCTGCACGCCCGGCTGGGAGGTGCTGGCACCAACGCTTGGGAGGAATCTTCCAAGTGAATTCTCTGGAGACCACCCTTTCCAGGGGGTGTTTCCCAAGCAGCTGTCTGGCCTCCAAGGAGCTCAGTGTGCTGGGGCCAAATAGAGAATTTCCTTTTTTGTAGCAGCCTTTTTGGCTGAGAGTAGAGCACAGGCTACTCTAACAAGTCATACCCTTATAGAGAAATCCAAAGCCCACCTGAGGGGGAGTGGTGGGAACAACACTTAGCCTAGGATGAGCTGGCCCATAGGATAAGCTCCATCACAGAGAGCTGCTGTTGACCTTGACAAGTTAAGTATCACAATTGCTATGGACAAGAGGTTTTACCTCCCGATGATGTTTAACCCACACATCATTCCTCCAAGGTAATCGTGAGTTTCCCCTCACAACATAAGGAGGCAGGTATTGGGGCGGTAAGTACACAGCTAGTGAGTGACAGAGCAACAGATGGAAGACTTGAATGTATCTGACCCCTTTGCTAGCAGGAAGGGCTTTGGATCCTGGAATCACCAACCCCTTTCCTCTTGGACTTGGCTGTGACCCACGAACTGAGGATGCTATGTTCCTTGGGGCCAGAGCTCCACGACTCTTCTGGCTTGCTCATCCATTTTTGAGGCACAGCTATTGACCTCTTTCCCCAGAACATTTCATTCATTCATCCATCTAACAACTGCTTTTTAAGGATCATCCATGTACCAGGGCTTGTTTTAGGTTCAGGGAATGCATCATGAAAAATAATAATTACAACTAACGCTGACTGTATACCAGATACTATTCTAGACACTGTACACGGATTAGCTCATTTAATCCTCACAACAACCTACAGATAGCTAGTATAAGCCTTTCTTATAGCTGAAGAAAAGCAAGGCGCAGAGAGGTTATTAATTCAATGTACCTCATCTACTGAATGTCGGAGCCAGGATTTGAACCCAGGCAGTCTGCAATTGGCATCCACATGTCCACCTGCCTCTACCCTATTGGGGCTTCCATAGTTTCCTGCCCTCATGGAACTTATGGTCTTTCTTTTCCAACAGGCATGTGAAAACAGTACCAACAGTAATTTAACTTAGTTTTATTTGCTGGGAAGCAAACTGAGCAGGGAGTATCAATGATCCTAGATCATTTGTGAAAAATTTGTTGTTAGTAAGCCAGTGGGAAGGAGTCAAGGTCATAAACCTTGGTGCACTTTCCAATGGACTTGACTGCTGTGTGCCTTATGGCAAGTCTGGCCACCTCTCCATTTTTTAATTTATAAAGTGGATTGTCACTACCTATTCCACCTGCCTCCAAACATTTCTGTGAAGATTAATGATGTGGCAGATGCTTACAAGATTCCACAATAGAAGAAAAAAAAAAAAAAAAAAAAGCACTGGGAAAGGATTTGCTATTGGACCAAAGTGAAAATTTGATCAGTTTGGTGAATGAAAGTTCTGTAGATTGGTTCCCTGGGTAATAAATAACTCGCTTCAGGAAATTCATTGGGCTATTTTACAGTCTGATCAGGGCTCTATTCTTGGCCATGTCCCATGCTTCTATCCCTTGAGTTATTTTGCATCTGATTTTGTGTGAGCCTCCAAGACTGTCTTAGCAAACATGTATTAATGCCTGTTTGGAGACAGGCCTTATGATAGACTATGTAGGGAGACTGAGATGAATTTGGAGTGTTTTCTGCCCTTAGGGACTCAGAGGCTAAGAGGAGAAGTAATAATAATATTGTAATTAATAATAACAACAGCAATTACCATCAATTATTGAACATGTACCATATGCCTGACACTGTGTGGAGTTTTTATATACAATACTTTGTATAATCATTACAACAATTCCATGAGTAGCTAAAACCACTGTCCCATTTTACATTTGAGGAAACAGATTCATATGGGTTTAGTAACTTAATGTAAGTTCATACAACTCTGAAGTTATAGAGATGGGAATGAACCTGAGAAAGAAGATGTAAGTAAATACAAATAACTCCATTGTAAGGTAGAAACTACTGTGTATTCTACCAGAGGAATAAGGACAGGCTTCTTGGAGTTCAGAAAGAGAAGGGAAGGAAGCAGGATGACAGCAGTGATGGTAGTGGTGATGGTGATGGGCTGCTTTTGATAGTAACAATGATGGTGTAGGTGTTCTTGGTGGTGCTGATGTAACAATAATGGTATTTATGATGATGTGATGGTGGTGATAATGTTAAAATGGTGATGATGTTGATGTAACAATAATGGTACTTATTATGGTGGTGGTGATGATGATGATGCTCATAGTGCTGCTGCTGCTGTGAATAACAGTGATGATTACGATGATGGTGCTGGTGCTGCTGCTATTGATAATAACAATAAGACTATTTATGATGGTGGTGGTGGTTGTGATAATGGCAAGGATGGTGATGAGATGATGGCACTAGTCCTCTGGTGCCCATTTGTTGAGGCTCTGACATGAGTGCTTTGCACTGTCTTATTTCGTCCTCTTAGCAACTTTCCAATGTCAGGAACCTTACCTCCCCTTTATTCATTAGGACCTTAAGTTGGAAAAAGACCAAGTGACCTGCCCAAAGGCCCACATCAGTCTGAGCTGGGCTTGACCTTAAGCACGTCTCATTGTAGAACTACCGTTCTTCCAGTGTACCCTGTGGGCCTTGGGTTGGGCCTTTCAGAGGTGTGCCACAAATACCTACTGAATGAGATTGAATGAGTGGGTCCCTTAGGGCCAAAGCCTTAAGCCCAGAGACATAAATAACATGATTCAGATGACTATGTGTAACCATTATTTAAACATATGTGGTGGCACTTTGACCAGTTTGGCTCAGTGGATAGAGTGTCGGCCTGTGGACTGAAGGGTCCCAGGTTTGATTCCTGTCAAGGGCATGTACCTTGGTTGTGGGCACATCCCCAGTAGGGTGTGTGCAGGAGGCAGCTGATCGATGTTCCTCTCTCATCAATGTTTCTAACCCTCTCCCTTCCTCTCTGTAAAAAAATCAATAAATTATATATTTTTAAAAGAATGCCACTTATTTAAATATATGGCTCTGTGATTACTAAAATACAAGTTAATTATAAAGCATTATGTTCATTGTGGCTTTTGTGTTGTTTATTTTCCCAATGAAAAGATACTAAGTGTATAGTTACCGTCAGGAGGAGTTTTGAGAAATATTTTCACACAAAAAGGAGTTCTTATGCCGAAAATGGTGGGCAGCATCATGCCATCCTACACAGCCTATAGAAAATGCTTTTCCTGCTGTCTGGCACAGAGATCATTCAGAGGAGGGAGGAAACTACCAGGCTAGGTATTGAGAGCTGTGGCTTTGTCTTGGCTCTACAAGTGACTTTATTACTAGACCTGTGCTCTCCTTCTCAGTGACTTTATCTCTGTCAGACCTGACAGTAGCATCTAGTTGTTTTCCCAAATGGCTATTGAATGCTTGCAAAAATGAATAGATCAATGATGAATGAATGAATTCTGGTGAACGGTGATCAAGGAGCACCAAGGAGTGCTTGAAAGTGACCCTTCTGAGCCTGAGAGAATGAGAGAAGAACTAAATGTAGGAGATTCCGCAGGGGCTTTCAGCTCTGAGTGGGCTGATGAGGCTATGGTTGCACCGCTGCGGAGCCTGACCTTGGCCCTGTGATGACCGTGTTGTAGAAGAAGCGGTACTGGGGCTTGGCTGTAAGGCCACTCTCGCCAAGGCTATGCTCATCATTTTGGGGAGCATTTTTTAAACTCAAGTGAAGGTTGACAGATGGTGGTAGTATAATCCTCACTTTCTCTACTTCCCACAGGTCTCTCTCCAACGCAGACCTCCAAGCGCTTAGAAATCCCTGACACATCTGACCATGAGACCACGGCTGGCTTTTGGCAGGTAAGCTCCTACCATCTTTCCCTCGCACCAGGACACAGAGCAATTTCGGCACAGCCCAAAGGTTACTGAGCCGTGTTTATGGCCAGGAGGTAGGTGGGACTGACTTCATCCTCAGCAGGAGAATGGGTCCCCACACTTTCCGGAGACTTCAGAGAAAACCTGAATGTCCCGGTTGGCATTTCTGCAAATGCAGCACATGGCGATGGCACCTGTCCTGGAATGGAAGCCAGGGAATTGGGTCTGAACCTGGTCTGCCTTTACTGCCAGGGAAGATTTCAAGCAAGAACCCCCCTTTCCGTGTTTCTGTTTCCCTGAATGAACAGTGAGGGAGTGGCACTCAGTGAACTGGGAAGGCCTCAGCCAGCTGTCGCTGCTCTGGTCAAGGTCATGAGTTAGGGGACGGGTAGTGGGAAAAGAAACAGTCTCCCACTTCCTTAGGACTCATCTGTTTGATAGCTCCATGGACCTCTCATCCATGGGGAGCCTGAGCTGGGCTACGTATATGCCGTGAGCACACAGGCATGCATTCAGGGGCCTGTGTTCCTTCCAGCAAACTCTGTTCAAATTCAAACTCAGACATGGACAGTCACAGCTCCACACTTGCCTTCTCATGGTTGGGCAGCACACGGGAACTATGGGCTGCCAGTGCCCACGGGAAGGGCAAAGACTGCCTGCACACTGACAGGTGGGTAGGCCCACAGGAGAATGCAGGGTGATGATTGTGCTGGGTGAGGGGGAATGCAGGTGGGAGAACAGCCTAACTCAACAACGAGGTCCTCATTTATAAGCTCACATGGAGATCTGCAGGGCAGTTTGGGAGAGCTGCCTGGGAAGTGAGGCCTCGAGGGTGTGCAGGGGCCCTTTGTCCAGCAGTTGGATCTGTCTAGCAGACCGGAGGCTGCCCCACCACTGTGACACTCTCAGTCCTGAACAAGACTCAGGTGACACATGCCCGGAACTCCACACCCTGTCCCAAGCCTGCCTCCAGGCTTCTGCCTGAGTCTAGCCAGCTCAGTGCCTGCCCACCAGCCCACCAGCCCACCAGGCCTGGCCTCTATGGGAGGAAAAGGGCCACCCAGACTGCCTCAAGGTTGTTCGAGGTTGGATTGTGATTGCCCAGGAAGCTCCTAGTCACATAACATTGTGTGGCTAGCTCAGTTGCAAAGCATGCTGGGAACCTGGGGGGGATAGGGAAGAGGAGGGGCTAAAAGCATTTGAAAGAACTGAAAGGATCCTCTGTGGCCTAACCCGGTCTCTCAGCATCCTAACTCCCTCCAAGCCCAGCTCTCCACTACCTACACCCCTGCCTCCAGCCCCCTGAGGGCCCCTGAATGGAACCTCATTTCCCCCTCCTTGGTTTTGCCCACGCTCTTCTGTGGCCCCTCCACTGCCCTCCTCCAGACCAGTGGGCTCTTCTAGACCTGAAATCTCCATTCTCTGGGAGCCTCGCTGACCATCCAGCTGGCCTCAGGACAGAGCCTGCCCATGCACATCCCTCTCTCACCACTTACACCTCCCTGCGTTTACTCATGGGTTTCCATCTCTTAAAGGCAGAGGCAGCATTTTGACCATTTCCAGAGTGGGCCGTGGGAGTCCCCGGGAGTGGAATGCTATGTGGGGAAACTGAGGCAGGGCCCGGTCATCTAGACATACTTGTTGCCTGCTGTGTTCTAACCTCTGTGCTGGGCACTGAGGCACAAAGATGAGTGAAGCAGAGGAACTGGTCTGAGCCTCTGGATCTTCGTCTCTCAAATACCTGCCTCCTCAGATGGCTCCAGATCAAATGCCAGAGCACCTGTGAAAAGCCAGCTCAGTGCCCATCTCATCGTTGGCACTTGCATCCCACGCTCATCTGTCAATTTACATGCCTGCAGTGGGCAGTGGGAGCCTAGAAAGGCCTGTGAGTATTCTGGTTCAAAAGGCGGCGTGAGAAGTTGGTATATCTGCCTTAGCAGGAAGGAGGGCCAATTGACTTGACTTTCCTTTAAAGAGTTCATTCAGCAGAGCATTCTTGAAACCCATCTGTCCCAGACATGGTGGACAGTGGGGGCTGACAGTGGGGGCTGATGGTCCCTTCTGGAGCAGGGACACATAAACAAATGTGAAAGAGTCGCAGCAGAAGCACATACAAGATGTGAGAAGTGGAGAAGAGAGGGAGCACAAACTTTGTGGGGGCTGTGATTTGGAGGAGGGGTGTGTGAACTGCAACAGGAACGCCTGTGGGGGTTGTCAGAACATGAGGTCTGCGGGAAGGGAGAGGGGCATCTAGGCAGAGGGGCCGGCATGTGCAGAGGTGCAGCGTGGGGAGCATCCTGGTGTGATAGGGGAGGGGTGCGGGTGTTGAAAGCGCTCCCCATCCCAGAGGAGCGTTCAGGGAAGCCTAGCACCAGCGGCCTTGCCTGCGCGGACCAGGCTTAGCAGGAGCACCATGAGCTCTGTGATGAGGCCAGATGTGCAGTCCTGAGGGCCCGGGCAGCCAGCAGCTTCTAAGACTCTTCTTGGCTGGAGTTCAGGGTGCATGGCACCTGCAAACTCTGAAGTTGCCCTGGAGATGTGACTGCTGCGTTCACGCTGGGGCCTGGGATAGAGATGGCTAAAACTTGGTCCCTAGCCCAAGAACAGAGAGGGAGGTGGACAGGTCCTCTAATTCCCATACTCCGTAGCCACTGGTGCTTTACTGTGAAATCAAACAACGTGGTATGGGTCCGAAAAGGAGGGGGCAGCCTGAGGACAAGGGGCATCATAAGGAGGAAATCTGAGCCAGATGGTAATAAGAAGAATGACTATGATAGCTAATGATCATTCTGGACTTACACGTGCTCGCATTTAGATGGACTTCACTCTGCTTGCACAACTCGATGAAGCAGGTGCTGTTAACATCCTGCTTTAAAGATGAGGAGAACGGATGCACAGAGAGGCTGAGTAATTGTCCTAAGCACACACAGCAGGGAAGTGGCTTGGCCAGGTTGAACCCAGGCACTCTGGCCTCAGAGTTCATGTTTGAATAACCCAGGTAGCCAAGCACTGTGCCCTCTCTAAGAACTAGAGGCACGATGGGGTTGGGACTACATCCGTCTGGCTCTGGCACGTAGTAGGTACTCGTTAAAATGTGTTTGCTAACGAGAATGCACAGATGCATGGATAAATTGGGGCTGAAGGATGAATTGAGGCAGAAAATGGGGGGAGGGATAGACACTGCAGACAGAGGTTCAGCGGGAGCAAAGGCTTCTGGTCTGAGCAGCTGGGGTTGCCCCGAGGCATTGCCAGGCCTGGAGCCTAGTAAAGCTGGAGGGGACCAGATAGGGAGAGTTTCAATGTCAGCCTCTCTCGCCAACCCTCCCTGTCCCTGAGGCCTGGCCCTGCCTGCTTCTCCTGCAAGTCTTACCCGCCCATCCTGTCCAAATCAGTCTTGCTTGTAAGGGGTGGCCTTTTGGATGTTGGAGACTTCAGGGAGCGGGTGTGTTTCAAAGGTGCTTCCTTCCTTCAAGCTCAATGGGTGGAAAACTAGGCTTGAGACTGAGCTCTGTGACTTAGCTTCCTAGCAGGGCGCCCTCGGGCGAGTCAGCGCACTTTTCTGTATCTCAGTTTCCATCTCCATAGTGAGAATATAAACAGCTACTGAATGAAAGGGCACACAGTTTGGAGGAACTCCAGTAAGGACCAGGCTCAAGGAACAGTAATTTCTGGGCATATTGCTTTGCTGCTGGGGCCTCTTCCCACAGAATGGGGAGATGGAGAATGCTGATCTTCAACGCCAGCCAGCCTTGCCATTCTAGAACTCAAAGCTGCCACCACCAGCGGACTAGATAAATAAATATATCTGCACATACATATATAGACAATCTATGTCCATGAGCATATGCAATTTAATCATTTTAACAAATTTGAAATATATATTATATAAATATATTATTTACAACATTTTTAAATCATGTTTTCTGTATGATTACAAAAGTAATACATACTTATTGAGAAAGTTTTGGAAAGTCCAGGAAAAGAATTCACCCACTATTTCCACATTCAAAACCGAGCTATCCTCTTGGATATTCAGTGAAATCCCCTCCCACCCCTTTTCAACATTATACACAGATTTAAAAAAAAAAACCAAAAAGCATATATGCTGCCTTCTATTTTTTAACTCAGGCTGAGCTATGGAGCCAGGTCCCTGGGCAGGGCCGCCGTCCCTGTGCCCGAGAGGAACCGGAGGCAGCTGCTGCCACAGCTGTTGTGTGCCTGCTCCTCGTCCCTGCCCAGGCGGCTGGCTGCAGGCATCTGACCTTCGGATGTTCTGTGTCTCTGGCGGGTGCACATTCTCCACTAATTTTAGCTTAGCCGCCCCGGCCTGCTGGCCACGGAGCCCACGTATAATGGACGCCTTATGTAGACAGCTGCCAGCGGTGCAGGAAGAAGTGTCCCACCTTAAAATGTTCCTCGTCGCCCGCCAGTCCTCCGCTCCCCGAAACAAGCCAGCTCCCTGTTCCTTCTCCCACCAGGAAAGGGCTGTTGTTGATGTTCATGGCCCAGCAGGCTGGACCGGCGGGCAGGTGGCCCACCAAACACATGGGCAATTGCTTCTCTGGATGGGGCCGTGTTTTTACAGGACGGGCTCGGATTTGAGCTGGAACAGCTGAGAGAGGCTTCCTGAGAAATTGCTGGGTCGTGCGTTTCAGGTGAAATGGCCCCAGCTATGTACATAGAGCCTTCTGGAACCTCACCTTAACGCTTTACCTTTGTCCAATGTGTAGACATACGTTACAATGTCCTTGGACATCCCATTTTGCCCTGTTGACAGCTCTGTGTATGAGGTGACGGTTGCTCCCGCCTTACAAGCAAGGGGACCGAGGTTGAGAGGGAGAAGCAGTTGCTCAGGGTTGTCCAGAAGTCAGGGGCAGGGGCTTGAACATGAACACCGTCTCTCTCACTCCCCGTCCAGGTCAGCAGGTCCGTCTCCCTCTGCTCTGTGTTTCCTTGTTTGGTGCTGTTTTTCCAAAATGGAGATAATTCCATTTTCACTTTAAAAATCAATGTATTGAAAGTAAATATGCCTCGCTAATCTGTTTCTAAACCTCAAATCTGATCGTGGGCGACTCTTGTTTCAAAATGCAGGATGTCTCCTTTTGCCCACAGGGAAGTCCTCATGCTTTAATCTAACATCCAACCTCCACAGCTTGCTACCTGCTAGACAAAGCATGTCAAACTCAAAGGCAAACATAGGCCAAATACATGAGGCATGTGGCCATGAGTCTGACATGCTTGTGCTAGATGAACACCCCCCAAAAAATAAACAAACAAACAAAAACTAACACACACACACAGCCCCAGTCTAGACTCCCCAACACTTCGGTAGGGCTGGGAAATTTCCCTATGATCTTCTTCCTGACCAGATTAGAGTGTCACAAGGCAGGAGACCTGGGGGCAGCTCATCCCCATGTCCTTGGGGCCTGCAGTGATCCAGACACCGTGTCAAGGTCGGTAAATAAACTGATCCTCAACCCACGGCTCTTCATAAGAAATGGGAGCTTTAATCCAGGTTTAGAAATAAGCTGAGGCCTGCCCAGCAGCTGCCCGCCCAATAAGGAAGTGGCTGCTTGGCTGGACTCCCAAAAGGGGCCTGCAGGGCCAAGTCAAGAAACTCTGACCCTGGACAGGCCGGAGGAGGAAAAGGGAAGAAGGTCCCCAGATCTGTGCTGGAGACCAGCCCCTCCCCAATGGTACCTCTTCCCGCTCTGCCATCCCTCCCTCCCCAGTCCCATGATGACAATGCGACCTGTGTAACAAGCCCCCAGCCTGGACAGCTGCTCTTTGACCCAGGTCTGATGTTCTCCAGGAACGATCTGAAAGCATCCTATGCTGCTCTGGAGGGAGAACAGCTCTCCAAGAACTACTTTGGCTTCGTGAGGGCAGGCACTCCTCTCTGGGCCACAGCCCCTCAGCCTCCCAGACTCTGCTGCTCTGGGTGTTACTGGGGGAGAAGCGAGGCTTTTAGGGTCCCACAGCCTCAGTAAGAAACTGCGTCTCTTTGAGTCTCCGTTTCTTCATTGGCAAAACAGGACTAGTGATACCTATCTTTCAAGACGATTGTATCTTAAGGGAAAGTGCTTCTCTAAAAGTGGCAGGCAAACAGCGAGTGCCTGAATTCCTTCCTCTGAAGGGCTCTCAAGGCCTCAAGAGCCTCCCTGAGAAATGCGGGGATGTCTCCCGAGGGTGGCCGGGCTCTATGAAGAGGTTCTTTGGCACGTTGCACATGCGCGTTAGCCTAGCTCATGCACATTCATCTAGCTCCATGGTTGGCAAACTGCAGCTCGTGAGCCACATGCGGCTCTTTGGCCCCTTGAGTGTGGCTCTTCCACAAAATACCATGGCCTGGGCGAGTCTATTTTGAAGAAATGGCATTAGAAGAAGTTTAAGTTTAAAATATTTGGCTCTCAAAAGAAATTTCAATCGTTGTACTGTTGATATTTGGCTCTGTTAACGAATGAGTTTGCCGACCACTGGGCTAGCTCATGCCCATTCGTCTAGCAGTGACTCTGTGGATCAGAGTTTCTTGACTTGGTCCAGTAGGTGCCCTCATTCTGACATGTCTTAGGGGGTTAGCCAAGAGCAAAAGGGAGGAGAAATAAAACTCTTCTTACTGTCTAATGAAAGCCTGTGGAAACGTAGATTTTATAACAGAGTCAGTTCACTTCCTGTACAGCTTCTGAGGAGGGAAAAAAAACTTTTGTCCATTTGCTCATTCATTTATGCATTCACCCTACAAATATCTCCATGGCCCCGACCACCTACCGGATGTGGCAAGAGACACACAAACAGGCCCTGCAGGGACCTGCCTCTAAAGGGCCCCCCCATTCCACCAATAATTGTAATTCAGGGTCCAAAAGTAAGAAGGGGCATGGGCAAGGCAAGGTGTTGGGGAGGGAGTGATCTTTTCCTGCAGGGTTTGTTGGAAAAGGCTCCATAAAGAAGGCAGCGCCAACGTGAGCCAGTCATAGAGCAGAGCAGGAAAAGGCTCTCAATGTCAAAGAAATAGAAGCATAACGTATCCAAGAATAAGCTTAAGAGGGTATTGCGAACTGATCTATTAATTAAATGAAATCGCAACAAATTTTTCATAAAATAATTATAAAACACACCTTGAAAAAGAAACGGGGATGAATAGCCTAGAAAAACTCCGTGTTGGTGAAGGCATAAGCCCGTAGCCCAATGGACTTGAACAGAGCACCCAACTGGATGGGAGCGTGGCTGTGGTGAAGGCTGCCAAGGCCTTTTTCTGGAGGACCCTGGAGGGCTGAGCTGTCTGGCCAGGAGCCACTGTGACCGCGGGATCGGGAGGCAGAGCCGACAGGGCTGCAGGACCGACATTAGCTGGGGTGTAGTTTCTGTGGCTTCTGAAAACCCCCACCCCAGTGGGAAAGACTAAGAAAGGTCCCATTCAGCTCCTCTTGGCATTTCCAAGGAAAAGGATGGGGTTTGGATTGGCTGGGCCGGGGACATCTCTTCTAAAATAGCCTCATGCATATTCAACTGCTCCCTGAAATAGCCGGATGGCTATTTTAAGCAGCTTCTACTCTGATGCCCACACATAATGGCATCTACCTTAAGCGTGTAAACCAGCAAGAGGCAAAGAAAGGCGACGGGAGGACAATGTGAGGAAGCCTTTGATGGATTCCTGCCACTCCTCCCCCTCCCCTTGGTGTGCTTTCCTCTCAGGGACTCTCTTGCATGAAATTGAAAGTCCTGGTTACTATGACAACTCACTGGAGGAGTTTTCCCATCCAATGACCTCACCTACCCGGATCTCGGGAAGCACAGCTACACCAGAGCAGCCAGAACTTGATACAGGATAACGTGTCTATAACGTAAGTCAGTCGGCTAGGCTGCACCCAGGGGCGTTCCTTGGGGCCCATTTCCTCCTGGTTTACACCCAATTCTAACAGGTTAGAAGTGGGGGGGGTGGGAAGGCAGTGAGCGGTGGGACCCTAACAGCCGGGGATTGAGGTTACAACAGACAATCCAGCTGTCAGGATAAAGAGAGAGCAGCTCTACAAAGGGAACGTTTATCAACAATTAAGAACTAAAACATCTGTATGTATCCTGCCATGCTGTCTGCTGGGGAAATAAAGATAAATAGACACAGGTCAGAAAATGACATGTAAGTGAACAACCATGAGGGTATTTATCTAAGCTCTAGCTTTATTCCCCCCAAAAAAAGAGTAAAAAAAAAAAAAAAGAAGAAGAAGAAGAAGTTGGGCCCTAGCTGGTTTGGCTCAATGGATAGAACATTAGCTTGCAGACTGAAGGGTCTCAGATTCTATTCTGACCAAGGGCACATGATGCCCAGGTTGTGGGCTCGATCCCAGTAGGGGGTGTGCAGGAGGCAACTGATCAATGATTCTCATCACTGGTGTTTCTATCTCTCTCTCTCTCTCCCTTCCTCTCTGAAATCAATAAAAATATATTTTAAAAGAAGAAGTTGGAAAGGGAATGTAGTGTGTGCCACGTTGAGGCAAGGATGCAGGAATCAAAGAGGAAGGGAATAGGTCTGTCTGAGGAGGTGGGGAGGTGTTACTGGTGGTGGCCTCTGTTGCAGGTGGCAGACGTGGCACATGCATAGGAGTGGAGGTGGGAAACAGCAGGTCCCTTTGGGAAACTGCCGGGGTTGGGGGAGAGAAGGTGGAGCTGGAGCGCGATGTCCAGAAGGAGGCAGAATGAAGAGAGAAGAGGCTGAGAGGCCTCAGAGCCACGGCTCTAGGGCCTCAGAGGCTCCTCAATCAGGAGACCTCTCTGGGGCTATTTTGAGGTTTGCTTGTTGTTGTTGTTTGTTTTGTTTGTTTGTTTTTTTTATTGCAAAGGCAGGAATTTATTGAAGAACAAGTACAGTCTCCCACAGGGAGAGGGGAAAAGAGTCCCTTATTTTGAGTTTTGGTAGAGATCCCTACCCACCCATCACACCTAAAGGTCTCCCTGTGTTAGAATATAGGACAGTAATCGGGGAAAACTGAGATTAGTCAAAAGCTTCACAGTGAGAGGGTGATTCTAAGAATGAGTTGAAAATGCATCTCAGCTTCTTAGTAGATGTATCAGAAAAATAAAGTGACAAGGAGACTGGAAGCTTGAAGGACTGATGGGAGCCCTGGGCTTCCGCTGGCTCAGCTAGATGTCATGAAAAACAGACCGGTTACTTTTATGTGCCTAAGTTTACATTCACACCACTGCCCAGCAGTCACCCAGAGAAGGTTCTGCTTTGTTTAGCTCAGGGCACCCAGAGAAAGGCAGGAGAGTGTGTGAGATCATTTATTTTATGTTTTAAAATATGTTTTTATTGATTTCAGAGAGGAAGGGAGAGGGAGAGAGATAGAAACATCAATGATGAGAGAGAATCATTGATTGGCTGCCTCCTGCATGCCCCCTACGGGGGATCAAGCTCGCAACCTGCGTATGTGCCCTTGACTGGAATCAAACCTGTGACCCTTCAGTCCACAGGCCGATGCTCTATCCACTGAGCCAAACCAGCTAAGGCCATAATACCTTTTAGAAAGATGGTCACTCAGAGAAATTGGACTAGATAAAGCTTAAGGAGCTGAGCTCCACCTCTCTGCAGGACATGTGTCAAACAAGACCTAACCATATCTTCCTCCTTAGTCTTAATGGCTTCTTTCAAAGTGTCATCAAGAATCCTGGTGCCTAGCCCAGCTGGTGTGGTTCAATGGCTGAACACTGATCTATGAACCAGAAGGTTACTGTTCGATTGCAGGTCAGAGCACATGCCTGGGTTGTGGGCTTGATCCACAGTGTAGGGCATGCAAGAGGCAGCCAATCAATGATTCTCTCTCATTATTGAGGTTTCTCTCTCTCCCTCTCTGAAATAAATGAAAATATATTTAAAAAAAAAAAAAAAAAGAATCCTGGTGTCCAGAGGAGGCTGCATCTGTCTGTCCTGCTCATCCCTTGCCATTCCTCCATCTGCATGCGACTTCATTATTCTTTGTATATTTCTTCATTCATTCATTGATTCATTCATTCATTCAGTTGGAGCTACAGAAGGGGAAATCATTAGCATAGATGACCATTCTTCACTGAGTTTTCAGGGATCTGTAAAACCCCTGAAGTTACAAGAGAGGGAGTGCATATCCCGTGTTCCTTTTCTGAAGAGATAGCACATAGCTTACAGCAGATTCTCAAGGGGCAGGTGACCCAAAAAAGGTTAAGAAGTGCTGATAAGGATGGGAATTGTTTTATTTTAGAGCAGATGATTTCACCTTTTGGTAGACAAGCAGAGTGAGGGAATGCAAAAGGAAATTCCCAGTTCTGCATGGAGCTGCCTCAGGTGATGCAGTAGCACCGGGGACTGTTAGTGTCGCCAGCATCACTGTGCAACTTGCACGTATATATGTGTGTATATGTGTATACATGTGTGTGCACTGAAGCTGAGCCAGGACCAGAGGTCTTCTGACCATCAAGAGAGGGCAATATCTCCACCCTAAGACTCTTGTGTTTCTCTCTCTTCCCAACCAGGCTCCACAAGGCGCCCTTCCAGCCTGTACTTGGCAGAAAGAGAGGAGCCCCCACCCCAGCTGGGAGAGACTGAGAGAGTTGGAAGGAATATTAGCCAGGAGAAAGCATGTGAGGTACAATTGTAGAGGTCTGGGTACTGAATAGGCTTGGAAGGAAAGGGGTAGCTGAAGTTTACTGATCAGTTATGAAAGCCAGGTTGTGTCAGCCCATGTCCAGAAAGCTGCCAGGGGATCCTGTCTCTGAGTAAAAGCCAGAGGTCTTATAAGTGCCTTCACAGCCCTCATGATGTGGCCACAGATGACTTCTTACACCCCATATCCTCTATCACTTTGGCCTCAGGGCCTTTGAACGTGCTGTTTCTTCTGCTGGAAAAACATACATAGTTCACTTCCACTTCCTCCAGGTCTCTACTTGAATGTCCCCTTCTTGGTGACACCTTCTCTGGTCCCTATTTAAAATGGCTAAACATCCTCCTCCACCCTCCCCATTCCCTGCCTTGCTTCTCTTAATAGCACTCACCACTATCTAATACGCCATTGTCTGTGCATTGTTCCCACTGCCTGGAACAGGGCCTGGCCAATGGCAGACGCTAAGTTCGTCGCTGTGGAATGAATAGATTCTGACCATGCTCTGAGGTAGTCGTTTTAACATGCTATCATCTCACGCTGATCCTGTAGTAACTCTGCAGGGCGGGTGTTACTCTCCCTTTTCACAGATGAAAACCAGAGCCTCATAGCAGCTGGAACCACTTCCTGTGTTCTTGGGGCTCAGAAACTCCTGCTCTCTGTTCCCCACCCCCACTGCGGGAAGGCTTTGACGCTGCCTTCCCAGGGCTCCTTGGGCCAGACGAGAGGCTGGGTTTACACATGGTCCAGTCAGCAGTTAGAAGTCACAGCAAACTCCCACGATCCAGCTGTGTCTAGGTCAGATGGCGTCTGCAGTGCCCTGGAAGTGGCCTGTCACATGCACTCATCAGGAGAAAAGAAGACAATTTTATGGGGCTTCTGATGGATTCCTACTCCTGATCACCACCCCATATTGTATCTTGATCAGCTCACTTTTCTGGAAGAGATTATACCAATGAGGACTTTGCTCTTTGAAAAGATGGCCCAGAACCCAGAAGTGAGTAAAGAGTGCATCAAGGTAGCCATGTCAGGCAACTTCCATGTACGTGAGCCAGTTCCCTCGGTTGTAATGGGCTCCTCGGTGCCTATGTCCTTCACTGTTATGCACAATTCTGACACGAGCCCTGTGACAGGAGTGGGGTGGAAAGGCTATGAGATGGATGTGGGCTGCATAGACAAAGAACCAGACCTCAGATCCACCCAGGTGCCCTTGCTGGTTGTTGAGAATTACAGATGATGACACAGAATGTGTTTTTACAGAACTCACTGTCCAGCAAGAGATACTTAACTGTTTAATGGAAAAACAGTTCAGTTCCAGTGTCTTTATTCAAACCCTCACCTTGTTCCAATAAGGATCCAGGTAGAAACAGGAAATATGATAGAGTCATATGCTGTAGTGAGGGGCTAATTCATGGTTACAAGGGAGGGAATGGTCTCTTCTCCCTGAGAGTCGGGGGCTCTCGAGGAGGCACTGCAGGAGCTGGGCGTGGGGAGGCAGCCTGGCTAGCTCGGGGACTCCACAGGAGGCCCATGACTGCCCATCCGTGGTGCTTGCTGTGAGCCAGTCAGGCCCCTTAAGGAACTTCTAGTCAATATGGAGCCAAGACTAACATGTCTGCAGCCCCCCTCCTTGTCCCAAAGGCTGTGCTCAGCCATTGGAAAGCCCCTGCTAAAGGGGCCGGTGGCATTTCCTGTGGTGGCTGAGGCAGCCGCTTCTACAGGCCTAGATCTCCTGGATCCCTGGCTGCAGGCTGCACCTGGCCTTTAGGCCGCGCCGAGCAGCCCAGGGCTCCACCTCGCACATCATCTCAGTGGTTCCACCGAGCAGAAGGCCGACGGGGCCAGTGTCGAGTGTATGGATAAGACCACAGCGGCTCAGAGACTCCAAGTCTCACTCCCAGGAAGTGGTAGAGCCAGGATAGGAATCGGGGAGAAGGGACAGAGACCCTGCCACAAAGCGTGCAGCTGGCAGGGCAAGCACCAGCATAGGCCCACCCAAGGTGCTGTTGGAGAACACGTGGAATCAGATCGAAGCAGGTTCACATCCTCTCTCCACCAGTTGTGAGCTGTGTGCCCTCACCTCCCCGAGTTTCAGGTGTCTCACCAGTGTAATGAGAATATCATGACTTCTTCTCAGGCTTATGGTGAGAATTAAAGGAGATAATGCATGTATGTCTACCTAGCAAAGTCCTCAAAGACCAGAGCCAGCGTGTATGGCTTAGTTTGTGGCTGGCTTTACAGGTATTATGTCATCTAATCCTCCAACCAACCCAGAAAGTAGGTAGTATCCCCTCCTTTTACAGTAATCTACAAGGAAACCGAGTTAACCAGGGCACCCCTGGCCGGCAGATGATGGAACTGAGCACTGGCTGCCAAGCCGCAGTCACTAACTATGAGGCTGTAATTACACCTCATCTCATTTCACTTATAAACCTTTGGCCCCCATAGGCCCGGCCACTTGCCAAGGCCCTGGAGGTGACCCCCTGACCCCCGCAGGGGGGAAGCACCATGGGATTGTGCAGCAGAGAGTCCCTGGAGACCCCGGGGAGGCCAAGTGAGCTCGACCCTGGAGGAAACAGTCCGCAGCTGTGGCCTTGGAAAGGAAGGGCTGCAAGGTCACGGGCACCAGACAGAGCCTCGGGCTGAGGTGGGTGGTGGCTTTGAACTAACCAAGTGGTGACCTGGAATCCAGCGGGCTGGGCTTTCCTTTCCCACTTCCTTCCTGTGCCGACTGTCTCTCTGAGTCACCTCCAGGAAGTCGGGGCAGTGAGGTGGAGAGTGAGGAGCGCTGGGTCCTCCCTCGTTCTTGCTCTGCCTCGCTGTGTGACCCTCAGGCAACCACTTCCCCTCGCCGGGCCAGTTTCCACATCTGCCACACCAGAGCCTGACTAAATCGCCAGAGTCAGGCCACGGGGTCTTTCAGAGGTCAGTGCCTCCTGGGAGAGAGGCTGGAACACAGGGCTGGTCCGCTGGTAACCAGTGAGACCTTGCATGCTCCAGAGAAGCAGCCCTGTGCTCCCACACAATCTGCGGGGCTATTCTGTGGGTCCCATCAGGTAGGGGGGTGGGGGTCATGGGGGCAGGAGAGGCCAGACCCTCTAGTGCTGGAATGGAGATGGCCACAGGCAGCTGCCTCCTCCTGCCTCCCTGTCCTAAGCCTCTTCTAACCCTGCTCCATCCTCTGCGGCCTCCTGTGGTTGAATTTTTACTAAGTCGTGGGCCCTGAAGGGGGTCTGAGTAGATGCCCCAGGCTTCTCTGTGCAGGTACAATCTCGTGGGAAAATGCAGAAACAACATCTACCTTCTCTCTCAGCTCCCAGCAGGGTCCATGGAATCACCCTTTCATTCATTCAGACCCAAAAGGAGCTGCTTTGGCCATACAAGGTTCCAGTTCTGTTTATAAGACTTATCCCAGGAATGCCGCATTCTGAAGTCCACGTGAACTCATTTCTGCAAGATCAATTCTTAGTGTATCGCAGCTCCAGCTCCAAGATGCAAAGATGCCTGTGACTAAGAGGAGTGCCTGTGAGTTGAGAAGAGCTTGTTCCAGGGTGTGGGGGATTATGGATAGATGACAGAGTGGGGTTATGGCGTCATCCGTGCTTCCTGCCACTCTGGAGGTGGTGGGAGCACAAAGGAGGCGATTAGAAGGCTTTGGGCTCCACATAAAAGGTTCTTTGCCTACAGGCTGGAGTCCAGCTGGGTCAGTGTGGCTCTCGAACCCCTCCTGATGTGGCCTCGCTCCCTGGGCCAACCTCAGAGCGCAGGTTCCCCTGTGCTTGAGGCTCTAGCTTCACCACTTGGCTTGCGCAGTTCCCCATCTAGTTGTATCGTTTCGTGTTTCTGTATCTCTGCACATTTCTCTTTAACTGCACCACCACTTCCTCTCCTCGCCCTTCTCCAACTTGGTCCTCCTCAGAAACTCTCATCAAGACCCAGTTTGGATGTCACTTCTCCCAAGGTCTTTCCTGACACTTCCTATCTCCCTTGGTGGCACCTCTGTAGATGTTTTAGCTACTTCCTTCACCCCACTTCACAGCTCTTTAGGCCCATGTCTGCCCAGCTCCTTAAGCACCAGGACTGTGTCTTATTGGCATTTGTGTCCCAGGCTGGTGGGTTCATCTCTGAGGAATGAGTACCCCAGAACCTGTTGCCAAGATCCAGAGACAGTGTGATGCCAGGGAGAGGCCTGGGAGCAGGGGGTTAGGGGGGCGGGGGAGCACTCGGCTCTGCCACCAACAAGTGGTGCATCCTTCAGGGCGACCTTGGGATTCCCCTCCGGAAAGTGGACTGATTCCTCAGGTCCGTCTAGAGCTGACATTCTGGGACGTCCGTGAGGCTGCTTTTGCAGAGTGCCCAGGTCACCAACCGAAGGGCATTCCGTGGGATCCCTTCTTTCACTCACTGACCTTCCACTCAGTGCCTGGCCAATTTAGGTGCTGGGGGCACGGGAAGGTATCAGACTGGGTCCCTTCCCTAGAGGAGTCATAGTCTAGTTAGCACACCCACAGCAGCACAGTGAGCACACAGTGCTGTGGGCGCCAGGAGAAGCCAGCCTTAAGGCGGCCCATGGTGGTGGCCAGAGAGGACTTCCTGGTAGGGCTGAGCCTGGAAGACCTGGGGCCACATACTTTACAGTGAGTGCAAGGTGTGTGAGCCCCTGGGTGTGGCCAATGGCATGGACAGAGATGGGGCCTCGCTGCTGCAGTGTGCTGGGGTATATTCATCTGGGTGCCTGTGTGTGTGTGTGTGTGTGTGTGTGTGTGTGTGTGTGTGTATGAGAGAGACCGCAGAGGGGCTTGAGTGGTAGGAAGGCCTAGGCTGGCCCTTGGGAAAGGCTTTCCAATGAAAGGCCTGGCCAGTGGGGGCTGGGCTCCCTGGATTATGTAATAGCTGGGGAAATGTCCTCTGGGGGAGCATTTGAGGGAGGCCGGATGTGTCTAAGCAGGGCTCCACCATTCCCAGAGGTGAGCTGAGAGTGGATTGGCAAATGGACCAGATCCACAGATAGAAAGAACATGAACGCTGGGCAGGCAGCCCACATTAGGAGGAGCAGACACATCAGTCGCAATGTTGTGGCAATTAGATGTGCACGCAGGCAGACACTGGTCTCTCTCCTGCCTCCTCCCTCCTTCAGGTAGCACCAGGCAGCTGGAGCACCTGCCCATCCAGTTAGGATAGTCCCTGGGGATGGCTGAATGGGTGGGGACAGGCCAGCTCTGCACAGAGCTGGCCCAGGGGACGTTCTGGGTGGACTGTGACCATGAAAGAATGCGGTACAAAGATGTGTTGTCTCCTGTGGCTCATAACCTGGTCCCAAGGTCAGGGGCAGGAGGCCTGAAACCATGTGAGCGCAGGCCATGCACTTTCATATCGCTTGCCGGGGAGAGAGCATGTCACGTTTTCGTTCAACTGTGTGTCGCTCCTGAGCCCCCACGGAACAGCTCTCAAAGCCCATTGATAAAACACACAGATCAGTCTCAGCCTGGGGATGAGAGGGCTTTAGAGTAAGAAGGATTTGGAGCTCCATTTTTCTCATCTGTAAAGTAGGGGTTCTGTTAGTACCACCTCCTAGGATTGTTGTTGTGAGGATTAAATATCTGCAAAATGTTTAGCCTGGAGCTTGGCACATGGTAAACGTTCAATAATTGGTAGCTGTGATTATCTGCATAGAAGGCAAGCTTCCACAAGGGGTGTCCTTTTTGACTTACACTCCATACACCCTTGGAAAAGATTTGGGGTGTCTCCAGGGGGTAAGTAAGTGGCAAGAGAATTGGGTGGCACAAAGCAGTTTCTGGGCAGAAGGGTGGGTGGTGCTGAGGTAGAAAAGCTGACCCTTCCCCCCAGGCTAGGACTGAGACAGCCCTGTGGTCAGTTTAGGAAGGAGCAGGGTAGAACATGGCCTTGGGTCTATAGGCAGAGTCAGACCAAACTGTACTCTGGGGTGAGACATGGAACTTGTAAATTACATGCCTGGGGGTAGCCTCGTGCCCCAAATCCCTCCCACTGTTTGGGCACTCTGAGTGACACCCTCTGGGGTGGAAATTTGGGGAAAGAGAATGAGAGTGTATGGCCAAAGCCACAGGGACTCCTTTGTCAACACTGAGGGGAACTGGCAAGGGCCAGGGGCATGGGTCTCAGCAGCTCAGCCGGAGAGGACGGCCTGCTCCCCTCAGAGAAATGCCATTGTCCCAGCTGTGGCTGCGTTCCCTTGTGTGTGCTCTGAGTGTAACAGCTAGTGTCTCTTGGAAGGGGACACAGCAGTCCTGGTCCGTCTCCCTTCATAACAGGTTTGAGGCATGGTGGCCATGACCATGAAGCCCAGGGCCCCGCCCACAGAGGAAATGGCTGTGAGGTCAGGCAGATACCAGACTCAGCAAAATGGCTGGGTCTGAAGGTCTGATGAGGGCATCAGGGCTGGCCTCAGGTCAGACCCACAGAGCAATGCCCTGCCCTGAAGGGCACTAGAACAAGACCGTGGCAGGTGAGGAGAGGCAAGCCCAGGGCACCCACAAGACATGTGGCTTATGGTGAGAAAATTAATTCAAGCCCTCGATGG
Organism: Pipistrellus kuhlii; assembly: GCF_014108245.1. NCBI lineage: Eukaryota > Metazoa > Chordata > Mammalia > Chiroptera > Vespertilionidae > Pipistrellus > Pipistrellus kuhlii. Next base: position 167,051,467 of record NW_023425515.1, on the reverse strand, counting down.
AACTGGGTTTCCCACATCCTCCCAGGCCTGGGCAGGATGAGCTCAGTGATGGGTGGGGCTGCACCTTCAGCTGCTGAGCCCTGGGGCTGAGTGGAGCTGGGGAGGAGGGGTGGCACTCCTGGTTTGCACAGTGGCAGTAGAGCCAGAGTTGGACATCGCTACCAGCCCCCTTCCCAAATGCATGCAGCTTAGCTCTGGGCCACTCAGAGAGGGTGGGAGAGAGCAGCAGCTCCCAGTGCAGGCAGAGACAAAAGAGAGTTCCAGCACCAGCTGGGGAGATAAGCTCTGTCCCTTCAACCTTCAACAGCAGCCATGGCACTGTGGAGTGAGTCTGGGGCTTGCGTTCCAACCAGTGAGTCCAAGTCCAGGCTCTACTTCACTTCGCTCTGTGACCTCGGCCTTTGGCGGCTTTAACTCACCCATAAAATGGGTTGAGATTCCAGAAGGTCACCCTGTGGTAACTCTAGGACCCACCAGAATTAGATGTATGTCAAAGGAGTTAAGGAGTGGCTTTAGGAAAAGGAAAAAAGAAAAAAGAAAAAAAAAAAAAGGAGAAATATTCACCCAACCTCAAGGTGTCTCCACAACAAGGTTCTTTAACCTTCTAAATGCCCAGTCATGATGCGCTCCACTACCCAGGATCCTTGCGGACTACCCTAGTAGAGCATCCTCTCCGTGGGCCATGGCTACCATACTGCAAGCACCTAACTCCATGCCTGGAAACATCACTCCCCCATTCTTGTTGCTTACCTGTCTTTATTGCCAGACCCTGATCCCAGGAACCTATCCCTGCCTGAAGATCTGGCCATGTCAGTGCAGAGTATGGAGCAGACCCTAAGATGAGCTGGCTCAGAGCATGCCTGCTGCCTCTCTTCTGTCACCTTCTCTTTGAGGTTAGGGATGGCCTCTTGGCTGGAGGGTTGTCCTGCTCTGAGCAGAGCCTTGGCAAGTCTAGGCTCCTGGCCTCAAGGGGTGGGGCAATAGTCACAGTCACCATAACCAGGAGGCCTAGCCCCATGGGCTGGGGGTTGGGCAGGAGACAGTGGTCTTGCAGTCTGCACAGCCCTGTTGTGGCTCCGAGGAAGAGGTGAGTGGGTGGAGAGGAGCAGAGCAGGAGGCCACCCTGGGAAGAGGAAATGGATGAGGCCACATCTCTAGGCCCACAGGAATTCCAAGCCCTGGCCTAGAGCAGCTCAGCTAATTACAATTTCCCCCAAGTCGGTGGGAATGAGGCTCCTAGGAGAGCACAGCCTCAGCCAGGACTGCCTAAGGAGGGCAAGGTTGAGCTGAGGAGTGGGGCGTGCCTGGTAGCCAGCTGCCTTGTATGTTGTCACAATCAGGCCCCATGGGGGGCCAGTGGCCCGGCCTCCCTTTGGACGGGAAGGTCCCAGTCCCAGCGGCCCAGGAGTGCAGCAGACACAGAGGCCTGCCGGGAACAGGCTGTGGGGATGACAGGGAGTAAACAACAGAGGAGAATGGCCCTGTAAACCACACTCAGTGGAAATCTTCCTCACAGCCACATCGCAAAGAGCAGCCAAAATATTGATCCTGAGCAGCAGTCTGCAGAATTGCTCTTTGGAAGATGACACAGACTGTCCAATTTCCCAGACAGCATGGCACAGAGGGGCACACCCTGCCCTCACCCCAGTAAAGCCAGCGATCCATTAGATGGGGGTTGGGAGTCAAGTTCAGCCTTTGTGGAGTCCTGGCCCCTCCTTTCAACATTGTCCAGAGGAGACTAGAAGCAGCTTAGACTTATCTGGAGACTGGAAACAGGATTGTTGCCTTCGTGACCCATCAGCATTCAGCTAGAGCTGCCATCCCTGGGGACACATCTGCTGCCCAGCCTGTGGGGAAGTTGACCCATCAGCCAAACTGCAGAGTGGGCATCCAGTGGCCAATATTGGGTGTTAACTGGACATTGAACTCTAGCCGGGAAGTTCTCACACGTTCCTCTTCATTTTACCTGGGGCCAACACTAATCCTTAGAAACATGATGCAGAGAATTATTCTAGAAAGGACTTCTAGATTTGATAGGCTCAGCTAATGTTTATTAAGGCCCTCTTCACCAGGAACACTGCCAAGCTCTTTTGTTGGTGTTGTCTCATCATTCCTCATGCCAGCCTTTGAGGTAGGCATCACTCCCTCATTTTATAGAGGAAGATAAGCCCAGAGAAGTTTAGAAACCAACTCAACATCACACAGCCAGTGTGTGGCAGAGCCAACATGAGAGCCCTGGTGTTTAACACCTTCTTCTAGTGTTCCTTATCTTCCATCACACCATTGCATTTCCCTGTTGTTGTGTGTGCTGGTCATGAGGATTAAGATAGTAGGACACATGTGGCACATGGTAGAATGGTATGGGGCTCTCCATGCACACTCATGTTCATTGCTACTGTCCTTCATTATTTAGTGCTTTGGGTTGACTTTGGACCTGAGGGTATTAGGCAGCATTCTTTCAAATACGATTCAAATATGATTTCATATTGGATCCTATCTGGCTTAGGAAAAGAGAGAGTGGGGAAGGGGAAGACAGAGATTGAGTTTTGTCTTGTGGTCTCATTTCACTGGGATGGATGAGTGAGTGAACAGCAGGCATGGCTAGATCCAGGAAGTGACACAATGTCAACAGGTCATCAGACTTCTATTTGCCTCACACTTGTCATCGTTACTCTTTTTTGTTTTGACCTCAGTTTCATATGTTGCATTTGGGCTTCCCTTTCCACAGCAGGACAGATGCATTTGCCGTAGGGAATGGAGAAGAGCCATAGGCCCCTGGTGGCTCCTGGCCTTCACCATCTCAGCTAGTGACTCCAGATAGCAAAGCCTTTTCCTCCCAGTTGTTATTGTGAGAAGTCTCTCAGGGAGATACTCTGATGGAGCCCTGCTTGGATCACATGACTACACCTGGCCCAGTGGACTGTAGTATTTGACCAAATGGGTAGCCTGCCCACTGACATGGACGGGGTGGTGGGACCCAGCCAGGATCACAGTTGAGGGAAGACAGCTGCCTGAGTCACTCTTACCAGAAGAAAGGGAAGAGAGAATACTGGACAGACAAAAGCAATGCTGCCCATTACCCTAGGATGGGAAGAATGAGGTGAGTCAGTGATGTGGTATAAAAATGTAAGCCATTCCATATTGGCACATCCGTTCAATCTTATAGATTAGGAAACTGAGACTCAGACGCATTATGCGACCTTGTCATGCCCTCACGATGAAGTTCTGAGACTCCCAAGGCTGGAGTCTGAGTCCCCTATTTCCTCCACCTCACCCACTCAGGGAGGAACGTGAGGTCCCAGAGACCTTTTCTGACACCTTCAGTCTCACTCTGAGCCTCTCAGAGAGGGAAAACCAGTGGACCAGCAGCCATGGCGGCAAGTTCTGGGGATTCAGTGGCGAGCAAAGCTTACATAGCACCCTGGTCATGGAGCCGGTATTTCAGTGAGAGAGCTAGTCACCAGACCAGAATTTACACACAATGAAAGAAGTTATCAGTGTTGAGCCTTGAGCTCTAAATACAAAGTATATGATGCTGAGAAAGTATACAGGTACACCCAGGGTATACGGAGAGTATATAGAGGTCCCACCGGGGGTCAGGGAGAGCTTTTTTGAGGAGGTGAGGTGAAAGGTGAAATTCAAGTTTGGAGGGAAGTTAAGTGGGTAACGAAGAGCATTCAGGGCAAAGGACGCTACTCATACCAGAATTGCCAGAATTCTGTGTGCTTGGAAGTTGGATACAGAGAATGGAACCACTGGTATGGAGGAAAAGAGGCCGTTGTGCTTTTCCAATGAGTGTGGGTTAAAGATGAGCCATTTTCTTTCATCTGGGAGTGTCTGATGGGAATCTCCAAGGCAGTAATCAGTGTTGTCGCCATGTATTTGACCATGAGAAAGGCTGTTGAAAGTGACTTGGTCTGATCTCTATATGAGGACACTATCTGGAGGCCTGGAATAAGACTGGACACAGGACACTCTGTTAATGGGCCATTACTAGAAGTCCATCAGTGATCGGATCTGCTTTCAGGTGAAGTCCTGGGTACAGACAGGAGGAAGCTCCAGAGCTGGTTTCACCCTCTGTCCCTACCCCCGTGCCTTTTTACCTTTTCTCCCTGGTTCCTGCCTGGAGAATTCCATGTCCTTGGAATATCTCACGCTCAAAATCAGCACCCTGAGAGCTCTGGACAGGGGCTGAGCATGCACGCCATGGAACAGGGCAGTGTCTCCAGGATAAAGACACCAGTGTGAAAGCCTTCACTTGTGTCCTCAAAACAATGGACTAGTGAGGGATAGGAAAGAGAGAAGGGGAGGGAATGCCTGCTTCCCCTCCACCTATTGATTTAATTTAATGATCACTTAACAAATATCAGACGTTGGACTAGACATAGGGAACCTGGCTATGCAGGAAAGCCTCAGTGCTAGCCCTCCTGGTGCTGGGCTGGGTGTATTTCTGTGTGGCATTAACTCTCCTGAAGACTTGCTTCTGACTGACTGTGACCACCTTTGGGGAGGGTTGGCTCCAGCCAGCGGGTTTAGGAGAAGTGCACTGGCCTGGTGAGGAGGGTCCCGGGTTAGAAAAGCAGCTTCAGGCTCTTGAGAAAGTGACTGAGGCTCTCTGCACCCGTGTTGCCTTCTCAGGAAGTCAAGTCCACCTTCCGCATAGGCTGGGCTGAGTGTTCAGGGAGGTACCTCATTTCTGGCACCTAAAAGACACCTTCCCACCAGGACTTCGCCATGCATTTTTTTGGTCTAAGTTTTCCCACGTTGAGCATCATATGCCCTCTCCCCTGGCTCAGCGATATGTGCAATTCAGACACACAACCAAATCTGACATTTTTTTTTTTTGTATTTAGGGAGCCCTCAGAAACAGCCTGCCAGATAAGCCTTCAGCTTTGAGGAGCTAACAGTTGCTTTTTAATGCTCACGGTTAAACTGCACAAAGGCTCGTTTTCAGTGTGCTTCCAGCAGGGTGGGAGAGTAGGAGAGGCCCTGGGTGTGTTGACAAGGAAATCCAGGCTGTGGTCTGGTTCCCGGCCTGCTAGCTGAGCAGGGCTCCCAGCCCACGTGTGCCTCAGTTTCCCCCTCCTGTGAAGGTGGGGGTGGTAACTCTTTCCTCCCAGGTTGCTAGGAGCGTTGAGTGAGGTATTATACATGGACGTTCCTGCACCTGAAAGCGTCTGGCCTCCCCTTGAAGCTCTGAAGACGCAGACACTCTTAGGAAATGAGCATTCCCACCGACTTCTCCCACCTGCGACCACACATCTGGCCTCTGGGAGCCCCCAGCTGTTTGGCTCCAACTGTCCTGTGGTTAGAGCAGCTGGCTGGCTGTTCTGGGAAGTCTCTTTCTCAGGCTGGGTCCCCAGGGAGGGAGCTGAGCCCCATTTGGTGGGGAGAAGTCAGGGGGTGGAGTAGGGTGGGAGGGCCAGCCCTGGAGAAGTCGGGTGAATGCTGTGTTTTCAAATAACTCCATGCTCACAAAGATTAAACTGTGGTCTGGCCATACATATTCCGTGTGTGTGTGTGTGTGTGTGTGTGTGTGTGTGTGTGTGTTCCCGGTACACTTCCTTTTAATTTTTATAACCATACGTAACGTCAGGGACATTTAATCCATATGGTTCTGATTCCTTAACACTGAAATCATCCAAATGTTGTTTTGGAGGATCTATTTGCAAATCTCTTTACATAAGCTTTTAACTCCTTCTTTCTCAAGAGCATCAAGGTAGGGTCTCCGGGAGAGGCGTCCTCATCTTCCAGTGTCTCCCCACGCGACTGGCCAGGGCTCTTGACGCCCTGTGCTCTGGGCAGGAGCTGCCCAGGCCCCGGACTCAGGGTGGGGGACTGGTGGGAGAGGAAGAGAGACACACTGGGGTCCATAACCCAGCTTCGTCCCATCCTGACTGTGTGACCAGCCTCTAGTTCACCTCATCCAACCCTTTTCTCTCCCCTGTAAAAGGGGATACCAAGTGTCTTCCGGGGTTGTTAGAGGAATTAAACAAGGAGATGAAGCCTGTAGCCCAGAGAACAGCTTGCCTGCTGAGAACGGAGCCTTCCTATGAGCCAGAGGGCAGCGCTGAGAGGTGGGAAGTGACAAAATACAAGGTCATTCTTGGGGAATCTGGAGACAGCGGCACCAGGTGGAAAATCCAAGTGCAGGGAAGCAAAGGGGACTCTGCCCGTGGGACGCGGGATTGAGGCGAGGACAGAGCAGGGACCACAGTGGCCAGGGGGTTGGAGGTGAAGGCCTGCTGTCAGGAGATGCATGGTCCCACCCGCGGGTGAAACTCTGTCTGTGGTGTCCACCCCATGTGTGCAAGGAGGTTGGGGAGGCCCAATAGGACCAGACAGGGCATGGAGGGGGGTACAGGAAGGCAGCCCTCCCGATTCCAGGGGCCGCTTGCACATCAGAAGCCACCCCGCTCCCCTGACCCTTCACAGGCTTTCCCACTGGCAGGCACAGCCCAGCCCAACTCCTCGAGTCAGAGCCCAGTGAAACAATCTAGCTCCATAACAGATATATAGCTTTCTATCTAGATGGAGCGATAGCTCTCTATCTCTCTCCTCTCTCTCTATCTCTCTCTCTCGCTATATCTCACTCCTTCGATCTCGCTCTCTCTCTCTCTCTCTCTCTCTCTCTCTCTCTCTCTCTCTCTCTCTCTCTCTCTCTCTCTCTCTCTCTCTCTCCATCTCTCTCCATCTCTCTTAATTCCCATGCCTCCTCCCTCTCTTCTCAGCCCATTCTCAAACAGTTAATGCTCCTTGAAGCTTTTGTTCTTCACCGGTTTCCCCCTTTCCCTTGTCAGGGTGATCTTTTCTTGCCTTCTCCATTAACAAACACCTTCCCACTCTGCAAAGTCCAACCCAGAAGTCACCTCCTCCGAGAATCTGAGAAGCCTTTCTGGGGAGATTTGTCAACTTCCTGTGTGCTTCCTCGTCTTGGTCTTACTGGACTGTACTGATCTGGGATGACATCTTCAGGATTGCTGGGAGCCCGGGTGTGGGGGTGGAAAGAGGTAGACTTCCCATTGAGGCAGAACACTGTGCGCCCCCCCTCCCCCCTTCCTCCTTACACACACACACACACACACACTTTCTGGAAAGGCAGAATGAAATTTAAGGAAGGCCCCGAGGGACTCCATGGCTGTAAATGTGAGACCGGGGGGGTGGGGGGGAGGCACAGGTGTCCTGTGTGGCACAGCTCCGGGGCCTCCCCATGACAGGCTCTCTCCTGGCCAGCTCTGATCTGGACATCACCGGCGTCTGTGCCCAGAGAACAGGATTTGTTTCCCTGGCGATTCCAGACGGAGCGAATCCCAGACAGAGCTGCATCTCTGGGACGGAAGAGCAGATGCTCAATCTAAAATTAGTCTGCTGACTGTGACTTCATCCAGGCTGCGGGAACTGATCTGCTTCTTGCATCTGTCACTGTGTAGTGGAGGAGCCCTGCCTCCCTGCGAGGCTGCATGGCAATAGCCAGCCAGCGGGTCCAGCACCCCACCATCCACCTGCTGTGCTGCCAGCTCTCTGCCTGGTCCACTCCTCACAAATGCTCAGAGAGCCTCGCCCACCACCCCCCCTCAGGAGTGGAATCTACCTGACTTGGGCATTGAAGGCTTCCCTGGGTGGTTAAATGACCCATCCAGCACTGTCCCCACCTGTAAGGGTCCAAGGTCTGGGGTACAATTCTAGATTCAGGATTCAAGAAGATGGCCTATAGAATGACGCAGGTAGGAGCTAGAGGGTGCCTGGCCGAGCTGAGGAGAATGGTAGTCAAGGAAAATATTTCCCCACCTCTTTTTTTGTCTGCTGCTCCCTCCTCCATTCAGGCTTTTCCTAACTCTCCCACTGCCTGCTTCAGTGGCATTCTGCTCTTTGGGAAGAGTGGTACCCATTGGAGGCCTCCTGTTGGGGCCAAGGTTCCAGCCATAGCCTTCATTTATTTCTCCTAAAACTACATTTCTCACTGTAGCCTAGCAGGCCCCACGTAATGGAGCTGACACACTCTCATCTGTGGGCCTTTGCATTGGCTCTTCTCTGAATGTCAAGATCTTTCTCAAACACCTACTTTACTCAGTTCTTCCCCTGCTTCAAGTCATTGCTCAAGTGCCACTTTCTCAATGAGGCTGGCTCCAGCTACCTTATTTAAATTCATAACCCACCTCCCAGCCCCGCATCCCTTATCTTACTCTCTTCTGCCTTGTACTTTCTAGCATATATATGTCCTTCTAACATGTTATATAATTCACTTATTTGTTGTTTCTCATTTATTCTTTGTCTCTTCCCTCCAGAATGCAAGCTCCCACAAGGGCAGGGCAGTTTGCCCATTTTGTTCACTGGTGTCCTTACTCTAAGTCCCCAGAATGGGGCCTGGACTGGAGCAGGTGCTCGCTGACGGTTTGTTAGAGAATGTCTTTGTGCAGGGGAGGCAGAGGCACCTGGATCCAGGGAAGCACCCTTTCTTGGCCTTTCCAGAAGAGGGTGCCTGCTGTTGGGGCCACGTCTAGGTCCTCTTTGAGCCTCCATGTGTCCATCTGGTAACTGGTGCCAATGGTCCCTGTCCTGCCTCTCGTAGAGCCTTGGAGCTAACATGAGGGCACATGTGTGATTGTGCACCAAACCGTAAAGGGCTATCCAAATAGGTGTGAGGTATTGTTTGTTTAGGCAGCATCACTGAGCACCTACTGGGTGCTAGGCTCCATGCTGAGTGCTAGGGGTCCGTCGGCAAAGAGCCTCTCCCCAGCTGAGTGGGGCTGATGCTAGATGTGAGGAGGTAGGAAATTCCCACTCATTTTGTAGAGTTGTTGGACAAATGGGATTCTGAATAAGGAATGTGGGCTCCTCCTGAGATCTGGGGAATTCATACCTTAGCCCTCTGTATTAGTCAGGATTCCCCAGAAAAATAGAACCAAAAGGATGGATGGATAGATAGATAGATAGATAGATAGATAGATATGGATGATAGATAGAAGGATCTATATGTATATGTGTGTGTGTGTGTGTGTGTGTGTGTATAGTGTGTGTGTGTGTGTGTGTGTGTGTGTGCATGCATATGTACAGAAAAGAGAAAGAGAGAGGGAGACTCATTTTCTTATCACAAGGAAATGGCTCACGTGATCCTGGAGGCTGAGAAGCCCCTAGATCTACAGCTGGCAGGCTCAGGCCCAGGGGAGTCGGAGGTGCAGTTCTGCTCTAAGTCCAGCTGCTGCGACCAGGAGCGCTGATGGTCCAAGTTCCAGGCTGACAGCCAGCTTGAGATTCGGAAGGAGCTGATGTTTCTGTCCGAGTGCAAAGGCTGGAAACAAACCGGTGCCCCAGCCTAGCAGTGGGCTGAGCTCCTCTTGCTCTGCCTGGTTGTTGGCTCAGGTCCTCAGGAGCTGGGGAGGCCACCACAGTAGGGAGGGCATTCTGCCCTACGAGGTCTACTGATTTGAACACTGATCTGGTCCAGAAGCGCCCTCTCAGACACCCTCAGAATAGTGTCTGACGAAATACCCAGGCACCCTGTGACCCAGTCAATATGACACATAAAATTAGTCATCAGACCCTCCTCCCCACCGAACTGCTATTGATCCTCAAAGCCCAGACCCAGCCACCAAATCCGTGTGCCCGCATTTCCCACTCCAGGTCCCTGGCTCTTCCAGTCCGCTACCCTTAGGGACATTGCCTCTGCTCCCCACCTCCTCTGACCCAGCCCTTTCTAAGTGGTACCCACTAGTTGCCCCAGGTAGCTCGCTGGGATTTTCATCCAATCAGAGTCAGGGGGAACTGAGGGGAGAGTGAAGACCGGCGGGGGGTAGGGGGTGGGGGGGAGACTGAGGGCTGGTTTTCAGGGTGACTGTGTTAAGTGAGAAAGGCTGCATGGGAGGGACCCTGAGCAGGGTGGAGCCAGACCATTTCTAGATTTTCTTGTTAGATTGAGGCTCCAAAGGATAGCCTTCAAACCATGCCCCACTCTTTCCCATATCCATCCCCTTTTCAGTATCTTCTGCTCCATTCATTTCTTTTATTCGCCGTTATCATAGTTATTTCCCAAGTGTGCAGGGCCTCCCCAGAACCAGACTGTCAGGTGCACAGGCCTCAAGATGCCTCATTGGTCTAGCTTCCAGACTCCTTCCCTTGCCCATCCCTGGCCTCTTGCCACAGGGATGGTAGCAATTACTGTTGGATAAAAGTCACACAAGGGGGAAAGGTTTAAAGGTCATCCCAGAATCTCCCTCTCCTTCTTGCTGCTCCCCAAACTCCTTTTTATCATACCTATAACTGTTTCCCTTGTCTTAATGTTTATGGGCTATGATTGAATTCTCATTCCTCGCTTCCCGCATTCTGAGTTATTGTCAAGGACCACGTCTTATGCATCAGAGTCGCCCACAAGAGCTTGAGTGGAGTTGGAGGGCTTTCTTGATTGAGCATCTACTGTGCATGCCAGCTTTTGTTCGTGATACTTAAATGCATTTTCTCCTTTAATTTTATTAACTCTCACTTAATCTTCACAATCCTTCGCTGAGATGTGTTATCCTCCCCATTTTACAGCTGTAAAAACTGAGGCTCAGAGAAGTTAGGCAGCTAATAAGAGTCAGAGCCGGGACTTGCACCCACACTGTGTCAGTACAAGCCTTGGAAGTTGACGCTGTCTGCCGCACCTCCCATTGGCAAGCACAAAGCCATGTGCAGAGTAAATATTTGTTGCTATTGATGATCTTGCAAGCCGGTCCCTTGGCTTGGAGGAAACCTGTTCTCACAGCTGCCAGGGCTTGATTAAGCTTCTGATTTCCTAGAACCAAGGGCCCCACCCTCCCCGCCTGGGGCCCCCTGGACTCTGTGGGAGTCCCCAGAAATTCTGGCAAAAAGCCAGAATGAGGCAGACGCAGGGCTCAGGCTGAGCCAAAGCCTCAGACTAAAGTGTAGGAATAGAGAATGCTTTTGCCATTTGGGGGAAACTAGTCACCGGACTTGAGGCTGACTGGCCTCTTTTTAAAAAAATTTTTTATTTTGCCGAAACCGGTTTGGCTCAATGGATGGAGCATCGGCTTGGGGACTGAAAGGTCCTGGGTTCGATTCTGGTCGGGGGCACGTACCTTGGTTGCAGGCATATCCCCAGTAGGGGGTGTGCAAGAGGCAGTTGATCGATGACTCTCTCTCATCGATGTTTCTAACTCTCTATCTCTCTCCCTTTCTCTCTGTACAAAATCAATAAAATATATTTAAAAAAATAAAAAATAAATAAAAAATAAATTTATTTTTATTTTTATTGATTATGGTATCACATAATTGTCCTCATCCCCCCAATCCCATCCCAAACCCCTCCCTACATATGCCTGCACACCACCACCCCCCCCCATTGTCCATGGCCACTGGCCAGGCCCATATGCATGCACACAAGTCCTTTGGTTGATCTCTTCCCCTTTACCCCCACCCTCCCCTACTTTCCCTCTGAGGTTTGTTCGCTGCTTCTCTTTCTCTAGGTCTGTTTTTGTTCATCAGTCTATGTTGTTCATCATTTCCTCTAGATGTGTGAGATCATGTGACCTAAGAAATACCCTTGTAAGAACCTAAACTGAGATAAGCCATAATGGTTATGCTGAGAGGCAAATGAATCAGTCTGTAGTGAGTTCCTTTCTGGGCCAACAGTTCTTTTGAGTCCCAATTTCAATGTCAAACAGTTCCTTATGTGTACATGTCAGCCATGCTATTTCAGATCTGGTTGGTGGACAAACGGTGGTGATGCAGGCCCAACCTTCTCTGGTTTGGTCCTGGGCATCCTTCAGCAACACGTAGCTGCTGTCTGCTGGTATGGCGAGGTGTCGTCAGCATTTTCCATCTCTGAATTGTTTCTCTTCTGTCTTCATGGCTGGAGCTGACTGGCCTCTTGAAGTTGTTTACTGCACAGAATGGCCCAAGAGGCAGAAGCCTCTTTACCATGCTCTGAATACCTGTGAAGTCCCAGCACTGAGGATGGCCTGGTTGTGTGTAGAGCTACAGGATCTAAAGGGGCAACAGATATATGACTAAAATGACTACACACATTTGGGACACAAGCCAGGACAGTCTGCACCAGGGGCTGGAGGTCCATGAAGAAGAAGGAGACCAGGGAGGCCTTCCTAAGGGAAGTAGCCTCGGAGCTGACATGGAAAGCTGAATGGAAGCCAGCCAAGCAGATAGGAGTCAAGGGAACAGAACAGGGAACTGCATGTGCAAAAATGCACGTGGCAGGCTCAGAAACAGTGAGGTATTCTGTATGGTGGGAACATAGGGTGGGTAGGGCATGTGCAGAAAGAGGGAGGCTCTGTGACAAGACTCTAATGGACAGGGCAGTTTAGTTGGGCAAGGAGTAAGTTAAATTTGTCTTGTAGAGTTCTACCTTTTTAGACTAGAGGGGAATGTGAACATGGGGACCAAGGAGAAAGCTTGTAACTGGCTTCAGTCTTGGGATGATGGGTGCTGCCATTAATGAAGACAAACAGTATGGGAAGAGCGGGATTCTGGGTCATAATAGGGAGCAACATAACAATAGTTGTTGAGTACCTGCTCGATGCTGGACACTCTATCAAAAGCTCTATGGCAGTATCTTGTCAAATCCTCATAGAAGCCCTTTGAGGTAAAGAAGTCAAGGTCAGTGACATCATGGAGTATGCCCAAGGTCACACAGTGAGTGTGAGGCTGGGATCTGAGCCCAGGTCCATGGGGCTCCTAGACACATACTGTTACCCACAGCATCAGGCTGAAATGAGTTAAAGGTTAAGTGAGGAAGTCAGGAAGCTGAGGAACACAGTCCTCAACCCGGGGAGAGAGGTTGGGGCTGAGTTTACTAGGACTTCCACCCAGAGGTAAGTTCCATTCACTGCAAGAATCCCAGGTCTCTGTCCCAGGAGCGAAATGGCTGCCTCTGTGAGAAGTGAGGACTCAAGGTGCATGTGTGCAACGGATGTATTGCGAGAGTACCCACCATACACACACACACACACACACACACACACACACACACACACATACACACGTACACATACACACATGCACAACTGCATACACACAAATAGTAAAATGGCGCAATGCATCTGAGTCCAGGAAATCATAGCCACAGGAGCCTGGGAGACAGGGTGGAGGTGGGCTGCTGCTGAGTAAGCACAAGATTTACACAAGTAACCTGGAGTGCCTACAGGGTGGGTTGTTAAGCCCCCTCCTGAAAGCACTCCCAAGAACGCTGTGGCAGTCCCCAGTTCCTTCAGAATGCCAGTACGTTCCAAAACTAGATCTGTAATTTGGTTGTTAGGAGCTAGGAACAAATTTTTAGAATGATAACCTCTTAGATGATAGATCAGATGCCAGCCCTGCCCTCTGCTCTAATCTTTATTAGGCTATGCCATCTCCACTGTGGGATGTTGGCTTTAGAGCAAAACCAAGCCGTGTGTGTGTGTGTGTGTGTGTGTGTGTGTGTGTGTGTAGCACTTCCATGGAAACAAGCATTTAGCAATTACCCAATTAGCCTGGGACACCTGGGCCACAGGTCTCCCTGAATTGGAGTGGCAGAAGTAGAATGGATCTTATCTCCCATCTGTGTACGTGCCCTGCGCCCTGCCCCGTGCCTGGTTAAGAGCAGTGTAGCATTCAGCTATTGATAGTTGCGCTGGGATGGTCTATTTACCTACCAGTCTCCATCCGTGGATGGAGTTCCCAAAGCACAGGTTTGTGTGCTGCATGTTCCCAGAACAGGGAAGGGGCCTGATTCATGAATGAGGAATGAAGGAATGTAGGAAGGCCCCCAGGGCTAAGCTCTGGGAATTTCTCAAGACCTGGCCCAGTTATATGCAGAGGATGGGCAGATAGGAAGAAACTGGCACCTGGCACCACCTGCTTTCTAACCTGGGGCCCATCCAGCTACTGGGTGGAAAAGGTGTCCTGAGCCCAGGGTGGGGGGGATGGCTCATGAAGCAGAATCTGGCTCATACTGTTTGTCTTGAAGTAGAGCTGACTGCTTCCATGCTGCGTCTCTGAGCTCTGAGACTTTCTGGCATAATGTATGTGCTTGATAAATTTCACTTTATTTCATCCCTTCCACCTGGCTATGCCAGCTCTGGACTGTGTGTTTGGAAGTTGGAATAGGGATGTGCCAGACTGCCAGGATGAGAATGCACATGACTTTGCTCAAAGACTAGGGAGACAATCCCAAGCCACAGAAAGTTGGGATAAAGGAATAGTCCAAGGAAAGAGCGTCAGCAGGGCAGCCACCCAGGGAGTACGCCTTGACCCAGGTTCTTACACTTTCACTAAATCCTGTCTGTTGGAAATGCCACTGTCCACCCCAACCCCTAGCCGGGCTTTGGGAACCTCAGCCCCAGCTCTGCGTTGGTCCATTCTGTCCCTCCTGGGATTAGTATGTCTTCCTGCCCTGCAGGATCATTCATTCACTTACCAACATTTCTGAGCAGATCAGTCCTGGCAGAGAGAAGAACCAAGAAAGTTCCTTGAAACGCCCAATCTGAGGGATGGGAGGTCTCTCCCAGCTGATTGCAGTTTGGGCTAATAGATCCATCTCTAGAGGCAGGAACCACCGCGCTGACCGCGATGCTTCTGGCAGCACAAGAAGGTGACTAAATCCACTGGGAAGTTCCATGACCACCTCGCAAAGCCCGGGGAGGAAACTCATCCTGAGCTGTCATCTGAACCTTTGTACAAATGACAAAAAGTCACCCCTCGGGGCATAGGAATTGTGACTCACCCACTTTCTCCCGCCCAGAGCTGCTCCCAGCCAGGCACAGTAAGTGGAGCAGTAGGGGGCAGGGCAGGAGTGGAATGAGGGGCAAGAACCTGTCCCAAGTTTCACCCTGTCCCGCAAATCAAGGGAAGGGCCTGTATGAAGGGCAGGCCTCATTTGGGGTATGAAGGACAGCAGGAGTAGAGAGGGCATTTCAAACCGAGGGAAAGTCTGTGCAGAGATCCCCACGAAGTAAAAGCTGGCGCAAGCTGTGTTGGGGGTCAAAGGGACTGGGTAGAAGGCACAGAGGGCTGAGCAGCAAGAGATGAAGCTGTCAGGGGGACCTTGCATGCCAGATGAGGGAGTGTGGCCC
Source organism: Pipistrellus kuhlii (assembly GCF_014108245.1). NCBI lineage: Eukaryota > Metazoa > Chordata > Mammalia > Chiroptera > Vespertilionidae > Pipistrellus > Pipistrellus kuhlii. The sequence continues at coordinate 167,036,408 of NW_023425515.1, read as the reverse complement.
TTCTCCTCGGGGCTTTGTCAGAAAGAGGGTGACCCAATCGGATCTGAGATTGGGCTCTAGGAGCTGATGGGAGATGGGGGAGAGTGGGGTGGTGGTGACCAACAGAACTGGAGGATTGGCAACTGGGCAGAATGAGCAACTGGGCACATGAACCTGCAGCTCCCATCCAGCCACACCTCCCTTATTCCTTGCAATCTCAGGAGCTATGGCTTCCTCCCCCAGCACCTGGGAGTGCGGTGCCCCTTTGGAACTTGAGATTCCTTCCATCAAAGCTGTGAGGGCGTAGTTTGCTTTCACCTGGTTTTGGAAGGAGTGGGAGGCTCTGCTGGAAGCTGTTGTATGGGGAAGGCCCAGAAATCTCCAGGGTACCAGCCCTGGGCCCTGGGCCCTGGGGCCTCGGCTCAGAGGGAACCCAATTCCTGAGCCATGTAGGGCCATGAATTTGAATCCATCACTTTGGAGCCAGAGGAAACCTGGGGTCTCCAAGGAGCCTTCTTGGAAGCCCTGGTCAGCATAGGGGTCAGTCACCCTGTGGGTCTGGGCACTCAGGTTGGAGTAGCATCTGGGCACTCAGGTTGCCTAAGTCTAGGCCTGCCTTTGGCCCTAGGCCCCATAATCTCTGAGGCTGTTCCAGGCAGGCAGGCGCCGGGTCTGGATTCAGGGTCAGCCCTGGTTCTGCAGAGTTGACCTCAGACCAATCACCTGACATGCCTGAGCATGTCAAACTCACAACCCACGGGCTGCATGCCTTGCTTATTTGACCTGTGCTAGCCTTTGAGTTTGACACGCTTGATGTGCAGAATCTTTAAAATACAGCTCCTTATGGGGTCTGGAGGCCTTGGAGGGCCATTCCTTTCTCTGAAGAGGCAGGCAGATGGGGGGCCTGAGTGGGGGCTGGGCAAAGCATGTGGCTCTGGTCCCAAGACCTGGGATCCAGCTGCTTCTGGTAAGGGCCATTTGGGAAGCCCCAGGCTGCACCCCACCCCCCACCCCGCCCCCAGGCTGGAGCCTACGGAGGCCCTGGTCAGGCCGCCCCGCCCAGGCAGGGCTCATGAAGGCAAATTCCCGCCTTGGGAGGTGCGGGCTTCCCGAAGGAGCAGAACTGGCACCCCAGAGCCAGGCGGGGAGCGCGCACTTTGGGGATGAGGATGGATGCCTGCCGGGCAGGGTGCGACCCAAGCGGGTCCCCCAGAGGCAGGGCCCCCGGCGGCAGCAGCCACCAGGGCTTCCCTGACTGGCCTCCCCGAGGGCCGGGGAGGAAATGACAGCGCGGGAGCCAGGGCGGGCGCGCAGGGCGGGGCGGCGCCCGGAGTGACAGGGCCTGTCAAGGCGGAGGCCGCCGCGCAGAACCTCCCAGCTTCCCGGCCAGAGCGGGGATTCCCCAGACGCGGACCCTTCCCGGCTGCTGCCCGCCGCGCCCTGGCCCCTCGTGACCTCCCAGCGCGGCGCCCCCGGCGTGGCCGACGGCGAGGCGGGAGGGCAGAGGCCGAGCCAGAGGAGAGGCTCCGGGGGCGCGCGGGCGCGGGGACCCCGGGCCGGGCGACAGGAAACTCTGGGGTGTGAATGGAAAGAAGTGGGTGGTCCGGCCCCTGCGACTTCCCCTGACATCACTGCCCAAATAAGGAGCTTCCCAGCGGCTGCGGGGCGGCCCGGAGCCGCACGGCCACCGGCGCCAGCCCGCCAGCCCGCCCCGCGCCCACCCCGCGCCGCGTGGGCCGCCCGCGAGCGCTCGGGGCACCGCCGGGCGGAGCCGAGCCGGGCGGAGCCAAGCGGGGAGCGGGCGCGGGCGAGACGCGCAGAGGCTGGGCGCACAGCCCAGCGCAGCCCAGCGGAGCCCAGCGCAGCCCAGCCCGGAGCGCGGAGCCCGACCGCCCGCAGGTAAGCGGGGAGCCTGACAGTCCGGGAGCCGGGCACCGCCGAGCGGGCGGGCGGGCAGCCCCGGCCGGGGTGGCAGCGGAGGGATCTGCGGGAGCCAGGCGGGAGGGAACTGGCTGGCTAGAGGCGCGTGTGCGGGCACGGAGGTTCGCACCCCTGTGACCTACGGGACTCCTCCGTGGCCTGGGGTTGCCTGGTGCACGCGCTCTCCGCCTGCGTTTCCCCAGCGCTACTCGTGTCGCTGTCCTGGGTTGACACGAGCGTTCCCGGTGGTTCACACTTGTCTTGCACGCTCACGCCTGGCACAGCCTCACTCGCCATGGGTGTGCATGGCCTCTGGTGCCTGCAGTAGACCCTCCCCAGCATGCCGCTCAGGCCCCGCACTCTCAGAAGCGGTGGGTGGGGGAAGCACACGGTGGGTCGGAACTGCTGAATGGCTTTGGCAGCCCTGACCGTGCTTCCCCCTGGAGGCAGTGGCAGTTTCAGACTGTCAGGGCCAGCAACCTCAGGCTCCTTGGGCTTCTTGGAAGGGAGTTACACTAGCATTGCTCTGGATCCACGTCCCTCCTCTCCCACAGAATGGCACCTGGCACTGGGAGGGGGAGGGGGGCGGCTGTACCTGGCTGCTGGCTGCCATGGCTGGGAGGGTGTGGTGACTGGCAGAGAGCTACTCCCAGCCTTACAGCCTGGGTGTTACCAGAGTGGCTGTTACTCCATGGGCATTTCTCCGGGCACCCTCCCCTTCTCCTATCCAGTGCAGGGGGCCTGGCTCCCCCCCCCCCCCGGGGGAGGGGGGCGGCTGGAGTGCGAGTGCAGGTGTTGTCAGCCTCGGCATCTTTCAGGGGCTCTCCGCACAGCGGCTAGGATTGCTTGTATCTATAAAATACTTGGTGTCTTCACTGATGATTTAATCAAGGCCACGGGAAACTGATAAAACCAAGTTATGCGCTCATCACTTAGTGGCTCTGGGCAGATCCCTTCATTTCTTCAGGCTGCGTTTTGTCCTCTGAATGTGGGGATGAGGCTCTTCCAAGGAACGTTGTCAGGGAGACTTGCGATCCTATAAGTGAAACTGTTTTTGTAAACACAAAGCCCTGAGCACATGCCAGTTCCTGTGGTTGAGGAGCTCCTGGGCTGGTATTTTCCATGGCTCTGCTCTGTGACTTTGGGAGGCTGAACACCATTTCTGTCCAGTCATCTGCAAGAGAGGGGCCTTAATGCGTCCTGTATGCCTGCGAGCAGAGTCCCCGGAGTGAGTTCTGTGGAACATTCGTTCTGAGAGCTGTGCCTCTCGTTAAGGTCTCCCTAAGTCTAGCAAATTCTGCAAGCTCACTATTGCGATCGATGTTGGCAAAGGCTCTGAGAAGTACTGCAATCAAAGGACACATTGGACTCTGTCAAACCCAACATTTCCCTGGTTAACTCTGCGCCCTTGTCAAGTTACACACACTTGCTCTCCCAGGAAACAGTGCTCCAGGGGCTACCAAGGATAGGGTGTTGTAGGGTTGCGATCAAACTTTGAGAGCTGTGTTGTAATTGCCTTCTTTAATGAAGAGCAAACAGAAGCCTCGAGAAGTGGAGTAGCCCACGTGACCCAAGGCCACCCAGTCGTTAGTAGTAAAACAGGGACCAGCACCCAGTCATCCACGGCTCTCACCACAGCCAGTTGTATCCAGAGGTTGAGAATTCTCTTCTAGGAACCAACCAGTGTTGCTGCTTTATGTGGACACTCTGCAGAATGAAGTTGACGAACGTAAGAATTTACGATAGATGATTTCTTATTGAATGAATGAAATAAGCATTTAGAGAATGCGTGAATTAATTGAATGAATGAAACGCCACTTGTGGGGACTTCAGCTTGTCAAGGTCAACCAGATGTAGAATCTGTAGTGAAAAGTAATAGTACTAGAGTCATCACAGACACATACATGCACAGGTGGACTCCTATATGCTCACGCATCCACCTCTTCACGCAAACCCCTCTCTCCCTACTCTCTCACACATGCCCACACAGTCGATCCTGTGTACTCATTCACACACATGCTCCTACGTATGCACTCACACTCGCTCACCTGCTCCTATACACATCCACATCTCTCCTGTTCACGCCCTCTCACACACACATCTCTCCTGTCATGCTCTAGGCTGCAGCCAGGAGACACTCCTGGCAAAGGGCATGTCCCCTTATCCCCAGGTCCACAGGGCTTGTGCCTGGGATCAGCTCCGGAGATGAGTAGTGAGCATGTGAGAAACCCTTGCATTTCCTCAGGGTTTCCCCATTTCTCCCATTACGTGCCATACTTACCCCCTGTCTTTTTCGGTCAGCTATTGTTTGGTCACACATGATGCTACAGCTCTGGCTTCTACTGTTTGTTTGAATCAACCATCGGAGCTCTGTCAGGGCAAGGCCTTGGTCTCATTTGCTTGTTTGGAATCCCCAGTGCCTAACAGAGTGCCTGGTACAGAGGAGGTTCAATAAGCATTGAGTGAGTGAGTGACTGCTGGTGTCTAGGATGGCTGTGACCCTGAAGATGTTTGCGGCGTATCTGCTGAGTCCTGGGCTCCTTTCTGGGAATTCTAGAAATGAAAGCTATTTAATCCTCTGTTCGTGGAGCTTGCATTCCAATGGGAAGAGAGGGCATGAATCACAATGGACAAGATAATGCTAGTGTCACCAGCTCTGAAGAAACTCAAGCAAGGCAGCGTGGACGTTAGAGAGGAATATGGGAGCTGAGCATGGGGCCTAGGGACTCCTCTCTGAGGAGATGGTATTTATCCTGAAGTCCGAATAATGAAAAAGTGCTAAAATTTGGCGAAAGATTATTCCAGCAAAAGAACAACAGGTACGAAAGGCCCTGGGCTGAGGGCACATGGAGAGGCAGACTTGCAGTTCACTGCTGATTCCCTTGCCAGTGCCCTTTGGGCGATGGGGGGAAGGCCCACACAATTGCTGATGTCTGATCTGGGACCTAATTATCTTTGCGGTTCAATCACTAAAGCCAAACTCAGTGCCTCTGGGCTTGGGGAGTGGGGCTGCTGTTGCTATCTCAGAAGGCTGCCCTCCCTATCTTGTCTCCCCCCTCCCCCACTCCTCCCCCCACTGCTGCCCCCTCTAAACAAGGAAAGGGTTGGACTCCTCAGGCCCCTCCCGGTTCCACCACCCAGAATTGGATGCTCTGATTGCAGGCGTTTGCGACAATTCAGGTGGTCCATCTGGAGGGGTCGTGAATTAGTTGTGCTGCTTCCATTATTAATAACCATGATGTCATGCATCTGTGCAGTTCCTGGTCGGCTGCAGAGCACTTTCTCCTATTATCCAGTTCACTCTGTGGACTCATCTGCCAAGTGGGGGAGGGGGAGGGAAGAGGGGGATGGTGGAGGTGGAGAGAGCTCAGACACTGCCACACGTGGCTGCAGGCTCACCCGGGCTGCCTCTCCCGAATTCCTACTTCCTCTGCCGCAAAGCAGGGTTCCAGAGACCCTGTCCCCTGGGGCTGTGAGGTGAAGACCTGCACATCAGGGGCCTGGCATGTCCAGGCACTTAGTGGCTATTGGTTCACATTTGACAGGTGAGAAACTCAGAGCTAGGAAGAACATGGCTTTTACTTTTCTCTTTTCTTTTCTTTCTTTTCTTTTCTTTTCTTTTCTTTTCTTTTCTTTCCTTTCCTTTCCTTTCCTTTCCTTTCCTTTCCTTTCCTTTCCTTTCCTTTCCTTTCCTTTCCTTTCCTCTTCTCTTCTCTTCTTTTCTTTTCTTTTCTTTTCTTTTCTTTTCTTTTCTTTTCTTTTCTTTTCTTTTCTTTTCTTTTCTTTTCTTTTCTCTCTTCTTTCCTCTCCTCTCTTCTCCTCTCCTCTCCTTTCCTTTCCTTTTCCTTTTTTTGTTTTGGTCCACTTTTGAATCTTCAGTGTTCCCAGCCCTGGGCTTGTGGGTACATAGTAGGCCTTGAATAACTATTTTGTTGAATTGACTTGCCTTAAGGTTGCAGTTAGTAAAGGGCAGATCTAAGACTCAAACCCAAGACATTGTGCTCCCAAGTCTTTTTCATAAACAGCGTACTATTTGGGAATAATTGTCATGGTTAATAAAGACAGAGCTTCAGACCTCATTTGTAGATGAACAGAGTTATTGTTGTTTTGTTGGGAATCCCAGAATTATAAGGTCTTGGGTTCTGATGCATGGTATTCTTTACAAACCAATGAATGAATTTCTTAAGAAACATTTTGGAACCTTCTAGAAGAGGGTGTAGATGTGAGAAAATGGCCTCCTGAGATTTGAAAGCAGTGATTCTTAACCAAGGGGCGTCCTTTCCTGTCACCTGAGGGCTTTTAACGGAAGAGTTATAAGTTCCACCCCAACTGTCTGATTCAGAGCCTCCGGGGATGGCATCTGGGCGTGTGGAAACACACCTGGTGCTAGAAGGTCAGCTGGGGAGGAGAAGCCAGCCAGCTGGATGCCCAGGAATTCTGGCAGGCCCTCCATCTGCCTCCAGTTTCCATGCAGCCTTAGCTGTGCTACCCGCCTTGCCCCAGGCTCACACCAGCCACATGGTAGGAACACAAGTTATGGAGCCCCACAGACCTGAGTTTGCACCTCCTGCTTCCTAGCATGTGCCTGGGACCACATTTCTTTACCTCTCCTCAGCCTCAACTTTCTTGCCTGGACTATGGGAACACTCACGCTTACCTACAGGATGGCTCTATGGATTACAGGTGGCTGTATCTATGTCAGATAGCTTATGAAATATCTGTGCCTTGCACATAGCAGGTGAACAGTAAACAACAGATTCCACTGTTATTGTGAAAAATGAATGATAGTAAAAACTACTGCAGCATTTGTGAGTTGGCTACTACACATAAAAGTGAACCAGTTTCCTCTAAACGCCAGACTTTTAAGAAGAGGAAACACTCTTGTTGTAAATGCTCATCCTTGGGCCAGAGAATAACAGCTCTGCCATCTTCCCACATCTCTTCATTACATTGCTCTGGCTCTCCTGGAGGGCAGAGGGCCGAATAGGGACCAGAGCCAACACCACTTTCCAAACCTCAGACAGACACGGGGGCTCAGAGAGGGGAGTGTGAGGTGTGGAGGACAGGTTTGTGTTCACCTACACCAGCCTGGCCTCCCATTCTGAAGGCCAATGTACAGTATAGGACAGTTACAGGGGGAACAGCCGGCTTGTGGGAGTCCCAGGAGATTGCACGTCTAACCTACTCTGTCATTCATTCATTATTCACCAGCAGTGGATTAAGTCCCTCCCTGGGCTCAGCTCTGGGTCAAGCTCAGAGTCTAGCAGATCCAGCCACTCGGGAGCTACGTGGTCATGGACAAGCTGCATTTCCTCTCCAGGTCTCAGTTTTCTCACCTCCAGCGTGGATCGTTGTGGCTACTTCCGCAGAGGAATATTTTGTGGTTTTAAGGACCCACTCATCTCTGGGTGCTGCCTAGGGGTGAGGGTTTCTCTGCCAGAGGGGTCAGGCAGAGAACAGGGGCTTTGGAGCCCAAAGGAGCTCCACTCGGCTGCTGGCTCTGCCACAGACCTGCTGTGTGATTTGCTGCATCTCTTAACTTCTCTGTTTCCTTTTCCTCACTTCGATAATGTGGTTATGACACCTCCATTGCAGGGCCCTGTGAGTGTGAGGTGAGATGATAGAGAAGACCTGGCTCTCAACGAATGTGACCCCCATTTCCTTTCTGCTGGCCTCGTGGCCCTTCTGTCCAGTGTGCTGCTGCTTTTGGAGCAAAGTTTCTCAAGCACCTGGAATGGGCCAGAAGGGCAGACAGCCAGATTGGCGCTCAAAGGAGTAAGCACAGGCCCTGGCTGAAGGTGGGCCTGGGGAAGTGGCAGTCAGGACCAGGGTGCGGGGCCAGGAGCCCCGGGTTCTGTCCTGGGCCTGCCAGCAGGTCACTGCATGCATTCGCCAGTTCCCTCCCTCTCTGAATCTGTGTCCTCACTGAGGCCAGTGTGCAGGGTTCCTGGCTTTCTTCCTGCCCTGAGAAGCCTACAGGCCTTTGATGTGCAAGTGCTGAGTGGCCCCGCTGGGGGAGAGGGCCAGCTGGGCGTGGAGATTTCTCCAGCTTCTCCCAGCCCAGGAATTGACTGTGGGGAGAGGCCAGCAGACAGACGGGACAAGGCAGAGACTGTGGTTTCCAATTGGCAGAGACGCTCATTGGAGAAGAGGCAGGTGAAGGGATACTAATGGCAGGAAATTAAATTAAAAGAAGGGCATTTTTCCTGTCATTCATTTTTCTTCAAGAAGACCAGAAGGCCCTTGCAGTTTGGCTCAGTGGATAGAACGTCAGCCTGCAGACTGAAAGGTTCCAGGTTTGATTCCGGACAAGGACACGTACCTGGTTGCAGGCTCTCCTTCCTGGCCTGGGCCCTGTCAGGGTCTGTGCAGGAGGAAATCAATCGATGTGATTCTCTCGCATCGATGTTTCTCTCTGTCTTTCCCTCTTCCTTCCACTCTCCCTAAAAACCAACAGAAAAATATCCTCAGGTGAGGATTTAAAAAAAGAAGACCAGATAGTTCAAAGCCACGTGTTTCTCAAATGGCTCCCCTCTTGTTTGAATGTAACAGTACGTTTGACTATGAAGGGTTTGTTTTTAGGTCATTGGAATGGAGGCAAGAGGTTGTGGAGTAAAACTCAGGGTCCAGTCATTCGTTTCCCGGATATCTGTGGAACACTCACCAAATGCCAGGCACTGTTCCTGGCAAAGGGATACAGCAGTGACCTAAACAGACAGCAGTCAGTCCTCTCCTGGAGCTTGTACGCTAGTGGGGGGGAGGGGCCGGGGAGCAGAGGACATGCTGTGAACAAAGGAGCGGGTGTATGTGTGACATGTTAGGTGAGGCAAGTGCCATGGGAGAGGCTGAAGGCGGGTAAGAAGTTGGAGGATGCTGGGAGGGGTTCAGGGGGCTCTGTGTGTAGGATGGTTGGAGAAAGTGAGGAAGTGACTGCTTGAGCAGAGACATGAAGGAAGTATAGAACTGAGACTAATTAAAGCAGACATTTCTTCCTCTGTGGGGTCCATGGGGGTCTATGGGAAGGTCTCCTTTGAAACTGAAATGGACAGCTCACCAGACAGCTCAGACCCTGGTTTAGATACAGAAAAAGATCCTAATTCATGATTGTGGTTACCACTACATGAATAACAATGAGAGCAAGCTCCAAAGGGCTCTCAGTGGATTTGGTTTTAAGCCTTCAAAATGCCTGTCCGTGCAGACTGTCTTATTTAGCCCTCTAACAAGGTAGATGGTGTCATCTCCATGTCACAGGTGTGGAATTTGAGAATCTGGTACATGGAATGGCAGCCCAGAACTGCATCCCAAGGGAGGAGCAGAGGAGACACTCAAACCCGGACTCAGCTGCCATCAGCTGCTGGGTTTCTCCTCACCGGGTAGCCAGGCACTCTGCATGCCACGTTGCAGCAGCCAAGGAAACGATTTACTTACTGAGAACAAAAATAAATTCATAGACTATGGAGATATGATGTTGAAATGCAATATGGGACTCTGGATTAGATCTTGGATAAGAAAAAAGTATCAGTGGGAAAACCAGTGAAATGCTAATAAAGTCTGTAGTTTAGTTAATGGGACATACCAGCTTCCATTTCTTAGTTTTGACAAAGTGATGTAAGATGTTAACACTAAAGGAAGCTGGGTGAAGGGTATCTGAGAACTCTTACTTATCTTTGCAACTCTCCTGTCAATATAAGATTATTTCAAAGTGAAAAGTTTATTTTAAAATAAACGAATAAATCCACATACACTCAGACTAGCTGGCCTCCTCAGGATTATTTGGGAAAGCCATAAAGGGTCATGAAGTGATGGAATCCCTGCTGCTCCTAGCCATCCCAAGCTGGCACCTGTGTGAGAAGGAGCAAAATTAGCCCCAAAGTGAGTTTCCATAGAACCTATGCTTTTGCTATTCCATATGATGGAAGTTTATTAACTCATTTCACTTGGTGCCCTGGCAGACAGATGTTCGGAATTAAGCTTTATCGGTAGAGCCACATCATGTGGCGAATGAATTATAGTGACTAATGTCTGTGAAGGAATGGTACGAGGTGGTGAGAATAGAATAAGAGAACTGGGAAGGCATTAACAGTAATCTGGTTTTCTTTTATGGTAGAAAATATTGAGAACCAGGAAGGGGTATTTCCTGAAATGAAGGAAATAGGCCAAGGTCAAGGGATTGCAGTATTTGATCCCTCCATGCAGTGATTCCCATTCACAAAACAAAAGAGCTAGCTTAGGTAAGCCTCCGGGGGCCCTCTGCTGGAAACCCCTGGACCCAGAGCAAGAGATTGGCCCAGGTTCACCAGGAAGAAAGCTGCTGAGAGACACAGCTGAGCCTGTGTAGGTGACCTGGCCTCCTAATGGTTTCTAAGGACTTAGCATATGGGCATTGGGTGTCCCCTTGAAATATGGGAGAGACAAAGATGCTCAAGTGGGCAAGAAACCACTATCATGGTCTATTAGAAACTTTTAATTTTTAGTGTAGGATAGCCACTCCAAGATGGGCTCTTTATTTTTAGCAGGTTCTGTTCTTGCTAGTATTTCTCAGGGTGTGTTCCATAGAACACAAGTACACAGGGTGGAAAAATGTGTTATTATAGAGAGAAAATAGAAGTGCTACCACCAAGTAAATGTGAGAAAGTTTAAAAGGCCCTAATACTGTAGGACTTCTAAGTCTTTAATATATGAAAGTCCATTGGAAGACTCCAAAAAGTGTGTGTGTGTGTGTGTGTGTGTGTGTGTGTAGATATGGATCTTGTGTGCCACTTCTGATCTTGATTAGAGAATATATACACATATATAAATGAAAGAATATATACATGCTAACAATATATATGATTCACATATATGGGCATGTATGTATATAAAAAGTATAGCTGGAATGGAAATCTATATAAAATCATTTGGGGAAACACTAAAGCTACCTGAGGTCAAAGCTGAAACAAACAAAATGAATGCTAAATTGTGACTCTAAAATTTATTCCTGCAAGTCCGTTTCAGCATGTCAGTTTCTCACATATTTCCTATTGTGTTCACTTAATTTCTTTTTTCTCAGAAGAGAAATGTCAAATGGCATGCAAATGATCCGTCCCCCACCCCCTGCGCTGTGCTCATGGGAGACAGGAGTATTAGCAAGCTCATGTGACAGCTCAGTGGTGGGTCTCCAACCCAGAAACCCACATGTGACATTGGTGTTTTCAGAGCTAAAAAAGAACCTCATTGAAAAATACCACTTAAGGCCAACGTTCTGCTTTGTCAAGTGTGGCTTCACATGAGGTCTCTCCCAGCACTTCCATCTGCAAGGTGTGCTCATCACCCTGAAAGGTGAGCATCTTTCCTGGTCTGGGTGCATGGTCAGGGCACATGCTCAGTTAGGTGAGAACACACTTTGATTTGGTGACAATTTCTAAATAGGCTGACCTTTGCCCCAGTCCCTGGTCCTGGCCTGTTCCCACCCCGCATTGTCCCTGGGGAGAGTCCTGTAAATCGCCTGCCTGCCCTTGGAATCCCTTCACAGACTGGGTCACCTCAACCTCCATCAAACCCTGCTCCTCGCTCCTGGAGGCATGTCCCCAAGCATGTGGCTGTCCCATCTAAGGTGCTGGGTCCATTCCGTTTTACGATTGCCAGTCAGAGACTGAGCTTTGGTTCCCGTATCTGGCACATGAGAACAATGTGTTCATGAAGACTCCACAAATAAAGAGGAAGAAACAGGAAGAGGGGAAACTTAAGAGGGATTTTCTTTCTCTTTGGGTTAGCTGGGGGGGGGGCGGGGGGGTAGGCAGGAAGCTTCACAAACATCTCGTTTGAGGATGACATGGTTGGCTCAGTTAGGCCCTCAGATTCTGGCCTGTCATCTGACCTGTGTGACCTCAGGCAAGCTATTTGAAGTCTTCAAGTCTCCCTTTCCGCAGCTGTGAATATGGGCTGATGCCACCCTCTCAGGGTTTTGATTCAGTGCCATGAAGTGTGTGGGGAGCCTACCACTGTGCCTGGTGCTTCGTATTAGTTATTATTATGAGATACTAAAGCCTAACACAACAGCCAGGTTTTGGTTTTGGTTTTTAAGTGTGCAAAATATGTGAACAGGTAGTTCACAGAAGTGGAAAGGCCCATAATCCTATGACCAATGCTCTTGCTACTAAGAAGCAAAGGATTGTAAGTTAAAATGCTTATAGATGGCAAGAACGTAAAAACGATGGAGAAGATCTGGTGCGGGTGAGGGCCCAGAGGCCCAGTTGGAATCAATGGAAATTACAAGCGCACATGCCTCCTTTGAGCCAGCAATCCCCCAGCTCTGGAAAAACACACGTACACAAAACTAAGTACGTAAAAGGGTGTTCCCTTGCAAAAGGGTGTTCCCTTGCAGCATTGTTTGCAGCAGAGAGAAATTAGAAATGACCTCAATGTCCAACCGTGGCAGGGCTTAAATAGCGCGCAGTACCTGTCTGCCATGGAGTACTTACTGCGCAGCCATTTAAAAAGAAAGAGGTGAATCAGCAGGTCCTGGCCTGGGAGGGCCTTTGTAACTTATTCTCAACTGGAAAAGGGTCTGCGTGTGATATGTTTTATACAGTCCCGTTTTTATGCAGAGCAAGACACAATGACATATGTGTGTGCACATGCAGATATGTTTCCGTGTTCACGGCAACCGAACTGTTAGCGTCGGCTTCCTCTGGGCGAGAAGGGGGTTTGTCCACTTTTCACTTTAATACCTCCGTATTCAAAAAAATGTATTTTTTAAACAAAGGAAACAAAAAAGAAAGCCCAGACAATGAAAAGTAAAGACTAAGCTCTACAGTGCAGGGTTATTGGGAAGATTAAATGAGATAATGTTTGACAAACACCTAACCCAGTGCCTGGTGCCTAGTAAGCGCCCAAGAAATGCTTTCATCCTCTTCTTCCTCTCTCCTTAGACTCTGACGCCCCCGCCCCCACCCCCGCCCCCTTCCATGTCCACCTCAGTGTTCCTCCTCACCCCCACTCCCCAATTTCAGTCAACATGCCTTGGTGCTTACAGCCCTGCCAGCACACCAACTGCTTGCCCGGTCTGGAGAAGCCCCCCTGCCTCCTTTCCCTGCACTTCACTGGGTCCTTTCTTCTTGATGCCCCTTTATTTATTTTATTTTTTAATACATTTTTATTGATTTCAGAGAGGAAGGGAGAGGGAGAGAGAGAGAGAGAGAAACATCAATGTTGAATCATTCATAGGCTGCCTCCTGCACGCCCCCTACTGGGGATGGAGCCCGCAACCCTGGGCATGTGCCCTGACTGGGAATTGAACCAAGACCTCCTGGTTCATAGCTTGTCACTCAACCCCTGAGCCACACCAGCCGGGTGGTGCCCCTTTATATGGCTGCTGTCTGTCGCTGGTTGCTGTCAGCCGTGCCTCCTGTCTCCCCAAGGAGCCTCTAGCCACCTCTCAGCGTGGGGCTGGCTTTTTCACCAGCACATTCCCAGGGTGAATCGCATCCTTTGGGTCGGGTCTGCTCGCTGATTTGTTTCTCTTCCGCTTCGGCTCAGGGCCCCGCTTTCCCACCCTCGGGCGTGTGGGCTCTCCGGGCACCCCCTCCCACCCGCCTCCACCTGGCCCTGATGAATTCCATCATGTCTGCTTAAAATCATTTTACTTCCAATTTGCTAATTTAATTCTAGTCTTACAGAATTTTGGCAACCCTGCCAAATGGGGTGCCAGATGCAGATTTAATGAGCATATTTTCAGCTCTTTCTTTCCTGTCTGCATGAAGACGCTGAAGAGAACAGGATCTGGAACTCATTTCTAGGGAGCCCCCTGAACATCCCTCTCTACGCTTGATCTTGAGTCACTGGGCACGACCTCCGGCAGGTCTCTAAGTGACTAGCGGGAAGAGCTCAGGCGCTGCTCCTCGGGGGAGGAAGCTGTGATTGCATCACCCTCCCAGTCCTAGAAGCCCCAACCCAATTCCCATCACTTGGACTTCACAGGAAATGTATTTGGAGAAAATTACTTATTTCCTCTGGCCTGTGTCTTCCCGAGCCACGTGCAACTCAACAGATGTTCAGGGATTCGTCTGTTTAACAAACACACATTGAGCACTTTCTAGAGTGATTTCTTAAAGTGTGGTCCATTGACTGCCTGCCACGGAATTATGGTGAGGGGTGGGACCTCTGGGAGAATGCGGATTCTTGGACCCTGCCCCTTGGCGGGACAGGGCGGAGCCTGGGATTCCACCGCCCCGGGAACGCCTGTGCCTGCAGAATTTCTATGGGTTCCCTCATGTCAGGTGCATGCCAACTCCTTCCGGAGACATTTTTATCTCAAAGAGTAAGACTCAGAGTCAGTCAGGTGGGTGGCTCGAGGCTCGGAGTGGGAGTGGTGAATCAAAGCCAGTACTTTGCTGGAGGCTTTTGATTTTAAGTGAAGGGCTCTTTCCATCTCTGCCGCAGCAGCTCAGGGTGAGCACTGCTCTCCGTGCTCACCGCCCACCCTCATGACTGGCTCGCAGACGTCTGCTCCTCGCGCCCACACGGGCCCACTCTGCGGGCGAGGGAGCGGAGACTGGTGTTTGCCCCGCCAGGCCGGCCCAGAGGCCGCTCTGAGGAAGCAGCAGCAGCCAGGACCCACACCACACTGATTCCAAACCCTGTGCCAGGCAGCGCAGAGGGCGGAGTGGAGAATAAATGGAAGTTCCCTGGAGCAGCAGGGGAACAAGTGGAGTTCTCTGGCTCCAGCCCCTGCGGGTGGGGCACATCTGCATTTGAGCCTTGGGGTTGTTATCGGTCTAGTGCACGTGTGTCAAACACAAGGCCCGCGGGCCAAATTCGTCCCGCCAGGCCTTGCAATGTGGCCCGCACCGCGCTGTCATCACTGCACTCCGCTGCGTTTCCATCACAATGACAGTTTATGACTGTTCAGTAAATCATTCGGCCCGCGATTTAGGCTGGATTTTAGATTTTGGCCCCTTCTCTGATTGAGTTCGACACCCCTAGTCTAGTGATTCCCAAACTTTTTAAATGGCAGAGTATCCCCCAACCCTCACTTTTCAGCCCAAATAAAATCTTCCACTGAATTGTGACATGTACAAAGAGACAAAAATGGAGACACCTTGCCCTAACTGATTTGGCTCAGTGGATAGAGATCCACCTGCAGACCAATGGGTCCCAGGTTCGATTCTGGTCAAGGGCACGTACCTGGGTTGCAGGCTCTGCCCTGGCCTGGGCCCTGGTCGGGGTTCATGAAGAAAGCAACCAATCAATGTGCTTCTTTCACATCGATGTTTCTCTCTGTCTTTCCTTCTCTCTTCCACTCTCCCTAGAAATCAATGGAAAAATATCCTCGGGTGAGGATTTAAAAAAAAAAAAAAAGTGGAGACATCTAGCATGCCTCAGTGCTTTCTAGAAGGCACTTTGGAAACATGTCATTTAGCAAAGATCATCCTTCCATGTACCTCCCTCTCTCCAGCCCCCCAACATGACACAGTGGCTATAGCCTCAGCTTTGGAGTCTGGCATATGGGGTGCAGTCTGGGTTCGACCACTTTCTGGCTGTGTGACCTTGAGCAAGATGTTTGCCTTCTCCGAGTCCCAGTTTTTGCTCTGTAAATGGGGATGGTTACGTTGAGGTGAGGGTTAAATAATGATGTGAAATATTCAGCACTAATGATGTGAAATATTCAGCACGGTGCCCAGCGAGTAGAAGGTGCGGTACCTCTTGTTGTCCTTTGACAGGATAGGATATAACACGTGAGAAACTGTGGCAGAGATTTCCCAGGCCCTAAAGACGCCATGCCATCCGAGTGCGTGGTATGGACTGTGAGGCCCAGACATTTGCTGGTCTATACCTTTCAGCAAACGTTTGAGCCCCTACACGGGGCAAGACCTAGTTCTGTGAGGAAAACTCCCCGGGGGGTGAGGGGGCTTAGGGAAGGGGCAGGGTTTGGACCGAGCTTCCCTGGTGGGACTCCCAGAGCAGGAGCACAGATCAGGCTGGGAGGGCTCCAGTGGGGAAAAGGCAGGGCGGGGACAGCAGCTGGGCTCCGGAGAGTGGGCCCTGGCCACCTCCCTCTGTGGGCTCAGCTGACACAGGGCAGGGCCAGTCACATCCCGGAGGCCCGAGGAGGGGATGAGTGAGGACATTACGGCTTCCGGCCTAAGGGGGTGCCCTGTGGATCCCCGTGCTTGGTGGCAAGAGGTCAAAGAGGAAAGGATTAGGACACTGGAAGAGCCTGCAGCTCACGGTGGTGAGGCTAAGGGGAGAGGAGACTCCCAGCTCACCATCACGGAGGGTGGGAAGCAAGGGTGCCCAGCCCAGCCTGGCAGTCAGACCCCTGGGGGCAAACCCATGCACCTGTGTTCTCCCACCCGGAGCCAAGCTGCATCAGCGAGCCCTGGGAGGCCGCCCGAGCCTCCAGTGCCCACAGCGCGTGGTGGCGGGGATTGTGTGTGCGAGAGCAAGTGGGGCACCGAGGAAGCGACGTTTTCCATCTCAGCGGGGTTATTTCTGGCTCTGCTCCTGCAGTCACTGTGGAAACTGCACGTGCCCGGTGCAGTGTGGAAACATGACGAGTTTTCCAAGGGAGGGGTACAGTAAGCGGGCAGCCAGGAAGCTGCCAGCAGGGGGTGAGTGTGTCTGCCTGCCTCTCTCCCCACCTGCACCCACACCACCCACCACCCCGTCTCCTCTCTCTCTGCCTTTGTCCTGAAGCTGTCTGTGGGGGAGATGTGTTCCTTGCTGCATGATACACAGAATAGTGGCCTCCAAAAGATGTCCCCACGGTTTTTCCCTAGAACCTGAGAATACATTACTGTGCATGGCCAAGGAATTGAGGTGGCAGGTGGAATTATGGTTGCTCATCAGCTGACTGTAGCATAGAGAGACCACCCTGGATTACCATAGCCCAGCACTGGCACAAGGGCCGCTGGACTTGGAAGGGGACTCGGTGTCGGTGGCGCAGAGTGAGGATGGCTCCCCCCTGGCTGGCTTTGAAGGTGGAGGAAGGGGCCATGCCCCAAGGGATGCGGGCAGCCGCTGGAAGCTGGAGAAGGCGAGGAAACAGGCTCTACCTAGAGTAGGGGTGTCGAACTCAATCAGAGAAGGGGCCAAAATCTAAAATCCAGCCTAAATCGCGGGCCGAATGGTTTACTGAACAGTCATAAACTGTCATTGTGATGGAAACGCAGTGGAGTGCAGTGATGACAGCGCGGTGCGGGCCACATTGCAAGGCCTGGCGGGACGGATTTGGCCCGCGGGCCTTGTGTTTGACACATGTGACCTAGAGCTTCCAGAAGAAGCGGGGCCCGCCGCCACCTTGAGACCCATTTCAGACTTCGTGCATTTGTGTTGTTCTGAGCCACTAAGCTGGATGGGAATGTGGTATGGCAGCAGCAGGCAGTACGCTAATGGGGAGAGGTCCTCGGAGAGCAGAGTTGCAGGCGTGCTCCTTATTTTCCTGAGATCTGGGCACAGCCCCCCTCCCTCGCCCCCCAGCCAGCTCCCTGGCTGCGGGGGAGGGTGGCCTCCCCTCAGTAAGCACCCCGTTCTGCAGAGCCCTGAGCAGGTTCTCCTTGCAGATGCCATCTTCTCAGCCTGGAATGCTGCCCCCATCTCCCTCCGTAAGCCCTTTGGAGATACCGGTCCGCTGCCCATCCACCCTAAGTAAGAGCTTTTTCCCCTGAGACACTGTGCCCCTCCTGAGGCATTGGTGGCTCTGAGGACCCTGTATTGTCTGAGTTTTAACCACCAGCATGCTGCTGCCCCTCCCCTGCCCATCCACCCAGCAGCTCCCTGAGAAGAAGAATAGGACCACACAGCAGGCATTGCCAGAATCTCCATGAGGAATGAGTGACTTCTGCCAGTTGGAACTAGTTGTGCCCCAGGCATATGGGAGCTGAAAGGCCTGGACTTGTGCAGGGGGCCCAGGGTGGCTGTGGCACCTGGTAACTCTGACCTTGGGCAGGTCACTTGGCTCCTCCCTCACATACAGGCCGGAGATAAAGAGGTTGATGTGAAAGCCCACTGAGCATACTGCTGTCCAGGCTGAGCGTCACTCTCAGTGTCACTCTTCTCTCCAGAGACGCAGTTAGGAATAACAACACCTCTCCTCCTGTGACTGTCACCCCCCTGCCAGGGAGTCCTTCTCCCCTTGCCTCACTGCCTCTGCCCATGTGCCTAGACCTGGGCGAAACCTAGAGGAAACGTGGACAGCCAGGCTCAGGACATGGGTGAGGTGAAGGAGGTGCCCAGGCTGCAAAATGTAAGGAGGACCTCCCCCTCAGCATCATGCAGACATGATGCAGGAAATCTAACCCCGCGCTCCTCTATACAGATAAGGAAACTGGGGCCTAGAGTGTGGAGGTGCCTTGACTCAGGGAGCTAGGGGTGAGCTGGGACCAGAACCCAGCTCTCTCACCTTCAGCCCTGGGGCTGGCCCACTTCCCTCCCAACTAAATGCACGAGTGAGAGGCTGAATGAGTTTATTTCTCCAAAACATGGTTATGATGCTGTTAGCGGCTGGGCTACAGCTTGGTTACAAGACAGAAGGGCCTGGTCCTCTGCTGAGAATTCATAGAGAGAGAGACTAAGGGATGAGGTACTAGTTCTTTAACTGCAGTGGCGACAGATGCGATGCAGGGCATGGTCAGAAGTCGTGGGCTGCAGATGGTGGTTCAGGTTGTACACTGCACGGGTGCCTGTGGAGGTCCTACTGTGGGGCCTCCGGTTAAGAGTTTACAGTAGAACCTGGAAGACAGGACCAGTTCTCAAAGTAACAACACAAGACCACAGGTAAATAGCTGGGGAGAGCCAGGGTGGAGAGGCCCAGAACTACAGCCATAGCTCCTCTCCTAGTGCTCTGGGACCTCCCTGCTCTCCCTCCAGATCAGACATAGTCAGTCCTTATGGGGAGTCTCAGAGGAGGGGCCCTGAGGTCCGAATGGCCTGGGAGACCAGGAGTGAGGCATGGCCCTGTCTCAGGAGGCAGAGCTTCTGTTATCCAGACAAGGAGGCCTGGGCAGCAGAAGGGCTGGAGCCTTCAGAAATAAGGAAGCTTGTCTGCCTGCACAGAGCCCAGCTCATGGCATTGCCTCTCTCTGGAATGTTGGGCCTGGGAGGAACCTGGCTTCTAGGAACCAGGCATCTCCCTCCCACCAGTGCACCATGTGGTTCTGTGCCTCCTACCTGTCTGGGTGCTTCCCTGTGCGTGAAGGAAGCACGTGGAAGGGCTCAGGGAGATGTGGTGCTGTTGTTTGACGAGCGTGTCCTGCCTGCCGGGTGAGGCCAGCTCCTGGGAGCTGGGGTGTGACCTCAGAGGGCCAGCGCCACCCTCCCACACACTAGCTGCGGACTTGAACAAGCCACTCACCTCCCTGAGTCTCACTTTGTCAAAAATGAAATGAGCCTAGCCAGTTTGGCTCAGTGGATAGAGCGTCAGCCTGTGGATTGAAGGGACCCAGGTTCGATTCTGGTCAGGGGCATGTACCTTGGTTGCAGGCACATCCCAAGGAGGAGTGTGCAGGAAGCAGCTGATCGATGTTTCTCTCTCTTCAATGTTTCTCTCTATCCCTCTTCCTTCCTTTCTGTAAAAAATCAATAATATATATATATATATATATATTTAAAATGAGAATGAGAAAGGCTCAGTGTTAAAATCGACAGAAAGAAATGGGTGTGCAAGGGTGTTTTGAGTTCTTGGCTAATAGGATGTAAAAATTGCCACCAAATGAAGGCATTCCTTCAAGGATTGAAAGAGCATCTAATAAATTTCCAGAGCTAGAGATCCATGCTGGCTTTCTGAAGGAGCTGACAAAGACACATGGTTCTCTGTGTTTACTTTTCTTTAATTGGGAAGAATTATTCTGGCTGGTAAGTAAATCAACTCCTCAGCAGGGAGTTTGAACAGAAGGAGTCCCTAGAGATGGGCATATTCTGGTCTTCGGTTTGACAGAAAGGGGAACTGAGGCCTGTAAGGGAACATGATTTATTCTCAGTCACATGACCAGAGCTGGGTCAGACCCCACGTCCTGCCCACCTCCTGCCATCCCACATCCTGCCTGCCCCATAGTTCTGGGAGGTTAGCTATTTAAAGGACAGTAGGCAGAGACAGCCTGGTAAAAGAAGCAGGAGTGTAGCCCCGGCAACGGTAAAAAGATAGGAAGGTGGACACGGTTTGGGCCAGGAGTGGGCAGAGTGCCCAGGAGGGTGGCAACGGCATGAAATGCCCTCCTCTTGGAAATGCCCCAAATCCTTGGCCAATCTCCTGATTCCCGGGCCACTTAGCATCAGGCTGTTCAGGGTCCTGGGACTGCAGCTCAGAGAGAGAACGCAGTTCCCCTGGGAAAACCCTTTGGTCTGGGCGGACTGGGGACCTGCCAGTTTGGCACATTCACCTGTTGCTTGTCCTGGAAAGTGAGTTCCTGAGAGTGGTGATGTCAGGGACCACACCCTGGCAGGCAGGCCCGTGGTGGTATGCTTATTCACTGTTGTTCATCACTCATTCCACATGCCAGGCGCTGTGCTAATAGGCACTGGAGGTACACAGACAGTACATGTTGTTCTTGCCCTGAAGCGCTCCGATCTGCAGGGAGGATGGACACGAGGAGGCTCCTGTCATAGTGCAGTGTGGTCGGCGTTCCAGCAAGGCTCTGGGTGGAGGGTCTGGGAGGAAGGAGTGTGATCCAGGTCCCTGAGTGACGGAGAAGCGCGGGGGGGGGGGGGGGGGGGCGCTGAGTTGGGTGAGGCTGGAAGGTCACGTGGTCACATGAGCAGAGACTAAGGAGTCTGGGTTTCTGATGGCAGTCAGCGAGCATGGGAATTGGCGAAGTACAGCACGCTAAGTGCTGCAGAAATACCACTCTGTGCAGCATGGAGAGAGGACCCCAAGACATGGAAGGGAGAGGGAATTAGTCTTGAGAGACACTGACAGAGCCAATTCACTGAGAACTTGGTGCCAAAAGAAACGTGGGGCTGAGGAGAAGGGAGGTCAGCGATGGCTTTGGACTTCTCAGGGTTCCTGGGATGACTTTCAGGGCCCTGTGCTGAGATGCAGAGTCTTCCCCTCTGCTGTGGGCTGCTCATCTGGGATTCAGTCGTGGATGGGACTGTGAGCCCATCGGCTGACACCCCGGCCTGCTGGTTCCACAAGAAGAACCAATCAGAGGGTATGGACGCTGTTGGGCTGTTGATTCATCTTCACCGACACACCTACAGATATTTTCCCCTGTCACCCAGGGCTAGTGAATCGAGAGAACTCAGTGTTTACTCACTTATTGTCGTCAACTATGTTCGAGGCCCTGTGAGTGATGCAGAGATGAATCACACACATCCGTGTCCTGTCCTCAAAGACCGTGTGGTTTGCCTGTGATGCCAACAAGCACCCGTGTGTGTGATATTCCACACACGGGGGAAGAGCAGGTAGATGCCACAATAAAGAGACCAAATGCTGTAAAGTAAAGGAGAGATCATTTCTGGCCTGAGAACACAGGGCCCGGAGGGCTTTGTGGAGGAGGTGGCCGGTGAGCTGGCTCATGTGGCGGATGTGGTTGGATTTGGCCACAGGGACGTGGAGACAAGCTTTCCAGGCAGCACCAAAACGCTGAGCAGGGGCGTCGGACACACGCGGGCTTTGTAGGGGAGCACTGCCATCGGAAGCAGCCTGGCATATTGGTGAAGGACATCCCAAGTGTGAGAGGACTTTCCAGGAAGAACCACTGAAGGATCTGGGACAGGGAGGGCCATGGTGGGAGCTGAGTGCCAGGACAGGTTATCTGGCCTTATGGAGAGAGTGAGCACAGACTCTGTATGTACTGGTCCAGAGAAGGGGTGGACCACGGAGGTCTTGGCAAAGGTGATAGAAAGAGAGGATTCCATCCATGTTGATCAACATTTACAGAGGCTTTAGGCCAGGCCCTGTTCCAAGCACTTTGTATGATTAAACTGATTGAGCGCCTCCCACTCCATCCAGGCCGATGCTACTGTAATTCTCACTTTACAAATCAGTTCACTGAGGCCCAGAGATATAAGGGGAGCCACCTGCCCCTGGTTACACAGCTAAGAAGTGGAACAGTCAAAATTCGAACCCGGAAGCCCCTGCTCTTAAATCCCATTTAAAACAGGTGGCTCCTAACGGGACTGGGCGGTTGAAAGGTGGCCCTGGTCGGTTGGGTCACTCCTCCCACCTGTGGGACAACCCAGAAGGTAGGACTGCCCGCCTGAGGCTGGCCAAGGTGCTCCTCACCCCTGCACACCGTGAGGGGCCCCACAGGGCCCGTTTTGGTTCACTGGTTCCAAACAGCCTACGTTTAGGTGGTGACAATGTAAATAACTGATGCAATGGAAACTTCCTATGGAAAAAGGTACCCGCTCGACAGCCACAAAGTCCAAAAAAAGGAACAGCAGAGCAGACCCGGAGGGCTCGGCAGCGAGGAGTTTCCTCTGGCACAGCCCTTTCTGTCTCCCTGAGGCTGAGCTGGCTGGGGGAAGGGCGGCACTGGCCATGAGTGGGGCAGGTGGGAATCCAGACCAGAAGCCACCCCTGGGCCACCAGCCTCCCCTGTGAGCTAAGGAAGCAGCCATGTTGGGGCCGAAAGCAATTCTCCCTCCAAACACACACCCGGTTTCACAGTCTCCTCAGAAGGATGGATCCCTGTGTCCATCCCCAAGGTGGGCCGTGGTGGAGGTTCGGCAGTCCTGGGGTACCCAGGTCTCGACCCACTTTCATTAGTGTCCTCCCTGTGAATCAGTTGTGACAGTCTTGTTATGGGTCTGGAATCTTCTTATTCTAGAAGACAAAATCATTGAACATAGAAGTAAAGCTAAAAGGTCAGAAGTAGCCAAAAGAGGGAGAAAGTCATTGTTTTGGAAAGTTGGCTCTATTATTAATTCTTGCACTGACCCGGGGTATGTATTGGACTGCTGCAAGAATTAAATAACAGAGTCAACTTTTGTTTCCATTTCAGGGATGAGAAACAGAGACTTGAAGGGTTAAAGGACTTAGCTGAGCCGAAACCGGTTTGGCTCAATGGTAGAGTGTTGGTCTGCGGACTGAAAGGTCCCAGGTTCGATTCCGGTCAAGGACACGTACATTGGTTGCGGGCAGATATGCAAGAGGCAGCTGGTCGATGTTTCTCTCTCATCGACGTTTCTAACTCTCTCTCCCTCTCCCTTCCTCTCTGTAAAAAATCAATAAAATGTATTTTAAAAAATAAATGAAGGACTTAGCTGAGGCCACACAGCAGCAGAAACTAATAGTTTTGTCTAACGCCAAGGCCTGGGCTGTCCTGCTCAGCAACGCTGTCCGTATCTGTCCTCTAAGCCTGCATGGTCTCAGCTGTCAGATGGTGAGGGGTCTGCTCACCTGCCCATCCCAGCAGTGTGACCATGAGATGACATAGGGTCAGCCCTGGCGAATGGTAGGCAGCAGCAAATGTTGATTTCCTTCCTTAGGCCTGCCTCTCCCTACAAACTGGGGAGATGTTATGAGCCCTCCTGGGGGGAAGTAGCACACGTTTGGGGCTTCTAGGGAGAAAGGGCCATAACCAGGGATTTTCTGACCCATCTTTCCTTCTAGATCTGTAGCTCCCTGAGGTGGGAGCCAGGTCTACTTTGCCTTTGCACCCAGGGGTCTAGCCTGGGGCAGGGAGTGTCTTGTTCAAGGAGGCAGCTGGGCCTCAGGTGTGTTGCCAGAAAGACTTCCGGTGAGAGAGGGCCGCCGTGAGGCGTGGCCTGGTATAGCAGGAAACCACTCCTTCAGCCCTGTCTGAGCCCCAGCAGTTCTCAGCACCTCAACCTCTCACACAATCCCTGAGGTTTGGCCTGCACCTCCTCTTCCTGCTGCTCTTCATTCTCTAGACTCCTGGGCTGGTGCCCTCCTCACGTCGTTCAGTGCCTCTCGTGCCTTCCCTGCAGGGCCTGAAAACCAGGACTGTTTTCTGTCCAATCCCAGTACAGAGTGGATGGACTGGATATTTCTGCCTCTCACTAAATGGAACCCATTACCCTGCACTTGAAGTTCCTCTTTCTCAATTCTCAATACAAATGGAAATGCGTCACCAGCCTCTGTTTTAAAAACTCTGCTTTTCCTGGAAAACATTTCCCGGGTATTCGCAGAGCATGTCCTGTCCACAGCGAGGCTCTGAGCTCTGTTGTCTTCTTCTCGCTCTGCTCACTTGCCTCGTTAGAACACCCTACTGCATGGGAGGGACATGGCCAGGAACCAGGAAAGATCCAGAGGCAGCTTCCAGGCTGCCCAGAGTCTGTGCAGCATTCTCAGCCCTAAGTGCAGGCATTTGATGCGAACACAAGCTCCCCAGGAAAGTGAGGCCCTGAGCCTGAACCCTGGGGAAAGGAGGCAGGAAAACTCTTAGGGCCAACCTCAAAACAGGAGTCAGACAGAGGAGAGACAGTCAGAGAGAGCGTGACTTGGAAGGTCTCCCATCCTAACTGAAGAAGGCGTGGGCATGTACTGAGTGCCTCCGGTATGCTGGGTCCACGCAGGCTCTCTCACACACTTCGTCTCCTCCAGTCCACACGACAGACCCAGGGAGGGGTGGAATGCTTCACTTTCTACGCATGAGGAGAGAGAAGCTCAGAGAGGTGAAGTAATGGAGCTGAGGCCACACAGCTATGAGTGGTTGAAACCGGCATCTGAACCCAAGTCCTCTGATGTCAGGGCTGACTCTGTGCTGTCCATGCTGCTTCCCTGGTGCAGGGTCCAGGAGGGATGCCAGTAATCCTCTGCACGACCCCTCCCACTGCTGGGTAGCCCAGCGTGACCCACGGAGATTACTCCATGTGATTCTGCCATATGTGTTTAGTGTCTCGGGTTGTTGTTTTTGTTTGTGTGTGTTTTTATTGATCCATAGGCCACAATAGCAGGAATAAAAATTAAAATAGAAAGACTCACCCCACAATTTCCTCCCCTAAGCAGATCGGATTCAGCTTCTCCATGTGCTGGTCCATCTGCAGATGTCCCATTCACAGCCGAGGGGCAGGCTACTGTCAGGAGAGCAGCCAGGGCCTTGGAGCCGGCCTCACCCACCTTCTCTCCATCAAGGTGTGAGACCCACCAGCCTCCTAGGCAGCCCTGGGAATGTGCTGTGACCCGGGGAGGCGAGCCCCTGAGGGCATCTGGGTTTTTCTTTAAGCCCTCATCAGCTGAACTTCCCCTGCAGTGATGACAGCCTAGTGCCCAGCAGGATGTGGGGCCCTGACCCGAGGCCAGCAGAGGACATGCTGGGATGCTTTGGTTTCACGGGGAGCTTGGGGGTGGGGGGGGAGGAGGGCGGGAAGGAACGGGCCTCCCTGTTGTGGTTTTGGGTGGGGCCGGCAGAGGAGCTGGCCCTGGTGCTTCCTGCTCTGGGGGGGGGGGGGGGGCAACTTGGAGATGGGCCCCTCTAGCCCTAGTTCAGCTGTTTTCAAAACATAAGACATTTTTATATTGTTTTTTTTATATATAATAAAAGTAATGCATGCATATTGTAAAAGAGGCAATAGCAAACAGCACTACAGAAACATGTAAGAAGAAAAGGCAGGCTCCAAACCCCACCCACTCCGCAGCCCTGCCCCTGGGCGAGCTGACAGCTTGGTGTTTATCCTCCGGGTCCTTGGTAGCACTCACAGCTGCACAGAGATGTGTGTGTGCCTGTGGTGTTGCTTTCCCCTTTCTTCACACGGTCCCATTGAGAGAAGCTGTGTACAACCGCGAAACGTGCTGGCTCTGGAGTCAGACCCACGTCCGCCACCTGTCAGGTCTCTTAGCGGAATCCGGTGTGGGAAATGGGGCTGCCTTCACCCAGCAGGGAGCTCACCCATGAGAAGCATTGAACCCCGTGTTCAATACATAAAGTCATAATGAACCTCTATTATTGATGGTCTATATTTATTTTTAACTCAGAAAAGTTACTATTCCATTACTGTCCCATTTGGTGGATTTATCATAACCTACTTATTAAACCTAATTCTTGCTAATGAATATCATGTAGTTTCCCTGTTCACTGTTAACAGTGACTGCAGGGGTCGTGTGTACTAGTATGTGCACATCTGTGTGTAGGTTTGTCTAAAATGTTGTGTGTGGGCACTTGTAAAGCTGCTGGGTCCACATAAATTTTGGCTACTCCTCTGGAACACTGGATGGTAGCAGTCATTTTTCCTCCTTGTCAACCAAATGAAGGAAGGGTGATATTGATTTTCAACATATGTCATTTCATTATTAATGAGGCCAAGCATCTTTGCATATTTATTATATATTTTCATTTCTTAAATACTGATCTGTTCGTTTTCTTTCTTCATTTCATTAGCTGTGTGTTTTATTGTTTTATGAGTGCTTATTATATACTAGAGGCTCAGAGCACAGATTTGTGCACAGGTGGGGTCCCTTGGCCTGGATGGGGATCGGGGCTGATTAGGGCCGGCTGGTGGGGGACAAAGGAGGGGGCGAGGAGGACAGACCGTGGGAGGTTGGCCAGCTGTGGGGAGGGACTGCGGGAGGTTGGCTGTGAGAGTGCACTAACCATCAGTGGGCAGCTCCCGCGTTGGGCATCTGCCCCCTGGTGGTCAGTGTGCGTCATAGCTACCGGCTGGTCATCAGGTTGTAAAAGTCGCTTAGGCTTTTATATATATAGATTATGGTTACAGACCCTATTTAATATATGTTGCAAATATCTTTATATGGTTTGTCATTTGCTTTGGAACTGTTGACGGGACCTTTTGATATAGATATGTAGCGCTGAACATCTTCATGTAGTGAAATGTTTTAGCCTTTTTCTGTAAGAACAATGAGGTCCAGTTCAGGCTTTGAAAGTTACTTTCCAACATTAAATCTTAATAATATTCTAATAGTTCTGGCATTTTTGTGGATTTTCTTCTATGTCTTATTTATATCTTTAACCCAAATAAATTTCTGTTTGAATGTGGTGCTTGTACTATATTTAAAATAGGGTCCTCCACCCTCTCACTGTGTATCCCATTTTGTCAAACCTGCTTGTTTGTCTGCTGCTCATCTCCCCTTGCTAGACCCTCCGCTCCACCAGGCCCTTGGACCTTTTCTGTTCTGTTTACTGCTGTGCCCAGAACAGTGTCTTATACATAGTAGGTACTTAACAAATATTTGTTGAAAGAATAGACAGAGACTGGTCACAGCTCTACTATTGAAATAATCCATTCTTTCTCTGGTAATTTGGAATTTCTTCTTTGGCAGCCTTTTCTGTGTCTTCTATCATTATGGGTCTATTTAGGTTTTTTCCCTCTTCTTCAGTTTTTACGATTTACAATTTTCTAGAAAATCATCACATTTCAAATTCTTTGATATCGGGTATGTATCAAATTCTCTTAAATTTTAAAAAATGTTCATAGGCACGTTTCCATTACCTTTGTTAATGGTTATTTGTGATTTTGCGCTCTGCTGCTAATCAGATCAGCCAGAGGTTTGTTCATTGTGTTGGTCACAGAGAACTAGTTTGCAGCTTAATATATATATATATATATATATATATATATATATATATATATATATTAACACAGGAACTCTTTCTTTTTTTTTTCTTTTTTTTTAAATATATTTTATTGATTTTATACAGAGAGGAAGGGAGAGAGATAGAGAGTTAGAAACATCGATGAGAGAGAGTCATCGATCAGCTGCCTCTTGCACACCCCTACTGGGGATATGCCCGCAACCAAGGTACATGCCCTTGACCGGAATCGAACCCGGGACCCTTCAGTCCCCAAGCCGACGCTCTATCCATTGAGCCAAACCGGTCCTGGCGCAGCTTAATATTTCTATTAGTGCAGCTGCCGGACTTTCCTCATTATCGTGTGTTTTTGTTTTCAACTTTATTCATTTCTTCCTTCTAGGTCATTTTTGTTTAATTTATTCGTTTTCAACTTCTCGGTTTAGATGCTTAATTCACTGAGTTTCCACCGTATTTTATCATAAAACCATTTAAGGTGGTGTTGTTTTTTTCCTCCTCTAAATGAAGCTTTGGTTGTATTCCACAGATTTTTAAAAGTAGGGTTCTTACTGTTGGGCATTTACACATAATCTACAATCTCAGTCTTGCTGTCCTATTTGATGCAAGGGTTACTTAAAAAAACATTTTTAAGTTGTCATGGACACAGGTTACTTTTTTAAAAATTTTTACTTCTTGGTCATTCCTAATTCTACTGCACTGAGAACTGAAGACTGTGGTGTATGTATAGGAATTTGAGATTTTCTTGGCATCCAGTACAAGGACGTTTGAGAAAAGGGCGTTTTCTCTGTTCTTGAATGCATATGAAGTTAGGCTTCCTAATTACCTTAAATTTCTCCACAGTTCTCACTGGAGGTTACTTGTACCATCAAATCTTGAGTAACATGGTCGGCCTGCACTGTTGTTTTGCCATCTTCTTGTTTTGAGAAGGTATTTTTTCATATGTTTTTATGGGTCTGTTGTCCAGGGTGAAAGTAAAGGTTCATGATATTTGTATCTTCCTGGAAAAAATAGACCTAGCAATGTCAAATGCCCCCTTTTATTTTATCTGACATTTTTGCATTTTGGCTGATATTGACTTTCCTGCCTTCTTATTGTCACCATTTTGCCAATTCTGCACTTTGCCATGTCTTTGCTTTGAATCTTCCTGTGTTAATTTGCTTTAACTGCGTCACTTCCAAACAGCATGTGGCTGGGGGTGTAGAGTGATTTAATTTATTCACATTCTTTATCTTTTTTTAAAATATATATTTTATTGATTTTTCACAGAGAGGAAAAGAGAGGGATAGAGAGTCAGAAACATTGATGAGAGAGAATCATCAATCAGTTGCCTCTTGCACACTCCCCACTGGGGATGTGCCCGCAACCAAGGTACATGCCCTTGACCGGAATTGGACCTGGGACCTTTCAGTCCGCAGGCCGACGCTCTATCCACTGAGCCAAACCGGTTTCGGCTAATTTATTCACATTCTTGTGTTTATTCATGTATGTGGACTTTCTTTATCTTATTTCATGTCTTCTTTTTTTTTTAATGATACTGTCTTCATTCCTGTCTAGTTTTCCCTTTCCTAACTCTTACTGAATTACTTGAATTTTCTTTGTTTCTCCCCTCCTTCCTGCACACACAGTAGTTGAAAAGGCCTATAACTTACTTTTCTTCTAGAAATGGTTACTCTTAAATGAAAAATAAAAGCCCATGCATCTCTATTACTGTTAAGAATTAAATGGTGTCTATTTCCCAACAAGATGAGACCATTATTATCAACATTTGTTTAGATCTGACTATACGTGTTTCTGCTTTTATTGTTCATCATTGCTTCCTGTGTATCCTGTCTTGCCCTTTCTTGAATGACTTATTCTGATACAGCTTTTATTTGGTTGGAGTAATTCCTTGAGTAATCTTGCTCAGATAAGTGGGTGGCATGCTATTTTTAGTACTTCTCTCTTTGGCTTTGAGACTTGGCTGAGTAACGGATCTCGGGGTTTAACTCTTTCCTCAGAGCTCTGTAGTCTTTGCTCTGTTGCCCTCCAGCAGTAGGTGATACGATGTCAAGTCCAATGTCAACTTGATTCTCAAAGTTTCTGTAGAGACTGTCAGAGATGAAGCTAAGTTCATTGCTCTCCATGGAGCCGGAGCCTTATGTCTGGAGGAACAGGGTGAGGTGGGGGATTTGCTGATTGGAAGTCCCTAAAATGGGGTACGTGGAAGCGTTAGAAAAAAGGAGGGGGAATTTTTTGAGGCAAAGCAAAGGAATTCAATTAATTCACACTTTTAAAAAATTCTCACTAGAAGATATGTTTATTGATTCTTGGAGAGAGAGGCGGGAAGAGAGAGAGACATCAATGTGAGAAACACTGATTGGTTGCCTCCTGTACAAACCTTGAACGGGGATTAAACTCACAACCTCGGTAGGTGCCCTGACTTGTAATCGAACCCACAACCTTTGGTGTGCAGGACCATGCTCCAACCAGCTGAGCCACGCAGCTGAGGCAGGGCACAAACTACTAATTGAAGAGCTGATGGGTCTTCACAAGGTTTCTGTAACATACAATCAAGCCCTTTGCTGGGGCTAGTCACCTGGAAGAGGAAAGGCATGCTAATGAAGACAGTGTGAGGTCAGGTGATGACTGCTCTCCCTCCCCACCCCACTTTAGTTTCTTTGGAAACTTGAAGGATTCACTCATTATCCTTGGATTCCAGGGGTTCCATCAGCCTGCCCTGCCCTGGCTCCTGCTGCCTCTGAGGGAGCCTCCTGGGTATTGGCAGCTGGGCCTTGCCCTGCCCTTGTTGGGCGAGGCTGGCTCAGCTCTGATTAGATTTTCTGTCACTGCCACCCGTCTGCTTTTCCTCAGGCTTGCTGATCAGCTGGCGCTATGATGGGTCTGTTCTTATTCTACATTTCTCTCTATTTCAGCAGGGTTTGGAGGAGAGGTAAACAAACGGGCTTAGTTTCCGGGGTGGAGCCTCAGATGTGTGTAACTGTTCAGGGTGGTGGAGATACAGGCGTGTCCACAGCCTCTCCCACCGGCCACGGGAGGCCAGGCGTGGCATTCAGGTGATCGTGGCCTCCCTGGTGGGTGGGAGAGCGGTGGCTCCCTCCTTCCACCTCATCCCATCTTCTCTGTGAGCCACGCCCCTGGTCTGTCTGCATTACCTCACTGACCAAAACAATTCAGTGACCTCACTGCAGTAGATCAAGTCCAGGCTATCTCATATATCAAGTTCTTCCCTGGCCCAACTCACCCCTTGTGAGCTATCACTGCCCCTCACCTCCTGCCGGTGGACAGCAGGCAATTCTTACACATTTGGCCAATTTGGGGGTCTCCTGTCTCCTTACACGGCTCCCTTCAGTTGAAATAGCCTCTTCTCTTTCTGTCACATGCTCAGGCGCCATCTTAATGGACTACTCTCTTCTTTCTGTCTTCGCCATGGGGTAGCTTAGAGCCAGGGACACTGGCATGCACCTCGTGACCACTGACCCCTAATGTGATCCCCTTGAAGGCAGAATCTTTGCTGTCTTGTCTTCTCAGCAGCTGTCGCCAGGCCTGACCCAAATAAGCTGTTACATGAATAACCGAATTAGCTTCTAGAGAGAAGTGCTCTACCCTGACTGTGTTCGAGGCCTCATACCAGGCTCTAGGGGTAGGGGGGTGAGTCAGACTGACCCCGCCAAGCTGTGTGCATCTGCACGAGATGCCAGACTCCTGGGGCCACTGTCCTTGATCTCGAAATGCACAGCAGCTGTGTTCTGGGTGCTCCGGGGAGGCGAGACCTGTGTCCAGTTTGGGGGAGCTGAGTGCGTCTTGAGGGAGGAAGGGCAGGATCTGACCGGGTGGTTATAGACATGGCCATGGGGGGAGGGAGTAGCATTCTATCAAAGCCTCGAAGGTGGGAAATTGTGGGCAGATGGCTTATAGAATGGCATGTTCTGAGAAGTCAGTGTTTCTCTCCCAGGAGGGATCGAGCATAGACATTTTTAGTAAGAATTAAGACAGAGTGGAGAGTGTGAGGTCGGATCTGGGGAGGGTGGGAGACTGTGGGTGTGAAGAGCTTGGACAGCAGGATGAGGCGGTGATCAGGAGCCGCTGAGCAAGTGCAGCCGCACTCCGTGGTGGCCTGCTGCTATCCTGGTGTGTGGGTGGGACACGGCCGGCTGTGTGTGAGAGCAGCAAGTGTGGGGCTGGCGGCAGAGGACTTCGATTACCCATCCGTCCGTAGCGATCTGTAGGCTGTGCCAGTGAGGAGTGTGGTGCCCTGGAGAAGGAAGGTGGCAAGGCCGAGGCCTGGATGCATGCTACTCCGGAAATAGATTGCCGGCCCACTCTGGGGCAGTGATAGTATCCATAGCAATTACACGGGCCAGTCCACGGGCCAGGCTTGGGCCAGGCCTTCTACAGCAAGCATGTCAAACTCGAGGCTGGGGGGCCGCATGACTCTTTTATTTGGCCCATGTTAGCCTCTGAGTTTGTCATGCTTGCTCTACAGGGGCTGAATCATTTAAACCTTGGAGGTACTTGCCATTCTTAGCCCCTCTTTTTCAGACACAGCAAAGCTACGCCATATCCCAGAACCGCAGAGGTAATGAATAGAAGGGCTAGGGCTTGAACCCATGTATCCCGGCCCCATAAGCCACATCGTCATCGTCACAACACTCTGCCTCCAGCAGGCAGACCAGAGTGCAGTCCCGCGTGAGCAATGTGGATGTGACACACCACCCCATACTCCACTGAGACAACTCAGGTTTCTCTCCAATTTCTTATTCAGTCTGACAACAACCTGGCAAGTTGATTACTGAAAACTGATGCTCACTCATTCATCCATTCATCCAGTAACTGTCCAGCTCCTGCCCTGAACCTGCCTACTCTACCGGTGAAGAGGTATGGCTCAGGGATGTCAGGAGGAGCTGGTATAAGGTGGCCGCCAGGCTACACCGTCTTCCCTGGAGAACCGGGGGTCTAGCCCTGCACCAAGACAAGCAGCCTGGGAGGAGCTGGGGGGCTGGGCCCCCTGGGACCAGGTAGAGATTGCTCTGTATCTAAAGACGTTGACCAAGCAAACTCCTTGACCCTGTGTTTCAACTGCCCCTGCAGGATTCGAGACACAAACCAGGCAGCCTCGAACTAGTTCATGGAGGAGCCACAAGAAATACTGTCCAGGCAAGCTCTCCCGTGGAGAGGGAAGGGCAGAGCGTGAGCGAGGGAGGCACAGGAGTGGACATGAATGCTGGTTTTCAACGAGAACGGCGTTTCAGTTTTGGTCATCGAAAGTGGTGCCTGCAGCACAGGTAAGAAACGGGTGGGTGCTGAAAACACTCGCTGGGGAGCCATTGGGTTTTTCTTGCATAAGCTTTCTAGGGTTCATCCGCTTTGTAATGTATTATTTTTGTTGTTGCTATTGCCTTCAGCCTCTATGATAGCCAGATGTTCTGGGGACTTCCTTGGCCAGGAGTAGAGACCTTGAGTGCAGGCACTCTTGCACTGCCTCATGCTGTGTCCCCCAAGTGTAGTCCTGGGTCCCCAGTTCCTCAGTTTCCATTCTGTCCCTGGCAACCCTCTTCTCCTAGGAGCACAGCTTCCCCACCCGCCAGCCCCATTGTGTCCTGCTCTCCAGAGTTCCATCACCTCTTTGCCTCACCCCATCCCCATCCATGTCACCCACTCTCTGGTCAGAGGAGCCCAGTGGGTGCTGAAGACTGATACCCTCTCTTCTCACCCCTTTGTTAAGAGTTGAAAGGATGTCAGGTCCAGGGCCATGGCTGCACGTTGGAATCACCTGGAGAATTCCTTTAAGTTCCAGTAGCTGGGCCCCAGCTCCAAAGATACTGACTGAGCTGGCCTGGGAAGCGCCCCAGCATTAGGATGTGTGTGTGAGTGTGAGTGTGATTTCCTTTTTGTTCTTTAGGTATGTGATGGGTTCAGGTTAGAAGTTCCGGTTAGGTGTGCGCTGTAGAAGCTCACTGGGTTGGAAATATGTCTTGGATGTTTTGTCTGGCTGTGGGTGCATCAGAATTGCCAAAGATAGAGGAGTGCGTGTGTGTGTGTGTGTGTGTGTGTGTGTGTGTGTGTGTTGGGGGAGGGGGGAGAGGGGGAAGAGTGCCTGGTTAAAAAAAAAAAAAAAAGTTGACTCCTGGTCCACCAATGCTCTTTGAATCAGACTGTCTGAGGGGTGAGGGTACAGAGACCTGTATTTTGATCCTGATACAGCCAAGATTTGGCCTCTGGGCCTCCTACGGGGTCTCTGGAATGCTAGTCCTGTGGACATGGCTCTGAGCCCCAGGGGTTGCTTCCCAGCCCAGTACGTGGTCAGCATCCCCTTTCCTCCAAGCAAAAGTTTTCTGGTGGAGAGGAGAGTAGGCTTAGGCAACGCTCAGAGATGGCATCGCTGTAGCCTGAACTGCGGGTGCCAGGCCCAGGCCTCTGCCCACTGGACGAGGCCATGAGCACGGTTCCCAGCGGAGGGGAAGGAATCATCCCCTGGACTCAGAGGAAGGCCCGGGCATTGAGCCTCATTTTGAGAGGGCTGTTTGACATGGTGCTTAATAATTAAGGCTCTGGGTCTCCCCAAGCTCCAGTCCCAGCCCCAGCCGCTGCTCAGTCTCTCTGCCTCATCTTTCTCGCTTATAAAATAGGCAAGTTGTGGTGCCTACCTCACAGGACTGCTGTGAAATACAGGTGAGAACAATGCAGACATACAGCAAGGGCTCCCCAGACATGAGCGGTCCCTCTGACTCACAGGCCACTGGGCCGCCACCCCATCCTGCCAGGAGCAGTGCTGTGAGGTGTCTATCAGACTCTGGCCTTGGATCCCAGTGCCTGAGTTGCTGAGAGTCAGGGTGAAGGAAGGCCTGGCACAGCATGTAGGCCCTGACACTCTACATTTTACAGACAAGCCTAGGTCCTGCAGAAAACCCAGCGCAGCTGGTTCCATTGCCCCTTTCATGGGAATGAGGAAAAGCACAAGGAGGTGCAGTAACTTACAGATAGTCACACCGCTAACAAGGAACAGAGCCTCCGGTTACAAAAGACCCAGCGCTTCTTCTCCACCAAGTTGTTTCCTGAGGGGCTGTGCCGGCTTCAAGGATGCCCCCCACCCCCACAGGAATGTCTACATGTCATAGGCATCAGTAGAGCTGGAATAAATGGGCCCTGCTTCCTCGGCATCCTGGCATGACTTCTCCTGGGGTCCCAATTTAGCATTTATTTCCTCTTATTTCCTCTGCACATATCACGGTTAGATCATGGGTCTCCCCTATGGCCAGTCTCAGGGCAGAGCTGGGCTTATCAGCTAGGGGTGCAGTGGGTACCTGAGAAACCGCTGAGTGAAGCAGGCAGAGCATGGGGCAGCTGTCCTGGGCAGTGCCAAGGAGGAATCCTCCCCAGACCTGGCATGTGCCCTCCCCACGTCATCTCCAAACTGTCCTTTTGTCCCCGCATGGCTCTGCCAGCTGCAGGGAAGAGTCTGTGGAGGATGGGACTGGCTCAGAGGGAAGTGAGCTGTCAGTTCCAGCAAGAAGTCTGGTCCCCACCCCTTCC
This sequence comes from Pipistrellus kuhlii, assembly GCF_014108245.1. NCBI lineage: Eukaryota > Metazoa > Chordata > Mammalia > Chiroptera > Vespertilionidae > Pipistrellus > Pipistrellus kuhlii. The sequence continues at coordinate 167,001,546 of NW_023425515.1, read as the reverse complement.
TGTGCTCTCCCGAGGGAATGAAAGCATCTGTGATTAATGGGATGCTGACTCAGTGCTTCTGGAGTGCCCGGCATGCATGGCCCACTGCTGGCCCAGCTTCCCTGGCCACCAGGAAGGGGCTGGAATCCACGGTGTCTGAATGAGTGGAAGGCTCAGGCCGGGCAGGTGTGCCAGGCAGGTGTGCCAGGCAGGAGCCTGCCGCGTGCCAGCCTTCCATGGCCTCGTGGACCCCCTGTGCTGAGAGACCCTTTGACACCATCTGAAATGTGGCGTCAGAGCCCCTCCTCTAGTAAGGACCTCGTTTCGGAATGAATGTGATTTCCGAATAAGTGACTAGAGAGCGAACCTAATTTGAAAATGGACATGAAAGCATTTTCTCAGCAGCAAAGCTCCGTGCTAGTCGTTTGCAAACTTTTGTAGTCTTAGGAGCCATTTTTCACACGTCAAATCCTGCATGGAATGCCAATAACACAAAACGGGTTAAAGTGGTCGTTTATTAATACACATTTATTTATAAAGTAGAAATTTTAGCACCTGTTTATTACCACAGTCCATCAGTAGAACAATGACTCCGATGCATGAACGCATTGGAAGCTTGGGTCCAGATGGGGCTGAGCAAACTACAGCCCGATCATGGTAAATTAAATGTTATTGGAGCACAGCCATGCCACTCATTCACATATTGGCTGCTCTTCAGCAGAGTGGAGTGGTTGGGACTGACTGTCCCACAAAGACAGAAATACTATTTGGCCCTTTCTGGAAGTTTGCTGGCCTGTGTTCTAGATGCTATAGCAGCTGTAACATCCAGGACCGCCTTTTCGTCTTTGTTTTGGCTGGATTGCACAGGGCCGGGAAAACTTGATAAGTTGATAAGTCCTATCAGCAAGAGGCAGTGAATGGCAGCCGGTTCTAACAACTCACCTGCAGCCCAGGACAGTCTTCAGTTCACAGTTGTGTGGACGTTCGGGAAGGGGAAGGGAATTCTGGTTTGCATCACTGACAGTTTCAGACAACTGCTTGAATTCCTTCTTATTACAACACTCAGACAGGAAGCACGCAGTCATTTATTGCATTTTTGTGATAATTCGTGTAATACGTTTGCATATTGCTGAGAGCCTTAGAGAGATCTTGTTTGTGTGGTTTGTGGAAGCATGTAGAGTCCTGAATTTAAACAACAATGGAAAGAAGCCCAGGAAAGAGCTTCAACTTTCCAGCTGAAGACGTATTTCAAGACTGGAGTTCAAGATCTGCCCAGGCTTAGCCCGGAGCACACACCACGCTGAGCGGCACCCCTCGGCTGCACTCGGCGGGCACCCTGTGCCATGGACCATGATTTCAGGTGCAGGTCCATTTTTCTTAGAGGCTTTACTAGGAGTCAAATGTATTTTGGAATAAAATCTCATGGGACACTTGAGGGGGACCCCTGACACGTGTCCATAGAACACAACTTAAAAACTGCCCCTTTGGCAGATTTTGGTGGTTCTTGTTGCTGTGCTTACGGATAACGGAGGAGCCACGGATCCGAAGGTGGAGAGGAGGCAGTCAAAGATGGAGGAGAGAAGTGAGGTGACCGGGAAGGGGGTGCGGGAAGCATGGAGAAGCCTCCTCATGAGCTTTTGCCAAAGTCAAGGTGTCTCCTAACCATTGTTGATGACGTCAACGCAGCTCTCTGAGGCTCCTCTAATGAGTTCCAGCCGTCTGCTTGGAAGACGAGTCCAGAAGAACGTGGGGGAAGTTTAAAATATTGGAAGAGGAGTAAGTGGGGTGGGATGAGCATGTAGCCAGCTTTTCATCAGTATGCAAAGGGCCTCTGCGCCCACTCAGCAGATCAAGGTGGGGGAAGGGGCAGGGGAGAGGAGAAGGAAGGCAGAGGTCAGCTGGATCAGCATGCCAAGCCAGCTTGGGGCAGGAAGAGGGCACATGAGCATGGGCAACGCTTGTGTGTAACCCGGTGGGGCCCCGGGCAGGTGGTGACTGGGTTGGGCAATGGAGGCAAAGCCAGGAATAAAAGCCAGGAGTCCCTCCTCCCAGGCCTCCTGCCTGCCCTCGCTGGGTGAAGGAGGGAAGGGCGAGCCCGCTGGCTTGGAGAGGCTGTGGGCTGGAGAAGGCCTCTTGGGGATAAAAAAGCACCAGTTCTCTCTGAGGTTTTGCTACTCCCCCCATAGAAGAAGCACATTTTTAGATTTTAAAGGGATGACCTCATTTTTTTTTCTTATTTACATAGCCCTGTTTGTTTATCTAGTCCTTTAAAAATAGCAAGCGTGTGCTAAGCTTAGTGCTCGCTCCCACCACCACCAGCAGAGCCGCTGTGTGGGGAGAGACACGTTTTTATCTAAGAGAGGGGCAGCCTTGTTTCCCAGGACAGATGGGAGCAAAACGGGACAGGTAGGAAGTTTCATGGTTTCTCATGTCGCTTTTCCAAAATAGCCACACGCCTGCCTCCCACTTCCTGCCTGACTCAACTCGGGGTAGATTTTTCTCCTGTGGACGACTGTGTTCTGTGAATTCTCAGGGAGTCTGGTAGGGATCCGCCAACAAGCAAAACATGCTTGACCTCAAAGACCTTGAGCTTGACACTGGGTCTGCATCCCGGCTCGGCTGCATACCAGCTGTGTGACCTTAGGTAAGCTGCCTCACCTCTCTGTGCCTCCTCGCCTGTAAGATGGGGATAACAGCAGTACCTACAGTTGCGGCTCAGATTGAATGATGGAATATGTGTAAAGGGCTTCCTTAGCCCAGTGAGGGCACACAACAACTCTTAATATATCTCTTAATAAATAACTAATAGCCATATCCCACATGGACAGTATACCTGCCTCCCTACCACCTTCCTTTCCCACTGGCTTGTCTGCTCCAGCCCACCCCTACCTTGTCCCAGAGTGACAGGAAGATAAAACACAAATCTGACTTCCATCGCCCATGACAGGGATCAGCAGAACTTTTCCTCTCAGTGGCCAGCAAGTAAGTATGTTAAGCATTGCTGGACGCACACCTCTGCTGTTGTTATGTGAAAGCAGCCACGGACAGGGTGGGAGAGAATGGCGTGGCTGTGTTCCAGTAAAACTTTATGGACAAAAACAGGCAGCGGGCTGGATTGCCAACCCTTGACCTACAGGATGAGTCCAACTCCTTAGCTCAGTGTTCCCAATCCAGCCGTTCCCGTCTCCATCCCTCTTCCTCCTCCTCCCCCTGCTCCTGTGGAACTCCTCACACTTTCATCCTTCGCTCATGCTGTTCCTTCTTCTAGGATTTTCCTTATCGGCCTCTTGTGTGCCCCTCCCCTATGGCTTTGGGAACCTTTGCTCTGGGATTCTGTGGTTCCATATCTTTGTTTCTCCTCTGGTCAGTTATGGGAGCACCCTCTGCCTTTGCCGTTAGAGAGGGCGCCCCTCCAGGCAGAAATTCTGCCTTCCTCCTTTGGGTACCCCTGGGCTAGGTGCTCCATAAGCCTTTGTTCTTGAACACAAGAGCTGCCTGAGGGATGGTGGCCCTCAGGGAGCTCTCAGTCTAGTTAGGAAGCTAGAAGGAGAGCCAGCAGGGACTTGGGTGGATACCACTGTGCATGTGACTGGTGGGACCAATGACAGGTGGTGCTTCTGACCTGTGTAGAGGAAGGAGAAGGCATTTGGATTGGATCTTACTTGGTGGGAAAGGAACTTTCAGAGAGAGGAGGGAGGCCAGGAAGGCCTTCTGTGCTGGGGAACTAACTGGAGGGCAGAATTGGTTCTGGGGTTCAGGGCGGTGAGTGGACAGACCAGCCTGGTGAGCGCTGAGGGCCCTCCTGAGGGACCCACGAGTGGAAAGCAGGCTAAGGTCTGACCAGGGACTGGGGAGTATTGAGGGAATTTGGACTTTATCCTGTGAGCCAGAATTTCTCGAAGTGTGGTACACACACACACACACACACACAGAATTGTCTAGGGTGTTTCTTTAAAACGCAGATTCTGGGGCCCTGTCTCTGCCTGGAGGTTAGGGGGCTGCAGGGTTAGAGCCATGGTCCATAGGGATAAAGAAGGCTGCAGCAGGCTTGAGGATGATGAGCATACGCATGCTTCAGATTGACATCCCCTATGGGCAGCACAGCCAGGCTGGGCAGAGGTGTGGCAGGGATGAATAATCTTCTCAATAGACTTGCCCAGGGCCACATGTGGGTTTCCCGCAGATGCGGAACTGCCTGGTTTGGAACCGGCTTCCTCACAGCCCCAGGGCCTGGGTTGTCCTGGGGGACCCGCCCAGGGAAGAGGCCCAGAGCCAAGCACAGCCTGGTACCCAGGGTGCTTGGTCAATAAGTGTGTAAAGGAGGGGATGGGTGGCATGGATGGACAGATGGGTGATATGGGGGCAGAAGAGCAGGGTTCTCAGGTGGTTCTGATGTTGCGGTCCTGGGGGTGAGGAGAATAGTGGTACCAGAGGCATAGGAGGAGAAAAGATGAGTTTGATGCCAGGCATATTGAATTTGAGAGGCCGTGGGACCACTGGGCCAAGATGCTGGCAGCTGGAGATGCAGGACTGGGAGCCCCAGGGCTGGGCAGGTGACGCATGCAGCTATGGAAGCTGCTAATAAGACAAGGTGAGAAATGCAGAGAGACAAGCAGGGGATTAGGAACCAAAGCCTGAGGAATGAGCACAAGCACGAGGAAGAAAGGGCTCAGGTGAGAGAGAGGATGCGCAGAGTCACGAGCAGAGTCAGGATGGGCCAGAGCAGAACAGGAAAAGAGAAATGTGAACAGTCAGTCACCCGGGAACTCAGTAGGGCCCCTCTTTAGAACAAACCCAACCAACCTCAAAGAAAGTGTGCCCGGGATAAAGAAAAATGTCAATCCCGATGACAAACAGAATCACACGTTTTTGTTTGATTGAGATCTGTGCTCCCGCCAGCGCCAGCGTAGCTGCAGGTGTGGGAGAGACAGAGCGACCTGGATCCTCCCGCCCGCCCACCCGCCTGCCTGTCAGGACAAGCCCTGCCATTCTGTGTGTGCTTGTGCTGGTTGGCAGGCGTCCTGGGATCCTTTGGTTGCTCAGAACCTTCCTCTTCCTCTCATATGACTATCTTTTAGCTCCTTCCCCCCTTCCCACCCATCTCTCTTTCATCATTCAACAGATATGCATTATTGGGGCTTAAGTTCTGTGCAGAGGACTTGACTGAGGTCCTCAAGCCCAGCAGGGCCTACCAGTCACCCACTGAGAGCTTTTAAATTTATGCACATCCCAGGGCCTGCAGACTCAAGGTGCCTAAACGCGGGGAGGGGCCAGCCAGGCCTGAGTTCTGGGAGCCCCATCAGAGAGCCTCTGTGGCCACCTTCGTGAATTTGCTATTGTGGCGCAGCTCCGCCTGGGCTGGACCAGGAGGCTCTGAGGCCCAGGTCTAGGTGTTTCCCCCATAAGGGCCCTAAAAATACAGATCTGGGCAGCCTCCTAGTGGCCTCCCTGGAGCCTTCGGAGCCCATCCTTCCACTGGTCCTACATGTGCTACCGAACTCGTCCCCTTCCACACACACGCACTGTGCCACTCTCGTCACCATCACTTGTCCTCAAAGAGGTGGGTCCCTAAAGTCAGCCTAAACCCAGGCACCAGGCACCATCGCTGGAGACAAAGCGCAAGAAGGCCTGCCTCCTGGAGGTGCATTCTATTAGAAAAAACAACACACATACCGGGTGGGGCAAAAGTAGGTTTGCAGTTGTTAGTCTGTGGAACACAGAGTGTATTCTTGAGTCGTTACATATTACTTATGTAGTATTTATTTGTATGACAACTGTAAAGCTGCTTTTGCTCACTCCTGTCACCTACTGTATACTTTGGGAGAGAGTAAAGATATGTCTATATTATCAGTAAAAGGCATATGAAGATGTTACCTTTTGTTATGTAAAGTGTATAGTATGTGTCTAGATGACAATCAGGAGGACCTGACTGAGAAGGTGGCATCTAAGCAGACCTGGGGTGAAGCACTGTGCTATCTGGGGAAGTGTGGGTAAGAGGTAGGATCATACCGGCGGGGGGTGGGGGGTGGGGGTGGGGGGAGTGTGGAGGGGAGTTAAGAGTCTGGAGAAGTGACAGGCAGAGGATACACAGACAATTGAGAAGCCACTGGAGGTCTGAGCACAGTCCTGCCAAGGGCCTCTGTCTCAGGAAGGCACGTGTGTGACTGGAGTGGAGCTGAAGATAAGAACTCTAAGCCCCGCCTCCTTGGATTTCTCCTGCTGCACCACTGACATCAGAATAGATTCTGCATGTGTTCTTAAAGGGCCCCCTGGCTGTGTGGAGACCGCTCTGTGGGAGGCCAAAACAGCTCCGAGACCAGCTGGAGGCTGTGCCATTCTAAGGGGGGGGGGGGGGGGGGGGAGTGTTGCACACCAGGCTGGAGGCTGTGCAGGTGGTGGGAGGTGGTTGGATTCTGGGTACATTGACAGCAAAGCTGATCTGACCCCCTGATGGATGGGATCTAGGTGTCAGAGAGCAGTTTAAGAGGAGAGCCTATTGATACAATTACTCACTCTGCTCTTAGCCTAGTCAACTTGTCTCAGCCTCAGTTTTTTCATCTGGAAAACGGGGCAGTCGGATAGATCACTTCCAAGATTTCTTTTGCCTTGGAAACTCATTACTTCAGCTTGGTCACTGGTGGCTGTGGGGGAAAGCTTTGAGGATGTCAGGTGGGACTTGTGCTTAAGAAAGGGGTGCCTTAGACTAGACACACTGACAGAGGAAGGGGGCGGGAGGAATGTTCCAGGCAGAGGGGATGGCAGAGCACAGGGTGGGAGGCAGGACTGAGAGGCTTGTGAGTGTGATACCCAAGGAGCAATAGGCAAACACCATGGCTGGAGCCTCCTAGGAGGGTGCCAGGAGCTACAGGGATGGGCATGCTACGCCCTTTGGAATAAACCAGCAGGTTCGAGGCCAGAGCATTTTTTTTTTTTTTGCAAACACTGAGGCCCTCAATTTTGAGCATTTTCAGATGGACATGCTCAGGCAGGAAGGAACAAGGCTTGGCTCCTGTCTGGGGAGAGTTAACCTCCTGGCCTGGTATTGCATAACCACAGAGTCTGCCGAGCGCAAGGAGGATCTTCTGTGTGGCAGCCAGAGTGGCAAGCCTGGTGGCTCCGGGCTCTGGCACTGACCCGCAGCGGAACAAACAGCCCTCCCTTCCTAGATAATGGCCCTCATTGAGCATTGTGTCCGTGGCCAGTGCCCAGCACAGGGCAGCTCAGCCTGGGTAAGTTTCCTCTCTTGGCTGCTTAGCAAAATATTTACACTATGCCTTTCTAGTAAGACAGTTTCTAGGAACCAGCAGGCAGAGGGAACTGGAGGAGAGCATCTCTCCCTCCTGTGACCCTACTCTGAGCTCACATAAATGCTGCCCATACCCGGGGCATGAGTGGGGTTAGTTGTTGAGCTAGAAGATGCGTGAAGACCTGAAAGGTTCCCAAACCCTGGGCATCCTCTCTCAGTGAATAATGTGTTTCATTTTATTGTGTGAGAGTAGAATTTGGTTAGTCTTTACTATACTGCCAAGCACCTCCATCTCAGGAAGGCATGTGTGTGATTAGGGTGGAGTTGAAGATAAGAACGCTGAGCCCCACCTGCTTGGGTCTCTCCTGCTGCACCACTGACATCTGCATAGAAACTGCCCCTCTCTGCACGTGTCTTTCAGTGGGAAGGTCACCCTAGAGGCTCTGAGCTTTATGAGGTGTCTGGATCAGCTATTGGGAATACCCAACCATGTTGTCAGAGGACCATTTGAAGAAACTGGAAAAGAAAACACTGTCCCCAACAGAGATTGGTCTGGAGAAGAGGGGTCAGAGGTATTTCCCAGGACAGAAGCAAAACTAGTGTGTGAAAACCACATGACCCATCCTTAGGAAGGTGCCACAAACGATGTCTTTGCTTTCCCCTGCAAAACATTCTAGCCTTCAGCCCAAAACACACACACCCTTTGACCCGTGGTCACACTTCTGATCACCTGACCTATAGAACAATAGCACAGACTGTAAAGATGGATCTTTACAGCCTGGTGCTATTCTAGAAAATAATAATAATAATAATAATAATAATAATAATAATAATATCTGAGAATTTAACAGTAGGGAACATTTGTAAGTGTTATATCCATACCAGAGTCCCATCATTCAGTTTCAAAAAGAATAAGACAGCTCTGTCTCTGTTCAGAAACACAGTAAGATGCAGTGGTTAGGAACACAGGGGGTGGGGACAGACTGCGGGTTTCAATCTGGATCCCAGTACTTACAAGCTGTGTTATAAGCATTTTCTGACTATCAGTCTTTTTTTTAAAAGTAGGGATTTTAATAGTCCCTGCCCTATAGCATTGGTGTATGTGACGTGCTTATAACTGTGCCTGGTGTATTCAAATTGCTCAAAAAATGTTGACCTTTGACTTAGAAAGACTCTCCATGAGAAAAGCAAGGCGTAGAGAAATGTACAGGGGTGGTTCCATTTTTATAAAAACAAAGAATGCTGCCCCACCTTCTTGCAAACTAAGAAGAGTGGTTGCTACCGCCCCGGACATGAGTGGCTCCTGGGAGCAGCCCCTAGGCAGACCTGAGGCATGTGTAGGAATATGTGACAGTGAGCACAGAGGTCCCTTCCATACCTGGGACTGTGTGACTTTGTGGATCTGTCCTGGCAATCTCAAAGTGCACCCTAGGCTGGCATTGGATCCAATAAGATAGTATGTTGTTTACAAAAATCTATATGCCAAGATGAGACTGTTCTGCAGGTGGGGGCAAAGACATTGGTTGGTGGCATGGTTTTACGGAAACACTCAAGGCCTTGACATGGTGCTCTGCCCACTCGGGTCCAGCTGGGCTTCTCCACGTGTCTTCTCTCAGACCAGGTGGGTTTAGTGAGCCACCCCAGCAATGTCACGGCCTGGTTTGAGATGGCCCCAGTTATGTTCAGATTTACCACCCAAGTGCCATAGGCGTTGGGAGTAGAGGAGAGGTGAGGAGCTGAGAAGACCCCATGGGGTATACCTGCCATGGAAACCAGAGCCATTTCTCCCATGTCAGTTAGAGCTACTAGTACTTGAAATGGGCACAGGTGCCATATTGGCAGAGAGAAAATACACTTGTTTGTGATACTAGATTTATTCATGTATTTAACAAATATGTTTACATTTTATAAAATATTTCAAACAGCAACATCAAAATAGACAATAATATAACAAACAGCAGTAAACCAACCACCTCACTTAAAGAAGATTTCAACACACAGAGATGTAAGTTACAGCACAGGGAATATAGTAAATACTATTGCAATTACTATGTATGGTGCTAGGCGAGTACTAGACTTTCCGGGAGATCACTTTGTAAATTATAATAATGTCTAATCACTATGCTGTACACCTGACACCAATATAAAATAATATTGAATGTCAATTGTCATTGACAAATTTAAAAAAGACTTCAACAAATACAATGGAAACCTGCATAGCCCTCCACAATCAAAAGCCCCTCCCCCACTTCTAAGGAGACCATCATCCTGAACTTGGTGTTAACATTCTACAGTTATCTGAGCACCTACTATGTGTCAGACAGAGCTAGATTTGCCTGGGTGAGCAAATCAGATGAGGTTCCTGCCCTCACAGAGCTTACTGCGGAGTTAGGTGAGAACCAGCCCCTCTCTTACACTCCTTCAGTGAGTTCCAGTCTTTGGTTATAGAGATCCTCACAGTCCATCTGGGGCAGTGATGAAGGCAGAGGGAGAACTCTTGACAGCTGCCTTGTCATTAGCTTTGTGATTTGGGATGAGTTCCTTCTGCTCCCTGAGCTCTAGCCTCTTTGTCTGTCGCAAGAGGGCTTTGAACTGGATGCTGCTCAAGGACCCTCTAGCTCCATGAGCAAGGGGAGTGATGGGGAGCCTTAACCAGAGTCACCCAGGTCGCCACCATCACTCCCTCAGGAGAAAGTGAGGTGGAGCTTTGCCTTCCATACGGGGAGGCTTCCCCCAGTGCATGGGGTGAGGGGTGGGGCTTATGTCAAGTGCTGGGACACAAATCACTAGTGAAACATGAGGTGATTTTAGATTAAAACATGGGTGAAATTCTTTCTTTTATTAGTAATTTATTTAATTCAATAAACCTTGGAGTAGGCAGTTACTCCAGTGATCCTTATTGCTTAGGATGAGATGACCTTTTAACAAGCCAATGCAAATGAAAACACTCCATAAATAACAGTACAGATGGTATGTGTTTCTGGCAAAACTTGGCATGGTGGTCACCAAATGGCACAGTGTTTCCCAAACAAGAGCTAATGATGGAAAGGGTGGGGCCCACCTGGCATCTAAAAAGCCAGCAGAGCCAGCCCAGGGCTGGCACGCTAGAGGCCAAGACACACTGGAGGAATAATGAATGGCTCCCTATTGAAAACAGTATGGGAGAAATTCCCTTCAGATCTTAGTGCCAAGGAGAGCTTTGCTCTTCCTGAGAACAGGTGTGTTTATCATCAGGACCCTGAGAATGTGCGATTAACTACGTTCCCCTTCTTTCTTTGGCTGCTAGGAAGCTGCACCCTGATCCCAGGGCCCAGAGTCACATGTAGGACCCCCTAAACTACCCACCCTTGCTCATCTAGCCTTCTGGTCTGCACTTCTGTCTTCCATCTCTCCTGGGTTGACTTGTCATTTTTTAACTTGTGTGCTTATTTTGTTTTTATAAACCATATCAGATCCTTCACGGAATAAAGCAAGTTAAAATTGTTAAAAATCAAAACAGGAATTAACTAATTAATGACGTAATCAGTTCATGCACACACTGCCCAAGACCAAAGCGTCTTTTCTTGGCTCAGCTCAGCCTGTGGGACTTCCTGCAGCTTCCCAGCTAGAAGGATGCCTGGGTTAAATGGAGAGGAGGGCAAAGAGTTTTGGTGGCTGTTGCTGCTCTGCACCCCCAGATCTGATCCAGTCCAGCCCTGAGGACCTGTACCTTCTGTTGAGGCCACCTCAGAAATGGGATTGTTCCCTCAGACTCAGAATGGCAGGCCCAGCTGGTGACTTTGGCACTCACTCCTCTTTCCCACCAGAGAATCAGGTTTGAGATCTCTCTTCCCCCGAGGACTATGCAAGTGCAGTCCCCATGTGTGACTGGTTCCACCTCTAGTTTTGTGACTGGCTTCTGATGGTCCTTGCTGTGACCAGGCTTTCGCATCTGACTCCCACACTGCCAGACCCCATGCTGTCCTGATGGCTCCTGGCTGCCCATGACCTACTGGCAATGCAGCCTCAGATCCCCTGAGGCCAGGGTGCTTGAGATACTTCCTGAAATGCTGATTTTCTCAAAGCAAATGACTAAGACATTGCACCAAGTAAAAGAAGCCAGACACACAAAAAAACACATATTGTATGATTCCATTTATATAAAACTAGAGGCCCAGTGCATGGATTCATGCACAGGTGGTGTCCCTCGGCCTGGCCTGAGGAGATTGGGCCAAAACTGGCTCTCCAACATCCCCCAAGGGGTCCCAGATTGCGAGAGGGCGTTTCTCGGGTGATGCACCCCGTAATCAGGCTCCCTCCTCTCTGGTTCCATGTGCGTTACCGGAGAACTGCAGCTGCCAAGTCACCACAACTCGGCAGCTCCTGTGTTGATCATCTGGCCCCTGGTTGACATTGTGCGTCATAGCTACTGGTCAGACGGTTGAATGGTTGGACAGTCGCTTAGGCTTTTATATATATAGATGTCTAGAATAGGCAAATCCATAGAGACAGAAAATACATAAGTTTGTTGTTGCCAGGGGCTGGGGACAGGGAATCTGCATGTCTGCTAATGGACACTGGGTTTCTTTTCAGAGTGATGAAATATTCTGGAATCAGAGGATGATGATGGTTGCACAACTTTGTCAAAATTCTGAAATCCACTCCATTATACATTTAGAGGAGTAAATTTTATGGTGTGAATTATACTAGACACCATCTAATATAGCATGTTCCATAAGTTAGGCTTATGAGAAAGACACTCAGATTTTAGAAAATCCTATTCATTTACAGATTCTCTAGTTTTGGAAATTAATATATCCCCTTTCCCAGGAAGGAATTTAAGTAGCTTTTGTAAACTGTCCACTAACTAAGGTTTTTCATAATTAAAACTTTATTCATTCACTCACAAACACTGATGATGCTATAGTGGGGCAGGCAAAGAAAATGTGAAATGGTAAAAGCCTCTGCTGTCTAACATCTGAGGTGGAGACACGGTGGGCGAAACCATCAGTACAGCGTCTGGAGCCCAGCCCTGAGCACACAGTAAGCAGCCAAGAACTGGCAGCTGTCATTGCCACTGAGAGGGGGGCTCTGAGCGACCTGGGCAGGAAAGCAGGGATGTGATCCCATTGGGAAAGAGAGATCATTCACTTGAGCTGGGGAACCCATTGGGAGAGGATTTAGAAGGTTAGACAGATTTAGAATTCTCAGGAAGGGAGTGGGAGTCTCGGGGTGAGTGAGCAGAGCTGTGCCTGGCCCGCCATCCAGGGAGGGGACTCAGCCAGCACCTGGCTGCTCTCCACCTCTCCCTCCACAGGACAGCCTGTATTCCCCACTTCTCTTCTCACTGCCCCAGAGACTCCAGGGACTGTATCCTGGGAGGAGGGGCTGGATTTACTCTGCTGGACTGGCAAGGACAACTAGCAGAGGCTGCCCCTGTCTTCAGGACAAAGAAAAAATGCCATTGGGTTTTCTGAGGTTCTGGGAGAAGGAAAAAGGCACCAGGATTTCAGGCTCTCAAGATCCCACCTCGGCCCATCTTCTTGAAGGCAAAGACGGAGGTGGGGGTGGGAGCAGGCATCGCATGCCCTGGAGGGAGGTGTTATAGGAGGGTGATTCTAGGTGTTGGCAAATTCTCTTTGTTATGTCAACATATCCCTCCTGAGTTCAGGACATCATATTTGCTGGGGCTAAGGATGGGGCATGAAGACAGAAATTACTCTGAGTTTACACCCAGGAAGTTTAAAGTTTACACCCAGGAAGCAAGGTCTCCTGGAGAAGCATGCCTGGTCATCATGGAATCAGCCCCTGGTGAATCAGCCCCACTCCTCTCTGACCATCTGTCTCCTCTTCTGCAAAATTAGATGATAAGGCCCTTCCCCGCGGACTGTGGTGAGGAACTGTTCAATGGTGAAGCGCTGTTCAGACATTGTGTTTACCGTCTGAGCGGGGAGATGGAGCATGAACAGTAGGTCCTCTCTGTAGGGAAGAACCTGGTCAATTAGATGAAAAGGTGACTGCGAAGGCCTTTAGTGAGCTGTAATCACGCACCCATGCCAGGTGCCATTAAGAGTATTAGTATTATCTGCATAAAGGTTTAACCAAATTCCAGGGTAAAGGTTCTATCTGGGTCCTTGGATGCCCCCGGGAGAAGTTGGCAGAGTGATAAGTAGGATTTGACTAGACAAAGAAGAGAAGGGGGACCAGGCATCAGGACCAAGGGAGGGGCTTGATCCATGGCTAAGAGGCAGGAAGGGAGGGGAGGAATTTGGGGCACAGGTGGGAGTGAGTGGGAAGAAGCAGGTTGGGAGGTTAGAGAGGGGGGTCACAGGGTGGGATATCCAGTCAGGCAGAAGGGTGAGGTCAGGTCAGTCCCCGAGAAAAAGCTCGGAATGTCAAAAAGCAAGAATCATAGCTACTTAGTCCTAGTAGGAAGGTTCAGTGAGGCCCAGCATCAAGTGTGGGGTGAGGGGGCCTGGGACAGCTGGTGGACTCAGGTTGGATAGCAAAGCTTCCAGAGTATCAGGGTGGATAAGGTTTTCAGAGCCCAACTGTGGTCAACGCCCTTTTTCAAATGTGGGAGCAGGTAGCAGACTGGGGTTGCAAAGTGGGTGTAAATGCTAAGTCTCCAGATTCCTACACCTGAAGCAAAGTTCCAGTGTTTCCTTGATCAATGATGCAGGTGCCACCCATGAAGGTCACATGGGGAGGTGGTTAGGAGCATACCCTCTGGACCACATGCCTTCCCTGACTCCCAGCCCCCCTTATTGAATGTGTGTCCCTGGGCAAGCCACGTGCTCTTTCTTCACTTGTCAATTGTGCCCTTAGTCACAATGCAGTGACTTCCTCACTGCAGAGCACTAGTGCCCACCACCACGTCTTCCCTGGGAATTCTTAGATGACAGAGAAAGCCCTTTGGAAGGATGACATCATAATCTTGGAAAACAAGACAGAATGCCATCTGTGGACCGAAAATGCTAGGAAGTCTTAGGAAGCAAGGAAGCCCGTGAAATCGCAGCAGCAGGGAAGTCAGAGCAGACCTCACTGCAGCCCAGGGTCTGACCCCAGAGTCCTAAGTGATTTCTATCCCAGAAATGCCAAGCATAGTTCAAGTGGAGAGCCAACAAAACAAAGGACAGGAAAGGGATGCTAGGGTTACCGCCTCTCTTAAAGAACTTTTCCAAAGAGCAAGTACAGTTCAACCCCTCTCACTTTCTATAGGCAGGCAGCCAGCGGCAGGCCAAATACCAGGAAACACTAAGGAAAGGAATGAGCCAGCGTCTGAGAGAGGAGCCCAGCTGAGGGAGATCCAGGCCTCCCAGCGACTTGGCATGGTGGCAGGGAGCCAGCAGGGAGACACGGGCAGTTCTGCCTCCCATGAAGTCTACCACTACGTCCACCAAGGAGGAAAGCCCTTCTTTTGGCAGTTGCAGGAGTCCCCTGGCCAGCTCCTTCTCCACAGCCTGGCAGGGAGCTCATAATGCTTTACCCTCGTGCACAGAACTCTCCCACAGGATGGGCTCATGATTTCACCATCATATCTAAGGGCAAACCTTTCAGAAAAATAGACCAAAGACTTCACAGAAAGCCCTATCCAGTTCATTGCTTCATGAGTATCTTTTTTCTCTTCTGTAGTGATGGATGTTAACTGAGTACCACCCAGCTCAGTACATCATGAGATCAGGGTGCAGCTTCCTGGGCTTCCTATCAGCTAGGTGTGGTCTGTGGCTGGTGTGAACCCAAATCATATATACAACTCCAGGTCTTGCCCTCCCCTGTCTCTTTCCTGTTGATCAGGATGTGGGTGTGATGGTGGGAGATGGAAGCCAAATGCTGTGGATGACAGAAGAGTAAGATCAAAGATACCCATGCTGTGAAGCCACCATATCAGCCCATGGCCACTTATGCTCAGACTGTTACACAAGACAAATAAAGGCTGTCTCGTCTAAGCCACTCTTGCAGTTGGGTCCTTGTTACAGGAGATAGAACCTGCATCCTAACGCATATACTAATTCCACAACATAGTCCTTCACCTTTAAATATGTATGGGCAACCAAACATTAGCAGAAAACCAACAGCAGAAAGAGAAGGACTAAGATAGGAACAAAGAAAAAGAGAGTTTACAAAAGGAAACAGTTCAAATATAAGAAAACCCTAAAATAAATTATCATTAATATCTTCAATAATAATTGATATTGTTTCATTTAATAAAGTGCAGTTCCTATGAAGAGAGAATAATCAGAGAAAAGAAAATAATTATTGAAATTTAAAAATATGACTCCTGAAAAAAAAATTAGTGGAGGAACCGAGTGATACAATGGATATGGATGAAGACAGATTGGTGATCTGGACATTAAAACTAAGAAAACATCCCAGACTATAGAGTAAAACGTCAAAGAGAAAAAAAAATAATTCCCATGGAGGATAGGTCCAGGAGCTTCAGTATCCATCAAATAGACATCTGGAAGCAGAGACCAGACAATGACCAAGGGAGAGGGAGGGGTAGACATAGGCAAAAGAAATTCTCCCTCAGTTAAAGAAAAACGCATGGATTGTAGAATTGAAAGAGCACACCAAATTAGGACAGAATTAGTGATAAGGAAATTTAGACCCATTTTGTTAAAATTTCGGAACATCAAAGATAAAAAATGAAAAGCTTCCAGAGAGAATCAAAATTTAACATCAGAATTTCTTATCAGTAACATAAGAAGCCCAGGATCATGGAGTGGTGCCTTCAAACATCTGGAGGACAATGATTTTGAAATAAGAATTCTAACCCCTCAAACTTTGAAAGCAAAATAAAGACTTTTTTATGTAAGAGTTCTTAAAGTTTTTCATTCAGTCATCTATATTTTCTGGAAGAAAAAACACACACAAAAAAACCCCTTAGAATTCTTTGTGTCAATAAAAAAAAAAAAAAAAAGATGATGACATGGGATTCAAAAAAAGAAGTAAAAGAAGCTATAAATTCTTTGTAGAAAAGTTGATTGGTTTACTTTTTCCTTGTAATAAAATTTCAGTCCTGTGGAATTCCTACTAAGTAGTCCCCCAGGGAATATTATCTTCACAAACATGTTGTTTATTAGTTTCAATTTTTAGAATTAAATTATAGACTATATGATTACAATATAGCAGAGAATATAGATGTTATGAAACCTGACATTGTAAGAGTAATAATATGTAAGTAACAAACTTTTGAAGATGGATGGGGAAAGGAGGTGGAAAGAAGGAAATGTGCACAAATTTATTCTTGTTCATAGCAGGAAGTGAACAGTTGACAGATCAGGGAAGAGCGATTTAAGTCTATTATTTGAAGATGCTAAAGGCAACTACCAGAATAACAAAAAACATTCATTTATCAAAGATGGTGAGATTGAGTGGAAGGAAGTTGGGGGAGATGGTAAATACAAAAAAAAAAAAAAAAATCCCTCAGCTTTATGGCAGAATCAGTACTGGAAAAGAATGAGGATGGTTTCAAATTCTGGGGCCTGGAAGACAGTAGACTTTGAGGAAATTAACAATTTTAAAAGAAACAGACTCCATGACCCCACCACTCCTGTATCTCATCAGGGCTGGTTGCCATGCAAATACACCTGTCTTGTGACTCCAGGCATCAGATGCCTCATGACTGAGGGAAGGCTCATTCATTCACTGACACATGTTTACGGGGAACTCATTTAAATAAGCAAATCTGAAACCTGATTTGATTCATGACCTCAGCCTCTGACCACTGTGCTCTAACACTCGACTCTCTAACCACAATGAATTACCTGCCTTCTTCCATATTCAGTGTCTCCCTCAGCATCGTCATGCCTTTGCCACATTAGTCCCCTTTTCTGCTCGGTGAAATGCCATTTGTCCTTAGGAGCCCAGTGCGCCATCGCTGAAGCCTTCCCCCTGAGCATTCTCCTCCCTCTCCCAACCTGTATTCGGACCCTGTTTCCATCATGGCGTCTACGATATCTTATTACCTGTTTTTGTTTGTGTCTCTCTCCTTATAGGCTTTGTATTTTTCAAAAGAAAACTTCCTGTCTTTTATTAAATGGAACATAACACACATACAATTATGTACACATATCATATGTATACACATAGTATGAAGTGCATACAACTCAAATACTTTTGACTTGTACACACCCATATAATATATATGTAACTAGATCAAGATGTAGAACATTTCTAGCACCCCAGAAAGCTCTTGCCTGCCCCTTCCTAGTCAATAGCCACCTGCCCCACCACAGCAAACCACGATTCTGATTTCTGTTACCATAAAATTAGTGTTGCCTGTTCTTATACTTCCCTTCAGTGGAATCGTAGTGAACAGTTTATAGTGTCTGAGTTCTATTATTTATTATGTCTGTGAGAGCCATCCATATTTTGTTTGTAACAGTACTTTGTTCTCTTTTATTACTATGTCATAATTCTTGTGTGAACGTCCCACAGTTTATTTATCCATTCTATTTGTTTTAGCATTTGGGCTGCTTCCAGTTTTTTTGCTGTCATGAATGAAGCTACTGTGAACATTCTTGTTTGTGCTTTTTGGAAGACATGTATGTGCATTTTTGTAGAACGTGTTCTTAGGAGTGGCATTTTTGGGGTCATAGGGTAGATGGGTGTTTAGCTTTGAAAATTTTTGCCAGTCAAATGTCCAAATGGTTGAGTCTACTGTCCCACTAACAATGGACAGGAAGTGTTCCAGTTGATCCACTCCTGTGCCAGCATTTGGTATAATCTTTTTTGGTTCATGTTGGCCATTCTGGTGAAAGTGTGATGGACTTAATTTATATTTTCCCAATAAGCAACAGTGTTGAGCACCTTTTCATATGCTTGTTGACCGTTTAGATAACATCTTTTTTAAAGTAATTATTCAAATTTTTTGCCATTTAAAAAAATCTGATAAAATATACATAACATAAAATTTGCATCCTAACCACTTTTTAGTTCAATGGTGTTAAGTATTTTCACACTACTGTGCAATGTGAATGAATCTCCAAAACTATTTTCATGTGCATTAAATAACTCTTTATTTCCCTTTCTCTTCTCCTAGCCCCTGGAACCACCATTCTTTCAGTCTCATGAATTTGACTATCATGTTATTGGAATCATATAGTATTTGTTTTTATGCAACTTTCTTATTTCACTTGGAATAATGCCCTCAAGGTTAACCCATGTTGTAGAATGTGTCTGAATATTTTTTTTCCTTTTAAGGCTGGATAACATTCCATTGCATGTGTATACCACATTTTGTTTATCCATCCATCTATCTATGAACATTTGGGTTGCTTTCACCATTTGGCTATTGTGAATAATATTGCTATGATCATGGGTGTACAAATATCTCTTTGAGATTCTGGTTTTAATTCTTTATCAGAGTATATACCCAGAAATGAAATTGCTGTATCATATGGTAATTCTATGATTAATTTTTTTGAGAAATCACCATACCGTTTTCTGTAGAGGCTGCACCATTTTGCATTCCCACCAGCAATATACAATAATTCCAATATCTCCAGATTCTCATCAACACTTATTTTCTGGGGTATTTGTTTGTTTGTTTTGTAGTAGCCATCTTATTACATATGAAGTGGTATCTCATGGTTTTGATTTTTATTTCCCTATTGAGTAACAATGTTGAGCATCTTTTCATGTGCTTGTTGGCCATTTGTATATCTTCTCTGGAGAAATGTCTATTCAATTTCTTGTTTTTAACCTGGTTGTTTGGTTTTTGTTTTAGAGTTGTAGGAGTTCTTTATATATTCTGGCTATTAACCTATTCTGGAGGTTGCCTTTTCCCTCTTTTGATTATATCATTTGAAGCACAATAGTTTTAAATTTTATGAAATTCAGTTTATCTGTTTTTACTGTGGTTGCCTGCTTTAGTGTCATATCTAAGAAATCACTGCTGAATCCATATCATGAAGCTTTTCTTCTTTGTTTTCTTCTAAGTTTTATAGTTTTAGCTCTTATCCATTTTGAGTTAAGTATATCTAAGTTAATTGGGTTGTCTCCCTTTTTAAAATTCATTTTTAAGAATATTTATACTCTTGATGAGTCCTTTGTCAAATATATATTGCAAATATCTTCTCCCAGTCTGTGGTTTGTTCTTGGATTCTATTATTGATACCTTCTGATAAGCATACTTTTATTTTAATGAAACCCAATTTATTTATTCTTTCTTTTATGAGTATATGATTATGCTTTTTGTGAACTGTGTAAAAGATCTTCACTGGATCCAAGTTCATGAAGCTATGATGTTTCTGTATTTTCTTCTACAAGTTTTATCATTTAACTTTTTGTGTTCAGGTCAAACATCCATTTCACATTAATATTTGTGTATGATGTGAGGTAGGGGCCTCATTCATTTTTTTCATATATATATTACTTCAGCACTATTTATTGAAAAGATTATCATTTCCCCATCAAATAAAATAACACCTTAATTATAAATTAGGTGACAATATATGTGGGAGTTTGTTTCCTTACTCTCTTGCTTCCATTGTTGATTCTTATTTCTCCTTGTTTTGCTACCACACAATCAACTTTGTAGTAAGGTCTATAATTTGTGTCTGTTTTCCTGTTATTGACATGACATTGAGAAGGTCCATGTAACGCTTGAAGACTGAGTGAATAAGTGGGATGAACTTCAAAGTGATCATTATAGCTGCTGTACCATTGCTACTACAGTTATAACCACCCTACTTTGTGGGCAAGAGAGGTGGAGACCAAGAGGTGGAGACATGTAATCCCTACTTTTGTCATTGTTTACTTTTGGGATATATTGTATATCTCACCTAATCTCCCTGGTCATTTGTCCTTATATAATTTATTCGTGTGTGTGTGTGTGTGTGTGTGTGTGTGTGTGTGTGTGTGTGTGTTTTATAGTGTATTCTGTGTATTGCCCTTCACAGGAAACTGAAGAACCTTAACTACTTAGGAAGCTTATAGGCAGGTGTGCCTTTTGTACCACAGTCATTTGTGTAGAAAAAATGCCATCAAAGGCACAGCAAGAGACCTGCTGGAAACTGGTCACGGCAACAAATGTGGAGTGCAGGTCTTTCATGGACAACATTGATGAGAGACTGGCAGAATGTAAATGGCCAGAAAACAAGTGGCCTGTCCCTGCCCAACTCTCATTTCAGGCATTGTTCTTTCTTTCTTTCTTAAGCTTTTTCACCCACAGGTACTTCCTGCACCACCTAAGATAAGCCTGTGGAGTTAAGTTCAAACATTTGCCACATTCTCAGGGGTGTCCAGGAGCTTCTTTGAATCTTTACTGGGACCAGGTGGATATAAATAAATGATGAGATAGGTAGATGTATAGGTAACTAGATTTATAACAATAGATAACAATAGATCAATGAACTACAAGTATCTGGGTTTCACCAGATCTTTGTTGAATCAAGATTATAGTCCCTGATCTCAGTTCATTTTCAGACTCAATGAGAATAAGACTTACACACTGTTGAAACATTTCTAGATGAAAGGGGGGGGGAAAGTTCTTAACAAAACCAGCCACGTGATGGGAAGGAAGGCTGCTAGTCCTGTCCAAGAGGTTGGTGTGACCCCCAGCTACCTTGAGGATATCTACTGCAGAGGTCATCTGATGGCCATAGCTCTGCCATTGCAGGCTTGGTGATTTTGTGCTTCCGTTTTCTCATCTGTAAAATGAGTATGATAATAGTCCCTGCCCCATAGTTAGTGTGTTAACACTAACAACAGCCCAATACATATTGAGTTCAGCTGTCCAGACTAGACACATGCATTGGTTTGGACCATCTTTGCCTGAGTTATCACAACCACAAATAATCAGGGCTGCATCTGGGCTTCCGAGGGTCTAGCAGAGTGGAGTTCTGGCTGTATTGTTGCTTGGTCTTGACTGTGAAATGTGGTCCTGCTTTCCTCAGGGATGTTGCTGGAAGCTTTGTCCCCCCAAGGGATCTCAAGTCCACCGTGGCCCCTGGGCTGTCTAACAGGAAGACAAAAACCAATCTCTTAAAACTTGCCTAGGACAGCCTAGCTTTCTCTTCGCTATGAATAGAATTTACTTTTCAACCAGTATGTAGAAATTTCAAGCCCTGGCTGAGTCTTAGGATTGAGAGGGAGGGGAAGGGGGGAAAGTGGGAATTCAGAAACCGCAGTCACCCCAGGGAAGTGATTCGGGAGCCTCCCAAACAGTGAATAATCCACCACTCATTATTGGTGGGGAAAACATTTATCAGGAAACCCAATTCTGAGCAGGGTCACATCGAGTGATTTGCACATGGGAGGAGGCTTTGGTGCGAGTGCAGATGGATGCAGTTAACTGGGAAGACTTCCTGGAGGAGCTGGGGTGCTGGGAAGAAAGGCAGAATCCATCTGGGCCCTTCTGACCAAGGCCAGCACTCTTGGGGGTTTTCTAGGCAGTGGCCTGCGCTCTGGGTTTGCATCATACCTCTGCCCTCTCTTGTATTACCTGAAGCAATTAGCCTCACCTCTTTGAGCCTCAGTCTTCTCATCTGCTTAAAGGGGATTGTGTGAGGGTTAATATGTGAATGTTTAGTATAGATTGGGCACATGGTAGATGGTCATTTAGGTATTTTTAAAATATTTTCAGTATTAGACTCAGTGCCAGGCACTGAAAATACGAAGATGAATAAGGCCTACTCTCTGCCCAGTCGAGAGGGAGACAAGTTTCCCGGGAAGACACTGATGATGATTAACCCGCAGACCTGACCCACAGCAGATATCTCAGGCTGGTCAGGGAAGCAGCACTATTTGATCTATGGCATTGGTGGACAACTGGCAGCAGTGGGAGGGAGGGTCAGCGAGTGGGCAGCGCCAATCCAGCTAAGGCGGGTGCTAGGGCACATCCCCCACCACCCACCCCACCCCCTCGGTTGCCCCACTGGTTGCCCCACAGATCAGCCCTGATCGCCGGCCAGGCCTAGGGACCCTACTCATGCACAAATTTCATGCACTAGGCCTCTAGTAATTCAAGAATTAACTCTTTCAGGTATTCATAACTCTAAACCTACTTTTGCCTCACCCTGTATAAAGGATAAATACCGCCAATATAAAAAAAGTTTACATAAACAGATAAGAAAAATATAATTCATTAGAAACATAAACAAATTCTTCTTATAAAATAATTCCCTGAAGGAAATAGTTAATTAATTTACGCAAAGTTCTAAGCCTCCCTGGAGATCAAGAAATACAAATTTTTTAAACATAAGAGGCTATTGTGGTCGGCAGAAAGTGACCCTCAAAGAGGTCCACATTCTAATTCCTGAAATCTGTAAATATATCTTGCCTTTCATGGCAAAGGTGACTCTGTAGGAGTGATTAAATTAAGGATCTGGAGATGGGGAGATCATCCTGGATTATCCAGGAGGGCCCCACATAATCACAAGAGTTTTTACAAGTGAAAGAAGGAGGCAGGGCAGTCCGAGTTAGCATCATTCATTGTGGGAAGAATGCAGCAAGCCATTGTTGGCCTTAAAGCTGGGGAGGGCCACGAGCCAAGGAATGCAGGTGACCCCTAGAAGTTGGAAAAGGTGAGGAAATGGATTTCCCCCTAGAGCTTCCAGAAAGAAAAATGGTCATGCCTTGTTTTTAGTCCAGTGAGACCCATTTCAGACTTCTGGCCTCTAGAACTGTGTGATAAATTGTATTGTTTTAGCCACTAAGTCTATGGCAATGTGTTCCAGCAGCAGTAGGAAACAAGTTCAATGATTGCATATTAGTAAATATTAAAGACATTGGTTGTATTCCTGGTAGAAAAAATTCAGAGAAACAGTCCTCACACACAATTGGCATGTAAACTGGTGCTTTGCGGGGAGCTATTTGTCAGTACCTATCAAAAGTTTAAGATGCATTCCCTTCTTGGAATTTATCCTTGCGTGAGTATGCAGAGGATATTCTTTGTAGTGTTTCTTGGAATAGAAAAAGCTGAAAACAACCATCATGGGCTTCAATACAGGACTGGCTGAATTTTAATACAGCCCCAAGTAGGTGAACCTCCATATCCTTGTGTACACTATATTTTCTTAATTTACATAAAATCCAGCATATGCACATTATTTATATATATATATATATATATATATATATATATATATATATGCCTTAGGATGTTGGAAAGAGCATATTAAATTAACTATAGGTTCTCTGAAGAAGGACATGTGGGGAACAAGGGGCTGCTACCCACCTTAGCTTGCATAATCAAGGCCTGGGATAATGCCACCAGGATGGACTCCCCAACATTAGCCGGGCTCCCCATTTCTCCTGTCCAGCAGCCAGAGCGAGGTTAGGACATACATTAAAAGGCCTCCTTTGCTGTTAAGCCCCTAGATACCTGAAGATACAGCAATATCCCTGGGCCAAGCCAGTGCTCCTATAGAACAGAGAGCCACCTACGGCAGTGCCCACAGACTAGACTGTCCTGTGTCATAGTGGGCATTGATTCCTTGGGGCAGGAGTTGAACCCCGGCGAGAGGTTGAGAGACACAGGACAGTCTAGCTCTGCCACCATCACTGTGCAAATTTTAGGAAAAATCACATCATCCTTCTGGGCCTCTGTTTTCTCATCTGTCAAGTAAGCAGATTGGCCTGGATCAGCAATCTCTAAAAATCCATTAGGAAGCAGTGTGATTTAAGTCCTCCTAACAAAGATGGAAAGTGTATATCAGGTACCCCAAGTCAGCACTTGTGCCTGGTTTGGGTCTCAAAGTAAAACCTGGTTGTAAGGGTAACCATTTGTCCCAGCTAGCCTGGGACAGGCCTGGTTTATTCCTATTGCTCCTCCCCAATCATTAGTAATGCCTCTTTCACTCTCAAATGTGCTCTTTCACTCATCCAAATGTGTTTGAATAACATCTTACATGGCCCCTCTGCTGAAGTGAGGTTTCCCTGCCATACCACAGTGGCCCTGCGACCAGAGGCTGCCTTCCCTGCCTGAGTCAGGTGAGGACTTTGACTGCTCAGAGAATAGCTTCCAACAGACGAAAGTCAATCACTGCATTTGTAGGAGGGACATCAATTGAAGACTCGGGTGATTTCATACATTCACTGCCCCTGTACCAAAAGAAATAACCAAAGGGTTATTTTCAAGCAACACTTTGCTTCCTGCAAGGAACTGAGATAGTTCTTCATCTCTGGCTTATAAGAACTCCATAATGGATCCCATCTCTCCTTTCTCCTTGGCTGCCGGGAAGCTCATATATTTGTCTGGCTGAACCCTAGAAACACTGTGAACCCTTAGGATCGGTATACCAGTCTTCTTTCCATCCCTCCAATCCCAACTTCCTGCCTTATTTACATGTTCCTTTGTTCTGATCTGTTATTTTATGTAAAGTTGCTTTTTTATTTCTAGTTTGTCATTCTTTTATACATTTTTATAAAATTTTGCTATAGTTCTCTTGAATTCTTTGTAGACCCAAGATGGAAAGGACACACAAAAGGGGTAAATTTATAGTGTGCATTTTTTAGCTAATAGATCAGTCCACCTGCTCCTCCATGTCACTGTGTCTGAGGGCCTGCCATCTGACAATTATTGGAGTCTCTCAGACTTGTTGAATTTCTGAGTGCCCCGTGAAAGTGCAAAGAGTGAACTCTTCAAGTCTACCCCAGAAAACACTGGTGAAAAACAGGGCAAGGGTGTGTGAAAGGAGCCCGCGGTCAGGATGCTGGGGGCAGAGCATGCTTACAGGAGGAGGTAGGCCAGGGAGACACTGGTCATTCCCCTAGGCCCTCACCCAGGGGATGGACCAGGAGATGGACACCTGTGGGTGTGTGGGAAATGGACTCCAACCACCGGGAATCCGGTTCAAGTGCCAGCCCTGCCTCTTAGGAACATGGGACCTGAGCAGGCCACTTCCCCTCTGTGGTCCCCAGTTCCCTCCACCGAAAAGAAAGGTTGGCTGAGAGGGAGTCCACAGTGACGTCCAGCTTTGAAATGCTGACCGTGCTGCTTGGAAGAAGGGCCTGAGATGCACTTTGGAGCCCAAGAAGCCTAGACTGCCCGATTTCCGGCTAGCCCTGAGAGGGTGCACCCACTCAGAATAACTTTGTCCCTTGGCTTGGCAAGCACTCCCTTCTGGGGCACTTTCTTTAAAAGCTGCAAAGCTGGAGGAACCTGCCAGGGTGATCCTCCAGCTATTGCTGGGCAGCTCAGGTAGCTGTGCTGTGTCAGACGATGAGCACCCACAGCGAGGGCAGTGGCTTTAGCTTCTCCATGAAATGCAGGCTGCAGAGGTGGGTTAGCAGAGGAGCAAAAGCCATGACTGATGCCCCTCCTGGACACCTTCAGAATCCAGAGCCAGAGAGAATAAAACCTGAGGACCGTCTGCCTCTTGGAAAGCTCATCCCTGAATACCCACCAGCACTTCCTCCCGTAACAACCAGCCTTTGTCCTGTGGCATCCATGTCCGTTACCGGGTTGGACCCTCTGCAGGCCCGAGGCATCGCTGAGGCATGAACTGTTATCCATTTCCTAGGTTAGACAGTTGATCCTTAGGGAGTTAAAACCCTCTAGGAGGCACTCACAGAGCAGACTAGAGCCCAGGCTTCTTGGTCCTCAAAGGCCTGAACACCAGCCCCAGAAGCACAGCTGACATTCGACTCAACCAACAACAGTGTGAATGGAGGTGAGGGATGGATGGGGAGGGCCTGGCCGTTCAGAGCCAGGGGGCGTGGGTTCTGTTTGAATCTCCCTGGTTAACCTTCTAGGGATCTCACTGAGCTTCACAGTCGGAGCTGCCCAGGCTGTGGACGAGTCGCAGTAACCCTCTCTTCTCTTGTGTTGTGTCCTGTGTGTGTGTTTGTCATGTAGAAGCGCGTGAATCCCCTCCACGGCTCTGGATCTCCCACACGGGACTCAAGGAGAAGAGGCTGGACGGAGCCACCCACGGCATCCAGCGCGGCTCCTCTCCGCCAGGACCAGGGATGACTGGGCCATGCACACCGCCGTCGCCGGCCGTCGGCACTTCACATAGCACACAGGGGACTCCTGGGGGACCCCTCGCCACTGCCAACTGAGACGACACGATGGCAGCACTGACGCCCCTCATGACATTTCCACGACAGACATTCAGGCAGAAGGTGCTGGCGCATTTTCTGTCTGCAAAGTAGAGGGCCATGCCTCACCCACGTGAATAGCTCAAGCCCCCATGACTTGCTCTGAGGCTGCTCACAACCAGTGACACTTGCAAAAAACAAAAAACAAAAAACCCGACACCGTCCTGGGCTTGGCTTCCTCCGCTCTTGACCAATGTGGTTGAAGCCGGACGTCTCACCGGGACACTTGGATTCTCCGTAAATGCAGCCTGCCCTGCCCCTCCCTGAGTAGCACCGGCAGTCTCTGTGGAGGTCATGGATCCTGAACAAAGTGTCAAGGGCACCAAGAAGGCTGAGGGAAGTCCCCGGAAGCGGCTGACTAAAGGAGAGGCTGTTCAGGCCAGTGTTTCGGCCAGTGCCCCGTTCCCAGGGGGCGGCACAGGCACTACCCCCGAGGGTTCCCTCCAAGATCGCCCAGCCCCGCAGCCCTTCCCGGGCCCCTCGCCGGTTCTTAGGGAAGGCTCTCAGGAGAAACCGGGCCAGCAGCAGAAGCCCCTGCCCACGAGGCCCTCCATCGAAGCCTCCGTCCACGTCTCCCAGCTTCCACAGCACCCTCTGGCACCAGCATTCATGTCGCCTGGCAAACCTGAGCACCTCCTGGAGGGGACCACGTGGCAGCTGGTGGACCCCATGAGACCTGGACCGTCGGGCGCCTTCATAAGCACCGTGCTCCCTCCTCAGAGCCAGCTCCTCCCTCCCCATGCTTCCATCATTCCCGCCGAAGACCTGTCCGGCATCCCCAAAATCTTATTGCCCCGTGCCTCCCAGGTCCCCTTGAAGCCCACAGAAGAGGCCCCCAAGAAGGAGAGGAAACCCCAGAAACCAGGCAAGTACATCTGCCAGTACTGCAGCCGGCCCTGCGCCAAGCCCAGCGTGCTCCAGAAGCACATCCGCTCGCACACCGGCGAGAGGCCCTACCCCTGCGGCCCCTGCGGCTTCTCCTTCAAGACCAAGAGCAACCTCTACAAGCACAGGAAGTCCCATGCCCACCGCATCAAGGCCGGCCTGGCCTCGGGAGCGGGCGGCGAGCTGTACCCCCCAGGGCTGGAGATGGAGAGGATCCCGGGGGAAGAGTTCGAGGAGCCCACCGAGGGAGAGAGCACCGACTCGGAAGAGGAAACAACGGGCACCGGTTCGGCTCCCCCCGCAGAGCTGTCCCCCAGGCCCAAGCACCCGCTCCTGTCCAGAGGCCTGTACAGCTCTGGGAGCCAGGGCTCCAGCCACGAGCGCAGCTCCTTGTCCCAGTCCAGCTCTGCCCCGTCGCTCGAGGACCCCGCTCCCTTCGCAGAACCCTCCTCCGAGCACCCCCTGAGCCATAAGCCCGAAGACACCCACACCATCAAACAGAAGCTGGCCCTCCGGCTGAGCGAGAGGAAGAAGGTGATCGACGAGCAGGCGTTCCTGAGCCCGGGCAGCAAGGGCAGCACCGAGTCCGGGTACTTCTCCCGCTCGGAGAGCGCCGAGCAGCAGGCCAGCCCGCCCAACACCAATGCCAGGTCCTACGCCGAGATCATCCTGGGCAAGTGCGGGCGCATCGGGCAGCGGCCCGCCATGTTGGCTGCCACCTCCACCCAGCCGCTCCTGCCCCTGGCCTCCGAGGACAAGCCCAGCCTGGCGCCTCTGTCTGTGCCCCGGACGCAGGTCATTGAGCACATTACCAAGCTCATCACCATCAACGAGGCCGTGGTGGACACCAGCGAGATAGACAGCGTGAAGCCCCGGAGGAGCTCGCTGTCCCGGCGCAGCAGCATGGAGTCGCCCAAGTCCAGCCTCTACCGGGAGCCCCTGCCGGCCCATGGCAGCGAGAAAGCGAAGCCCGAACCTTCGTCGCTGATGAGCCTCCAACACCCGCCCAGCACCGCCCCCGCTGTGCCTCTGCTGAGAAGCCACTCAATGCCTTCTGCCGCCTGCACCCTCGGGACCCCCCACCACCCCTTCCGCGGTAGCTACTCCTTCGACGACCACGTCGCCGACTCCGAAGCCCTGAGCCGCAGCAGCCACACGTTGACCTCCCACCCCCGGATGCTCAAGCGCCAGCCGGCCATCGAGCTACCTTTGGGAGGGGAGTATTCCGAGGAGGCTGGGCCAAGCAGCAAGGACACAGCAGCCCCCAAACCCGCGGACGAGCCAGAACCCAAGGAGAGCGAACTCACCAAAAAGACCAAGAAGGGCTTGAAAACGAAAGGGGTGACCTACGAGTGTAACGTATGCGGTGCTCGGTACAAGAAGCGGGACAACTACGAGGCCCACAAGAAGTACTACTGCTCAGAGCTTCAGATCCCTAAGCCGGCGGTCTCCGCAGGTGCTTGTCATGTGTCTCTGGAAGCCGAGAAGGGTCCGGCCGAGCAGGAGCCCTGGTCCCAGGTGATGCATTATAAACTGGGGGCCACCTTGGAGCTCACACCACTGAGGAAGAGGAGGAAAGAGAAGAGCCTTGGGGACGAGGAGGAGCCGCCTGCCTTTGAGGCGACCAAAGGTCAGTTTGGCAGCCCCAGGCCATCTGATGCGGCTCGGAGCCTTCCCCCTGAGGCCACCAAGCCACCAGCAGAACCAAGTAAGTCAGCGCCCTCCCTGGAGGGAACCTCAGGCTTCCAGCCGAGGACTCCCAAGCCAGCGTCTGGTTCCGAATCGGGAAAGGAGAGGAGGACGACGTCCAAAGAAATTTCTGTCATCCAGCACACCAGCTCCTTTGAGAAGTCAGACTCTCTGGAGCAACCCGGTGGCTCGGAAGGGGAAGACAAGCCTACGGCCCCAGCCCCGTTCTCCTCGCCCCCGCCCACCCCGCACGGACGCCCAGCTCACTCCCTGCAGCCCAGGCTGGTCCGCCAGCCCAACATTCAGGTTCCTGAGATCCTGGTGACCGAAGAGCCCGACCGGCAGGACACAGAGCCCGAGCCGCCCCCGAAGGAGCCCGAGAAGACAGAGGAGTTCCAGTGGCCCCAGCGCAGCCAGACCCTCGCCCAGCTCCCCGCAGAGAAGCTGCCACCCAAGAAGAAGAGACTGCGCCTGGCACAGATGGCCCAGTCCTCGGGGGAATCCAGCTTCGAGTCCTCCTTGCCTCTGTCCCGCAGCCCAAGCCAGGAGAGCAGTGTCTCTGTGAGTGGGTCTAGCCGCTCTGCCTCCTTCGAGAGGGACGACCACGGAAAAGCCGAGGCCCCCAGGCCATCGTCCGACACACGCTCCAAACCCTTGGGCACGCACATGCTGACCGTCCCCAGCCACCACGCACACACCCGAGAGATGCGGAGGTCGGCCTCGGAGCAGAGTCCTGACGTTTCCCATTCGGCCCACATGACCGAGAGGCGCAGCAAATCGTTTGACTGTGGCAGCTTGTCCTTGGCAGGCCCTTCTGCCCCGGCCCCGGTGGCTCCAGCTGCCCCCACAGCCCCTGCAGCCCCAGCGGCCCCTCCAGAGAGAAGGAAATGCTTTTTGGTGAGACAGGCCTCCCTGACCAGGTTTCCAGAAACAGAGCTGGAGGCCACCCCCATGGGAAGACAGGAGAGTGAGGAGCCAAAGCCCTCATCCAGTAAAACTGTGGCCAAAAGCTCACTGCCCCAGGTTTCCTCAGCGGCCATCTCACACTCTGGGCACCCGGGAGGCAAAGGCCAGGTGCAGGACAGACCCCCACTGGGGTCCACTCCGCCCTTCACAGAAGCACTGCAGGTGCTCCACCACCCCATTGCCCAGCTGCCCCTGCATGAGAAACCATGTCTGCCCCAGCCCGTCTCCCTTTTCTCCTTCCAGCACCTCTTGCAGCACGAGCCAGGACAGTCTTCAGAATTCTTCTCCTCCCATTCCATGTCCAGCCTCCTCTCCTCACCGTATTCCATGCCCCCAATTCCTCCCTCCTTACTTCAAGCCCCGCCATTTCCTCTCCAACCTACTGTTTTGCATCCAAGCCAGCTTCACCTCCCCCAGCTCATGCCTCACCCTACCAGCATCCCCTTCCGGCAGCCCCCTTCATTTCTCCCCATGCCATACCCGTCCTCCTCAGCACTCTCTTCTGGGTTTTTCCTGCCTCTCCAATCTCAGTTTGCCCTTCAGCTCCCTGGCGATGTGGAAAGTCATCTGCCACAGATTAAAACCAGCCTGGCCCCGCTGGCAACAGGAACAGCTGGCCTCTCCTCCAGCACAGAGTATGGCAGTAACATCCAGCTGCCCCCCTTGCCTCCCCCATCCAGCTCCTCAGTGCCCATATCAGCCTCTCCATTGGCCCTGCCTGCCTGTCCCAATAACATGGTGTCCCTGGTTGTACCCGTCCGAATTCAGACCAACATGCCATCCTATGGGAGTGCCATGTACACCACCCTCTCCCAGATCCTGGTCACCCAGTCCCAAGGCAGTTCATCAAGTATAGCTCTCCCTAAGTTTGAGGAGCCCTCATGTAAAAGGACGACAGTGTGTGGGGCAGATGTGTACGAGGTCGGGCCTGGGTCAGTTGGAATAAGTGAAGAGCAGAGCAGAGGTTTCCAGTCTCCATACCTGAGAGTGCCTGTGACATTACCTGAAAGAAAAGGCACTTCCCTGTCATCAGAGAGTGTCTTGAGCCTGGAGGGGAGTTCATCGACAGTGGGGGGAAGCAAACGTGTCCTTTCCCCAGCTGGCAGCCTTGAACTTACCATGGAAACCCAGCAGCAAAAACGGGTGAAGGAAGAGGAGGCTTCCAAGGCAGATGAAAAACTGGAACTGCTAAAACCATGCAGTGTGGTGCCTACCAGCACTGAGGATGGCAAGAGACCAGAGAAATCCCCCATGGGTAGCCAGAGCCAGGTCAGGAGGGAGCTAGAATTGCTGTCCAGCTTGCCCACAGATCCATCTGACCCAAAGGAAATTACTCCCCTTCCTCACCCTACACTGCCCCATGTGACAGCTCCAGGCTCAGAGGCTTTGAAGGAATATGTGCAACCATCTGGTAAACACCACCGAAGAGGATTGCCCACCCTGAGTGTGAAGAAAGAAGATTCCAAGGATCAACCTGACCTCCCTTCACTGGCACCTCCCAGCTCACTTCCTCTGTCAGAAACATCCCCCAGACCAGCCAAGTCTCAAGAAGGTACGGACTCAAAGAAGGTACTGCAGTTCCCCAGCCTCCACACAACCACTAATGTCAGTTGGTGCTATTTAAACTACATTAAGCCAAATCACATCCAGCATGCAGATAGGAGGTCCTCTGTTTACGCTGGTTGGTGCATAAGTTTGTACAACCCCAATCTACCAGGGGTTTCCACTAAAGCTGCTTTGTCCCTCCTGAGGTCTAAGCAGAAGGTGAGCAAAGAGACATACACCATGGCCATAGCTCCGCATCCTGAGACAGGAAGGCTCGTGCCATCCAGCTCCCACAAGCCCCGCATGACAGAGGTAAGCTCAATCTTATCTTTTTTCTCCCCACTGATTTTTAAAGTCTTTGATGAGCTTTTAAAGCCACATTTTACTCAGGTCCCATTTGCAGAGCTAGTGCCAGATGAGTGGGTAGATTTTGTCTCTGTCAGCTGGGTCTGGTCAACTTACCAGGAAACATTTATTGGGTTCCTTTGTCAGTGTGTCCCTCATGCAATCAGAATAGATACATTTCAGTGAAGTAAACTTTAAAGTGATACTGCTTTCCCATTGGCTGCTATTGTAAAATCACAAACACAATCTCAGCCAGGAAAAAAACAATTCTCCAAAAGACTGGAAAACTTGACTGATGGAAATGCCTACAATAATTATAGAACTTTATGTCAATCCATCGTATGTTTTTCCTGTCCTGTTAGTCTTCTCCTGCTTTTCTTATACTCTATATCTACTGTTTCTGTTCTCTGACACAACTTGAAATATTCTTATTTCCAGAGAGTCTAGAATTTGACACAAATCCTAATATAGTCTTTTCTCTAGGATAACAGCTAAACCTGGGATGCAATTTCCCTCTTTACCAATAGGTGGCAATGTCACTTAGAGCTTGACCCATCTACGCTGTGTGGTAGCACCTAGCCCCACTAAGGGTACAATTTACTTTCATTGCCTCTGACCTGAGGTTGCATCCATCAGGAAATATATAAAATGAATGAATCCCTACAAGCTCAGTAAGTTTGACATTTGATAGATGGCACCTTCAGACCCTGACAAGGCTGCCCAAGGACTCAGGCCATGATGTTTTATGCTGACTTGGCATTTGTGAAATATTATAATAATTGGTCTGTTGATTGAGCAGCCTCACTGTGCCAGGCACTGTGCTTGCCCTTGAATCCACTCAATGCTCATCTCCACTTCTGAGATAGCAGGATCATCTCCATTCTACAGATGAGAATTAGAGGGTGAGAAAGGGCAAGGTCACATGGCAAATATTTGGCAAGCCTAGAATTTGAACTCAGATCCATCTGACTCCAAAAAGTCTACTTTACTTTTTTCAATTATTTGAGGAAAGAAAACCTTAAAGTGTGTCCTCAGGTGCTTTAGCCAAATCAGGCAGAAATCTACTAAACTAAATTCATATTATAGACAAATGAACAAAATCATGTTCTATAACTTTCCTATATTCATACTCTCCTCTTTATCCTTGAGTAAATTTTGTGCATTTGAATTTGTTTTTAGATCAGCTGGATATTCTCACAAGACTGTTTCCCAAATTTATTCTCTAAATGCCCATGTCAATCTACAGACATCTCTAAATGAGATTTCTACTTTTGCAATAAACATCATTACTGACTTGCTCTCCAGTTTCTTTTAATAGCTACATGTACTCCCCTGACACTGTTGTAATTATGTTTATACTTATAACTATTGATACTTGTGCAATCAGGTACTGTGCTAAACTTTACTTTTATCCCCACAACCACCTTGTAAGTTAGGGTACTCTATGACCATGTTATGGATGAGGAGGCAAAGCACAGATAAGTTAGGCAACTTTCACAGGGCCACAGAGTGAACGGCAGAGCCTGGATTCAAAGCTAGATCTCATTCCAAAGCCCTCTCGGATGGTCTGGACTGCCTCTCTGTTTTAATGACCGGATATTAAAAGGCCATTCAATAAAAAGGAAGAGTTAATTTGGCTTAATTGGATTGGGCAGTCATCAGATTGAAATTTGAAATTCTTAAAATGAGGTGAATCCTGCAAAAAAAATTTGGAATATTTCACTTGGCTCGCTGGCATGTTTCCTGCCAGCATGCAGGGGCACTCAGCTTCCCTGGTTCTTAGCCAACTGCCTTTCTGCTCAGCCCCATCACATGCTGTTGGGGCAGGTGTGGTAGCTGGCATGGGGACTGCAATTCTTATATTTTCCCAGCACCAGGACATACAGTTGCTTCTCCCGCTGGCTGTAAGCAGTGCAATTTCTTTATGACAGTGGCATGAAGTAGCATGATAATCTCATTCTCGACACTGCAGGCTCCAGCTGCCAGCCCAGCATCAGGGCTCCGTATTCAAGGGTGGGCCACCCCCTGCTGCTATTCGGGGGGTCTAAACAATATATTCTCTTTTGACAAGGGCTTGGAAAGCCTGACCGTCTGTTTGTGAAATAAGCCACAGGGTCCCATGAAACACATTTTCACCATATACCACATTACTACAAAAATTGAGTTCATTTCATCAATTTATCAGAATACAAATGCTTCCCCCTTTGCAGAAAGCAACAAGTTAATATGAAATAATAATAGCATTTAACTCAGAAACAAATGACAGGCTCACCTGAGTTTCGTAAGCAAAACTAGGGTGCTCTGAGTCAGTCCCAGGTCAGATATAAACTGAGGAAACCCAGATATCAAAGGCAGTATGTGTGAGCAGGAGAGAGTGTCCATGTTGGTCATGAGGTCCTGAACCAATCGATTGTGCCTCGGGCACTGGAGGAAAACAGATCTTTCCTAATGGAATTGCCGGGTCTCACTTATCTAATTAAAGTGTTGCATGAGATAAAAATACAAATAAAAATATGTCCTCATCCAGCCAGCTCTCGCCACTAAGGCCTGTGGAAGAGAAAAGCTTCCCTCGATGAACAGCCCAGAGCCTGCCCACCCTCAGGTGCATGCCTTCAGTGCTCACACAGCCTCTCTAGCCCAGCTCTGGGAGGCCCTGTTGGTCAGGGCCTTCAGGAAACCTGCGTTCTGCTCCCAGCAGTGCCCTTCACCTGCTGGATGACCTTGACTGTCTGATCTGTAAAAGAGAATTAAACTAGTTCAGTGGTTGGCAAACCGCAGCTCGAAAGCCACTTGCAGCTCTTTGGCCTCTTGAGTGTGGCTCTTCCACAAAATACCACGGCGTGGGCGAGTCTATTTTGAAAAAGTGGCCCTAGAAGAAGTTTAAGTTTAAAAAAAAAAATTGGCTCTCAAAAGAAATTTCAATCATTGTACTGTTGATATTTGGCTCTGTTGACTAATGAGTTTGCCAACCACTAGACTAGTTCATCTCCACAAGCAGAGTCTTCATTTATTAGTGCAGCATTCCTTATGTGCCCTCACTGAGAGGCAGGCCCTGTTTTGGGTGCTGGCCTGACTGAAGGGGCCAAGATGAGCACCTGTCCCCAGCGCCTTTCTTGCCAGTGTAAAAGAAAGAGCGAACTGGTCTTCCCATGGAAAAGACCTGGCCAGAGTCCTCGTTGTGACACCGACTGACCCCATGGCCTTGAATAAGGGATGCCACCTCTCTGGGGTCAGCTTCTTTCTTTCTGTAAAGTGGGCTTACAGCACCTCTTCATGGGGCAGAGTGGAGATTAAGCCAACCCCGATTGAGTGTAAGCAAGCAATGCCATTGAAGACATCGTTCCCTTATTACCCATGTAACCGGCAATGGTTTTGTCCCTCCTGTGGTGGACCAGGTTCGCCTCCCTTCGCTGGTTTCCCTGGAAGGCCAGAAAGATGTAGCTAGAGTGGAGAAGGAAGAGGAGACAAGAGGGAAGCCCGAGGAGGATGCTCCCGCCTCCAAGAGAGGGGAGCCAGCGAGGGTCAAAATCTTCGAAGGAGGGTAAGAAGCACGTTTGGCTTGCAATGTCTGCTCCCTATGGAGTCAGAGGTCGCGCCCAGCTGGCCAGAGGGCTGGGGTGGACCCACCTGCATTCCGTCCGAGATGGTGAATGTCTCAGACGCAGGGCCGTGCCTCCCAGCAGATGCCACCACTGTGGGATGTGCAGGCCACCTCTGTTTGGGGACATCAGCTGCTCGGTGGGGGGTGGGCACACTGGGTGTTGCAGGCTGGTGGGCCTGAGTCTTTCTCCAGCCCCTCAGTGTGTCGGTGCCGGCAGGTTCCCAGTCCTGCACTGGGATTGATAGTGTGTCTCCCGGGTCTGCTCAGACTGCCTTTTTGGTATGTTCTCAAAAAGTCACCTGTCTGTCCAAACAGCCATCCTGGTACACCTGTGTCCCACAGGGCACTCACGCTCTGCCAACCAGGCGGTTTGCAGCGCCTTGTATGTGCCACATGTTTACACCAGCCTCTGTGCCAAGTGGCCAGGGTGTAAATAGTGGATGAGGGCTCATCAGTTGGTAAATATTTAGTATCTCATCCCTGGATTTCACCTTGGGAACCTAACGATGCAAACATCTCAGAACTCACAGTGGGCTCTGAAGGTGTGCCTTGTCTCAGATTGGCTTTGTGGGCGTTCTGTGCGAGCTGTGTTCTGTGTGGCCACATGTTTGCTCCCTGGGATGTGGGTGTCTGTAAGCGGGTCCCGTGGTGTCTGTCTTTAGGGTCCTGTGTCTGTGTCCCCAGTGTTCTCGATACGGCTCTCGTCTCTCCCAGTCCTAAAGGACAACGGCATGAGGAAAACTACCTCCCAAGGGTGGCAGCCCCCACCAGCACGCGGTCACCAGGGCCTGCAGTTCTCCAGCATCTGTAGGTGCCTAACTCACAAAGTCAGAGTGGGAGGTGCGGGTCCCCATGGGGCACCCTCCCGCGGCCCTGACCAGCAGGGAGTGTCCAGAGAAGGGGTGTTTGGAAATGAGACTTGGGGAGTTGGGTTGTCCCAGTGGCAGGGAGGGGGTCAGGGATGGCAAACACCCTGAAGTGTTGGGGCACCTCCCACTGGGGAGAAATGTCCTGGAGTTCTAGCAGCAGCTCCATTGAGAGCCACTAGTCCAAATGGCTTTAAACTCTGACTGGTGCTCCTTCCAAGGGAGGACCAGTGTCCTCCCTGCTATTTGGTTAGAGCGCCCTCGTGTGGCTCTGTGTCCTCACAGCATTGGGTCCTTGGAAGGCCATGTAGGAATTCATCCGATGGTACATCTGGACTTGCCTCCTTCCCTCTGTCCTTGCCTCCTTCCCTCTGTCCGTGGGGCCCAGGGCGGCTGGTGAGCGTGAAGAGCTGAGAGACAACAGCCTCCAAAATCCCGGTTCCCAGGAGGCTCCCTGTGCCTTGTCCCTCAGGGAGCCTGAGCTCTGGGAGGGCAGCTGGCAGGAGCCTCTCCCACCGCAGTTGGTTCATAGCTCCAGCTACTGGCTGAAGTCTTGGCCACAAAGTCTGCCTCCGGATGAAAGATGAAAGGTTACACCTGAGTGCCCTCTCCTCTTCCTACAGCCCGGGCATCGGTCCGCACTCCTCCCCACCCACCCTAGCCCCACCATCCCATTCAGGCTGTCAGTCCCAGCTCTGTTTCAGAGTCTGTCTCTCTTTCCAGGTTATCCGTGCCCCAGAGCAGCTCTCCCACTTACCTGTGTCCCACCCGTCAGTCCCCTTCTCCTCCCGCCGTTTCCTCCTCCGCAGAAGTGGGTAGTCACATAGTACTTTGTAGATGGTCAGAGGATGCTATGCCACCTGTGTAAAGGCCACATTTCTGGGCTCGGGGGATTTTATACTATTACGTCCATCTCTCCTGTCTCCCTCCAGGTTAATCTCACTCTGTTCTGTCACCTGTGAAAAATATCCTTATGCTCTCAACAGGTCACATCCAATTTTGCACTTTGGGGGATTAGGTGGTGTCACCGGTCAAACCCTCCTGCAACCCAGCTGTCCTCTCCGAGTCCCGCTGTGCCTCCCACCCCCACTGCATTCATGGTTCTCTTGGGGCTGGTATGACCCCAGGAGTGTTGGGGATGTGGGGTGAGCGTGTTTGGGTTATCACATAACGGGAGCACTTCTGGTATCTCATGGACAACCATCCATATAGCCAACCCGAGAACCACTGTCCCATCCCAATGTCTCAGGTGTCCCCCGCCCAAAACACCTAGTGAATCCTTCAGGCACACCCATCTGAGCTCCCAAGGTTTTGCCTCAGATTCATTTATTCCTTTTTTCTTTCTTTCTTTTCTTTTTATTTTTTAACACAGCAAGCATTGCGTTGCATTCCAGCACATTTGACAAGGGTGTGCATGGGGTTCTGCTCCTAGGAATCACTGAGTGATCTAGGCAGGGGGGTGGGAGGGGAGCGCCTGAGAGAGGAAGAGGGGGATGGCGACTTGTGTGCTGGCTCCTCAAGCTTCCCTCCCTCAGCTTCTGCTCCAGGCCAGGGGCCAGAGCAGCCCAGGGCCCCTCCTGCCTCGGACGCAGCGGGCAGTGCAGGCCTGCCATGTGCTGGTGAACCAGACAGACATGAGAGACAGCGCTGACGACTCCAGTGGGTTTAACCTAGAGCTGAACTTCTTTTCACTCAACAGTGTTTCTGAGATGTATCCCTGTTGATCCATAGAGATGTATGATGTCAATCCATGAAGATATAATTCATAGCGGTGAGATACAAAAGTGGACGCTGCATGAGCCCAACAATGACAAGTCTATTTATCGCTAGTCAGCTACTCACTAGTCACCTTATTCTCCTCCTTGACCTCCAACCCAGGAATTGATAGTTAGTTAACCCACCCATCAAGGAGGAGCTATTTATTCAGTGCTTTATGGGTGCTCTGTGCCAGAAGATATAGCCAGGCGGTAAGCTGCGATTCTGGCCTCCTGGTGCAGAGGACAGTACAAGTCTCGGTG
Organism: Pipistrellus kuhlii; assembly: GCF_014108245.1. Classification (NCBI taxonomy): domain Eukaryota; kingdom Metazoa; phylum Chordata; class Mammalia; order Chiroptera; family Vespertilionidae; genus Pipistrellus; species Pipistrellus kuhlii. The sequence continues at coordinate 166,963,374 of NW_023425515.1, read as the reverse complement.
CTGAGGTGTGGACTGCCAGTATTGGGAGGCTTACAGCAGGAAGGGACCCACCTGGGGCAGAAATAATCAGAGGGAGCTAGGCCTGGGAGGCTGGGTGAGATGGGGACAGGTAGGGAGGAAAGGTAGGTTGGTTGGCAGTCTGAGCGTAATGAGGACTCATGTACCTGGTCAGTTGGACTGATTTCTGCTGGCCTTGAGTGTTCTCTCTTGTCAATGTCATTCGTCTCCTTGATTTTAAACCTCATCACTGTCCCAAGGACACTAAATCTGGGTCTCCAGCTAGGACCTCACTCCTGAACCTAGACCCTTGCTTCTTCTGCCTCCTGGGCACCTTTGCCTGGGAGATCCAGGGCACCAAACTCAGCATGTGCCAACCTCACCCTCCCGATGTCACCAACAGCATCTTCTTCCACATCTAGATCTCAGACGATGCACCCCGCTCCTCATACTCAAAACCTAGTGTCATCTTGGATGCTTTCTTCTCCCCTGTCCTTCCTCTTCCTATTAGTCCCTAAATTCTGGTGTCTACACAAGGTGGTCCATGATTTGGATGTGGTTTCTTTTCATTCCATGTGCTGTGGCTCTGGTCTCCCTCTCTCCGGAGTCCCATGTTGGTACCCCTGAGTGTCTTTGATTGTGGTTCTGCCTGTGCCATGCCTCTGTTCCAGGGTCTCTGTGGCCGCCTCACCTATAGCATCTAGTGAGAGCTCAGCCTGCTCTTTCAGGCCCACCTCTGACCTGCCCCTGTGTGCTTCACCTCTGTGTCTGCTGGGGCTGCCCATTGCCAAACCCTATTCAGCCTTCAAAGGGCAGTACTCAACCTCTTTCCTAGCTAACCTCCTAGGTCCCTTCACACCCCTAGTTTTAATAATGTTGGTGCTAGAATCCATTCCTATCTTCCCCCGATCCCCTCCTGACTTGGATCCAAGGGCCATGCTTCGTGCACACCGTGTATGATTCCTATTTATTGCCTTGATTTCCCGGTGTACACACCCATCTCTTTCCCCGTCCACACCTGGGCAAAGCCTCCGTTTCCCAGGCAGCCTCTGGGAGGCCCCATCAGGAATGTGCTGGCTCTCTCGCCTTTGCCTTGGTCATTATAGAAGGGCTCCTTTGTCAGGAATGTTGTTTCCACATAGACAAAGTTATATTGTTCATTGAGGGCGGTGCCTATATTGTCCTAACTCAAGTTCACTTGTTGCAAGGAAAGATGGGAGCTCAGCCAAAAGGGCTGGTGTGGAAGAGGAACTTGATGGAAACTACCTGGATTCCAACAGTAGTCATCCAGGCCCAGCTGGGGGTGGGAGAAGGGGTGGGAGACATAGACCAGGCCAGCAGGGAGTGGGGGAGGATACCCATAAAGGAGGCCATGGACAGGGGCAGGGAAGGACTGCGTTTAGAGTGGCAGCCCATCCTTAACTTAGAATTGGAAAGCATAGCCGAAACCGGTTTGGCCCAGTGGTAGAGCATTGGTCTGCAGACTGAAGAGTCCCGGGTTCGATTCCAGTCAAGGGCATGTACGTTGGTTGCGGGCACATCCCCGATAGGGGGTGTGCAAGAGGCAGCTGGTCGATGTTTCTCTCTCATCGATGTTTCTAGCTATCTCTCTCCCTTCCTCTCTTTAAGAAATCAATAAAATATATTAAAAAAAAAAAAAAGAATTGGAAAGGAGGGCAATAGAACAGAAACCCAACAGTGGGCTGGGCCAGGGAGTGTGGGATAGGGTGACTCCTGGGCATGGGTTGCCTAGGACTGCCCCCAAGCCCTTCAGGCCTTTAGCAGAAAGATTCCATGCCAGACCCTGCCAACTTCATGACTCAGGTGCTGAGCTGAGGGAGGACCATCCTGTCAGAGGGCATGGATGCCATCCCTTCTCATGCATCCCAGCACACCCCAACACCTCACTCCAGCCACTGCCTCCCTGCTGATCATTCCACTCAGCATGTTCAGACTTAAACTATCCCGCCTTTAGACTATCCCCAAATAAAAATGTCCGATGTTAAACAGTCTAGTTAGGTTGACACTGCTGACCTAGCATCTTTCTCCTGGTGCTCAAAGGACTTCCCGGGGAACACTCGCTCCAGACGTTAGAGGAAGCTGGTTGTGTCACTAAGAAACCCAAGTCACTGACAGGGGAAGAAAAAAAAAGGGGGGAAAAAAAGAAAGACAATGTCAAAAGCGAAATGGGAAAGAAAGAAGACATATTGATTGCGGGGCAGACTGAGTGTCTGAGTAGCTGGGACCAGAGTCCCGGGAGCCTGAGGACTGTCAGGGAAGACCTAAATGCATCCCATTAAAATTTAAAGGAGGATCCATTCCTTCACCAGGCACTGCCTCCCCTTCCTGTAGGGGGTCTCAGGCAGCAGGGGCTCAATGCTGAGAGGAGGGATGCAGGAAGTGGAGTCCCCACCCCACACATGGTGGCCCAGAGGGCGGAGCTCAGCGGCAGCCAGGGTGTCCTCTGGGCTTGGACAGGACAGCGTGTGCCTGAGTCCCGCCTTCCATCCTACCCTGGAGTCAAATGGCAGCAGGAGGAAGCTGGCTTCTCCCCTTCTCTCCTGTAGGAGAAGCAGCCTTCTCTCTCTCTCTCTCTCTCTCTCTCTCTCTCTCTCTCTCTCTCTCTCTCTCTCTCTCTCTCTCTCTCTGTGTGTGTGTGTGTGTTTATTTTTATAAAAATTACACATGTGCAGAATTTGAGGATGCAAATCTTTCCACAACCTTTTTATGAAAAACAACAGCACCCTTTCTCTTCCCTGCATTTCCTCCCCCCCATGTCAGAAACCACCCCTTTCATCTCTTCTGGACTCACCTTGCCACCTCCACTTCTCTCAGCGATGTTTCTGGGTCACGGCTTTTCAGCTTTAGGCATTGAAAAGCCACACGAGAGCCTTTTCACCCTCCACATCCCCTCTCCCATCTTCTCGCCCTCTCATTAGAGTGGTACCCTGTGCAAGTCACAGCTAAGCCATGTCATGAACTCCGGCCACTTTCTCTATCCCATACAACTTTTCTATTTTCACTCTGGATACTAATTGTGTGTGTGTGTGTGTGTGTGTGTGTGTGTGTGTGTTTTCTTGGAAATTTTAGTTTGTAAAGATTGTCCCTCAAATAGCAATATCAGATGTTAACAGTCTAGTTAGGTGGACTCTCTGAACTGGCCTAGCATCTTTCTCTGAGTACTCAAAGGACTTTCCAAGTCTAAGTGAAGTTAGGACACTTCAGTGAAGCTAGTTTTCTAAGCTTCACTCAGTTCTCTAGCATCTATTACTGATTTGGCCCCCAAGTCCTCACCTCACCAGCACCTCCCTCGGGCATTCAGAAGCATCGGCTGCTCTGTGAATCCCATCTTGCTGACCCTCAGTCCCTTCCTGGTCAGCGGCTCCAGGCTCCACGGGCCTCGGCCTGGCACACAGCTACCCTCGCGGTCTCCCTGCGCCTCACCCTGAAATGCCCTTTCCTTGTGGGATCTCCTTTTTCTGGAAAGGATGTCCTCCCCTCCCTCAGTTTATTCCTCATTTTCACAAAGATTCCATGCCGCCCAGTCCCTCCACAGTGTGGTCTTTCTGAAAAAGGTCCAGGAGAGGTTAGTTTTCTGGCATTTACCGTGACTGACAATGCCGGGAAGGTCTTCACTGTCGCCATGGATTGAAGTGTAGGATTCACGTTGGGAATGACTTTTCATAGATTTTGAAGGCATTGCGCCCATGACATTGATCCATTCTCATTCCCATTTGATTGCAGGCTCGGGTGGAGGCTGTAAGCCAGGGGGGTCTTTGATGGCCGTGTGGACAGTAGTTCAGAAGGGAGAGAGGTGGACGTTAGTTCCAATTCTATAATGGGAGAAACAAGAGCAAAGAAGAAAAATGGCACGTGGGTTGTTGGGCAGATGGAGGGTCCGACTGAGGTTGAACATGAGCCCATTGGAGTTTATTAGCCGCAGATAACTGCAAATGTACCTTTGCCATCTTTGGGCATTGTTTGAAGTGGGGCCTCCAGGGAGGCACGGGGTGTGAGCATGGAGCTGGAGATGTGGGGAAGAAGCGTTTCCTCGTTCGCTTGGAGGAGGTGGGAAGGAGTTGGCCTTGGAGTTGGAGGCCTGACTCTGCCATTACTATGCCTGAGACCTGGGGCTCTTCCCGAACCTCAGTTTCTCATCCGCCGTGGGGTTTGGGTGAACCCTCTCTGACGTGACCTGTGGGATCCTTTCTGCTCCCATCATCAATGAGTTGTGTCAGCTCCGCGCTCAGCACTGGAGATGCTCTCGGAGACCAGAGACTGTCGGCAGGAAGGCCAGGGCGAGGCAGCCGTGGGGCTGCTATATGCCCCAGTCTCTCCCTGAGGAGAAGCTGGCCTTTCCTAAGGATCAGAGAACCCAACCCATGCTCACGGGCAGGGGCCCGCCTTGGGCAGGGGCCTTTGACGGGGTGCCCAGCCCAGAAGAGACAACTCGGGGGAGAGCTGGGGAGGATTTCCTTTTGTAGCACAGGGTTGGGTATTGCATATTGACTGGTCTGAACACACAGGTGAGGGGGTGAGATGCACAATTTATTCTAAAGTGGCCTCACAGCTTAGAATAAGGAGCAAATGGCTCTATCCCCAAGGTTTGGAGGAGGGGTCCCAGTGGGGGTCTGTTCCCCCAAGCATCAGCAGCTCCTTGCTGCCCAAGGCTGAAGGCCCAGCCCCAGGTGGCCTTCCAGCGACCGCATCTTGCCGCCTGGCATTTGCCAGGCCTGGCGCCTCCCATCGTGCTCCTTGAGGTCTCTGGGTGCCGTTCTTCCCTCTGGAGGTGCAGGTGCCTCTCGGGACCATGGTGAATGCCCAATAATACCAGGCATGTGGAAACACTTGCCCCGAGCTTGGCACATCCATCCCACCCACTGCTGGTCGGAGGGAATGAGTGGCATTGCTCACTGCCTGCCCTCCACAGGGAGCACCTCGCTCAGGTCAGCAGGAGAACCAGACCTGGGTTCAAATCCTGGCTCTTCTACAGATTAGAACATCACTTAACCTCTCTGTGGCTCAGTCTTCTGATCTGGACAATGAGAATAACAGTACCTAGGTGTTACAGTTGTTGAGAATGAAAGAAAGCCATGTTTGTGTAAGTACCTGACACAGTGCCTGGCTCCTAGTAAGGTGACCTCTTATTCGATCATGAATGATCCATATTTATGTGTATGATCACCTCTGCAAGGAAAGGGAACACTCCTGGCACCTCAGTGAGCGCTCTGTGGACGGGCACCGACTCTGAAGCCAGGTCCTCTGTGTGGGTCTGCCAGAGTGGCCGGCTGCTCTTGGTAGATCGTGTAACTGCTGTGTGCCTCCGTTTCTTCATCAGTAAGATGGAGACGATAACAGTAATTACATCTCAAAGGGTTTTCATGAGGACAAACTGAGATGCCACGTGTAAAAAACGTACAATGCTTGGCACATACTAATCACTTCCTAAAAGTCTAAAGTGGCTATTATTATGAAAGAGTCCCTAAAAATCGTTTGATCCAAACGCCTCACTTTGCTAATGAGGGAACTGGTCCAGAGAGGTATTAGCGCACCGCTTTACCCCTACACAAAACATACCAACAGGGGGAAGGGAGGAAGGGCTGTGTATGTGTGTGTGTGTGTGGGGGGGGGGGTTGCGCATGCGTGTGGTCCTTTGGCTCAAGAAGTCACACAGCGTGGACGGGTTGGGCGCCTCGGGTTGAGGAAGGTAGTCTCACACATGGTAGACCAGGCATGAGGAGTTGAGCCTGACCGGGCAGGGGAGCTTGGCTGTGGCCTGGGCTGGAAGAAACGCATTGAGGAGTTCAGAGGGGAGGGGATGTGGCATTGACAACTTGCTCTTAAACAGTCTCAGGGGGAAAAATAATTTGTTCCCTATATGTTCGATTTTGCTGTGTCTGTGATTGCGAAATAAGAACTAAAACAAACAAACAAACAAACAAAAACAAACAAACAAACAAAAAAAAACAGAGAGAGAACCAGTTTGGCTCAGAAGAAAGGAGTCCTGGGAGGCCAGGAACCAAGGGAGGTGTTTAACAGGCACAGATGCTGTCAGGGCCAAGAGAGGGAGCTAAGGGCGTCAGACCAAGGAAGGAGCGGGGCCGGAATTCGAAGCAGGATTTGGGGCCTGTGCAGTGGACCGGTGTCATCTGTCACCAGGGGTGGCCTGCAGACCACAGGATGGCCCAGCTGCCGGGATAGTTGGGGGAGTGTTTCCGGGGAAGAGCAGCCAGCAGAGGACAGATTGGGCTGGAGCAGGGCAGCAGGGCTGGTGTGCCAGGCAGGCAGGCTCCCAGGAACAGGGTGGCAGCAGACAGCACCCAGAACAGGAGCCAAAATGAGCCTCAGGCGGCCTGGGAGAAGCCAGGCTGTGAACGAGGCCTCATGACCTGCTGGTGCGTACGGCTGGCAGACGGAGGCCAGAAGGCGGCCAGCCAGGGATGGAGCAGGTCTGGGAGCTGGAGCCAGGAGCAGGCAGGGCATCTCCCCGGGGAAGGTGGCAAGGAGTGGAGGCAGCTGGCAGGGGCCGGAAGGGCCAAGGAGGCTTGTCCACGGGCTGTGTCGTTCAGCCGGGGCCAGAGAGGAAAGTGCAGTGGCCCAGTGGGGGCCAGGTGGGGTGCAGGCTGGCTCAGAAGGAAGGGGTCACCCCCTAGCAAAGAGGCGGAGACCAGTTCCCACGGACTCTCAGGGTGTCAGCAGATCCAGCAGCTGGACTGCCTCAGATCCATCTCTCGGAAGCTTCTGCGACTGCTTAGCTTGCAAGCTGGGGACCAGGCTCAGAGCCATGACCTCCTGCGGTTTGTAACCTGCTGGTGGTGGCGCTCTGTGGACTCTGGGTTTTCACCATCACGTGAGTGGTGAAGCCCTTCCAAGGGGGAGGGCTGGGGGTGTGCCTCCTCCTCCTGTCCAGTGGTGGGGAGGGGGGCTCTGTGGGGCTGAGGGGGGGGGGGGCTTGAATAAGACTGGGCCACAGGTTGAGCAGAAGCCCAGAAGCTCCCACTGGGGCTGGAAGGGACAGCAGTGGCATGGACTGGGGCCACCTGTCAGCCCACCAGCAGGAGGCCATTCCCTGCTCCGACTCCCCCAGGGTGTTTTCGGGGTCTGGTGCTGAAAAGAGCAATCATGGATGTCCCCATACTGGTCCAGGCTCTCTTCCTTCCCCCGTTTAGGGGCTAATGCCTTTCATCTGCCCCATTCTCCTGGAGGACCCAAAGGTTAAGGTCAGGGCAGGGGCTGCTGTGAAGGTAGTGGGGCTCTGTCTGGGGTCCAGCAGAACAGGACAGCATGCTCGTTCAGGCCTCATCGAAGGGGGAGCCCTCCCCTCTCTTCCTTGGGCTTCCTGTCCACAAGCCAGGGAGGCCCTCTCAGCTGGGGAGGCACACAGAGGCAGCAAGCTCGGCTGCCCCGGCTCCCTGGGTTCGGGGGGGGCTCTGGCAGGAGAAGCCCAGCCTCCTCATCTTTCTCTCCGGTCTGACAATGAGACAGATGTTGGGATGGGGCTCCAGCGCTGGGTCTCCACGGGAGGCCCCGAGTGAGGAAATAGAGGGTTCAGCAGGCTCCCAGGGGCCTGGGCAGGCTCTCAACACACCTGTTAACCAGGGGTTGGGGGACAGGCTCTCTCCTCTTGAAAAGTCATTGTGTGCAGACACTCACCATCTCACCGTGTTTCCTATGCTGAGTCATCCTTCCGGGAATTCCTCACGTCTCCCTCCCTCCGTCCCTTGGCTGTTAACCCCCGGCCTGCCTCACAGGTTCTCTGTGTCTGCAGCTCTCTGGGTGACAGCCTCCCACAGGCTGGGACGCAAATCATCGGGGTGATTTCAGTGGCGCCCGGACAAATGCTCCTTATTTCAATGTCATGGTTCCATTTTAATGTGTTAGGATAATGTAGCCTCCATGGGAGCTATGACTTCCTGACTGTGAGTCCTCAGGAGGAGGCTGTGTTAGGGCAGGAACCCAGGCGCACTCTCCGCCGGCCTGCCTCTGTGCTCAGGCCTTGTCCGTCCCCCCCCCCCCCCCCAACACACAGACACACCCAACACACACACACACACACACACACACACACACACACACACACACCCCTACTGCGCACCCTCCAGCCCATCTGTAGTAACTGCAGCCGTATCCTACGGAGGGTCAGCTGTGCCCAGGTACAGACTAGAAACTAAGCAGCTCTTAGCCACTGGCCCCCAGGCATGGATCGGCACCTGGTTTATACACGCATTTCATCGGCTGTGATGGTAAACAGCTCTGGGCAGCATCCCCTCTGGCTTCTGCGCACACAGCCCCAGAGGGCGCTCCCGAGCCCCGCTCTACCTGGGCACCTTCCTCTTCCCCCTCCACTGCCCGCAGGACACCCGCTAGGCTTTTGTGCCCGCGACTGAGGCATGCTTTCCTAAGTCACCTCAACCTGACCTTCAGCCTCAGCTCCTGCTACTTGTCATAGAGAATTGTGCCAAGGCTTCCACAACTACTTCCTGGGAAAAGGTTAAGGCAGGCGCCACAGGGAAGGCACTCGACAACTGACGGCGGTTTCTGTTTCCACAACAAAAGAGGGCACCTCGGACCCTCTGGCTTTCTTCTTAGTGGTTTTTAGTGAAGAAGACACGGATTCCCTCTCCAGGATCTGGTCCCTTTCCCCTCCTGGGTCTGGTTCCTGTCTGGGGATCAAGGAAGTGAGGCTGGAGAGAGGAGGCCGTAGTCCTGCTTCAGGCTGGGCTGGCTCCAGCCCCACCCGGGAGCCTCTGGCAGCTGTGGGCCCTTTGTCTTAAGAAAGACAACCTGGACGGGTGTGAGACAGGCTGGGGAGGAGTCTGGGTCCATCCCTGTGGAATTGTTCGAGGACATGGAAGGGTAAGGCCTGGAGGGAAGGAGTCTGGGGTAGCGTGGCATCCTCCGCAGAGGTCACGTGGGAGAGGACTTGCACGGGCCAGAGCTCAGACTGCGCTGGGAACACAGGTGGACAACTTCAGCTTAACTGTCAGAGGGCCGTCTCAAGGTGGCAGGAGCTCCCCGGGACCCTCTGAGACCCCAGATCCAGGATCTGCCTAAAAATGACCAAATCGGAGGATGCACGAGGCCCCTCCCACTCTGGAAATAAGAGGCTGTAGAAGCCCCCAAGCGCGACTGTTCTTTAGCAATAGTTTTCAAATTGTCTTTAAATTCACAGAACGCTCTTTTACAAAGTTCCGTTTCCATCAACGCATACTCCTAAAAGACAGCTCAGTGAGGGGGTGGGGTTGCGGAGGGGCCTCCCGCCTCTGCGTCCTGAGCCCAGTGTGAACATTATTGTTGGAGAACCCTGCAGGCCACGGCCTGCTGAAGGCTGGAGCAGCTCCAGGTACTGAGCGCATGTAAGGAGTCCACTCCTCTTTGGCAGTTTCCCTTCTCTGCACACAAGAGGCCCAGTCCCTCCCAGGTCACCCTGCCTGGTCCTAAGCGGGGCCTCGGCTGCACTCTTTTCTCCTGGGCTGGCTCCTTGGTGCCTGACTGGTGGTTCTCAGGCCTTGCACTTGGTCGTTCACCCCACAGCATCTCCCCTTGTCGAACCCTTTTCTTTCAAGTAAAAGGCACCTCCTATTTTTAGAGCTGTGCTGGGCATCGGACCACGGAGCCCTGCCATTCTCCTGTGATAAAAAATTACAGCAGGAAAAGCAAGAAAATGGCATGAACACGAGCCTGGAAAGAGGACAAGGGCTCGCCTTGGTGGGGGGTGGTGGGAATGGAGAGAAGGCTCCTTACCCGCTTTCTCCTCCTGCCCCAGCCTCGTGAATCTGGGTGCTCTTTCCTCCAGCCCGGCCTCTGCCCGCTTGGCTTCACACAGTTGTAACAGCTCTCTGACCCCAGGCCTCGGGGCCCACACCATCCCCCATGCTTGGCCAGAAGGGTCTCCCAAAATAGGAGTCTCACAAGTCAGACCCAACTCTGCCACAAAGAACTGCCTAAGAGAATTTATTCTGCAAAGGCCAGTTCAGACCCCCACTGGGCCTTTCTGGTCACCCACAGCACTCAGCATATTGTCCCTTCTCTCTCTCTCTCTCTCTCTCTCTCTCTCTCTCTCTCTCTCTCTCTCTCTCTCTCAGTACCTGTCACTCACCCTAGAGACCAAGGTGAGCACATTTGTTTTGTATTTCTGACCTTGGCCCAGCCCACTGTCCATGGTATGGAGGCTTCTCCCCCTTCTACCGCTCCCCCCCCCCCCCCCCCCGCCAAGTTGGGGCACTGCCAGCGTCTCTCTGAGTCCTTTCTCTGTGTGTGCGTCTCCCCCTGGGAGGACACTGTGATATCAGCCTGCTCTGGAGGAAGAAATGACAGCTGCAGTCGCTGGCCTGCCTTGAGTTGGGCTTGAGCCTAAAGCAAAGCCCAAATATGGCAGAAGTCAGGGTGGCTGTGGCCAGTGTGGGAGGGACCTCATGGTGCCCACTACGGCACTGCAGTGAAATAAAAGGGGGACACCGAGGATGCCATCGTGGCTGGATGTTGGAGGGGAGGGTTGTCATGGACCCGCCGAGCAGGGCCAATGGGGTTGTCCAGGTGGCTGAACCTACAGTGCAAAGAGGAGACCAAGCAGGGCTCCCGTTTCCACACGGTGAGGACAGAGAAATGATGGCCGTCCCTCATTCTCCCTCACCGAGCATGGTGGCTTCCTGGCAGACGTAGCATCACCATCTCAGGGAGGTGGATGGCAGGTCAGATCCCAGTTCCTCTCTCTCTGGCTGTGGAGCCTCGGCTCTGAGGGGTTCTTCCTGGTGATTGTGGTACAATTCCGGCCAAGTGCCCGGCACAGACTGAGCGATCGGACATGGTAGCTGCTAGAGCCGTGGCTGTCACCTTATTTTTTTTACTTTCTTGGTGTCGCTGGTGGGCCAGAGTGGCCGTTCTTGGTGGGCAGAAGCTGGTGCCCAGCTGGCTCTGGAACAGAGGTCCCTGTGTGGACCTGTGGCCTCACCTCCCGGCAGGAAGCGCCAGGGTTTGCTGGCTCTGGGAGGGGAGGAGGGGCTGCCCCCAGTCTGAGGGGCAGGGCAGGTGCAGGGGTCCATGCTGGATCCCCAGGGTGCCTTGTCCCCATCGCCCGGATGTTCCCCCGGGCTCTGCATCCTGCTCTCCGGCATCGGCACCCAGGCTGGGTGCAGCGCATCTTCTGAGGTGGGGACCGCCTCTGCTCCTCCTTTTGTTCCTTTTACCATGACGCCTGTTGCTCATAGGTACAAATCAAACGAAGAGTATGTATATGTGCGAGGCCGCGGCCGAGGGAAATATGTTTGTGAGGAGTGTGGAATTCGCTGCAAGAAGCCCAGCATGCTGAAGAAACACATCCGCACCCACACTGACGTCCGGCCCTATGTGTGCAAGCACTGTCACTTTGCTTTTAAAACCAAAGGTAAGCGACAGTCAGTTGGGGCGCCACAGCACAGAGCTCAGGGGCCCAGGCCTCTCTGCCTTGGCCTAGGGGCACCCCCACTTCCTGGGTTTCCCCGATGGCCGAGCAGCTGGCTCCAGATCGCCCTCCCCCCACCACCACCACCAGCCTGTCCTCTTGGATCCCACACGCCCTGCACCTGGCACTCCCCACCACCCGGCGGCCCTCCCGCACCCCCTGGTTTGGGTTGGCTCTCATCACCTACCCCTTCCTCTGCATGCGTCCTCAGCCCTTTGTCCACCCACCTGACAAACCCCAGCATCCACACCCGTCACGGCCACGCTTGCATTTGCAAATCCATTCCACTCCGAGCCACTGAATACATTCGAGGTCACTTCTAATGCCGGACTCTGCCCCTGCCTCCACCCGCCTCAGCACCCAGACCAAGCCCCCGCTCCGCCCAGCTTCTCTGCAGCTCCCGGCACAGGGCCCGGCCTCCCCCATCCAGACTGGCAGCCCTGCCATCCGGCCCAGCCACACTCCACAGCAGAGCCAGGCGGGCCCGGGCAGGCACCTGTGAAAGGAAGCAGGGCTGGCTGTTGAGGGCAGGCATCCCACCGCGGAGAGGGCAGGTGGCGGCGGTGGCCGCTGCGGGATGAGGGGGCTGTGTCCCCGACCCGGCTCTCTGCTCACCGCCCCGGTGGCTGTTCCTGCGGGACAGGAGGGCCGCTGCGCTTGCTCACGGCTCCCCAGGGGCTGAGCGGGCAGGGGGGACTGGGAGAAAGGCCTGGACCCTCGCCTCCCTGGCGGCTTCAGCCTCTTGCGCTTTGCAGGTTCTGGGGTCAGAGTTTGGGCACGAGGACCCCACTTTCCCCTTCCCGCCGGCCCCCCTGGAGCCACCCACTGTTCAGTGGTGGAGGCTCCAGAGCAGGTTGTCCTTTGCTTCTCCAGTTGTTGACCTTCCTTCTGTTGGTAAAGCAAGAGCTTGTAACCTCCCTCACTTCCTCCTCCTCGTGCAGCCTGTGCTAGTCCAGGGGGGGGGAGGGGGCGCAGTTTATCACAACATGGACACAGGGCTGAGGACACAGGCAGAGGAAGGGCTGGTCAGGGCCTCCTCTCAGTCTCCTCACAGAAGCAGGAAACCTCTGTGCCCGTCTCTGGTCTCTAACCCATGAACCCAGCCCCTCCTCTGTCCTCTCGCCCTCACCCTCAGCCCTGGCCCCCTCCCGCGGCCTGTCCTGGGAGGAAAGGCCCGGGCTGGGACAGGCCTGGGTCCCTGCAGGAGCCCCCTTTTCTGAGCAGCGCCCACACTGGAAGCCACGGAGCCTAGCTGCAGTGTCCGGGTCCCTGGGAGCCGGGCAAAGCCCTGGCCGGTCCCGAGCGCCCCTGGCGTGCCCTGGGGGTGGGTGTCAGGGTGCAGGCTGTGTCCCAAGTTGCCGTGAAGGCCCGGCCCAGGGGGGCTTTGCTCTAACCAGTGACCAGGGACCGTGCTAGCGTGCCTCAATGCTCACAGAGGCTTCCAGAAGGCAGCACCTGCCAGAGCCAAAGCGGCAAGAGGGTTCGCAATGGAGGCTTCTCGGGCTCTGAGAGCAGGGCGGGCTGGCGGGGGGTGGGTTGAAGCAGAGAACCTCACCCTTGGCTCTGCACACAGGGAAGGGAGGGGAGGGCAGGACATTCCTCCCTGGGCTGTCACTCAGAAACCACCCCCCCTCTCCCAGCTGCAGCCCCACCAGCGGCCTCCGTCTCTCCCTCCTCCCCCCGCTGGGGCTTTGGCCCAGCCAGGCCGTGGGAGAGCTGAGGCTGGTCCTGGTGGTCCTCAGGGCCCTCCTGTCCGTCTCTGTCTGCCTGTCTGTGTCTCCGTCTCTGTGTTAGATGTTGTGGCGGCAGTTCGGGCCCCTGGGGATGCCTCGGCAGGTGGGGTGGGGGAGGACCCCCAGGATGTCCCTATGGAGGCTTGGGGGTCCCTTTCCTCTTCTCAGGTGGCTCCCAGCAGCCAAGGGGGTGGCTTGCACCGATCGCCTCAGGGGACAGAGGTGACGGGGTGGGCGGGCCTCATGGCCCATGGGCTGCAGGGGCGGAGGGAGGACGGTGGTCAAAGCCGAAGGGGGCAGACGGCCACCGGCTATCGATCTCAGTGGAGGTTCTGCCTCTCGTTCAGACGCCACCATTTCCATCCACCTGCCTTTCCTCCCTCCTTCCAGGCCTGTGGGTTTTCTGGTGGGGATGGGGCGGGGTGAGGTGGGGATGGGGGATGGAACGGGGGTGGGATGGAGTGGTGGTGGCTGGGATGACTTGAAGAAGCTGAGGATTCCGCATGGCACCCACCGCTCTGCCCATGGACAGAGAAATGATGCCCAGGCCATTGGGGGCCCCTCCGCAGTTCACAGAGGATAAAGACCAGGAGGGCAGCCAGGGATGCTCTGATGGCACTTAGGGCCGCCCATCCAGATTCCCTCCCACACAGCCTGTCCAGGCATGGTCATCTCGGCAGCCCTGCCTCCTCCCTGCAGGCTCCAGGGCAGGGGAGGGGAAAGCAGACCCCTGGGGCTGTCTGGTACCTTCTCCTAAGAGCATCCGAGCCCAGACTCCAGGGCAAAGCCATTTGCACCACCAGCGTCATCGCAGCCTCTCTCTCCCCCACACCGAGGGGCACATGGTGGAGTCCCCTGGTGCTCAATGAGAGTGATTGTCTTGGGCCGGAGGTGGTACAAGGGACGGAAGGAAGAAGGTCCCACATGGTAGGTGTCTGCCCTCTGCCAGGCACTCTGCTGCCACTCTACCGGCTCTCTCAGCAGCAGAGCAGCGGCCCTGAGGGGGTTATTACTTTAGAGTTGCAGAAACTGAGGCTCAGATTAAGAAACTTGCCCAGGACGACAGAGCTAACAAGTGGCAGAGCCCAAACTCAAAGCCAAGGCCGCCAAGCTCCTAGACCACCCAGGCTTTATGCAGCCATGTGGAAAGGCAAGGCCCCTGGAGTGTTGAGACTCGGGTCTAGACAGGGCTCTGTGCTGACTGGCAGCCTGGCCTTGGCTGGCTGGGTCACTGTGCTGTTGGCAGGGCCCTCCCCTGGCAATCCCAGAGGCAGAGATAGTCAGTGGCGTCATCAGCACTGAGTCCAGAGCTAGGGCACAAGCAGGAAGCCTCTGGGCCCGGTGGGGGTGGGGTTACATGGTCTGTGAGGTTCCTTCCAAGACTTTGCTTCTGTGATGAAAGAGCGTGTCCCCACACATGGCTGGTGTGCACCATGGTGTGCTCAGCGTCTCACTCGGTTGAAAAGGGACCCAGTCCTTCCAGGCAGAACGTGTACCACAGATGATGTCATAGCCAGAATGAGCAGTGTCCACGGTGCTCTGTGGTCTGGGAAAGTCTGGGGCTGGGGTGTCCCAGAACCTCAGGAGACAGTTTGTGTCTCTGGCCCATGGAAGACCCCAGCTGCCTTGACCACCTCTGATGTCCCGTCCCATTCAGGGTCTGCCATTCGCGACAGGAGGGGAGCCCCTGACACTGGGGAGGGGCTGTGGGAAACCCTTTGGCCCCCGAGTTGGTTCTCTAGAAGCTCTGACTCTGCTCCCAATTGGGCAGCAGGAAGGGATCTGGGTTTCTGCCCAGTTATAGGAGGGAAATCGGAGGTGAGAAAGGCAGGCAGTCATGAACAACAATGGAGGGGAGGAAAGAAAAGAAACAGCTCCTCTTCCTCCCAGCTGCCCTTGACCTCCACACTTCAAGAAACCCCAGCCTGAGGTTCCCATTACCCTCCCCAGCAAAACTCTAAAGGCTCCTCCACATTCTCAGTGTGATTAAAGGCCACCCTTTGGTTCATCCAAGGGCTCTCTCCCTATTCACCTCCCCATCCATCGTTTACCCTCTCATTTATCCATTTCTCCCATCCTCACATATAATAGTTTGCCTTCCTACCCACATCTCCCCACTGGTTTTTCTCATCCTATATGTTCCTCCCCTTCTCACATTTGTCCTCCCACCAATCCATCCTTTCACACATTTCTGTATCCTCCTGCCTGTCTGGCCTCCCGTGCGTGTAAATGTTCATGCATCCACTCACCCATTCATTCATGTCTGTCCTCTATCCAGTTCTCCATCCTCCCATCTGCTTATTGACCCACTTTCTATCTACTCTCTCATTCATGTTTTTCATCTAATATTTTATCCCCCATCTATCTATCCAACTGCTTAGCTCATCATCCATCTGTCTATCTTCTTCCAGTCCTTCCTTTGCTCTGTATTTTCTCTTATCTGTCCATCCATCCACCCATCCATCCATCCACCAGTCTCCCTTATGCATCTGTTAAATATCCATTCTCCTTTCTTCCACTCATCCACCAGACTTACCAATTGTTAAGATCAGTGGGACAGAGCACCCAACTCAGGGAATGTATGGTTTATAGCATAAAGGACCATGTGGAAATATAGCAATCCACAGGGCGGCAATGCCATGTCACCGTGCCGAGGTGGCTTCTGGGCCCAAAGGATCATTGTGAGGCATCTGGCCTGCATCCTGTGGGGCAGGCTGGTGGTGCCCTGCCTCTGCTTCTCAGTGCACCCCTGCTGCCCAGCTTTGGGGCCTACATATACGAGCACACTTGTGTGTGTGTGTGTGTGTGTGTGTGTGTGTGTGTGTGTGTAGGTGGGGGAGGGGGGAGGGGGATGAAGATGTTCTATCTTTGTCTTGATTTCGCAGAGCAGCTGCCCTGCTCATCAGTTGGGGGGGGGGGGGTTTGTGAACTGACCACTTGGGGCAGAGTTAGCCACCCCAAGGACTCCGTGGGCATGGAGTGGGCAGGCCCTTTGCCCAGCCTTTCCTCCACTGCACAGTGACCTGGGGGAAACTGAGGCCCAGGACATGCCCTCTCTAAGGCAGCCAGGGCTCAGGCCCCAGCCTTGTGGCTCCCTGTGGGCTGCCCTGAAAGTGTCCTCAGCTGGAAGGGCATCCTCATAGCCAAGCCACCATGCTGGCGAGCGGGAGGCCTGCTGCTGCCCGGCGTGGGAGATGGCCAAGCCAACAATCTGCGTGATGTGATGAGGGCCACCAGCTCCTGGGCCCAGAGTCCAGTCGAAAGCAGGAAAAGCCTGGGCACAAGATGTCTTTTAATTTCTTTTTTGTTTGTTTTTCTTAACCAGCATCTCACTTTCTCATTATACCCTGTGCCCCTTCCCAGCCCTCCCCACACCCCAGCTCCTGGATGCTGCTGTGAAGGGTGGCTGTGGCTGTACATCCCAGCTTGAGTGCAGGCCCCTGTCCAGCCCCTGAAGCTGGCAGGGCCGCAGCCAGTCTGTGAGCCATAGCCTGCCAGCCGGGGGCTGCCTCTGCGTGCCCTGGGCCTGCCCTGGCCCCTGCCCTCCAGCCAAACCTGAGTCTGTTCTCGTTCCTTTCCAGGGAATCTGACTAAGCACATGAAGTCGAAGGCCCACAGCAAAAAGTGCCAAGAGATGGGGGTGCTGGAGGAGCTGGAAGCCGAAGAAGGTAACAAATAGCCAACTTGCCTTTCCCTCCTCTCCATCTCCCCCGCCTCCTCCTCCTCCTCCTCCTGCTGTCCCCCTCACCGTCCCCATCCCCTTCCTTTCTGTCCTCCTCTTCCCTGACCCCCTCCTCTGCCTCTCCTCCCTCTCTTCCAATTTTCCCAACTACTGGGAGGCGGGGGTTAAATTCCCAGAGTGACCGCCTCCCTCCCATACACTGAGAGCCGTGCTGTGCAGCTATAACTATTGTGCCTTATAGTCTACCACGCAGGGGGCGTGTCTTGCGCTTGAGGTGCTCAGTGAACATGTGTTGAATAAATTAACACATGAGTAACCCCAGTCAACATTGACAGCACCCACTACCTGTCGGGTCTGTTCTGAACACATGCCAGTGTATCAGCAACGTATCGCAGCAAATCCTCGCCTTGCCACTAAAAGGCGCCCTCTCCTACACTCACACCTACATGCTCTGGGCAGGGGGCAGACCCCTGGGCCTTGTAGAGCTGGAGTCTTCAAGAGAGCCAAAGCCAGACCTGTCACTCTCCTCCCATCCCACATGCCAGCACCACATCCGGTTGTAGTCCTTCCTCAGCAAGAGGCATAGTGTCAGCACCAGCTTCTGAGGACACACGCAGAGGAAGTGACTCTAAGGCAGTGAGTCTGCCAGGACACTGCCCAGCCTCAGCATCCAAAGAGGAGGCCACAGGGGTTTGGCAGGTGGACAGGCTGTGTGTGTGTGTGTGTGTGTGTGTGTGTGTATTTCTGCTTTTGTTGCTTTTTTTTTCTGATTTGGGGATGCATTTGCAGTCTTACAAAAGCGTTAGATCATATTTTTTTTCGGGTGAAATATCTCACCTTTATTGAATAGAATGCAAAGAACTTAGAGCTGTTCCCCCAACACAGTGGTCAGCAAGCTCATTAGTCAACAGAGCGGCAAACCACAGCTCGAGAGCTGCATGTGGCTAGTGAGCCGCAGTTTGCCGACCACTGCCCCAAAACAAGGAATGGGGTTATCATTGCTTATCAAGAATGCATGTCAGGCCATTTATGGATGTCTCACTGAGCCCTCGTGACCAGTGGTGGAAACCTGGGTGTCCCATTTTAAGCTGAGGAAGAGAAAGCTCAGACAGGCAAAAGCAATGCCCAAGGCCACAAATAAATGTTGACTCTACATCACCCCAATGCCTCATGGGATGGGTGGGAGCCTGAGCCCTCCCTGGGTGGGAATCGAGAGGTTGTGACTGGCATGACACCAGGGGTCAGCTGCAGGGCCCTGGTCTGGTCCCTGCCTCTCTCCCAGCCTCATTTTCCCAGTGAGGCCACAAGGACCTCTGTGCCCACCTTATCGGGGGATGAAATCAATGCATTCATTACGGAAATAGCATCTGAGCACCAGCCCTGTCCCAGGCCCTCTTGTAGGCGCTGGTGGTCAGTTCTGCAGTGGACAGAGCGTGGTTCCTGTCCTCAACAAGCTTGCATTTTTGAAGAAGGAGGGGAGCTGGCAATGAACATGTATACTGGGCAGGGCCAGTGAGAGGGTTGGGAAGTGTGGGGAGGGGCCTCTCTGTTAGGATGGTGTGGAGCCCTGTGGTGTCTGGAAAGGGCTCTCCCTGCAGAGGGATCAGCAGGTGCAGAGCCCCTAAGGACCAGAGCTGGGGGTGATGAGGTCAGAAAGAGCTGCGGTAGTGAAGGTCAAAGGACAGACATGGCTATCGGGTGAGGTGAGGAAGTGATGTCCTCTGACTTCCTGTGACTGGCTGTGTGCAGGGGGCAGCTAGTAGGGGGCCCGGCTGGAGGCAGTGATCCCCGCTGAGCACACATAGGCTAGAACAGAGTGGGGAGAGGTGGGGAGAGATGGTCGAATTCCCCATGCATTCTGCAGGTAGTCGACAGATTTTGTTAACACGTTGGAGGTGAGAGGTATGGGGATTTGGGGGAAAATGAGCCAAGGGTGAGTCTAAGATCTGTAACCTAAGACACTGGAAGGATGGAGTTGCTGCTTCCCAGGATGAGGAAGATTCTGGGAGGAGCATGTCGGACATTGAGTGGCCATCAACAGGCCTAGGAACCACTGCCTCCTGGTGGCGGGGCGCCGCAGCTCCGCCCCTGGTGGTGAGGAGGTTGAGCACCAGCGCCACCGCGTGGCCACAGCCCATGATCGCACCTCATCCCATCTCTGTGAAGCCTTGGCGGTGATCCCAGCAGTAACCCTGGCTTCCTGAGGGGCGCTAGGAGTGGGCCCCCAGGATAGGAGCATGCCATAGAGCCCTGCAGGAGCCCAGATGTGAGGGCCTGCCGAACCCTGTCCTGGGCAGAGGACCCCTGGCTTCCATCTCCCTGCAACAGGTGTCTAGGGCAGGCCACCAGCCTGCTCTGGGCCTCAACCTCCTCTTCCCCAGAGAGGGTCTCAGGAGCCTTTCCTGCTGGGTATCCGAACTCCCTGTCCTGACTCTCCCTCTGACCTCGGCTGTGAGGTGCTAGCAGTGCTGGCTGTCTGCTGAGGTCCTGGGCACCTGAGATAATCGCTAAGGTTTGTTAGGATCTTACTATCTGTTAGATCCGTTTACTCCTCCTAGCAGCTTCATGTGGTGGCTTTGATTACTCTCCCCCCACTTGACAGAGGAGAAAACTGAACACAGAGCAAAAGTGATTTATCCAACATCACACAGCAAGGAAGAGGCGGAGCTGAGATTCAGACCCAGACCATTTTCTGCTACTTGATGCATAAAACCATTTTTGAACTGGCAGTATAATATGCAAGAGTTATGAGCCTTAGTTCCGACTTGGCCACCCCTTGGGTGATCCTGGGCAGCTCCTCTTGCCCCCCTGTAGGCCTGTATTTCCCCTTATGTATTGTAAATGAGGGGAGGCCTGCCCGGGAACTTCTGGGGTTGAAGCCTGCCTCCTCTGAAGTTTGGCCTGGGGCAAAACTGCAAAGTGTATTTTGCACTCCCCCGTCCCTTCCATATTCCTTCTCCCTCCCACCCCCCTCTCTTCCACCCCTCTCCCTTCCACTTCCCTCCCTTCCTCCCCCCTCCTTCCACCTCTCTCCCTTCCATATCCCTTCTCCCTTCCACCCCCTTCCCTTCCACACCCCTTCCCTTCCCCACCTTCCTTTTCACCTCCCTCCCTTCCACAGCCCTGCTCCCTTCCATATCCCCTCCCTTCCACACCCCTCCCTTCCACAGTCCTCCCTTCCACACCCCTCCCTTCCACAGTCCTCCCTTCCACAGTCCTGCTCCCTTCCACAATCCCTCCCTTCCATCCCCTCCCTTCCACACCCCTTTCCTTCAATATCCAGGTCCCTTCCCTTCTCTCATCTTCAGCTCCCAGCTCCCAGGAGATGCCGTCCTTGACTCCTAGGCCCTGCTTTCACCTGCCAGCACCAGCCCCCCCCCCCCCCAGCCTTTTACCTACATCTTCTTAGATGTCACTGTCTTTCACTTCATGCATCTTACTGCTGTGTGTTAGCTATTTGGAAGCATGCGTGCTGTGCTTTCTGGCCCCTGGGCATCTTGGCATGGTGGTTCAGAAGCCTGCTTGCACTGGTGGCCTGGGTCAGCGTGTATGTCCAGTTCTCTTGGTCAGTAGCAGAATGGGTGCTGGTGTGTCTGAGTGAGGCAGTGGGACTGGCGATGAGCCTGGAGATGTGTGAGCAGGATCCAAACCCTCAGGAGCCGCCAGCTGGGCCAGATGTTAGCGGAGCTCTCCCTAGTCCTGATCGCTGCCCGTTTCAGAGATGCCCACATGAGACTGTTATGTTAGAGGTGACTCCGCTGGTGGGGGCTGCCCTGCCAGAAGCCAGACCAGGAGGCTGCTGTCTCAGAGCTCGGCTCTCCCCACCCACTCTGGGAGCAGCTCAGGTTTCTGCCAGGTCCTTGGACAGGAGCTGCTAGGACGGAGCCCTGCCCAACCCCCAACACCTCTACCTTCCAGACTGGGCCTGCCCTGCCCGATGGCACTGCAGCAGCCTCGCCATGGTGGCAGGTGTGTGCTCAGACCAGTGGTTCCCAACCTTTCTTTGGCCATGCCCCACCTAAGCATCTCTAAAATCCTGATGCTCCCTGTAACATATAATTTGTATCAGTCAAAAAGTGAACTCCTATTCATGTGGAGGAAGCCTAAAAGGCCATTAACTTGGTCTAACAAGCTTCCAAAGAACATGGCATCCACGAAAGAGAGAAATAAAAGAACCAAAGGACAGCTGAAGTACTGAGGAAGAAATCACTAAGAAATTGTTTAAAATGATAATATGAAGCGATATGAAAAGTAGCAAATAAAGTTTCAAAACATACAATAGAGAACTGTTATACATAAATATGTCACAGTATATATTTATACACTGTATAGGAGGCTCCTAGAACCATAAGAAATGCAAAAATTTCACTGTTAATAATTCATTCTCCAATTTCCCCCTCCCCCCCTTAGAAATGTAAGTGGTTCCATGTTGGGAACCACTGGTTTAGACTAAATGGGGCTCCATGCTGCTAGACTGGGAGCATGGCTGCTATGTCCCAGAATCATTGATTTCTTCTTAACTGTATTAAGGGGACTATCATTATGTGCTATGTGGTACATTTACTCTCAAGCCCTGTGAGGTTCCCTGGCCGGTTTGGCTCAGAGGATAGAGCATCCGCTGTGGACTGAGGGATCCCAGGTTCGGTTCCAGTCAAGGACCTATGCCAGGGTTGCAGGCTTGATCCCAGTAGGGGGCGTGCAGGAGGCAGTCAATCAATGATTCTCATCATTGATGTTTCTATCTCTTTCTCCCTCTCCCTTCCTCTCTGAAATCAATAAAAACACAAATAAATAAATAAATAAATAAATAAGAAAGAAAGAAAGAAAGAAACCCTGTGAGGTGAGACTATCACACTCATTTGACAAAAGAGGAGACTGAGGCACGGCAAGGTGTCAACTTGCTCATAGTGGAGCCAGCACTAAAATATTAAGGAAAACATCAAAACAACAAAGAGAGGGCTGTCTCATTTGCTGCGGGTTCAGCCCCAGCCCTACTATGTGCCTTCCTTGGGCAAGTTACTAAATCTCCCTTACCTCGGTTTCCTCATCTGTCACATGCAGGTGAGCCTGTGCTGACCCCACCGGATGAGTGGGAACTAAATGAATTAATGCACATGAAGCTCTTAGCACTGGACCCAGCACAAGGCAGATGCAAGGCGATTTGGTTCATTGGTTACTCACTAAGTGTTCCCGTGTTTGTCACGTCCTCGCCCTCCCAATGATCTTGTACCGTAGCCATGACTACACCAGGCTCAGTTTGCTGACGAGGACGCTGGGGCTAAGAGAGGCCCAGCTGTGCCCAGCTGTGACCGGGTCTGCTGTGTTCGCCCGCAGGAACCAGTGACGACCCGCTCCAGGACTCGGAAGGGCGAGAGGGCTCGGAGGCTGCGGCGGAGCACCAGTTTTCGGACCTGGAGGACTCGGACTCAGACTCAGACCTGGATGAGGACGAGGATGAGGATGAGGACGAGAGCCAGGATGAGCAGTTAGGACCGTCCCCGGAGGTGCCCCTGCCCCGCCCGCCAGCCACGCTGCCAGCAGACTCCTCACCCAGTCAGGGCCCGCAGCCCCCAGATGCCACCTCTGGCGACCAGGCCACGTGGGGCAGCTCCGTCTCGGAAGCAGGCAGTTGCTCCAGGTCCAGCCAAAGCATCCTGTGCCTCCCCCGGCTGGGGCCGGCCCTTCCGGGCCCCGGGGAGAAGGACACCAGCTCAGCCCTGAGCTCCCAGGCCTCGTCCCCGAGACGGCCATGGTCCCCCAGCAAGGAAGCAGGCGGCCGCTCACCCCTTGCCCACAAACACCCGCTAACCAAAAGCGACTCTCCCCGGCGACATTCACCCGCCCGAGAGCCACCGGCGTCGGCCCTGCGCCTGCCTGGCTCCCAGATTGGCCCTCTCCCTTGTGGGTCTCCAAGACTTGAGCTGACTCCTCTCACCCTCTGCCCCCTGGGAAGGGAACTGCCCCCTCGAGTGCATCTGTCCCCCGAACAAGAGGGTGCCAAAGACCCAGGCCCCCCCAGAGACTCGCCCACCAGGAGCCGGTCGCCAGGCCAGGCCTCGTCACCGCCTCGGTCAGTGCTGCCAGGGAAGTGGGCCTTGGCTGGGCCGGACAGCTCCTCAGCGGGCGAGTGCGGCCCACGCTCGGGGCTGGCCCCGTGGGCTCTCTACAGGCCCGCGCCTCTACCTCACAAGCTTCTCGGCAGAAGCCTCGAGCCCTGCGCCTCCACATGGGTGAGTTCCTGCCCCGAATGGCTGGGCCGCTCCTCCTTGGTGGGTGGGGGCTGCAAGGTCACACCTCCCTGAGGCACCAGGCCTGGAGGCGAAGAGCTCTGCCAGTCTCATGGTCACTGATAACTTGGCAAACGTTCATGGGCACCTTCTGTGAATGAAGCCTCAGAAGCAGCAGAGCACAGGCTCTGGAACTGACCTTATGCCATTCTCTCCCGCCCGCCCCGTCCCCATCCCCGTGTTTTTTGAGCAGATGGCAGAGCTTAACCAAAGTCATCAGCATCATTGTCACCAGCACCTCAGAGATATCACAGCCAGCACCATCCCTCTCCCACCCTCAGCACCATCACTGGCACCATTGCCCACAGTCTCCACATTATTACTCTGCAGCACACCATTACCACCACTGCACCAGCCTGGTCAGTGTTGTCACATCATCGTCAGCACAGTCACCACTGTGGTCACCACCATCCATCCCTGCCACCACCATCACCACCCTATACCGTCACTGTCACCACATCATCCTACAGTGTACACCATCACCACCCTATACCATCACTGTCACCACATCACCATCCTTCACCATCACTGTCACCACATTACCATCCTTCACCATCACTGTCACCACATCACCATCCTTCACCATAACTGTCACCACATCACCATCCTTCACCATCACTGACACCACATCACCACCCTTCACCATCACTGTCACCAAATAACTATCCTTCACCATCATTGTCACCATATCACCATCATTCACTATCACTGTCACCATATCACCATCCTTCACCATCACTGTCACCAAATAACTATCCTACACCACCATCATCATCCTACACCATCACTGTCACCACCATCACCCTACACCATCACTGTCACCACCATCACCCTACACCATCACTGTCACCACATCACTATCCTACACCACCATCATCATCCTACACCATCACTGTCACCACCATCACCCTACACCATCACTGTCACCACATCACCACCCTACACCATCACTGTCACCACCATCACCACCCTATACCATCACTGTCACCACATCACCATCCTTCACCGTCACTGACACCACATCACCATTCTTCACCGTCACTGTCACCACCATCACCATCCTACACCATCACTGTCACCAAATCACCATTCTTTACCATCACTGTCACCACATCACCATCCTTCACCATCACTGACACCACATCACCATCCTTCACCATCACTGTCACCAAATAACTATCCTTCACCATCATTGTCACCATATCACCATTCTTTACCATCAGTCACCATATCACCATCCTTCACCACCACTGTCACCACATCACCATCCTATACCACCACCATCATCCTACACCATCACTGTCACCAAATCACCATCCTACACCACCATCACCATTCTACACCGTCACTGTCACCACCATCACCACCCTACACCGTCAGTCACCACATCACCATCCTACACCATCACTGTCACCACATCACCATCCTACACCGTCACTGTCACCACATCACCATCCTACACCGTCACTGTCACCACATCACTATCCTACACCATCACTGTCACCATTATCACCACCCTACACCATCACTGTCACCACCATTACCATCCTACACCATCACTGTCACCACATCACTATCCTACACCATCACTGTCACCACATCACCCTACACCATCACCACCCTATACCATCACTGTCACCACCATCACCACCCTACACCATCACTGTCACCACATCACTATCCTACACCATCACTGTCACCATTATCACCACCCTACACCATCACTGTCACCACCATTACCATCCTACACCATCAGTGTCACCACATCATCATCCTAAACCATCACTGTCACCGATGCTGCCATGATCCCCAGCACTGATAACACCTTCCTGTTAACCTGCCTTTACCTTCCAGCATCTTTTCTGTCACAATATTGTCATGACCAAACACCACCCTCCACCACCAGCAGCATCAACACCATCACTCAGAGATTCCGCTTCTGGAGGACCATGATATAGGAGTTTCTCCTTGGTTATTAATTTTGGGGTCACGTTAAAATTCCTGGTGGTGGGTGAAGGTCAAGAGCCTTAAGTGGGAACTCATGTCCAGGGTAAAGTTGGGTCAAGACCATTTTAGGAACAGAAGGTTCAGCGGAACCAAGATCGAGGACCAAGCACAGGGGGTCAGTGGCACTCGTCTTGAGCACCCCTTTCCCCTACAGACAAGCATGCTGGCCAGAGGCATGACGGGCGAGGGCCTGAGCATGCTCCTGGTCAGTGCTGTCTGGGACAGCACTGAGGGCCCGGCACAGGCCATGTTGTGAGCAGGGCTGGAGTGTTCAGGCCCCAGCTCATTGGGTCTTGCTCTGTAAGCTCAGGCATGCCTCCACCTCTTCTAGGCCTTGGGGTGTCCATGTGCCTCGCATGTAATCTGGCCTTACCTTGTCCTGTTTTCTCACCCCAGCAGAAGGCTGAGTCCCGAAGTCCCTCCTGCTCACCTGGCCCTGCTCATCCGGTCTCCTCCCGACCCTTCTCCGCCCCCCATGACTTCCACAGCCACACGCCAGCCCGGACAGAGAACATCTTCAGCCACCTCCCTCTGCACTCACAGCACTTGGCTCGCCCCCCGTGCCCCCTGATTCCCATCGGTGGGATCCAGATGGTGCAGGCCCGGCCCGGGGCCCACCCCACCCTGCTGCCAGGGCCCACCAAGGCCTGGGTCAGCGGCTTCTCCTGGGGCGGCAGCGACCTGACGGGGGCCCGGGAGGCCCAGGAGCGAGGCCGCTGGAGTCCTACTGGGAGCTCCTCAGCCTCCGTGTCCCCCGTGGCCAAGGTCTCCAAGTTCACACTGTCCTCGGAGCTGGAGGGCAGGGACTGCCCCAAGGAGACGGAGAGGACGAGCGGAGGAGGAGGTCTGGGCAGACCTCCCGACTGGGAGTCCCGTGTGGCTGTGTCTGCAGAGTCCGCGCCCACGCACAGCCCCCGCACCCCGCCCGAGGCCTCGCCCCGGCCCCCCCAGCACACGCCGGCCAACCCCCCGGCCTCTGCCCCTTCGCCACTGGACTGCAGCGGCTCCGAGGGCTGCCCGGCAGAGGCCTCCACCCGCTTCCCAGCCCGGAGGAGGAACTTGTCTGGGGAACCCAGGACCCGTCAGGGCTCCCCCGAGCCCTCAGGAAGTGGGGGCCCCGGGGCACCTCCACAGCAGCCCGCCGACAGGGGTCCTCCGAGCACTTAGCCTCTCTCCGACAGCTTCAGCCTCTGGCCTTCGGTTGGGCAACAGACGCTTCCAGCAGCTTCCTCGAATCATCTTGCTCAGCTGGGCTCCCTCCCCCACCTGTCCGTGTGTCCGTGCAGCTCCGGCTCAGCCCCCTCGGTTGTATCTTCCCACGTGTGCAGTGACCTGTGCCTTTTTCTATTCCTTTTGTTGTTGCTTGAAAAGAAACAAACAAAACATACACACACATACATAAGCCACACGAGGAGTCTGAGGCTGGGACTACTTTGTGCTTTTTTGAGAAAAGGGTCAGCAGGCACCCCCCAAGGCTGGCAAGAGGCAGCCATTTGCCGAGGTAAAGGGGATGCACTGAGGGGGTGGGGGGGGAGACTTTAAAAAAATATATAATTAAATGTAAAAGCAAGCACTCCTATGTACAGATGTGTATGTCCTATTTATTGCCACTTCACCCCACCCCAGCCAGTGGCCCAGGCAAGCGGGGCACAGACACGGGCTGGGAGACCCCAAGCAGCCTCCACGGCCATGCCCAGAAAATACCCACTTTCTTGTCCTGGGATTTCAACCCAAAATAACCACAGGTAGAAGGTAGGAAGGGGCTGGCTGGTTCCCCCAGGGCTCCCAGGGTCTGACGAGGCCCTGGGTGGGAAGGAGCTCCATCCATTCCTGGTCCCCAGCACCTGACCTAGGCCCCACCACGGGCTGCCTCCCTTGTTCTAGAAAGCACCAGCAAGGCTGGAGTGGCAGGGCCCAGCCTCTCGGGGTCAAGATCCAAGGTGCGGAGCCTTGCCATTCCAGAGTCTGGGGCTTGTGTTTCCTTTCACATTTGGTCCCTGGAATACAAAGAGGCCCTTTTCCTCCCTGGCTGGCTTTACGGGCAGGCGCTGGGGACTGGAAGTTTGTAGGACTGGTTCCCCGCCCAGTCTCCCTCCCGTCTCCCCCACCCCCCCCCCCCCACCCCCCGCCCGCCACACACACACACACACACACACACACACACTCTCTCTCTCTCTCTCTCTCTCTCTCTCTCTCTCTCTCTCTCTCCCTCTCTCTCTCTGTCAGACTCCACTCCCCTCAGGAAGTACACAAACCAAGGCTGGGGGGAACTGCCCAGTCCTGTTTTGTTGGCTTAAATCCCTTTTTTGAAAAATGCTGTATAAATGCACATCTATAATAGAAAGAGAGGCTGCTGTTGGATATTTCCCACAGATCCCCAGATTCTCCTGATCTGGGTGGGGAAGGGGGTCCGTTGCCCTAAGTCGTTTGAATTCTTCTCCAAAACCATGGGTTCTGGCCAGCGACTCCATCCCCATCCCCAGCTCCCCCTGCCAGAAGCTGCCCTGCATCTGCTGGGGCAGAAACCTGCTTTGTAAGGAAAAGAACATGACTGGAAGTTAAATCCCAGGTTGAAATATGGAATTGGAACTCTAACATGCTTAGCCCACTCTGGGAGAGGTGACTTTCCCCAAAAACCCTCCAAAATTACTCCCTTGTTTCTACAAGGGGGAGAGCACGTGGCCCCGGGCTGGATGCTGGGGGCCTGCCCTGCCAGTCCCATCTGCAGCCAGGCGGTAGGAGTTCTGTCCCCGCCCCCCCCCCGCCCCCCCATAGAGGCTCCTGGGCTGTTCAGGGGAACGCCATGCGATGGGGAGGGTCCAGGCTCCTCTGTGAGCTCCCCAAACTCAGCTGTAACTCCTCAACCTCTGGTTCAGGGCCCTTCCTTGCTGAGTGGACAGGCCAGTCACTGGCCCAGCTGCCATCCACACCAACCAGGTCATTTTCCTTTGACCTCAGAGCAAAGACAAAAAGGGGCACAGAGGGAAAGGGTCTCCCGAGGGGCTGCTGGGCTCCCAGGGCCTGGGGGTAGGTGAGCAAGCAGTTCTCGGCTGCCTGACCCCCAGTTCGGGACTCTCACCCGCCCTGGGAGAAGCCAGCAAGCTGGGCTCTGACCACATTGGCACTGGTATATGCTGGCAGGAAGTGGGAAGGAACCCAGGCCCAACCCAGGCCAGGGCTTTCCTCACCCTCGCCTTCCAGTCCTCTCCCTGGGGCTGCCCAGAGACTAGAGACTTCAAGTGCAGAGGCCTGGGAGCTGGGTAACAGGCACTGCTTCAGCCCAGACGGAAAGCTCCCTGGGCACGGTCTTCCAGCCCCAGCCCCGCAGAGCAGCAGACTGAGTGCTCTGCAGGACTCACCCCTCACCTTGGGGCTGGCCACACTCCTCCACCCGCTCTGCTCGCCCAGCTCTCCTGGTCATCATTCCTCCCTGTCCTCCACCCACCGAGGTTTCCCTCCAAGGAGGTACAGTGGAGGCAGGGACAGTGTGGCCAGCAGGAGAGGGTCCTTATGGTCACTTGGGCCACAGACACAGGCAGGGGGACCAAGACCAGGAGTCACTGGAGGCCCGTTTCTCAATGCCAGGGACACAGTAGCACACACAGAGTCTGGCCAAGGGGCTGCTGCCCCACACGGGTGCTCCAAGGGGCGGTATCGATGCTACCTGTCGGGGTCCGGTGTCTGGGCAGAGCGCTAAGCCCTCTGCCTGACTCCACTTCCCAAGCACAGAGCCCCAGCCCACACGCACACCTTCATCATTTGGTAAAAGACTCGCTCCGAGCTGTTCCCAGCCCCCGGCCCTGCTTCCAACCACTTCTGAGTCTCCTGTTCCCCTGTGACACCACGGCCCAGGGTGAGAAGGCGGTGGAGAAAGCAGTGCTGACTGGTCGGCACGGACCCCTATTGTGTGCTCTGTTAAATGTGCGGGTGGCCCCTCCTTGGCCCAGGCCTGCTCCGGTCCCGGGGGGTTGGCAGGAGAGAGGAACAGCCTGCTGAGTTTCAGAGACAACCCGTGCTCCCAGGCCCGCCCTTCAGGACACCCTTCACCCTCAGCAAGCTCCAGGCCATTCTGGATGCTAACCCTGTTCCTCTCGGAGCATCCTTCCCCAGGTGCCCCACCTGCTGCTGGCACTCTGGTCCCACCCACTGAGACCCTCCTGGAGCCCGACGGTGGTGGACTGCCCACTCTCCCACCTCCCTCACCCCCAGCTTCCAGACCCACAAGTCCCCCTGCCTCCCTCTGTGGGAAAAAGAACGAGAGAACTCAATTCAGATCCCTTGTGCCCCTACTCCATTCCCACCCGGCCCTTTGGAAGGGGAATCAGCAATATATCTGAGCCGAGTTGCTCTCTAGTCCCTTCTTCAGACAAATCCTTCTTTAGTGAAAGTCCTGCCTGGGCGGCCATCTGCAGCCTTGTCCGAGGGGAGGGAGTTCCGAGGGGGCCCGTGCCACAAATCTGCTTCTGTGTCGTGAATCCCGTCCGTTTTCCATTAAAAAACTGCTTGGGCACTTACGATCACTTTACTAAATTTAGTGTTAAAAAAAAGAAAGAAAGAAAGAAAAGAAAAAAGAAACAGAAAAGGGAAACGTAGGCAAATGTAAGATACACACTCTCTGTAAGATAAATATTTGCCTTTTTTCCCCCCTAAAAGGTGTGTGTATTCTGTCTGTGAAATTGTCTGTAGAGAATTTCTATGTTCTTAAATGGCAATACATTCCAAAAATCGTACTGTAGATATGTACAGCGGCCACACCGGGATGGGGTAGTTTTGCCTGTAATTTTATTTAATCTCCAGTTTCTATACTTGCATCTTGCAATGTTGGTATGGTATATATCAGTG
This sequence comes from Pipistrellus kuhlii, assembly GCF_014108245.1. Lineage (NCBI taxonomy): Eukaryota > Metazoa > Chordata > Mammalia > Chiroptera > Vespertilionidae > Pipistrellus > Pipistrellus kuhlii. The sequence continues at coordinate 166,933,386 of NW_023425515.1, read as the reverse complement.
CAAAAGAAAAGAAAAAAACTCAACAAAAAAAAATCCACGCAGGTCTAAAGCACAGAGTCTGATGTACAAAAGGGGGAAAAATGCTCAGTATTGATATGTGTGACCTTTGTTGTAAATTACATCTGTACTGTGAATGAAAAGTTTTTACAAGTATAATATAATTGCCTTTATTACAGCTCTGGCTGGGTGTTCAGCCTGAGGATATTTTTTACAAAAAACACACAGCATGTTGGAATAAATTTGAAAATCCCAACATAGCCCTGCTTGCCTGGCTCCTGGTTTTGCTCGAGAGCTGTGGAATGCCGGAGTGGGCGGGACATTGGTGTTTCCAGTGCTTGCTATACTGCAGAGCAATCAGGCCCGGAGAAGGGAAGTGGCCAGGCCACGGTCACACAGCTGGGGACCCTGGGGACCCCTGGCTTCCAGACCTGGCGAGCAGGCACCAGACCAGTGGCCACATGGTCTGGGATCTGTATTTGTTTTCTAGATCTGCCAAAGCAAATTGCCATAAACTAGGTGGCCTCACACAACCAAAATTCATTCCCACAGGGTCCCAGAGGCCGGAAGTCTGAAGTCAGGTGTGGGCAGGGCTGGTTCCAGCGGGAGGTGGAGGGAGAATCCGCCTCATGCCTCCCTCCTAGCGGCTAGGGGCTGCGACCAGTCCTTGACGCTCTCTGGTCTGTCGCTGCATCACTCAGATCTCAGCCTCAGCCTTCACAACTCTGCCTTCTCCGTGTGGCTCTTCTCCCCTCTCTTCCAAGAACGCTCCTCATAGGATTGCAGCCACGCTAATCTACGATGACCTGATTTTGAGATCCTTGATTACATCTGCAAAGACCCTTTTCCCCAATAAATTCTCACTCATATGGTCTGCGGATTAGGACATGGACTACATGTTGAGGGATCACCATTCAACTCACTGTGGACATGGAACCAGATGATGGCATGGCCACTCTGCCTGTGTGACCTTGGGTGAGTTAAACAAGCTCTGCGGGCCTCAGTTTCCTCATCTGTAAAGTGGAGGGTAATCATGAGGATTAAATGAGACTGTGTATATAGGGTCTAAAGGACCTTGAACATAGTAGTAAGCCTTCAGCACATGTCCTCTGAGCAGGCCTTGCATTTGGTCCTGGGTGACAGGATGAAAAAGATAGGTGTAGGTCCCACCTTTGGCACTCACAGTGATTTTCTGAACACCAGTGAGGAGCCATCCATTGACTACAACAGATGGTCCCGCCCTCAAAGAGCCTACATTCTAACAGGAGAGGCCGTCCTTAAGCAAATAATGACATCATTAATTACTCAATCACAGGGACCAGAATTGCTGTGGCAGCGAGAACAAAAGCTGTCCTCCAGAGAGAGTGAGTCACCCCAGAAACCTTCCCTGGAAAACTCCTGAATATGGGTGGAGGAGGGGAAGGCAAGAACCACTGAAAAGGTTGATGAGCCACCAGGAGGGGTCCTCCAAAGCCTATTTATCAATATTTCCCACACCCCCAAGCAATTAATTCCATTTTGATACTCCCTAGGATAGCACCAGATCCCACAGGTTAATGCCAACTGTAAACCCAAGTTGCCACCTGTGCTTCTGACGTATCAGAGGCTCCCACCAACCCTTCCTTGAGTTCAACTAATTTGCTAGAATGGCTCACAGAACTCAGAGAAACCTTTGCTTACATTTGCCAGTTTGCTGTGTAAGGATAGAAGGATTTCTTGCTTTCTCTGAGCATACCACTCTCCCAGCCCTCCACACATTCACCAGCCCAGAAGCTCTCAGAACCCTGTCTTTTGGGTTCTTACAAAGACTTCATTTCACAGGTATGATTGGCTAAATTGTTGGCCATGAGTGACCATTCCACCTAGAGAAAGTCAGGAGGGTGGGACTAGTTCCCTTTTTAATTATGCAACCTGTAATGGGCACGTACTCTTTCACTAGGACATGTCAGTACGTCATGCCCGGAGGACGTAATTTCATATTATTTTTTTTTAATTTATACTTAATTAAAATAAGTGATTTTTTTTTCATTTATTTATATATAAAGCACAAAGGAAAATGCAAAATTACAAAAAAATAGAAAAGAATACCAACAAAAAAATGGAAACATTGAATTAAAAAATTATAAATTTTACAAACAATTATAAAGATTACAAAAAATATATACCGTCCCTCTCAGGGCACAACATATATTTCCAGGACGTATTCATACGTCCTACCCGTTCCCGATATTGTTTATGTTTGACGTATTTATACGTTCCGCTCGGTTAACAGGTTAACCTTCTAACCACGTGCTTGGTTCTTCTGGCAGCCAGACCCCTTCTCAGGTTACCTAGGGCCACGGTCAGCAAAGTGCAGCTCTCGAGCCACATGCGGCTCTTTGGTCCCTTGAGTGTGGCTCTTCAACAAAATACCACGGCCTGGATGAGTCAATTTTGAAGAAATGGTGTTAGAAGAAATTTAAGTTTAAAAAATTTGGCTCTCAAAAGAAATTTCAATAGTCGTACTATGATATTTGGCTCTGTTGACTCATGAGTTTGCCGACCATTGATCCTAGGGGCTTTCCAAAAGCCACATTATTAACATAACAAAAGATATATTTATAGCTTGGGTGATTTCAAAATTTTTAGGAGCTGCCCTGTGCCAGAAACAGGGAAGAAGACTACATATATATTTCTTATTATTAATCACAACACCAAGACCTTCTGTTAATGGTGAATGGCACCAGATATTACTGGCAAAGTTAGACCTCAGTCCTTGAGTTTAGCTAAGCAAGAACTCTAATTATAAGACAAAGTTTATTTAGAAAGTTGCAGAGGTAGAAGTGAGCCAGCTGGGCTGAGTGGACTCAGGAAAAAGTTACAGAGGAAATAAAATAAAATAAAAAAGGGGGGGAGTGGGCTTGGAGCTTAGGAGCAGGAAGCAAGGTTATGCATCTTGAGGGAAGAAAGGAGGAAGGAAAGGCATTCGTGTGTGTGTGTGTGTGTGTGTGTGTGTGTGTGTGTGTGAGAGAGAGAGAGAGAGAGAGGAGAGAGAGAGAGAGAGAGAGAGAGAGAGAAGAGAGAGGAGAGAGGTGGGGACATGAGAGAGGGGAAGGGAGAGAGAGAGGAAGAGATAGAGCATTGAGTCCTTCATCTTGAGGGTTTTTATCTGGTTTCCAAATGTAGGGATTTTAGGGGGGTCTCAGGAGAAGATCTCAACAGAACATTCATCAGCTTTTTCAGGTGTCTCCTCTTAGGTCATGGTCTCTATTGATCGGTTAGCATTGTGAAAGAAAAAAGCCACATGCTAATCTGACAAGCTCAGGGAAGGCCTGCGTGGCAGTCTTGCAAACCCAGAGACCTAAGATAACCACAAAAGATGGTTTGAAAATTAAATATCTAACAGGTTATAGTAGGTAGTCATGTCCCAGATATTTTCCCAGACAAAGATCAACTTTGATCTTTTTACTGAGCCCATTTGCCTTTTTGCCTCTAAGATAACATATCTGTGAGATGTCTGGGTAACTTGTAACTGCCCTTTTTCTGGAGCCCCTGGGGAACAACCAAATGTGGTGGACGCCAGGACAGATGCCTCAAATTCCTTCTTTATCATGTTAATTGTTCATGCACTCACCTGAGTACACCTCCATCATTTTACTTTTTATCCAATCCCAGGAGTTTCCCACCGCTTTGCTTTCTCCCGCCTCCTTATCCCATCACCAATGAATTTCATGTAACCCACCTATGTCCCTCCTTTAATTTGGTGTATAAATAGAGAAATGTAACCCGCCATTCTTCGGAGCATTATCTCAATCCCTTGAGGTTCTGCTTCCAGGCATATGTCAACAATTTTGGCTCAAATAAACTCATAAAAAAATTCTTTACAGGTTTCAATGGTTTTTTTTTTCGTTAACAGCATCAATGCAGCTGGTCCTGTTGGCCATGGTTCCCTTTGTTTAGTTTTGCTGCTTCGCTGGACCAGTAACTGAAAAACAACGGAGGCCTAAACATTATCTGTAGTTTGATCAAACCTGTCTGTGGTCAACAGACCTGAGGCTGGCTTTGGTGCTGGCATTATTTGATGATGTTTGCCAGAACACCATTGTCCTGGGGGCTTAATACTTAAGGAAATGCTGGTTCAAGGGCTTGTATGGGAGCTCTATGAGGTTATTCTTCGGTCCCTTGCTCCTCCTCTAAAGGGGTCTACCACATGACAGGGGAGGAAAGGCCAGGGAAGGGTCCAAACTGCATACCATTGATATGTTAGGGGAGAAAAGGTAACCCTGGAGGCAAGGTCCCACCCTACAATACTTGTTTTTCTCAGTTTTGGCCGTTGCTAGGCACCTGGGGCTTTCCACCCTTGGCGACCTTCTATACCTGGCCTATCTTTCCTACTCTGCTCACGTCTGCCTGCTGTATCACTTAGGATAAAACACTGGCATGGCCACTCGATACCCGTGAGATATAGAGTGAGCACTAAGAACCTGTGAGGGCCTGTTTGTTTTAGCATCAAGAGGATCATTACTGACTAAGAGAAAAGGAGGCCTAGCACAGTGCCCGGCTCCAGGGCAGGCAGGCCCTTCGCAGATACTGCTGTGAGTTGAGTTGAGTAGAGTTGAGTAAACGGTGGAGGCCAGTGGTGGTGGTTGAGGACTGAAGGAATGGTGAGGAAGTGAGATAGCAGATCCTGACACCTGCCCAGGGGCCTGGGGTGGAGAGCAAGAAAGAGCTGTGTGGCAGCTGGAGGCAGGCATGGGGTCCAGGTAAGAAGGACTTGAATGTGTTTAGGGTCTGGCGTGAAGGAGATGGTGAGATTCAAGCCTGCTTGATTATGAGGAAATGCAGACACTTCTCCCATCATGGCCTGTGACCCCAGAAGAGGAGTAGGGGAGGGAAGAGGGGAGTAAAGGGGAGAGGAGAGGGCAGGGGAGGGAAGAAGGGAGGAGACAGAAGAGGGGAGGGGAGGGAAGAGGACCGGGGAAGTCAGTGAGTCTGCTGCTTGGTGGCAGGGACTGAGGGCCTTCCTGCAGAGGAATTTTTCTTTGAAATGGAGTGAAGCCACCTGCGGGCAGGAAGGCGGAAGTTACTGGGGAAAGACTGGAGGCCTGAGGAGCTGGGAATGACCTTTGCAGGGAGCAGGAGAAAGCCACGGAGAGACACCAAGGCTCCCTGTGGCGCTGATGGCTTCTCCCGCAGTGCTCAGCAGCCGTGCCCGGGGCAGGGAGGGGCCGGCAGGTTCACCCAGGGTGGGGGCTTTGCCAGGCCCTGAGACAGACGGACCGTGGGTACCACTGTATGGGGGGGGAGGACTGACAAGCGGAGAGGGGCGGTCACAGAGCACTGAATTTGTGGGCTCAGAAGGAGGCAAACAGAAACAGGCCGATGTGGAAAAGGCCAGTGTCATGTGGCAGATTCTGATAAAAACAGAGAAGGAAGGCTGAGAGTTATCCTAGTTATTTTTCTAGAGATGGGACAGCTGTGATGGAGCCGGTGTTGACCACAGGGGAGGGTATAGAGAGGGAAAGAGACGCCACGGTAGAGGAAGAGGCCGGATGTGCGTGCGCAGTGTGGTGACTGTGTGCAGAGTGAGGTCATAGACGCCAGGGCTTGGGCGGAGACCTGGGCTCTGAGCCAAGGTGTATCGGTCAGGACAGATGCCGTCTCGCTGGAGAAACAAGCAGCCCCGTCTTTGTGCCAGGCCCTGCGCCCAGCATCTTACTAACCCCACAGAGTTCCCATACTCGTGAGCATGAACGGTGCGTGTGAGTTCTCTGAGGGACCAGCCACCTGCCCCGTCCCACCTGCCACAGGCCTCCCACAGCTGCTCTCTCTGGAATCCACAAAGCACTTTCACTTTGGGAGGCGGGATGGGCCACACACCCCATTTTACGGGTGAAGGATAGAGACCGAGACCACAGCCTGGCAAGTGGCAGGGCCTCCGACCCCAGCCACCCTGACCCAGAGCCTTGGAAGCCTTGTGCTGCCGTCTGGCACCGAGGCCCGAGCCCAGCTTTGTCCGGCTCCCACTCCAGGGTTGGGATGGGCCTGCAGCACTCAAGCATCCAGCCTCACCCCTAGACCTGGGCCCTCTCTGAGCTCAGGACCCGAGTCCACGCTCTGTCCTGCAAACTCCCAGGCCCAGCGACAGCAGGCAGGACAACCTCAGAGGCAGGTGAGCCTGAGATGGCATGAGCGAGAGAAGCAGGAGGAAGGAGGAGTCCTGGGAGGCAGAGAAGGCTGAGGGAGCACCCGGGGGGGGGGGGGGGGGGTGTTTGCACTGCATGGGGTCTTCTTGGGCTCCTGAGATCCTGGGCGGAGTGGGGGTTGGGGTGGAGCATCAATTACCTCACCGCCTTTGTAGAGGACGAAGATAGTTCAGACAGGGGAGGCTGCTTCCCAGTCATAGCGGTAAGTGTGTGTGGGGGGGGGGGGGGGGGGGGAGCTGGGACATAAAACTGGCTTCCTATGGAGAGAGAATTGGGCCGCTTTGCTACCCAGCAGCCCTCCCACCTGGCCTGGGGGTGCGGTACCCCAAGGTTCACATCCTCCAATCCCATCAAATCCACTTGAGGGAGACACAGCTGCCAATCGCCTCCTTTTATAAACGGGAGAACTGTCGTCCAGAGCCGGGAAGAGTCTGGCCCGAGGCCAGGGCTAAGATTCCCAAACCCTGGGCAGAGCCACCTGTGCCACCCCACCCACAGCTTCTCTACCCCAGGCCCAAGTTCACCTGCCCAGCTCTCCTGTCCGGCTCTGCCTTTTTAGGAAAGGAAAAGAGCAGGCGGATGGGCAGGTTGCCATGCTAATCCACCGGCTCCTGGCAGCTCTGGTTACCGTGGTTTGGGGCCCGGGAAGCCAGGCTTGGGAGTGCCAGCCCAGCCAATGGGTGTTGCCAGCCGAGCTCCCCTGCCAGAGCCATACAAGGCCTTGCTGCGACCCAGTCCTGAGCACGGCACAGGGCAGCCTCGGGGCCGGCACCTGCCCCGCCCGGGAGCCTGCCAGCCCTGCACGTCCTCGGACTCTGCCTAATCCAGCCCGGGAGCAGGGAGGGCTGTGCTGCACGTGCACAGGGGCCAGGGCTCCCCAAGGTCAGGAAGGTGGCAGTGCCAGGGCAGTGCCAGGGCAGAGACCGGAATCCGGGCAGGGGCCTAACCAGCAGTGGGGATCCAGCTTGGGGCAGGAGGCGACAGAGCCGAGGCCTGGTCCAGGCTGAGCCATCTCTTGACAAGCTGGCCACCTGTCCTGCCCCCTCCACTGCTGGGAATAGTCTCAGCCAAGTTAGTATCTGATCCCCTCTGGGATCTTCCCAGGGTCCAAATTCCAATTCCTCCAACCCGTCCTGGGTCTACAGCTGCATGCACCTCACAGAATTAGGGTGCCCATGAGAGTGTGCCTTTTGTGGGCCCATCATCACTGCCGTGGGTGAGGCCCTGGGATGATAGAAGCACGTGGGGACGGGCAGACCTCCCTCCCCTCCCCGACCGCCAGCAGAGCCCAGCCCACCTGTCAGCCCATAAGGCCTCTAACTCTGTGGTCGGCAAACTGCGGCTCATGAGCCACCTGCGGCTCTTTGGCCCCTTGAGTGTGGCTCTTCCACAAAATACCACAGCCTGGGTGAGTCTATTTTGAAGAAGTGGCCTTAGAAGAAGTTTAAGTTTTAAAAATTTGGCTCTCAAAAGAAACTTCAGTCATTGATATTTGGCTCTGTTGACTCATGAGTTTGCCGACCACTGCTCTCACTTAATGCTCCTAAGATCCCGGGGAGGTAGGGTGTCTTGGCCCCTTTGAAAAGCAAGGAAACTGAGTCACAGAGAGGTTATCTGCCCGAGGTCAGGATGCCAAAATTCAACCCCAGAGCGGTGTGACTCTAGACCACTGCACCATGCAGACCCTCTCCCCTGGGAATCTCCAATTGAGACCAAAGCATGAATGAAGGAATGAGAGTCACTGTCGGAGATAAAAGGACCCTTTGCTGCTGAGTGAGGCAGGGCTTCCTTTGGTGCCCAGGCCGTGGCCACAGTTGCCATTGTGCACCGCAGCCCGCCGCCTGGCGCTCCCTGGTCCCCACCGGCAGTGAGATTTGTCTCAGAAGTCACACAGGGTGCGAGCAGACGTGTGTGTCCTACGTGGGCCAGGCTAAACTTGGGGCCAAGACTGCGGTCCTCTCCAGGGCCACCCGGCAGGTGAGGGAAACGTGGCAGTGGTTGGGGGGGGGGGGGGGGGGTGACGGGCTGGGCTGGCAGCGGGCTCTGTTTGCTCACCCAAGAAAAGAGGAGATAAATATAGACGCAGGATTACTCAGACACAGCCTGGGAAAACCTGCTCGGAGCCTCCGCTTCAGCCCTGGCCCAATCTCACCTTCGCTGGCCTGCCCACTCCGTGCCCGCTGCCAGGCCTGCCCGCCTCCTTCCTGGACTCCCCAATGGGAAGCTTCGGGACAGCCCTTCCTACTAGCTCTCCGGGGCGGGGCAGAAACTGAGGTGCAGAGAGAGCAGGGTGCTTGCTCCAAGTCCCACAGCAAGCCAGGAGTGGGGAAAGCGAGGGCGGCCTCGCACGGGAGTCATCTTTGCAGGCCCAGGCACTACACCAACCAGACTCAGTTTCCCCTTTTATGGAGTAGAGGGGTGAACCCAGCCTTCACCTTCCATAGGCCTGCATGGAGGATGGAGTGGGTGACCCCCCCCCGCAGAGAGGAGCTGAGGCCGGGTCTCACGCAGGAGATGTCGCCCCAGCAGCATGCGTCCAACTCAGGCGCTCCAGAGTGTGTGAGCCAAGTTTCAGCCGTGGGGCTTCGGGGAAGTGGCTGAACATACTGGTGCCTCAGTTTCCTCATCTCGAAAGTGAGGATAATAATGATTATTATTCTATGTTCTGATAGGATAGAAACATTACATACTTGTACATAACTATAAAATAAATAAAAGGGTGATATGCTAATTAGGCCGGAGGTCATTTCAGACATCCTTCCTGAGGAACCCGGGGCCGGAGGGAAGCCAGCCTGGATCCTGGGTGCCTGTGGGCAGCCAGAGGAGGAAAGCCCAGTCCCAGATGCCAGAGGGAAGCCATTGCTAGCAGCTGGGGAAAGGAAGGCCTACTTTTGCACGAATTTTCATGCATCGGGCCTCTAGTAGCATAATAATAATAATAATAATAATAATAATAATGCCTAATAATGGCACCAGCCTCCTAGAGAGTTAGGAGGATTGGATGAGTAACTACATGCAAAGCTCTTCTGCAAGCACCTGGCACAGAGCAACTGCTCCACGCATGTTTATCATGGTGATCCAGCGGAAGCAAGTGGGGGCTGGGATACCAGGGGCCTGGGGGCCTGGCTCCAGGGCTCCGATCCTCCAAGAAAATGGCCTGGCCTGGGCTCTATGGAGCACAGGTCTCCGCTGTGCTGTGGCCCCTGCGGCCCCTCCCTCCCCTCCCTGGCCCTCCTGACAGCTTCTAGAGTCAGGCAGTCACAGCTTTGAATGCTGGCTCCTCCACTTGCAGGCTGTGTGACCTTAGGCAAGTGACTGGCCCTCTCCAAGCCTCAGATCTCACTTTTGTCCCTCCTGGGGTTGGTATTCGGGTTGAGCAAGGGAGTTTCTGGGAAACATCCCGCTCAGGCAGGTAAATGCGCTCTCCACACTCGATCCCATGCTGACCTCCTTCTCTTGCTTTCTCCAGTGGCAGTGAATTTGGCCCAAACAAGGCCACGCTTAGTGCATGACCTTCACACATGCACTGTGGGAAACACGCACTATCTCCCCTCGTGCAAGAGTGCAGGTCTCCAGGCCTGTAGGAACCTAGGGATTCTTAGTTCCCTCGCACACAATAGCTCCTTGCACCCCTCACGGACTCATGCGTGTCCTCACAACGTCGGTTCCCCTCATGCATACAAGGACACATAGAGCACAGGTGTGCATGGACACAGAGACATGTGATGCCAGGTGTGCCCCTGCACATCCTCACCAGCACACGCGCTCCCACACTCAGGGGTGTCCTAGCCAGGCCTGGCCCTGAGGTGGCTGTCTTCACAGCGGAGGAATGCAAACAGCTGGGGACGCGACGTGAGGGAGAGGCTCAAGGGAAACCACACAGGCAGGAATCCGGGCAGGCGTGCCAGGCTGAGGCGGGGCACTCGGGTACCAGGAATTGTGCAGGGGGGGGAGGGATGGGGGGGATGAGTACAAACACTTGCTCTCAGTCTCTCCTATCACCCTGTGTCCTCAGAGTCCCAGGACTTGGAGGACAAAAGGTCTCACAGACCATGGACCTCTCCCCTGGCAGCAAGCAGGTTCTTCCTTGCTGGGTGGCAGGTCCTATCTCTCTGAGCAGCAGCAGCCTGGTCTGAGTGGCAAGGGGCCATACCAGTTGGCCTTCCTCACAGGAGACAGAAGAATCTATAAGCATGTTGTGAGGAGGAGGTTATCATTGACTCGCATCAAAGGAGAGGATGGAGAAAATGTGGAAGCCGCTAAGACTCTTGGGTAGCACTTGTGCTGACTCAACAACCACGGTGTCCTGAGGCGCTTGTGTCTTATAGAAACCACCTCCCTGACTGCTCACGAAGGGGACATTGCTCCCCATTTATAGACGCAGAATCTGAGGTGCAGAGGTGGATAGCCTACCCAGGTCCACAGCCCAGTGTCTTACCACCGTGTGGAGAGGCGTTTGTGCCTGAGGCCTAAGCCTGGCGGTTAGCATGACAGGCACTGTCCCACATGCAGGGATCTCTGGCCCCAGGTGGCAGAGGGCCTTCCAGGGCCCCTGCATCCTCAGCCTTCGCTAGGTCACAGCTGGGCTACCTATGGGTACGACACTACACAGGAGGGCCCGGGCTCAGAGGCATCTGAGGACTTTGATCTCTTCCACCCGTGCCCATCACTGGGGACCAATTGAGACTGGACAGGTGTCATGTTGGGGTACCAAGAGAGGGCAGTCCTAAGGTGGGAGCGGGGCCTCTCCCAGGTCAGCCCTGGGGTGGGGAGAGGTCATCGCTGTCTCTCCTGCATAGAACATATGGCCGAAGAAGGACAGAAGCCAAAGCCTGGACAGCGGTGGCTGGTGAGGACCCCACTGAAGACCTGCCAATGGCAGAGCCCCTGAGACCAGAATTGGCACTGGTGGCCTCCATCCCCCGCTGTTTTCCGGAAGGGGCTGGGCTGGGGTTGGAGGCACTATGCCCTGGTGTTTGGGACCTTATGGATGAGGGGAGGGAGAATGGAGAGGTGTGTGAAAATACCCCCACCCAGAGGACCCTCCCTACACCCCATTGGTCACCCTGCCATGCCCCCTACAAGTTCTACCCATAGCCTTGGGGAAGCTAACATGGGAACATGATGGGATAGTCATGGGAGGTCCTAACAGGCAAGCCACATGCCCAAGGCCACCCAGAGGAGGAAGAATTCCGACTCCAGCCACCACTGCTCCTTCTGAGGACACCCCGAAGTGGACCCTCAAAACTTCCCGTGGCACGGGCCAGGGCTGGCCGCGTCAGCACCAGCCAGCCTGTTTCCGTGCCCAGCCTTCCCCACGGCCCAGGAGGAGGGTCCACACCCTTCAGGGAGCAGGGGGACCCAGTCCCATGGCCCCAGCTCCCGCCCGCTCTGAGCCAGTGCTAGACCGTGGCCTGAGCCACGTGACTTCGCCTCTCTGAGCCTCAGTTTCCGCCAGCAGGAAAGCCACCGCTCAGGGCCACTCTGACCATCAGATGGCACCGCCTTTAGAAAGACCCAGGCACCGCCATGTGGAGTTTCCAAAGACTTCCCGAGCTCCCGTACTTTCCCAAGTGCTTCTAGGCTAGAGATTTGCTACCCAACACGGGGTTCTGGGGAGGAAGAGCAGGCCAGCCTGTTGTCAGCAGGCCGGACCCAGACCCAGGAGTGACAGAGGGAAACGCACAGTAAGCGGGACGCAGGGCTCGGAGGACTCATGCTCTGCTTCCTTCTCCCACACCAATGGTGTTTCCTGGGCAGCCTTAGGGTCTTGCAGTGGCCTTTGGACCTGTGTGCCACCCACTGGCCCTCCCAGAGCGGCTGCCTTCCTCCATCCGCCCCCCTCTCCGCCCCTCCCCTCCCCCCCACACACACACAAAAACACCGGCAGCCCTTCCCCAGGTTGCCTCCCTGTGACCCCGGCAGGGTGCTGGGGCGGCCAGAACGGGCCATTCAGAGCAGAGAGAGCCCTGAGGCTGGGGCGGGCGGGGCCTCCCGTCCCCGGAGTCCCTGGGGCAGGAGCGGAGGGGGCGGGGCGCACGTGGCCTCGCTGCCCGCGGTGATGTCAGGCCCGCCGCGCCCGGCTCCCAGCACGTTCGTTCACAGATTGGGGAACACATTCCTCCGCGCTGACTCACGGCTGTCAGGCTGTCACGTAGCACGCTGCCGCATGCAGCTTTGCCCAAAATTGGTCGTGAGGCGGGCCCAGCAGGCAGCTGCAGGTCAGCCGTTTGTTCCCGCTCCATGCTCCTCAGCAGCCGCTCTGAGCCCGCAGCCCGCAGCCTTTGGACTTCCCTAGCAGGCAGGAGAGGGAGAAGCATGGGGGTCCTGCGGGGTTGAGGGCCAGGGAGGTTTGAGGCGGTGGGGCTGCGAGTGTGGAGGGGAGGGTGAGCAGGACCTAGGTGGCGGGCTGGGTGGTCAATCCACTTGTCTTTAAGCCTCAGTTCCCCCTGTGCCAAGTGGGGATGTGCAGGGCAGGATTGTAAGCGCTCAGCATGCGTTATCTCACCTAAATCTTACACCAGCCCTGTGGAAACCGAGGCAGGGACACTGGTTTCCCTGAGGTCACATAGAGGAGCTGCATGGCTAGGATTTGACCACGTTGTAAGGTTCCCAAGGCTGCATCCGTTCTGTGCTGATGTCCGCTGTGCAGCCTGGCACACAGGGTGTCCTCTCTGCCCCTTCGTGGTTGACACCAGGTCCCTGCCTGCATCTCACTGAACCTCCCTTCACACCTACAAAGTGCTCCCACCGGGGGTCATGGGAGGAAGGAAGAGGAAAAGGCGGATTTGGTTCAGTATCCGTCCCTTGGTCATCTGCACCGACACCAAAGTGCAGAAAGGCGCCAGGCTGAGCCCAGGGCACCAGCAGAGCAGGCTACACTGGGAAGGCCCTCCTTAGGCAGCCCGGAGGCTGGGGAGCACTGAGTTGCCTGTGTTGTTAGGAAAACGAGGCAGAGGGAGGGTCCCTACCATGATCCCTCCTGGTTCCTGAGAAAGGGGAGACCTTTAGCGCTGTAGGGGGTCGGGTGAGGGGCCTGCCCTGAGTGTGCAGAAACTAGGTGGCCTTGCAGCTGGTGTCCTTGCTCTCAGATGCCCACATAGACTGGGCAGCTTTTTCCAAACTTGATGTCATCCCCCAAGGGCCCATCTGAGAGTCCAGGGAAGGCCCTGAGGAAGTCCCCTCCCTCCCCACCCAGGCCCGGTCTGGGTCCCCCCTAGCCAGGACCTCCATGGCACAGATTCTCACTGACTCCATTGGACTACAGGAAAAGGTCCGTTCCCAGCAGGGCATACAAAGCCTGTGGTGTGGCCTCCGAGCTCCTGTCCCAACCCCAAGTCCCTCACACTTTACTCCAGCTCCTAGGACATGCATGCTCTTCCACGCCTACCAGACTGACCCATGCCGTTCCCAATGCCTGGAATGCTTTCTCGGCCTTCATAGTCTCACGTAAATGTCTCTTCTGCTGGGAAGCCCTCCTTATCCTCAAGGCAGAGTGGGCCCTGGCTGGTGTGGCTCAGTTGGTTGAGCATCAGTGCACAGAATGGTCACGAATTCAGCTCCTGGTCAGGGCACATGCCCAGTGGTGGGCTGGAGCATGCGGGAGGCAGCTGACCCATGTTTCTCTCTCACATCAATGTTTCTCTCTTTCTTCTTCTCCTCTTTCTCTAAAATCAATGAAAGCAAAAACATGTTTTTTAAAATGTTTTGAGAAGACAGAGGCGAGCACTCCCTCTTCTGGAGTCCTGGAGCTCCTTGTCCATCCTTGCCTTTCAGCCATCACAGAGCCAGGCCCAGAGCACACATTGGTCCTTGGCCCGGAGCCGTCATTACAGGCCCTCCATGCTCCCCAGCCCCTCACCCTGGCAAACTGTGATGCCTTTGGGGCCCCCTCTCCCCAAATCCCCAAGACCCGCAGACCCAGCCCAGGTCCGACAGAGCAGGTGTGGTTTGTTTGCTGCATGGTGGCAGAGGGCAAAGCCTCGCACCCGAAGAGCCTTCCCTTCTCTTCCTGGCTGTGTGACCTTGAGCAGCTTATTCAGCCTCTCTGAACCTTACTGCAGGGTCCTGTCCTGCCCTGCCCTGCCTGCTTCCCAGGCCTGCCTGGAGAATCCAATGAATGAAGACAGAGAGAATGCTTGGCACGTGGGCACAGCTTCCCACACAGCTGCCATTATCACCAGGTCATTATTATTATACAAACCTACTGTGCCCGAGGCCTGGGTTCCAAGGCTGGGTGGCTGGCGGGCAGGCGGGCAGGCGGGCGGTGAACTCAGAAGCAGCCGCGGCCCTGGTTGACTCAGGCGGAGGAGGCATGGGCAGAAATGGTTGCTTTATGGTCAGCCTGAGCCAGCCCAGCTGTGGCCCTCCTCTCCCCACCCCCAGGATTCACCCAAATCTGAGGCCATGCGCCTTCCAAGCCCATCAGGCTTCTTATCTGGAGAGATAAAGGCCCCCTCCCCTTGGATGGTGGATCCACTCAGCTGGCTGCTGTATGACCTTGGCAACCCTCACCCTCTCTGGACCAGCCTTGGGCAGTGCTGGGTAGAGGGCAGGCAGTGGCTCCCAGGCATGTCTTCCTGGCAGGCATGGTGGCGGGGGAGGGGGCTAACCCACTATTTCTGGGCCCAGAGGCATGGGTCCTGCTCTCTTCCTGCCCCCTCTCTGGCCATGCTGGTGGTGTGAGCTCTCAGCACCCCTGTGACATCCTCCTTCAGAAAGTCTGAGGTTCCTATTTTTATTTGACACATGAGGAAACTGAGGCCCAGAGTTCAGAGGCTCTCATCCAAAGCCACCCAACCAGCAGCCAGGACACTGGTGTCTGGGTCTGCAGCCACGGGTCAGGGCCCATCTGCCATAGCCCTCCATTCCCTCCTGGGGTCCTGGATCTCTCCCTCTAGGATCCTGCCAGGACACCAGCTATGTGCCAGGGATCGGACAAGAATCATCAGCTTATGAGGTCCTAACGTGAACCCATAGGACAGAGCATGACATCCAAGGTCAGAGAGCTGGAATGGCTTGGCTCAGGTCACACAGCCTAAGAGGCAGAGTGCAATTCTGTTCCCTGTACCCCTGTCTGCGTGTGATCCCAGCTGCTTCCCGATCCCACAGGGTTTCAGGGTTCCTGTGACACCGGGCCCCAGGGAACCCGAGGAAGACACTCTGGTCTCACAAACACCCCATGGCTACGGGTGGACAAAGAGGGGGTGTGTTCAGCCTGCCAGGGTGGGCCCACCAGGCCCGCCTGGGCCCGCGGCTCCTGCCAGGCTCAGATGAAAGCGTGAGGTCATTGGGCCATCCCAGCTTCCTGTCCGATCTCGCTACTGTGACTCAGCCCTGACTTACCCAAGCCTCCTCCTCCAGGGGACCCCAGCCATGGCCCGGCCTGGGCTGCCCCACCGTCTCCCACCCTGAGTCACCGTTCACCTCACCAGCCGCACACTGCTCAGTGCGCAGGCAGCCTCCTCGTCTCCCCAAGCCCCCAGAGTTCCTGCTGCCAAAGGCCCAGGTGCCAGGCTGGGGAGTGGGGGCACTTCTGCTGCTGCCCGCAGACTCCACCCCTGGGGCCTGCTTTTAGGGACTCTCTGGCTCCGGCAGGAAAATCTAGAATTGAAGTTGGAAGCTCAGGCTAAGGATTCAGACTGACCTGGGTTCAAATCCCAGCTCCTTCCTTGCTAAATGGGTGATCTCAGACAGGCTGCCTCAGTTTCCTCATCTGCAAAAAAAAAAAAAAAAAAAAAAAAGAGGGTAATAATAATAAGCTACATCCCATGAGGGTTCTACATGAGATCACATTTGCCAGGATAGCAGCCGGTGAGGCAAGCAGATCTAGATTTAAATGGCTGTGTGTCCTTGCCCAAGCCCCTTTACCTCTCTGGGCCTCAGGCTCCTCCTCTGCAAAGTGGGAGTAATCAGACAAGGGATTGCTGTGGTGATAAAAGGTGATAATATATGTGAAGGGTTTGTGCAGTGGCTGGCATCTGGAACCAGACATGGGTAAACCCATAGCTGAGATTAATTCTTAAAGTGCCAGGCACTGCCTGAGCCCAGGAAGGTTTCAGTGACTAGTGGGGAGATGGGAGTAGATGTTCTGGCTCTTCCCTGGATAAGGGAATGGATCAGGGGAGAGCTCGCTGGGCACTGGAGCTCCAGGGTACTGTCCACAAGCTGAGTTCCGGACGTCCCCAGGTGGGTCCAGAAGGCTCTCCGAAGAAGTCTCCTTGGGCTACAGCTGGCCTTCCACTTTCCAGTCTCTAGGGTACCCATAGCGCCCCTCGTTTCATGGGGGACAAAGCGGATGCTCAGGCAAGAGCAGGGGCTTGCCCTCAGGCTCTCAGCTGGAAGCAGAACGCAAGCCTGCACCCCCACATCTCCCTCTTCCCTGCCTGCGAGCTGCCTCCCCGGACCCAGGACAGCCTCACCTCCCAGAAACAGCACTCTGGGCACTCACAGAGCCCATCTGCCCATGGAGACTCTTTGAAACCCAGCTGGAAAGCCAGTGTCCCAAAGGCAACAGCACCCAGTGTTTTCCTGGGAACTTACGATGGCAAACTCTGAGCTGTGCGGCCGTCAGCTCACGAAGCATGTGTCTTCGTGTTAACCCACTGCGCTCAAAAGGCAGGATCCGACGAGCCTGGGCTGGGGTCAGTGGAGGAAGAGTGAACCCCGGAAAAGAATGTCTCCCCATTTCCAGCTCAGCTGGTATTTATTGAGCATGTGATCTGGATGGAGGGACAGAGGCTGGGAAGGTCACATGGGTGGAGAAGCAGAGTGGGGTAGAAATGGCACTGACCCTGGGGTCAGACAGACGTAGGTTTGAATCCTGACCATCACAGGTCGAGCTAGCCAGCCTCTCAGAGTCTGAAAAAGGATGCACTGACATACCTTGAAGGTTATGCTGCAAGAATTAAGTGAGAACAAGAACACGAACTTGCTCTGTAATTGGGTGTAATCAATAACAATAACCACCACTGATGGAGCTCTGGCTCATTTATTCCTTACCACAGACATATTACCATGATTATACCCATTTTATAGATGAGGAAACTGAGGCTCAGAGAAGGAGGAAAGTGCACATGTACTTGTAATGAGAGGTGGCTATGAATGAGAACCTTAGCTCAGTTTGACACCAGAAAAGAGACCTTTATGATGAGGCCTAGACAGAGGTGGCTATAAATGAGAACCAGGTGAGTGTTCAGAGAGGGTCATAGCTCTTGTCTAGATAGAGTTAGAAAGGCTTCCTGGGGAAAGATGTCACTCGTGATAGCCCTTGAAGGATGGGAAGAATAAGCCAAATAAGAATGGAAGATGCCTGGGAGGCCCCAGCTTGCCAGAGACATAGAGGTAAGAAAGTCTGCCGTGTACCCAGGGTGTGACAAGGCCTGCGGCCTGGTGGGCGAAAGCCGTGGGCACCTATAATAGATCAGTGTTGGTGAGATGAGGAAGGAATGATAGCTCACAGTCAGACCCCACGCAGCCCCGATGCCAGGTTGGGCATTAGGGCTTAGTGAGACTTCACCCTGACACCGGGCTAGGTCCTGGCTGCAGACTTCCAGCGAAAGCCTGGTTTTCATAGGAAGGCAGCTGTGGCCCAAATCTCAGATCTGGTGAGATACAGCCACTCGTATTTTTCATTTCTCTACAGTTGCTGCAGGAGGGCCCCTCATGGCTGGAGAGTCAGTAGACACTCTAATCTCTCTCAACACACTTCTTGTCTGGCGTGGCATTGCATGGTGTGCCAAAGCAAATGTGGTTGAGTGAAGCAAGCCGGGGTGGCCTCATGCCCAAGGAGAAACTTAGTGACCCAGAGCAGTGGAGGGACCATTCGGATCTGGCCAATGGTGTGCAACACCCCCTTCCTGTCCCACCACCACCACCACCACTCACACATACACACATTCATACCACTCCTTCCCAGAAGTGTGTCTCCACTGAGAGGCCCCCACTTATAGTCCAGGATTAGGAAGGGAGGGCAGAGCCTGCCCAGCAGAGCCCTCCCATGCCAGGCACCAGGTCCGACCTCTGTTGGCATTGCCACAGAGCCTCTCAGCGCTGGGAGGTGGGAGTGTTCTTTGATCCTTTTGACAGATGTGGCCTCTGGCATTCCGGAAGGTTAAACCATGGTGTGCCCTTGGTCATGTGCTAGGGAGCAACAGAACCAGACCCAGACTGGCCGACCCCTGCCCTACACGATTTCAGGCCTGGCCCCGTGCTGAACCCTTGTCCACAGGAGGAGAGGAGAGGAGCGGGGTGGGATTGGAGCTTGAGTCATAGGGCTTTGAAGCTGGCCGCTGGATCCACCAAGCCTCAGAGGTTCCGGGGTGGGATGGCCCCTGACTCACCCCCACACCCCAAGCCAGCCCCAGGCAGCAGCCTCAGCTCCTGACCTCCCTCCTGTTTACCAGAGCCCAGCTATTCCCCTCCTGGGTCATTCATGGCTCAGGATTACCTGGAGCTGAGTGGGAAGGCCAAGGCCTTTAGGCCAGGATGTATCCCCAGTCACACTCTGCTCCGGATGTCAGCCTGAGCTACGTGGAAACCCAGGCTTTGCCTGCCTGCTGGGCACCAAGTTACCCTGATGATGTAGGCACCAGGCACTGGTTTTTAGCTGACACTTACTTCTAGAGAGAAACACAGTGCTCCTGCGTGGCCCGGCCTCCTGGTGGCTCACCCCTTCCCAGAGGGGAAAGGCGGCCTCCTGGTGGGGCGCTGGGTGTGCCATGGAAAACATGGGTCCTAGGCAACAGAGTGGGTGTAACTGAAAAATCACCAGCTGCATGTCTTGGCTGGTGGTGGAGGTGGGATGGAGGTGAAGGTTGGGGTTCCAGCCCCTCTAAGTACAGGGGCCGAGTCCTCTGAGAGAAAGAGTGCAGGCATTCTGGATTTCTAGGATCCAGGCCTGGCAGGGTGGCCTCTTGAAGGCTCTCCCTCCCAACTGGACCTCGGCTTCCTCATCTAAGCAGAGAGCAAGGGTCCTTCTCTCTCTGGCTGCCTGTCTGACTTTTTTCTTAAAGATTATCTCAACTCTTCCCCATTAGAGCATTTTGAAAATGGCATCAGTGAAAGAAAGGGGCTTAGAGCTCCCTCCTCAGAAAGGGTGTCTATGCATACGAAGGCTTTGGTGAGACAAAGCCACTCGCACTTTCCATTTCTCTCCAGCATTGGACACGGACCATGTGCCCAGGCCTGTGCTGGATCCTGTGATCAAGATTCTAGAGAAGACCATGCCTCAGTGAGTTCTTCGTCAGTGGGGAGACACAGCTCTCCCCAGGAAACAACCAAATGTTCTCAGGTCAAGTATAATGTTCCCTTTGAAACTTCAAACTTTGACCCTCTAATCTCTCCAACCACATCTGTCATGAAGGAAGATAATTCAATGGAGACTGGCATGTAGATGAATGGATGGAAGGGTAAATGAAAGTTAGATAATGCGTGGGTGCAAGGAAGGAAGGACAGATGAATGGATGTGGCCATGGGAAGTTGAACTGGCTGGGCGATGGATGGATGATGGATGGATGGATCATTGGATATTTGTGATATAGGCTCTTGGCTGCATCGCATAGCAGATGAGTATATGGGAAAAGTTCCAGCCCTGCCTCTTGTTCATTGTGTGACCCTGAGGAAGTTGCTTCCTTTTCTATAAAGTGAGAGTCTTATCTGGGAAGACTTCATCTGTAAAGTGAGACTCATGGGCCCAGCGTGCCTCCCAGGTCTGGTGTGGACATCCAGTGCAATACGAATAGACAGTCCATGCCTTCTTGACGGCTGGAGCCAGGCCTCAGACACTGGCCTGGTAGGCATGGAGACATGCCGTTCTTGCCTTGGGAGTGAGGGCTCCCACAGATGCAAGTGAGATGCTACCTCTGTTCCTGGACTCCCACCTTCCCAGCCTACGTAGAGCTCTCTGCCTCCTAAGAGCAGGGAAGGGACCCCTGGGAACAGTTGCTGCAGGAGGGCTCCCCGTGGCTGGAGAGTCAAGAAAGCACAGGGCTCAGGCTAGGGCTTTGGACGTACACAGGTCTGCCTTCTAACCTTGGCTTAGACATTGGGCAAGTCCCGAGACTGTCTCCTCATTTATGAAATAGGAACTAATTATGGTACCAGGTATGCTGTGACAGTTAATGAAGGCAGTATATGTACATTGCCTAGCACAGTGCTTGGAATATATTAACTCCTCAAGAAATGCATGTTGACCCCCACACCCCTAAAAGGCTAAGTGGGCAATGGGCCCTTTGCTCTTTGCAGGTAACTCAAAAATTCAGAGTTCAGAGACGTCCATCCTGGAGACTGAGTCCCTGAGATGGTTTTCTCGTTTCAAAAAGTCCAGCCCGATTCCACGGTGCCTCTGTGAACAATATCTGCTTTCGGCTGAAATTCCAGCGGTTCTCTGGGCCTCGCTGACCCTGTTCTGGCCACCCTTAGATTAATAACAAACAGGGCTCATGAGTTATCCCTTTAAAAGTACAGTTCCTGCGGGAGATACAAATCTTTCCAAATAGGCTGAGGCAGAAGGAGGAAGACAACTCGTAAGGGGGTGTTCTCTGAGGGAAGCCGTAGAGACCAGGACAGCTGGTTCCTCGGGACTGAGACTGCCCTTGTGGAGACCCAGTGCGGGACCATGGTGTGGGTGGTGCCAGGCCCTGCAGGCTTGGGGTGAGCTGTGGCTGTTGGCAGGAGGCCCAGACCACCCACCAGAAAAAGGCCCCGGGGCTGAGTGTCCTCAGGCCCTAGTGGGGGAAGCCTTGACCCACAGCCTTGGGGGCATAATTTGGGGACAAGTGTTGATGGGAATGTCTGAACTCCCTCATTCCTTAAGTTCCCAACCCAGGCCGGCTCCAGGGCCATACCCTCCCCGGGCCCCCATTCCCCGGGGCTGCAGACATCTGCCCTCGCCAGACCCATCTTCCCAGCTGCTCGCTCTACTAAGCTGCCTGTACGATATGTGCCTGTGACCAAGACACTGTGTCCCTTCCATCAGGGCTGCAAACAGAACTTCCTGAAATCTGGGGGGGCCAGGTGGCAAGGGGAACGCGACTGGTTTTCCAGAGGGGAGAGAGTGGAGGGTCCCCAGCCGGGAGGCACAGGCACAGCACAGTCTGCAGGGCTCAGACTTGGAGACCTCTAAACTCGGGTCCTGCTGGTTGTGAAAGTCATAGGCAGTCCATGCTGGGAGTCCATGCCCCTCACAGTCAATGGGAGGACGGGAAAGTTTTCCAGGGGAAGAATGGGACTTGCCCAAGGCCACACAGCGTGGACAGCACAGCAGGGATAGCAGTTCGTTGCTCCTGTTGGGCCAGCTCCTGCTCCAGCACACGCCTCCCTGTGGGCACCACCCCCAGGACATGTAATCCTTATCCTGTGCACCCCCCACCCCACACAGTGTCCATGGCTGCTGGACAGCTGCAGATGGGCCCACATGCACTCTCAGTGCAGGTGTGGTGGAGAGAGCTTTGGGATACACAGGCAAATGGCCTGCCTACCCTGCCCCAGTGCCCTGGTCCTTCCTGGCAGTCCATCCCAAATGAACCCAGAGTCTCCACTCTACTTGGACCCTGGGGCTGGATTAGCAGCAAGAGAATGAGTGTGGCCCCATCGCTGCCATGACAATGTTGCTCCTTCTTTTAGGCCACAGTTATCTCATCCAGAAAATGGGAGTGAGGACTCGGAGAATTTCCAGCGGGCAGTACCTAGTATAGTGTCTCACCCGGAAATATGCCAGCCTGCCCTCCCCTGTGAGCTCCCCCGCCCCTTTTTTTCTTTTATCCTCACCTGAGGACATGTTTATTGATTTTAGAAAGAGAGGAGGGAAGAGAGAAACATCAGTATGAGAGAGAAGCATCGATTGGTTGCCTCTCATTGCTCCGACGGGGGATTGAACTCACAACCTTTTGGCATTCTAACCAACTGAGCCACCTGGCCAGAGCAAATCTCTCCCTCTTGGATGAAGCCTGCACCAAGCAGAAGTAGGACAAATTACTTTGTGTGCAAAACTATTCCTTCCAAATTCTGATGGTGACCTTCAGGGAATCCCTGCCCTTTGACCTGCTGCCTATTCTAGCCCAGGTAGGGAACAGGGTCAAGTCGGGTTGGGGAGTGCAACAGGGCGCCTGGCTGGGGCAGTTGGTGGGGGCAGTGCAATGGAATGGGAAGGCCGAGCAGCCAGGCCAGCCATGAGGGGTAGAGGTGAAGGTTCAGGGCTCAGACTAGGGGGCTATTTTTACTCTGCTTAATTTCTCTTGCCAGTTGGGTGGAGCTAACCTGGGGTTGCTCAGGTTACTTGGGCCAGGCCTCTGCATTTCACAGGAGCCCTGCATGCCCAGCTCAGCTGGAGCTGAGGGCAGGGAAAAAGGGAAACAAGTTCGGCACAGCTCCCTGCTCTCACCCTGCCAAGCTGGGCTGCCACCCCCTGCCCTGTCGTCATCCAGAGAGGGATCCTGTCTCCTGCTCTGTTTAATTCTTCTATTATGTTTCCCAGACTCGAAGCCTCTGGTTCCCTATTGTCCCGAGCAGGCACTTTGCATTTGTGTAAAGATTAGACACGTTAGAACCTTCGCTCTCACTCCCAATGCTCTTTCCCTTTTCCTTTCTCAAATGCGAGTTCTTTCTTTCTGGCCACGCTCTGCTTCCTTGTTTTCTCTCTCTCTCTCTCTCTCTCTCTCTCTCTCTCTCTCTCTCTCTCTCTCTCTCTCTCTCTCCCTCCCTCCCTCCCTCCCTCCCTCCCTCCCTCCTGCTTGTTTTCTTCCAATCCTGACTCCTCCTCCCCACGATCTGCATTTGCTTCTTTCTTCTCTTCATGGTTCAGTGGTTTAAAGTCTCTATCCACCTCCTACCCCTATCCCAAGCTTGCTTGATTCTGTATTTATATTCTCTCAGAAGCTAATAGAAATGACTGTGAGTATTGCTCACCTCATTCCAGAAATACTCTTCTAAATTCTTCGAGAGGCACCTCGTGGGGGTGAGCACCACCTGGGGAGTCACTGATTTGCCCGGGAGACAGAGATCGGAGTTCCAAAGCCAGCTTTGCATCTACCCGCTGTGTGACCTCAGCCAGGCTCCGCTTCCTCCGCTTCCTCCGGGGCCGCAGTGGAGCTGGGAGCCAGGTGAGAGCAGCTGCCTCCTGGGTAGTGATGAGGGAAAAGGAAAGTGTTCTGAGCACACAGTAGGTGCCCAGGAATATTTGTTCCTGCTTTGCCTGCAGCCTGGCCCAGTCTGGGGGAAGCCTGGCCCAGCCAGGGCA
Organism: Pipistrellus kuhlii; assembly: GCF_014108245.1. Lineage (NCBI taxonomy): Eukaryota > Metazoa > Chordata > Mammalia > Chiroptera > Vespertilionidae > Pipistrellus > Pipistrellus kuhlii. Next base: position 166,909,968 of record NW_023425515.1, on the reverse strand, counting down.
ATAAAGATAAGGCTGAAAGATCTCTCCCTTCGTCCTACCAGAATCTTCCTCTGCTCTACTAGGATTGCATGCACAAGTGTATACACACACACACACACACACACACGAGCACACATGCAAGCTCTGAACACACTCTGTGAAAAAGCAGGAGTTTCTCTGTGGTCATCTATGCCCCCTTCATAAATGTCTAATGACAAAATTGCTGCTGAATTGGGATCCGATTTCTCCAGCTCAAAGCCAGGCATTTATTCTTTCACTGCCCCGCCTCCTTCCCAGTGCACGCACTCGGAGGGCTCCTACTGTGTGCCAGGCAGGCTCCAGGCCCTGCCTTCTCTGGAGTTCTGGACCTCGAGATTGCTGGGGAGATAAGCACTATCTGATGACTCAGGCTCCAGAGCCTGGGCTCCTGGATTTCCCAGAAACGAAGAGCCTTTCCTGCCTAGCCTGGACACAGGGTCCCTGGGAAGATGTTGAAAGAGGTGGACCCTGAGCCCAGCCTGGGCAGGAACAGAGGGCAACTGCCAAGTCCACAAACTGTGTGGCTCAACAGGAGTGCACCGGCTCTGGTCTCCATACCGCTCAGCTCAGGAGCCAGCAGAGGGGCAGCAGCAGAATGCTCGCCCTCAGGGAGCACCCCACCTCCTGGCCTTTATTTGCAGGAAGTAGCCACTGAGAACCACAAAGACCTTTTGAGGGGCGCTTTGTGTGGGCCCCCAGAGCATCTTCCTGGAAAGGACTCTGAAGCCCCCCTTAGTCTCCATGGAGCCCATGAGCCAACACATCGAGATTCCCCCATTTCAGCTTTGTTTTGCAAACAAGGAAACTGAGGTGCAGGATGGGTATCCTTAGCCACGGCTGCACAGCTGAAAAGGTTCTGGGAGGGACCAAGATTCCTGTCCTGGGCTTTGGGGTGGGAGGAGGGGAGAGGAGCGCTTCCTGAATGAGGGAACGATGAGGCAGCTCCAGGCTGGTCAGAGGTCAGAGGTCGGAGGTAGGCTGTGTCCTTCACCGAGGGAAGCAGGTCCAGAGAGGGCTCTGACTTGCCCAGGGCCACACAGCCATAACAGGCCTTCACCTCCTGCACCACAGAAGGGGCACCCTCAGCTCGGCTGGCAGCAGGCAGGCAGGACAGCAGGGTCTTTCCAAGGAGAGGGCAGGTTTTTCTCTTGCTCCCCTTTCAAACACTTAGCTGGGGCAAGACCTGGGAGCAGCCGCCGGGAGAGTGGGGGAGGGGCTCTGGGGCACTTGGGGGGTGGATATGAGGAAGTTCTAGGGACTGGAAGGAGTCCCTGGGGGTTGCAGGGGAGCCTCCGCACTCCAAGCTCAGAGGGAGGAGCTGGGCCTTCCCTCCTGCCTCCTCCCTCCCCTGTCCGCCCCCCCCCCCCCCCCAGTGAAGGTTGGGCAGGGCCTGCCGCCCCAGGAGGAGGCGTTGTCCCTGGCTCTGGGCCCTCCACCCGCCCGCCGCTGGTGCAGTGGCAGGGCTGGACCGCAGGGGCGGGGAAGTGCCTAGCAGTTATAAGCAGCCAGGGCACGGAGGCAATGAGCTATCGGCTTGGCTCCGCTTGGCAGCAGGACGCAGGCAACAGGCTCACTCCCTGCTCCCTGCTCCAGTCCAGCCTGCGCTCCGCTGCTATGGTTGCCATGCCCACTGCCTGGTGCTCCGTCGCTCTGGCCCTGCTCGTGGCCCTGCACGAAGGTGAGCCATCCGGCCTCGCCTGCTGCAGCAGCCCCGGGTTTGTTCAGCAGTGTCTCTGCCCGGGGACTGTGTGCCCCACAAGCCAGCTGGGGCACACAGGGTGGGAGCCCGGCAGCCGCGGCAGGGCCAGCAGGCCGGGGCTCTGCCAGTGCAGAGGTGCTGCGGCACAGGGAGGCCACAGGGCGGCTGCTGAGGCTTCCCCGGGCTGGGCTGGAGCTCCTGAGCAGTGAGAGCGCCAACTTCCTCGATTATGCAGGAGGAGGAGCCTGGCAGGTCCCCCTATTCCAGCTGTGCCAGGCGTCCTGACCCACCTCTCTCTCCCTTCTGTGCGTGCAGGCAAGGGCCAGGCCGCTGCCACCCAGGAGCAGCCGGTGCACCCGCGCCATGCCCGAGGCGCCCACCTGCGGCCTCGGCGTTGCTCCTGCAGCTCCTGGCTCGACAAGGAGTGCGTCTACTTCTGCCACCTGGACATCATCTGGGTGAACACTCCCGGGTGAGCTACCGTGGGGATCCGGGCGGGCCGCTAGGAGCGGGGGGATGGGGGCCGCTGGCACGCTGGGAAACGGGCACAACACGGCTCTCCCTGGCCTCCAGAAGGGAGGCCTGGGCCAGTGTCAATCATTAGCAGTAATTGTCTCACTCCCATGGGGAGGCTGCCTGAGCAATACAGAGGGATGTCTCAGGAGAGTTCTCAGGACACCCAGCAAGGAAGGGCTGGCCTCCTTCTCCAGATCAGGGTACTGAGGCTCAGAGAGGTTAGGTGCCGTCTGCAAGCTCACACAGGAAGGAGAAGGTGGCAGGTGGAAGCTCCATCCGAGGTCCAGTGGATGCCAGAACTCACACCCACTCGGCCATGCTGCCTCGGCAGGATCTTCCAAGAATAATAATACAATTAATGACAGCGCCCATGTCTGGACTGTGCCGGGCCCTGTGCCAAGCAGGGCTCGTGCATGATCATCTCATGAATGTCCCCTCCCCACACACACACACACACACACTCCTTCCAATCCTTCCCTGAGGCAGGCACCGCTGTTGTCCCCAAATGACAGATGAGAAACCTGCCCTTTGTCACCTGGTGGAGCCAGGGTGGGGGCCCGTGCTGTCTGCTCTGTCTGCACCCGCACTGCCTCCGGGCCACTGCATACTTCACGTTGAAGTTTCTGTGTGCATTGGTTGTTTTTTTCCCTTCCCCAAATTGCAAAAGACAAGAGAAGCCCGGCACGTAAGCGTGTGGAGCTAATCCACATCCAAACACTCGCTCAGGGTGGGAACCCTGCCAGTCCCTGCCTGCCGGGTCTACCTGGAGTCCTTACAGCCTCAGACACCAGCTAAAATTAGCTCCGGCACCCGAAGGTGCCGGTCCAACCGGCCACAGGGCCCCTGCCCTGCCCTCGACCCACCTCGGCTAGACTCTGCTCTGAAATCAACCCCATCGGATCTCACACACATGGGCATGCACATAGACACACATGCATGCACACACACACACACTTGCACCGTTTTTAAGTCAAAACTCTAGGACATACACGTCACTTCTCTAGGCAAGTGGGGACCAGCTGGGGGCCGCTTGGCTGTGAGCCTGCGTGTTTACTTATGAGATGGTATTTCCTCCCCTCTTCTGGGGGCGAGCGGTGGGCCCCTTTGAGAATAAGGGACAGCCTGGTTCCATCAGCTCACGTTCCTGTCTGGGCGGGGGCTGGGAGGACTCCTGGGGGAGGCAGAGTCCCAGAGAAGGGAAGTGTGCAGGGTGTTGGGTCTTGCGTCTTGTCAGGGCTCCCTGGCACCCAGGGGGGAGCCTGTGGTGGGACTTCTTGAGGTTAGCGGCTGGTCACCTTTTGCTGCCAGCGTGGCCATCCCAGAGTACAGGGAAGACGGTCCCCGTGCTTGTCAATGGGAGTGATTTATCTAATCCTCCCTCTCTTCCTCTCCCTCCCTCTCTCCCTCTTTCCCTCTACATCACTACCTTACTGGCTGCCTGCCCACAGACAGACAGTTCCTTACGGCCTGGGAAACCCGCCAAAACGCCGGCGCCGCTCTCTGCCAGGGCGCTGTGAATGCTCCAGTGCCAGAGACCCTGCCTGTGCCACCTTCTGCCATCGAAGGCCCTGGTAAGTGGGCACCCAGCTGCAGGGGTCAGGGGCAGCTGCCCGCCCAGACCTGCCCTAGGACAGCAAGGTGTCTGGGAGACCAGCGAGAGAGCAGAGGGGCAAATGGGGGGAGAGGGGAGAGGAGCAGTCTGCCCTGGGCCCATGATAGTGTCCCTTCCCACAGGGGACCAGTCACCCGGAGTCCCTCCCACTGCCCACTCCCGGGCAGGGGGATTCTCCCAGGTAACAGCGGAGGCCTCAGAGGCTGGTCCTGTCAGTCCACACGGCCGGTCAGAGGGAGCGTTGGAGTCAGGCCTGAGGCTCGGGGGACTCAGAGCTTTCTCAGTGGAGGAGTATCATCTGGAATTGGGAGACCCTGTCACCGTCTCAGGGTCATCACCAAGTCACTGGAGGTGGGGGCAGGGAGGGCTTTGCAAATCCCGGAGCTCTTTGGGCCTCAGTTGTCCCATCTGTAAAAGGGTGGGAAGCTTCGTTCTTCCCCTCCTCCACTGAGAGCGTTTGGGGAAAGCAGGAATTGGCCTCGCAGTCCCAGCCTCCATGCCCACGGTGGTTTATGAGAAAACGCCTCCTCCCCTGACACTCAAGCTGTCACTCTGCTCTGCCTTGGTTTCTCCCGAAAAGGGCCCCCTCTCAGCTGTAGGTGGCCAGATTCTGAGAAGGCCAGTCACCCCACTGCTCCTCTCTGAAGCAAGGAACACATTCCCCGTGGCTCAGCTTTCCCCACCCCGCCTGGGGAGGAAGGGTGCCAGGTGCACGGGGTGGAAATGGATCTGCTCCTGAGGGCAGGTGGGGATAGGGTGGGGCCGGGCTGGGCCCGCAGCCAGCCGGCCGTGGGGCCCTGGATAGCCCCTCACTTGGGCTCTCGTGCTGTTCCTTCAGGCCTGAAGCCGTGGCAAACCCAGGCCTCGGGTCCCCTGCAGACGTGTCCCAGGCTGGCAAGACATGGACCACTGCAGGAGAGCTCCTCCAGCGGCTGAGGTAAAGGCCACTGCGCTGACCCAGTGCCTCCTGCATGCCCGGCATGTTTCCTCACGTTTCTCTTGTTCTCTATAAGAGGCAGGACTGCGTCCTCATTGGACAGTTAAGAGATCTGGGGCTCAGAGAGGTGAAGATACTTTCCCAAGGTCACACAGCAGTCTGGCCTCAGGCTGACTCCAGAGCGTGTGCTTTTAACTGCTATGCCTGGAAGTTGCCTTTTTAGAGTCTGAAGGTTCTGGACTCTGGAAGTGTTCAGGCTGTGTCTTAATTGAGCATCTCCCATATGCTGGGGTCCAGAGGGGCCATCCACCCAGCCTGCTCCTTCCCCCGTCCCAGGCTGGATCCCACCTGTGGTGGCCTCAGCATGGCTCAGCTCAGAGTCTGCTCCCAGAGGTGCCCATGAATGTTTGACCAACCAAACTGACTTGAGAACGAAGCCCCCTGTCGGCCGTGCAGCAGAGTGGCGACGGGGCAGCTTCTGAGCCAGGACTGCCTGATTTGAACGCAAGCCCTGCCACAATCGAGCTTTGTGACCTTGGGTTTGTCACTTGCCTGTGCTTTAAGTTCCCGTTTTGAAACAGGGGCTACCTCTCTCATGGGGTTGGGGTCAAATGATTTGACATAAGGAAGCACCTGCCCCCAGCGGGAGCCCTGAGGGTGCTTGCCATTCTACCCCTGGAAAGGTGGCTCCTCGGGGCCAGCCAGTGCTGGGCCCAGTGTGGCCTCGGGTTCTGGTCTTGGTGGGCAGGCAGAAACATAGGAGAAAAGGCCAGGTGGTGAGATGGACAGGACCCAGCATATACTTAGGAACTGTCTTAGGGTGCAAAAATCAAAACAAGACATGGCCCTTCAAAGTGGGCAGAGAGCTTGCTTAGGCAACCTGTACTCCTCCTGACAACAGTTCAGGGCTGTTTCTCTCTCACAGGCCCAGAAAAGGGTTCAGAGAGGTGGGGACACTTGCCCACGTTCGCACAGCTGGAACTGAAGCCAGCCTCCTAGCTTCCAGGCTCCAGTGCTTTGAGCCTGGAAGCTAGGAGGCTGGCTTCAGTTCCACCTGAATGACACAAGTCCATGCAAGAGGCTCAGTCAGGTTCAAGGGGCAGCTAGGACCCGATTTGTCTGGAACTTGGACATGGGAACTGTAGTGGGTGGCGTTGGGGTGAGCAGCTGGGCGGGAAGGTGTGGAAGTAGGTAGGCAGATCCTGGGAAAGAGATGCTGGGCTCTTCTTGGCTGTCCGGCCATTCCAGCTGCGCTGGATATGGAACATCAGCTTTGTCCAAGCCCCTGAAGGCAAGAAGCTTCTAGACCTTGTGTTCAGGGTCAGCGGCCACCTTCTGACCCAGGGCAGCCATGATTAAAGGATGTAGTCCCTGCCAAAACCGGTTTGGTTCAGTGGATAGAGCGTCGACCTGAGGCCTGAAAGGTCCCAAGTTCGATTCCGGTCAAGGGCATGTGCCTTGGTTGCGGGCACATCCCCAGTAGGGAGTGTGCAAGAGATAGCTGATTGATAATTCTCTCTCATCGATGTTTCTAGTTCTCTATCCCTCTCTCTTCCTCTCTGTAAAAAATCAATAAAATATATCTTTAAAAAATAAAAATAAATGAAAATAAAGGGTGTAGTCCCTACTACCGCTGCCTCTCACAGGGAATTCCTGGGCGGTCCCTATCTCCTGCGATGCTAACTTGACCCCTCTCATTCCAGGGACATTTCTTCTGCCAAGATCCGCTTTGCTAGGCGGCAGCGGGAGGCAACGAGGGAGACCAGGCCTACACACGCCAGGCAGCAGAAGAGATAGTGCTGGGCGCTGGAGAGACTCTGGGAAGGAAGCCCGTGTGGAGAGGGGAGGAGAAGGGCAGCCCAGGACAGGAGAGACTCCACCTGCTTCCTGGACCAGGAAGCCCGCCTGCTGGATGGGCACACGTTGTGGCCTCCTCGCCCTCGTGAGGGAGCCCCCTCAAGGCAGCTCTGAGCCCTCACACTGCCCCGCAACGCCTTCAGCTCCAGGCTGCAGCGCAGCCTCCCGCTCCGGCTCTGGTCCCACCTCCCTGCTGAAAAGGACTGCCCGGGAGGCCACGTCCTGAGAGGTGTCCTGTCTGTTGGCTACACGCCGGGAGCGACGCACAGTGATGGACGCGCACACCGAAGCCAGCCCGATGGCTGGTGTCCTCCCCTCCACCCCGGCCTTCATCTGTCCCCTCCAGCTCCCCCTCCCTCGGTCCTGTACCCTCAGACCCTCGGGACACTCCTGGTGAGAAGGGCCTGTTCTGCTTCACCTGTCTGTATATAACTTATTTGCTCTAAGAACTTGGAGAATTCCCATTATTTATTGTAATGTATTTTTTTTTTTAGACTTTCAGTCGTTTGCCTATAAACTTGTGTTTGAAATAAATGGTGAAATGTATTCTGGTATTGCTTTTTAAAAATATGTTGTTATTGATTTCAGAGAGGAAGGAAGAAGGAGAGAGAGAGAGAGAGAGAGAGAGAGAGAGAGAGAGAGAGAGAGAGAGAGAGAGAGAGAGAGAGAGAGACATCAATGATGAGAGAGAAACAGTGATTGGCTGCTTCCTGCGCGTCCCCTGCTGGGGATCGAACCCAAAACACAGGCATGTGCCTTGACTGGGAATCGAACGGTGACCTCCTGGTTCACAGGTCGATGCTCAGCCACTGAGCCACGCCGGCCAGACTGTACTCTGGCATTTCATCTTGGCTGAGGCAGGGGTGGCAGGCACCTCTTGGGAAGAGGCTGCTTGGAAGTTGGGGGACACACGAAGGGGGAGGAGGTGACCAGAGACCTGGGTTTCACTCCTTGTGCCCTTGCTGGGCATCTCTGGCTGCTAGCCCACCCTCTCTGGGCTTTTGCCTATCACGTGCCTGGACAGCCATTGGTAGCTTTGACATCCAGGATTCCAGGACCTACGTTCCCCTCAGACCAGTAACCAACCATGAGACAGCTTTTCCCAAGAACAGGCTTGGAAGGAGCCAAGACTCCCTTCTGCTCCAGCCTCCTGTGCCACCAGGGCCTGCTGGGAGCCCTAGGGCACGTCTCCCAGGTAGGGCTGCATGATGGATTCCACAGCTGCGTGCATCCTTGTGGGCAGTGGCCGATGCTAAGGCAGAGCCACTGCCTGGCCCTGGCCTTGCCCTTCACCTTGGGCCTTGCGTGGAGTCCCAGTAGAAGTGGCTCAACACTGCTCTGGCTGAAGGAGCCCAGAGCTCTAGGACTGGGTGGGCCAGAGAAGAAGCCCACCGGAGTTCCAGGGACAGCCAGCCACTAGGGCCGCCCCTGCTCGCAGATGCCTAGACCCCAGCCTCCATCTCTGCCAAATCCCCTCGTGAGCAGGCTGTCCCTTTCCTCCTGACTGGCCTCTGCTAGAAGTGGCCACTTGTGAGCTGAGCCAGCAACTGAAAAAGAATTATCTAGACACTGTTAACCCTGCCTTGTGCACGAAGCCATCCCCGACCCACTCCTGGGAGAACAACATGTTGACACACACTGAGCTCCTACTGCATACTGGCCCTTTACCCGGAGTAACTTGTTTCATCCTCACAACAACCCTATGACACCGGTACTTTGTGATTCCCACTTTACAGGTGAGGAAACTGATGCATAGAGGAGGCAACTGACTTGCCTAAGGTCACACAGCAAGTAAGTGGTGGCATCAGGATTTGAACTATCACACATACATATGTATGTATTTAATAAATATTTATTGATTGAATTCATGGTTCACTGCTATATATAACCTTGTCATCTTTGTCTCTTTTGGAGCCTCAGTTTTATTTTATTTTTTTAAATATTGTATTGACTTTTTTACAGAGAGGAAGAGAGGGGGATAGAGAGTTAGAAACATTGATGAGAGAGAAATATCAATCAGCTGCCTCCTGCACACCCCCTACTGGGAATGTGCCCGAAACCAAGGTACATGGCCTTGACTGGAATCGAACCTGGGACCCGTTAGTCAGCAAGCCGACTCTCTATCCACTGAGCCAAACCAGTTAGGGCTTATTTTGTTTTTAAGAGTGTAAAATGGCAAACAATAGTCCCTACCTTGCAGGACTGGTATGAATACTAAGCAGTTAAGTTCCAGTGCTGGGCTCACAGCAGGCCTGCTGAGGGGCAAACCAATGAAAGGCCTGAGAGGAGAGAGCCTGGGGCTGGTTGGGGGCAAGAGCAGTGGTCAGAGAAAGACTCCTGGACAAAGGCTACTCCCATAGCCTCAGTGGTTGTAAATAAAATAAAACTGAGGCTCTGAGAGAGACTTGTTCAAGGTTATATGCAGTAGTGATTCATGAGTTCAATCAATAAATATTTATCAAATACATACATACGTTTGTATGATAGACTCAGTTCAAATCCTGATGCCACCACTCACTTGCTGTGACCTTTTGAGTAAGGTCACAACCTTACTAAAATCACTTACTGAGTCTTGGCTCCTTCCAAGCCTGCTCTTGGGAAAAGCTGGCTCGGGGTTGGTTACTGGTCTGAGGGGAACGTAGGTCCTGGAATCCTGGATGTCAAAGCAGCAAATGGCTGTCCAGGCACGTGATAGGCAATAGGAGTAGCCTCCAAAGATGAGTAAGGCCCGGCTGGCGTGGCTCAGTGGTTGAGCCTCGACCTATGAACCAGAAAGTCATGGTTTGATTCCCGGTCAGGGCACGTGTCTGGGTTGCACGTGTGGGGAGCGCAGGAAGCAACCAATCAACAGTTCTCTCTCATTGCTGATGTTTCTCCCTCTCTCCTCCCTCTCCCTTCCGCTCTGAAATCAATAAAAATATTTTTTTTAAAAGATGAGTAAGACTCAAGTAAATAGCAAGGAAATCAGGAAAGAACTCCAGACAGAGGGAACAGGAAGGGTGAAGGTATGGCAGGGGATGACAAAGGTCATGGTCTCTTGTGGGCCATGGGAAGCCACCAAAGGCCTGTGAGCACAGACCTGATCGGCGAGGGCCTTTGGCAATATGCCACCAGAGGGTCACACAGGGCAGGAGTGAATGCGGAGACAGGAGGCAGCCTTAGGGGTCCATGGTGCATCCTGGGTGGTGAGGGTGGTGTACTGAGGCTCAGCCCAGACACTTCCTACCACAGCCCAGGACCAGAGCACAGCTCTCAACTCTCAGAAGAGCCTGATGCCCGGGAACTTCACTCCCTGGCAGCCCAGCAGCCTAGCAGCCCATTCAAAATCACCTGCCCCCATTGGGAGCCCAACATAACAGCCAACGGCCAGGCGGGCCTCTGAGTGGGACAAGCCCAGGTGGCAGGTGCGATGGAAGCCTGGCAGAGGGATGACAAGGTCCTGGTGGAGGGTGTGGCGGAGGCCCAGGGAAACAGGCATTCATGCCCTTGGCAAAGGCACCAGTGGCCCCGGCCAGAGTTCATAGATCAGCGGCCCACAGATTAAATAACAGAGATGATTAAAGGGAGGAGAGAGGCCCAGGAAGCAGGTAAAGGCGAGGTGATACCGCAGTGCCCTGGCAAGGGGGCCTCTGGGGCCGGCACAGCAGGTGGTCCTGTTCTGGCTCCCTTGGTCCTACCTCTCTCCACCGGGTGAGGAGTTTGCAGGGCCGCGGGTCCCATGCACCCAAAGTCTGTGCCTGCTTCTAGACCACATCCAGGCAGTCAGACCCTGGAGGTTGGGGGAGGTGGGGAGAAGAAGGAAGAGGGAGAGCTTGGAAGAAGCGGAGAGAAATTTGTGAGAAGCAGCTGCCAAGTGGAATGGAACCCTGGGAGGAAAGGTGTCAACATTTCAGGAAGTTTGTCTGGATTTTGTGGGACAAGGTCTCCCCTTTTCCTGCTTTCTTCTGCCTTTCCCATAAATGTGTAACGGGTTTGATCAAGGCTTTTGAGTCAAGTTGGTGTTCATTTTGGTGGGAACACCAGGCAAAGACAGGCCGGAGGGACATAGAATGAGCAAGATTTATTGGGGTTACGTACACAGATGGGAGCTGAGGCCGAGTTGGGTCCACATCTGGGGCTCCCAGGCCTGATACATATCCAGGCTGCAGACCGGCCCGGCCCTCCCTGGCTGCCTCTGCCCAACACCTCACTCAGGAGAGAGCCCCAAGGAATTAATCTCTCTCTCTCTCTCTCTCTCTCTCTCTCTCTCTCTCTCTCTCTCTCTCTCTCTCAGATCTTTGGTGGCTTCCCATGGCCCACAAGAGAAAGTCCTCAGAGCCCCTCCATCTTCACTCCTGCTGTCCCCCCTCACCATGCTCCACATGGGGTCCTCTGTGCGAACGTCCTTTGTCAGCCCCTGCCATACCTTCACTCCTCCCGTTCCTTCTGTCTGGAGTTCCTTCCTGATTTCCTTGTTATTTGCTTGAGTCTTACTCATCTTTAAAATATTTTTATTGATTTCAGAGCGGAATGGAGAGGGAGAAGAGAGGGAGAAACATCAGTGATGAGAGAGAACTGTTGATCGGTTGCTTCCGCACTCCCCACACCCGGGATTGAGCCAGCAACCTAGTCACGTGCCCTGACCGGGAGTCAAACCATGACCTCCTGGTTCATAGGTTGAGGTTCAACCACTGAGCCACGCCAGCCGGGCCTTACTCATCCTTTGAGGCTATAGGGGTAGCCTTTGTCCAGGAGTCTTTCTCAGACCACCACTCTTGCTGCCCTCAGGCTCTTGGTGATTCCCACTTTACGGATGAGGAAACTGATGCATAGACAAGGCGGTGGTTATTTGCAGTGGTGATCCATGAACTCAATCAATAAATATGCGGAGCCTCAGTTTTATTTATTTAAATATTTATTACATACATACATACGTACGTATGACAGACTCAGTTCACACAGTAGACACATACTGAATTCCTACTGCTTACTGGCACTGTGGGACCTTAGGCAAGGTTCAGGATTTTTTCACTTTAGAAAAGTCACTTGCCCATCAGGGCAATAAATCATTGAAATGTGGCCACCTGCCCATTCAACAATTATGAATAATAACCTCTCTGGAGAGTCTTGGGAGCAAGAAAGACACAGCCCCTGCCCTCGAAAGTCAAGAGGAAAACACTGTGAAATTAACTATGAAGATGAAGGTAACAGCTAACATGTATGGAGCGCTCACTAAATGCTCTCTGCATATGAATTCCTCGGCTCCTCACAGCGACCAATCATGCAACAGTTGCTAGCATTGTTATTCCCACTTTAAAGACCTAACAAGAGGTTAACTTGCTCAGAGCTACACTGCTAGGAGGTGCCTGAGGTGGAGTTAGACCTCAGACTAGCTTGGTAGCTGCTCTGATAAAGCACATCCACCCAGTGATAGAGCTCCCAGGGTGGGGGACCCAGGCTGGCTTCCTGAAGGAGGAGGCATCCAGGCCAAGCACGAGGGCACCAGTCACGTGAAGGAGAAGGGTGACAGAGAGCGTTCCAGGCAGAGGGAACTGCAGGGGTGAAGGCTCTGTGGGGAAGGGAGCTGTTCTCTTTCCCAGGGAGCAAAAGAAGGGCAGGGAGGAGGCAGGAGAGGGCTGGCGGGGATGGGCAGTGCCCTCCTGAGCACCAGATCAAGCCTGAGCCTTGGAGTGGGGGAAGGTCTGCAGGCAGGGAGATCCAGGGCACCTGCCACCCCAGGACAGCTTCAGACCACGTCTCCGGAGGGATTGCCAAGTGCCCTCCACCCCTGCTCCTCATCTTTGGATCCAACCATTCTTGCTGCCCTCAGGCTGCCAGGTGAGACAGACAACGGGAAATAAAGGGACAGGAGATGGAGTGTGCTATGGGCTGCCCTCCCAGTTGGTGGTGGCTGGAAGGGAGGGAGGCTTGGGAATGGGTAGGGTTTGACACTCTGGGGTATGGGAAAGGGCATCATAGCTGGGCAAAGGGTGTGACCTGTGCCTGGCCAGAGCATGGAGGAATTGGAATGGGCAAGGATGAGTCTGGGAAGTGCATCTGATGCCTGGAATTTGAATTTGAGTGATGGGGAGGCAATGAGGGGAGTTAGCAGGGGAGAGCCAGGACAGGAGCTGGCCTCGGGCTGCTGGCTTGTGGCTGTGCCCTCCACAGCCAGCCAGTGCTTCCAACCCAGGAGGGCCCTCCCAGCCCCTCTCCTGGGAGAGCAGTGTGGGCCTCACCTCGCCTGCCAGGGACCTGAGCCAAGAGCCCTCAGCAGCTCGGAAGGGGGCCGTGTGCAGGCCCGCCAGGAGCCCTGGAAGAGGAATGTGGCCTAATTAATTCTCTGAAGCTCAAGGGCCTCGCCTTGTGGGAGCAGCTGCCAGGACAGGCCTGCCAGGATGCCATCGGCCCGGCCTGTCGATCACTCGGTGCTGAAGAGAGTGAGGGACCAGCAGGCGGGAGCTGGGAACCCGCTCCGGGGCCAGCCCCTCGCCTCCAGGCATGCACGTGTCCCCGACCCCTCCACAGCTGATGACACAGTAATAGTCACAGCGATAGCCAACAGGCCCGAGGACTCAGAGTGCCAGGCTCAGTGTTAAAAGCATGTTGCATTCACTCTCAGCATCGTTACAAGGACCACCGAGGTGGCTACTGTTAGCAGCTCCATTTTGCTGATGAGGAAACTGGGGCTTGGGGAGGAGAGCTTTCCTGCTCAGGAACATACAATCTCCTGTCCCTTTATTTCCCGTTGTCTCTGCCCAGATGCACAGGCAGGGAGGCCGGCATCTGGACCCAGGCAGTTGTCATAACTACACTGCCGGACTGGCTCAGCGGAGGAAATCGAGATCCCAGGAAGGTGGGATGCCTTTCCTAAGAGGAGCAGACTAAGAAGGGGGCTGGGCATCCTAATGGAGCAAGGACCTGCAGGGGGAAGGCCACACCCCTCGGCTGGGCTTTGAATTGCCTCTTCCCAAGGTTTCCCCTGGGGCTCCTTCTCCACTGGCCCTCGATCAACCGCAAGGACTAGTGGTTCACTCACTACTCCAGGCAGGTGGGGCCGGAGGAAGGGATTCTGCTCCCGGGATCCCCTCCCATCCCCATTTGGCCCCAGAGACCTGGTAACAGCACCACCAGCTATTGCACACTCCGGAGACTCCTCCAGACCCTACTCCCCTCCACAGGTGGACACCGAGGACAAGGGAGGCTTAGGGTGGTGCCTGGACCGACTGGACCTGAGTCCTACAGATAGGAAGTGGCCAGAGCCAGACTGGCCAGAAGCCAACACTCCGCCCTTCCCTAGGCTGCGTCACCTTCCCGCTCGGGGCCTCAGTGCCCTCATCGCCATGGGGGGTGAGAGGACCCTCACTGGTGGCACTTCCTGTGTCAGGCACCATCCTAAGTATTTTACTTAATTTTTAAAAAGTTTTCCGAGACAAGATTTTATTCATGACTATATAACATATCATCATAAGGCTGTACCATAATGCATCTGAGGAAGCAAGTGCATGTTTTTTAAGTGTGTTCAATTTCCAACCAATAAAATAGCGCTGGGTGATAATCATTTCCATATTCATCCCTAATTCCTTTTGCTACATTTTTTATAGAGACATAATTCCCACACCATAAAATTCACTCTTTTAAAGTGTACAACTTAGTGGTTTTTAGTGTATTCACGAAGTTATGCAACCACCACCGCTATCTAATCTCAGAGCATTGTCATCACCCCCAAAAGAAATGCTGCACCCTTTAGCAGTCACTCCCCGCACCCCATGTCCCCCAGCCACTGGGGATCACTAACCTACTTTTAGTCTCTAGGGATTTGCCTAACCTGGACACTTCCTATGAATGGAATCACACACCATGTGGCCTTTCTTTCCTTTGGCATAAGGCTCTCAAGGTTCATCCGAGTTGTAGCGGGTCAGTCCTTCCTTCCTTTCCATGACTAAGCACTATTCCATGGTGGGGAGATCACATTGGTTATCCGTTTATCCACTGACGGGCATTTGCGTTGTTTCCGCTTTTGGCCTAAGCGCTTCATTTCAGTCCTCAATGACTCTATGTGGAGATGCATTTTTTTTTTTTATTATTATTCTTTTTTATTTTTTTATTAATTTCTTTATTAATTACGGTATCACATATTTGTCCTCAACCCTGCATTCCAATCCCCACCTCCCCCACCCCCACTGCTTTTCCATCATCCTCTGGACAAAGAGACTGAGGTCCAGAGAGGTTACAAACCCTTCCCAGGTCACTTAGCTAGTGAGTGATAGCTGCGGGCTTGGCCCCAGGCGTCCAGCTCCAGAGATGATGGCTTTAGCCATTGGGCAACACTGCCTCCTTGGTCAGTGTAAGACAGTGTAGGACAGCACCCACAGAGGTGGCATCGATCGGCCACTTAGCAAACGGTGGCATTTCTCAGCAGTGTTTCTGAAGGTGTCAGAGCCAGGGTGGACCAGGCAGGACCCCAAGCTAAGACAGAGGCGTCAGGACACTCAATGATAAAAAAAATTACTATCTCAGCACACAGGGGATTCTCCGCAGAATAGGGACATCACTCCACACCCGGGTGGGCCTACTCCCTCTGCCGAACATCAGTGGCCTACAGCCCGGAGCCCGGTTCTCCACCATCCCCGCCTGGTAAGCACTGGCTCCTCTCCTGGCCCCAGTGTCCTACCACTGGGCGGCAGAGGAAGGATCCCCGGGTGGGGTCAAGGTCAGAGCTATCGCTGCAGTCAAGGCCACTTGTGACCTTGGGTGGGTCTCAGCCTCCTCAGGGCCTCCATCTAAACAGACGAGAATCTTAATGCTTTTTAAAGATTTTTAAAGAGGACTCTTAATGTTTTGTTAAGAAATCATTTTTTCTTAACTACAAAGTAAGGCAATAAACACACAAAAGCTTGTGGCTCAAAACAAACAAAAAATGAAAATATAAGGAGTATCTGGAATAAAAATTAAGTCGCCTTCCCGCCTCCCACTCCACGGTACTAAAAGAGTGGGTTATGTTGCCCTTTTCTGTAAATTCAGCTATATGTTTTATATCTAATGTTTAACCGGTGTTTAAAATAACAAGTGGAGACAGAGGCCTCCCTACTCTGCAACTTGCTTTCCTCACTTCACAGACATCTTCCCAGACCAGTCCAATGGATTCGTCCCAGTCTGCGTTTACCAGCCCCGTGGTGGTCCCTGGCATGGACAGACTGTTACTTACTTACCCATTCACCTGCCGATGCCTTTAGGATGCCCTCCACCTATTGCTTTCACAAAGGCGCGCCAGTGAACACCTTGTTTATATGCCTTTGTGCACAAAGAACAGATTTTTAGATGTGAAATTGCTGATCAAAGGGCATGCGGGTTTTCAATAGTCTGCCGAGAATGAGGTTCCAGTTTGCAATCTCAGCGCCCTTTGCTCCCCTCCCCTCCAGCACTGGCTGCTCTGATGGAGAACCCGTTTCTTCATATGGAATCTGATGTGCAAAAGAGACAGGCCTGAGGCCGCTGGGCTGATGAGGGTGAGGGGCCTGGAGGCTCCGGTTCCCCCTCCCTGCTGGCACACAGGATGCCTCCAGAGTCCTCCAGGGCTGGCATTAGCCCCCAGCCTCTCGGTTGGCACCCCCAGGGAATTTGAGGATGGAGGGCTGGCCAGCCTCATCCTCAGCTGGCCAATCCTCCCCGAATAAGTGTGCCTTTGAGTAGAGCCCTCCGGGGACAGCACCACCACTGGAAAGCATGTGGGATGGGAGACTTCCAGCACCTGAGCCTGGTAGGTATTTAAGAGGAGGAGCCTGGAGCTGGCCTTTTGGACCTTGCCTCTGCCCAGGCTTTGCTGTGTAGCCCCAGGCAGGCTGCTGTCCCTACAGGGCTCCGGGTTTCCAGCTGAAAGTCTGGGGAGACCACTCGCAGGGAGCAGGTGCAGCATCTGCTCCACTTGCCATGCGCATTAGGGTGGAAGGAGGGCTTCTCCTGAGAGGTGGCAGACTGGGGGCAGAGGAGGAGCAGATAGAAAAGGGGAGCAAGCCCATCTTCCCTCAGACATCTGAGGCTCCCTCCCTGTAACGCTGACGCCCAGTGGTGAGCTTAGTACACCGAGTCCCGCCTGGCTAATAGGAGATTGTTCCTGGGTGCATGCACACAAGGTACACTATGTATAAAACATGTTCTCTGTGCAACAGGGGAGCCTTCTGCATGTCTGCAGGCATTTGGGTTTGTATCTCATATGACAGGTTTTCGTGCACAATTCACACATATGCATATTCTTGTGCAGGTGTGGTTGTGTCACGGGGTGTGTAAATCTTTGCCTGGTTGTGGCTGCATAGGTGTGTGCATGCGTGAGGATTCATGTGTGCCTGCAGGCTGTGCATACAAGTCCTCTAAGGTTATTTGGGTGCAAGGTGACATGAGCATACATGCAGGTGTCTGTATTTGTGTCTGAGTAAGTTTAAGAACATGTGCATAACTTACAGAAATATAGATGGAGTGTGTGCATTGGTGTGCACACACACATGTGGATCTAGAGGTCCTTGCATGTGTGAGGGAGTAGCTATGTAGGGAGATCGACTTCTGTGGGTCTGCAGATGTGAGTGCACACAATGTGCAGTTGCACCCCTGATGTGCCACCTCGAGGTCTTCAAACACTGACATCCCCCCTCCCCCCCTCCGCTGGAACAAACAGGGACGTTGTCACAGTATCACCTCTGACGTCTTGCTTTAGTTACACAGGCAGAGCAATCACCTTAGTGATTAATGTCATTGCAAACCTCACTGATTTTCAGAACAAACACATCATAGATGCACTATTCATATGGAATTTAAACAGAAAGCACAAAGTGGAGGATTTCCCATCCCCAAGGGCCAGAGGCTGTCCAGGGACAGGGATAGTAGTGCTGGCTGCACCCTTGCAGGGCCCATAAAGGGAGGAGCCTGAGCAGAGAGCCCTTGCCTCAGTTTCCAGGGCTGCCCACCCCTGAGCTCCATCCCCACCCCACACCCAGGGAGATCACTGACCTAGTCTCAGGGGCCCCCATTTCTGGCTCAAGTGGGATTGGGGGGTTGGAGGAATCAGACGGAGCTCTGACCAGCTCTGCCCTGACCGCAGCTGGACAAGACATGTCCCTGCTCAGCCTCCATTTCCTTATCTGTAGAGCAGACGATCTTACTTGAAAGCTCAAAATACAAACTGACATCCGCACCCCTTTCTCAGCTCAACTCCCTCCTGCCCCAGAACAACTTCTATGCTCCCCTTCCTCTTCCATGCCAGCTCCTCCCTCAGCCTGCACGGCCTCCCTGCCTAGGCCTGACCCACGAACTTCTACCCACCCGTCAAAGCCCATGCCCACATCACCACCCAGGCACATGTTTGTTTGTCTTCCTGGCCAGACTGTGAACTCCTAGGGCAAGGACATTCCTGGGTCCCCAGAGCCTACCCTGACCTCACATGGCTTAGATAGCACTCACTATTGAGTTCTCAAGGTTGCAAATAACGAGGAGAGGAGAAGCCAGGGATCTGGGAGCAGCAATGTTTGGTACACACAGCAGGTCACTGGGTGCCCCTTGTTTAGGTGAGTCAGCTGCCCCTTGCCCAGGGAGAAAGGGAAACCACTATTTGTCAATCTCCACCGGTACCAGCACCACCCCCGGCCATTTACAAGTCTTATCGTGTTTGACCCTCACCACACACCTGGGAGGTAAGCGATATTTTTATTCTCGTTCTAATGGTGCAGAAACTGACCCTCGGAAAAGATGCGTCAGCCCCAAAGCTGGACTTCCAGCCCTCCTGATTCCAGAACCTTCTCCAGGCTCTCTCCTCCAGCTTCCTTTTCTCCTTGATGAGCCCCGCCCACATTCCCAGGCATTGGCAGGTGTCTACGACTCTGCTCAGACTGCCTTCCTGCCCTTGGAAGTGACCCTTGATCCTGAAGAGCAGGTGGGTGGAGAGACGGCTCTGAGGCTGGTTCTGCAGCCCTTCCAGAGCCCCAGTTGCCCACCTGCTGCTCATTAACTTGCCTCATCGGTCTCCCCCCCTGACTCACTGCACACTCGCCTCGCACATAAACTCCATGTCCTCAAATCCTGGTTCAGGTCAGTTTCAGGGGCTCCAACCTAAGACCCAGGGGCAGCAGCCCAGAGAGCCTCGGCCAAAGGGACCTCTATCTCTGGATCAGAAACAGCTCAGCGGAGGTCGGCAATCCCCAGGACTGCCTGCTGTAGGGAGAGGGCGTGGGTGTGAGCACAGCGGGTTTATCTCCCTGGGCCCAATACCGCACCCAGGCCTCCCTCCCTTCTGCAGAAGTATGCCTCAGACAATGTGGGCCTGAGGCCCAGGCAGACCTCGGCTGAAAAACCCCAAGGATCTCCACTGGCCCTCTTCTGCTCAGCCCCTCTAGCTGGGTCCGTCCAGGCCGAGCAGGGAGGCCGCCTGGGGTAAGGCCCTAAAGGTGAGTCTGAGCAACTCAGGGTCCTTTTCTGGGCCTGTTTCCCACTCATCAAAGCACAGGGCCCGTGTGGTGCTGAGAGGGGGGTGACGTGAGAAGGGGATGACGTGGTCTCAGCACGCCTGGGAGGGCTCATAGTCTCCAGTTCTGCCAGGAAGTCATTGGCACACGAAACATTGGATGTGGCACATCTTGCCCCTCGTCTCCACACACTTTCAAAGGAGGGTATTACTAACCCAGAGAATAAAGTTCTGATAATGAAAACCCAAGCCCTGGAAGAGACATAGCTTGACATTGGGGTTGACCTTTCTTACACCCCTGTAATGACACCATGTCTCCCCCAGGCGGGCAGCTTCATGGAAGGAGCACAGGCTTCGGAGCCAGGCAGACTTGGGCTCATATTCTTAGAGAGCCCCCTTAACCGCTCTGAGCCTCAGCTTCCTGGGCTGTGAAATGGGCTAACAATGCTACACACCCCAGGGAAGCATCTGCAATCTTCTTCAGTCCTGGGAGGAAGTTACTCTGATCCCCAGTTGACAGAAGAGGCAGTGGAAGCCCGGAGAAGAGCAAGCAGGTGCTAAGGAGGCCAGCCCATGCTCAGGTGGACACAAAGTGGTCCAGAGCCTTCCTGATCCTACCTCCTGCTTTGCAGGGGACCCTGAACCTGGGCTGTGCCCACTCCATGCCAGCCTTCCCTGCCTGGCCTGGCTCTGACCCAAGACTCACCCACTGCCCTATTCCTGCATCTGGGGCTGGACCTGCAGTATCAGCCCTGCTCGGGGATACCTTTGGCCTCAGGAATGTTTGGATCTGGGCCAGGAGGTCAAAGGGGCTCACAACCTGACTACTCCCTTGAAAAGCACTTAACTTGCCTCATAACACCTGGCATAGGCAGGCATGCCCCAGCCACCGAGGGAAACTGAGATCCCCTGACTTCAACCAGGAAGGGAAACCAGAGGCCTCCTTGGCTATCCTATGGGTGGGATCAGAATAGCAGCAGAGGAAAAATGAAATCAAAACAAACAATAGGTCAACAATTTCTCTTCTACAGTCAGGGGAGTCAAGGGTAATCCCTGAGGCCAGTCCTGAACAAAGAACCTTGAACTGAGGGTGTCCTAGAATGCTGTGTATTTCACCTCGTGCCACCTGAATTCAGACTGTGTTGCTCTTCAGAGGTCTTGTCACCGACCAGAAAAATCTGTGTTAGTTTCCCTGCCTGCAGAGCTCACACAAGGGTCAGGGAAAGGCTGGGGCAGTGCTGTGAGCTTAGCTGGGCAACCCCCACATTGTTTTGGCCTGAGGGGGGATGGGGAGGTGGGAACCTAAGACAGGTCTGAGCAGGGTCTGACTGCTCTGCATAGCTATCGGTTTGGAGTACAGCCATGTCCAATCCTGTATCCAAATAACAAGCAGATTCTCTACAGACAGGGTTGTAATCCTGACAGAAGCCCAGCATCATGGACACGTTCTTTAGCTCAGCCTTTCTTCGACAAGCTACATTTCCCCCACTAATCCTGTCCTGTCCATATGGCTCAGATGGAGCAGCCTCCCCACATACCCAAGGAGGGGGACTCGAGAACTCTGCCTGGCCAATCAGAACTCCCAAGTCCCCCTCCCCTGGTACAGTGATTGACAAGGATAAACACATGACCAAGGCAAGCCAATAGGAGTCTTCCCTGAGACTTTTGCTGGAGCTCTCAGGAAACTCCCTCTTCTTCGGAGATTGTGAGCCATAAAGATAAGATTGTAGCAGCTGGTGGATATCTTAAATCCCATGGACCAAATCTGTCAAGGAAGAAAAAAAAAAAAAAAAAGCCCCAAATAGGCAAGCCTCGCTGAGACATGGAGAGATGGAGAGGCATCAATGAAACACCTGGATACAGCATCTCTGAAGTTCCTGGGACTTCTAATTTCCATGAGCCAATACATGTCCTGCTCTACTTACATTTCATCAGGGCTTCTGTCACTTGTAGTCTAAAGGGCTCTGATTAAACCACTAGGTGAGAACACAGCCAAGTCCTTTCTGCACCTTCATTTCCCAGAGATACACAGAGATATGCAGGGAGTTTCTTTTCAAAGGGCCATTGCAACCGGACTGTTGCAATGAGGCAAAGATCCATGCCCTGCTGCCCTTCTTTGAGAAGTGACCATTAACTAATGTGAAATAGAGCAGACGCTGCCAGTTGTGTTCAAGAGTTCAGAATGTTACTCATACTGGAAGGGCCATGTCTTGGCACGCTGCCCTTCCCTGACTTCCCAGAGTGCTTTGGACAGCGGGAAAGACCACAGTGCATTTTTCTGACCAACACTTCTGGGATCACTAAAGGACATTTATTTTGTTTTCTGAAATGTGGGGTCAGAGCCATATAGATTTAGGAGAAAGGGAAGAAACCATTGCATTTTTACAACCTCTGTGTGAGTGGCATTGTTGACATATTACTTGACTCAGTGGTCAGCAAACTCATTAGTCAACAGAGCCAAATATCAACAGCACAACGACTGAAATTTCTTTTGAGAGCCAAATTTTTTAAACTTAAACTTCTTCTAACACCAATTCTTCAAAATTGACTCTCCCAGGCCATGGTATTTTGTGGAAGAGCCACACTCAAGGGGCCAAAGAGCCACATGTGGCTCGCGAGCTGCAGTTTGCAGACCATGGGCTCAACTGATACACTTGTTAATTCCATTTCGATAAACCGCCTGAATGTCCATCAATAGAGGTCTGGTTAAATAAAGTGTTGTATGTGGATTTAAAAAGAAGTAAGGTAGCTTGGAGTATACTGTTATAAGAGTGAATATGTCTGTAATGTAATTAAGTGCAATTTCCACAATCATACCTCATAAAGGGGCATTTTTAAAAAAGCAATTTTCAGAGTGATATGCATAGCATGTGCCCATTTAAGATAATACCTGGCAGGTCTATCATTTACAGGAGACTTCTCGTTTACTCACTTAGCTATGGAAAAAAGGAGAAAGGTAAACTGCAATGAAAGGTGACATTCTCGCCAAAACTGGTTTGGCTCAGTGGATAGTGATGTCCTCTAGGCATCGGTCTGCGGACGGAAAGGTCCCAGGTTCAATTCCGGTCAAGGACACATACGTTGGTTGTGGGCACATTCCCAGTAGGGGGTGTGCCGGAGGCAGCTGATCGATGTTTCTCTCTCATCAATGTTTCTAACTCTCTATCCCTCTCTCTTCCTCTCTGTAAAAAAATCAATAAAAAATATATTTTTTAAAAGAAAAGAAAAGAGAAGAGAAGAGAAAAAAGAAAAGAAAAGAAAAGAAAAGAAAAGAAAAGAAAAGGAAAGGAAAGGAAAGGAAAGAAAAGGAAAGAAAAGAAAAGATAGGTGACGTTCTCTTTGGGGATTTAGTCACTGCAAACTTCAGTTCCCTACCCAAGCTATTTCCCCGTCACCGGGCATCTCCTTCCCGTGGTGAGGGTCTAAGACCCGGGAGCTCGATGTCCTCTAGGCATCAGGGAAAGGCCCCTCCCTGGCCCAGGTCACCCAGTTGTCAACGAGACTCATTCTATTGTTCTGAGCCTCTGTTTCTGTCCTGGCTGTCATTACCTGTGCAGCAGGCAAAGCCCAGGGTCCATTCTGACTTGGGCAAAGACTGGCGGGAGCTCCAGAGTTGCTGGGCTGACCCCGATCCTTAAGATCTGACTGGGACCTGGGGGTGGGAGTGTCCTGTGTCCCTGTCCTAGGCCCTGACTGGCAAATGACCCACCAGAGTTCTCAGAGGCCTTCTGTGTTCTCCCATTGTGGGGTACTGGGGCATTGGGATTTCCCTTCCACATCACACAGTGACAAGCATGACTAGGGGCACTATCACTCTCTCCTCTCTGCCTAAACTTCCTGTGGTGGGTTGGATGTTGGCCTCCAAAACGATACAATTAAGTCAGGGTTTCAAGATGAGGTCATCCTGGATTATCTAGGTGGGCCTGCGATCCAATGACGAGTGCCTCTAGAGAGAGTCAGAGGGAGCTGTATCAGAGAAAGGGAGATGACTCAGAAATTGAGAAGGACGTGCAACGTCAGGCGAGATTGGAGAGATGCCGCCACAAAAATTCCAGCAGCCAGCAGAAGCTGGAAGAGGCGAGGAACAGATTGTCCCCTAGCCTCTTCCAGGGAGCACAGCCCTGTCAATACCTCTGTTTCAGACTTCTGGCCTCTGAACAGTGAAAGAATAACTTCCTGTTGTTTTAAACTACCAAGTTTGTGCTAATTTGTTATGACAACCCGAGGAACTAACACATACCTCCTGTCACCCTTTCTACTCTACTGTGGGCGTGGGCCAAACATCCCTCCAGACAGCACCCCCAGAGGCTAGAGTTCCGGAAGTGAGTGGAAGCCGCCAGCTGGGCTTTCCACTGTGAGTAAAGATGTCCGTCAGCTGCTACAATCTCATCTCTGTCCACCACCCCTCCCCAGGCTGGGGCTCAGAAAGAGCAGTGGGGCCCTGGACCCCTCAGGCAGCCTCTTTGTCTCACTCTTGCCTCTTCCAGAACTGTCTTTCCAACTCTTCTATGGAAGTGCTTCTACCTTCTCCCAAGCTGAGCAAGAATTTCCCTTATATCACACCCTAAGTTTGCTCTTCCTGTGTCCTAGAGTCAAACTCCATGTTCAGGCCTTCAAGGTTTGCTCTTGATATCTACAGGAAACTTCTGTAGATATCAAAAGAGAAATTGACTTTGATTTTATGGTGAATGGTCTTGATTCTCTACCCATCTTCTATTTCCCTGTTCCTCCTCTTGAAAATACCCCAGCTTTCACTCTGGAGTCCACCTTGCCCTCCTATCACCCATGTGCTTCAAGAGAAGTGGACCCCAACTTCAGATCCAGGGACAGTTCTAACTAGTGTCATGGAATCCCATCCCACCTGCCCAGTGATGATCCAGCAATCTAGGCCTCAGCTCCAGCTCAGAGCACACCCCTGACCATAGGATCAGATGTGTGATCCTCGCTGAGATGGGAGGAGAGACTTGCTGGGGGCTTCTGGGAAAGGTATTTCCTTACTCTTAAGAAGGTTTGCCAGCCGAAACCGGTTTGGCTCAGTGGATAGAGTGTCAGCTTGCAGACTGAAAGGTCCCAGGTTCGATTCTGGTCAAGGGCATGTAACTTGGTTGTGGGCATATCCCCAGTGGGGGGTGTGCAAGAGGCAGCTGATCGATGATGCTCTCTCATCGATGTTTCTAACTCTCTATCCCTCTCTCTCTCTGTTAAAAAAAATCAATAAAATATATTTTTTTTTAAAGAAGAAGAAGGAGGAGGAGGAGGAGGAGGAAGAGGAGGAGGATTCACCAGAAGGGACATGCTCTACCTTCCTACACACTCACTACTGTGACATTTCCTAAGTGTCATGGTGGTGAATGTGTGATCCAGACATTTGGCATTCTGAGGGAGGACACCCATGGACAAAACCACCAGATACAAGAAGGCTTCAGAGAAATGGTCCAAAGTTCCTGGGTTAAGCCAGCTCTGAAGCCTACCTTATCTTTGGAGTCTAGTTATTTAAGGCAATACCTCATTGGGTTTTATTCGTTTGTTTGTTTATAAATTTTTATTGATTTCGGAGAGAAAGAGATAGAAACATCAATGATGAGAGAGAATCATTGATTGGCTGCTTTCTGCATGCCCCACACTGGGAATCAAGCCCTCAACCTGGGCATGTGCCCTGAATGAGAATCGAACTGAGACCACTTGGTTCATAGGTCAATGCTCAACTACTAAGTCACGCCAATTGGGCAATATATTTAGTGTCTGTTGGACTTAATGTTACTTGTAGCCCAAAACATTCTAATCAATATGTCATTCATCAAAGCCAGTTTTCAAGACTACTGTCTTACTATGGGCTTTGAGATCCTATTTTGGGACTCAAAAGCTATCGAAGCATTGTTCTTGATTCCTCTTCACATCAATCTTCTATTTTAAATCTCCCTGAGGAAAATGGATGCCTCTAGCCAAGTAGGAAAGCTCTCATAGCGAAGTATGACAAAAATAAATAAAATAAAATAAAATAAAAAATACCCATTGCTGTATTTCAAAGACATTACCTATGCAATACAAACACTCACACAAAAACCTATGGGAAGAACTTCTGCATTGTTAACAGTGGTCACCTCTGGGGAAGATGATTTTAGGAAAACAGAACTCCCTTTCCAGGTTGGGATTACCATAATGTTTGAATTTTAAAGTTAACATAAATTACATTTATAACTTAAAATCCAGAGGTCTCTTGGGGGCCTGTTATGATGTCAGCCCAGGAGGAATCCCAGGGCTGACCCCATACTCACAAGGAAGGACTGGAAAAGCTGGGCTCTGACTCAGAGCTAGGCGGGGGGGGGGGGGGGGGGGGGGGGGGGGGGGGGGAGGAAGAACCATGAAAGAGCTAGAGAAGAGGCAAGCTCCCAGGACTTGCTCACTCCTGCCTGCCATCCTCTGCTCCCCAGGACTCATCCATATGCTTGGACCCTGGACTCTGCCCCTTTCCAGAGCCTCTGTCTCCAGGATCAGGGAAAGCCTCAGTGTGGAGTACCATGTGGTCCCCACTTGGAGAATCTCAACTCTCAGAAAGGTGGTATAGAGGACCCTCACAGTCCCTGGCTGCCCCTGTCTGGATTTTTCCCATGCTCACCTCCCACTGAACGACCCTGCTCCCCATGGGTGCCCACCCCTCTAGACCCCCTGAACCTCCTCATACACCCCTGACTCCACGTAGCTAGGCAGCAGCTGCCCCAGAGTTTCCTGGCTCTTTCTGATCCCCGTGTGGCTTCCCAGTCTCCAGGGAGCTACATGTGCTGGGCATCCGGTTTGGAGACGAAGGCCCGGTCCCTGCCCCAGCACAGCCTGGTGCCGCGGGTGGGTGGATGCCCAGACCTCAGCATCAGCAGTGGCTGCCAGGGGCTGCATCTTTGCTCAGCTCAATGCCCGCGGGGCTGTGGTGTTGAATTGAGGCCAGTCCCTGCCCTAGACAAGCAGGCCAGGCTCCGGATAGGATCTGGTGGACACGCTCAGCAAATGCAGCATCGCTCCCCAGGGTTGCCTTTGTGGGGAGGCCCCCTGTGGGCACACTGTTGAACCAGCCACTCGCTACCCCAGGGTCCGTAAAGCACGTCTCGCCGTCTAGCACTGCACGTTCGATTTGCTCTTTGGTAGTCTGTCTCCCCCGCTGGGACCTACACTCACTTTTTAAGAGCGGGGGATCTGTGTTGCATCCCCAGCCCCGGGACACCATCTGGTACACGGTGGGCACTGATTATATATTTGTGGATTCAGTCTATCTGGATGAAGGTTGGGGGTTAAACACAGTTCTTGTCCCTCCTCTCCCTCACCAGCCACCTACCCACATGGTCCCCAAATCCTACGGTAAGGGTCTTTTCCCCTGCTCTGCCATCTTTCCTTCTCCCCCTCCCAAACGCTAAGCCCAGCCTCACCGGCCCTCACTTGGTATTTCTTCATCTCAGGCCCAAGTGGAAATGTCACCTCCGCTGTGAAGCTGAACCAGATCCCTCCGCAGTTGCAGTCACGTTGTCCGTGACTTGAGTTTCTCTCACTCAGAACTGCTGTCATTTGTTTGTTTATATGTCTGTGTTCCCCCCACCCCACCCCCATGCCTCCACCACTCCTGAACAGAAGGGTCTTCAGAGCTGGGCTGGGGCCAGGTTCTCTCTGCATGTCCAGGACTTCTGCAGCAGGCCGGGCTGGGTGCACTCTCAGAGCTCAGGAAGTGTTTGTCAGATGAGTAGAGTGAGTGAAGAAGTGTGCTCCCCCACCAGTGAGCGGGTACTGGAAGGAGCAGGCAGATGCATGAATGAGCCGGAGAAGTTACTGAGTGAATGAGTCAGTGATCCAGTGGAGGAGAAGGGGGAGGGAGGGAACGGTGAGTGAGCCTATGAAGGAGGGAGGCCCAAGGGGGTTCCCAGCTCCTCCAGCAGCCCTGGCATGGGCAAGTCCCCGCCACCCTTGGGCCTGTGCTCTGTGCCAATCAGCCTCACAATGCCTCCTCCCAGAGCCAGCGCACATCAGGGCTGCTCAGCACATGCTCCCTGATGCTGGCCAGACCCGGCGCTGAGCCAGGAATCAGATAGGCCTTGCCCTGGGGCTCCAGGGATCGAGGGCAGACAGTCAGCCTCATAAATTAACTCGATGCCATGCTGGGCAGACATGTGTTCTGGCATAGCCGTGAACTCTGGGCTGGCTCTGCCGCCTGGGGCAGCGCAGAGCCTCTCAGAGGACCTGGGGGAGTCCTCGAGAGGAGGGACCTCAGTGCTGAACCTGGAAGGAGGGGAGGGTGGGGAAAGGCACCGGCAAGGAGGGACAGTGCCAGCAAAGGCACAGCGGCTTGGGGATCCAGAGCAGGGGTGAGCGTGGTGCGCAGATGTGGCCACAGCGAATGCTGGGCCCAGGCAAAGGAAACTGAGGAGCAGGGTTATGGGCTGGCAGCCTCTGTGTTTGGGGAGGAAGATGGGAGAGTCCAGGAAAACATATACAGGGAGCATGTATATCAAGGAGATTGTAGGGTGCTCAGGGCTGGATCCTGCCATAGCTTTTGCATAATTTAGCTTTGGGCTTCTCTCCACAAAGAAGCCTTTCTCCTCCTCCCAGCCTTAATACTCCCATGAGGCATTTGGGGATCCCAGACTGGGGAGGTTACTAAGGGGAACCCTTATAAGTGAGTGTTTGCAAGCCCAGGTGGTTGAGGTCAGAGTGTGGGGAGTGATCCGGCTTCTTGCAACAAATCAGGGAATTCCTGAGTTTGACAGGGAACCTTGAAACTGGGTCAGTGGAGGTGAGGGAAGTGACTGGCCACAGTGCAAGGCACAGGATGGCCCTAGACGGCAAGAATGATGCAGTCCAAAATGTCTGAGGGCAGAGTTCTGCAGCCCATTTTCACAAATGAGAGGACTGAGGATGCCAGATCGAAGGCAATCGCCAATGATACAGTAGCTCCTCATGTGTGCCAGGAGCTGCCCGTTAGCACATGTAATCTCCGCCCCATCCAGGGAGGAAGAAACAGATTGACTTGTCTTTGCAAAGGCAGGGTTCCCACCCAGGAAGTCATGACAAGGCCATGCTCCTCCACATAACATTGATGGCCTCCCACCTCACCCAGTGGTTGAGGCAGAGCTTGGGCTTGAACCCAGGACCCCACTCTCCATGGCAAATAGTCCTTAAACTCTGCCGTGTGCCCCTGGTTCACATGGGAGTCTTGGGCTCCTCCACTCAGGGGAAGCTTGGCAGCCGGGACCTCAGTTTGTCAAGGATGCGTGGGGCGGGCAGGAGGCAAATCCCAGAGACAGAGGGTCTTTGTCTGCCTGCAAATGGGCAGGCAGGCCTGGGCTGTCCGTCCAGGCCCAGGGGCCAATCGGGTGCAAACTCATTAGACAGCTGCTGAGGCTGCCAAGGAGACGGGAACAATTAGAAGCCCAGCTCAAGCCAGGGAGTGGAGGCTGCACTGGGAGAGCTGCTGGGCTGTTCTGCCCTCCGCTGTGGGCCAGCATCCAGGAGGCAGCTGCAATGTGTCTCCAGGATGGCAACAGCAGATCCATCCTCACTGACTGAACCTACTGTGTGCTGGGCCGGGCACATTATGCATCTTGTCTCCTTGGGGGGATTGGGGGTGGAATTATGAACTCCATTGCATTTATTTAGTTATCCATCCATTCATTCAACAGGTATTTATTGAGTTCCTACTGTGTGCCAGCACTTAGTAGGTCCTAGAAATACAGCAGGAAGCAAAACAGACATAAATCCCTGCTCTCGTGGAACTTACATTCTGAAAGGAGGATACAGATACCGGAAAAGGAACAAACAAGGTACCTGCACCTTGGGACCAGAGCTAAGGGAGCAATGAAGGGGCAGATGGAGGCAGGCTGGGCAAGGCCTCTCTGAGGAGGTGACCATTCACAGAGGAGGGACTGAGGCTCAGAGAGGAGAGGTGATTGGTCTAAGGTCACACAGCTGGTAAGTGGAGGAGCAAAGACCTGGCCCAGGCCTTCCTGGCTCCAGATCAAACTGGCCACCTGTGTCCTGGAAGTCCGCCCTCCCTGCCAGGGCTCATCAGCACCATTACAGTCGTGGGTAACGTTGGCATAATCTCCACTCCTTCCTCACACCAGCCTTGAGAAGTACAGCGGGGAATTGGTGGGAAACTGAGGCCTAGAGAGGGGTCATCACTAGGCCAGGTCCCAGCAAAGGTGGGAACCTGAGTTTTCGTATTCCTTCTACACCTCGCCCCTTCCCAGCCAGGCATGTAGCGAGCACTAAGCACTTAGCAGGTCCGTAAGAATCGGATTCATGGACAGACTGTGTGGCTGCAGACAAAGTTCATCATCCTTCGGGGTTTCTGTTTCTCCATTAGAAACCATGAAATCGGCCCAGCCCACCACTGAAACGTGCAAGAGCATTCTCTTCAATCGGCATTCCTTGAGAAGCACTGTGCCCTGCCTGGAAGACAGAGGCAGGAGGCCCTGCCCTCACAGTCCAGTGGGAAAGGCCGTGTGCCCCAAGATGGGTTGACGGGAAAGTATTCTGGTGGAGCTAACTGTGGTGCAAAAGCCCAGAGGCAGATAAGGAAACAGCAAGAGATCCGCAGGTATATCTAGGATGAGAGAACCATCTGGAACCTTTACCCAATGGTCCCTCCTCCTGTCCCCATGTTCCCAAAGCCTGCACCTGTAGAAGGTCTTAGGCCCCCACAGCTTCCGTCCCTCTCAGTTCCCACCCTGGGTCCAGGGGAGTGTCCCAGAGCTGGAACAGGCCTGGAGAGATCTTGGCCAGCAATGGCACACAGATTGCGTGACCTCAGCAAGGCCACCACTCCCCTTACTCCGCTTTGGGTTCTTACAGAGAGGCCAAGGGAGGGTGCTCAGAGTGAGCTGGGAGCACAGCGAGAGGGAGCTTATGAGCACTTCCCTCACGTCAGACAGTGATCCTGGAGGCCAGTGACATCGCCCGGGTTTACAGATGAGAGATCTGAGGCCCAGAGAGGGCACATCGCTTGCCCAAGGCCGCACACGGAGAAAGGGCCTGGAGGAGAGTCACACACATCCCTGGACTCCAGAGCTTTGCTTTTAACAAAAGCTGCCAACCTTCCACCCCTGCAACAGGCAGTCCTGGGACTTTCCCTCTAGGAAGCAAGGCAAGGGAGCACAAACGACGCTCATTGCAGCCATGTTTGTGGGATGGAGGACAACGGGAGGCCGCCTCCCCGCCACAGACCACGCTCGCTGCAGAAATTACACAGCTTCCAGTAGGTGGTGGCTTACTGAGCACCGAAGAGGGTGTATACCCTTTGCCAGTGCACCCTCTCTTGCAATCCCCACTCTGCCCCTGTGAAGTGGGTCTTGCTTTCCCCATTCCAGACACAGCACCAGCGAGGGCGAGGGATGGGCTGAGGACACACAGCTAGTGACAGGCACCGGCACTACCAGGGCTGCTAGGCCCATTCGTAGCCACCCCCACGGAAGGAATGGACAGCTCTGACCTACAAGGAAGGAAGCTAAAGCTTAGAGAGGGCAAGTGACCTCCCAAGGCCACACAGCAGATGAGCAGAGAACTGGGGTTTGACCTCTGGCACTGGGCCTCTGTGTGTGCTCTGGGACCACTTCCCCACACTGCCACCTGCTGACTGGGAGGCTGCAGATGGGTCATTTGGCCTCTCGGAGCCCCCTGGGTTCCTCATCTGTAAAACTGGAATGAGAATATCTGCTGCGCCTGATGGTTGTAGAGAGGATTTAACGAGTGACCCAAAGTAGTGTCGCGATACAAGCAATGACACCAAGAGCAACAATGACAATACTTTGCGTGCCTGTGTCCTGACAATAATAGCAGTCATCGCCAGTGAGACAGCATTATGCTGTGGGCGGAAGCCATGCCTGGGAGTTAGGGGACTGACTTTAAATCAGCTCAGACCCATCAGTCTCCTCTCTGGGCCTCAGTTTCCCTGCCTGTAAAATGGGAGAAGGGCAGACTTGAGGACGGCTTCTGTTCTGATGGTCTATGTGTCAGGGAACCTTGTTCCAGGTTTTCCCAGGCAGAATGGACCCCTGGGCTCTGCCTGCTGGGCCCTCATCCCAGGCTGCCCTGATGGGAGCAGGGGCAGGGCGCTCAGAGACACCCACTGAAGGGAGGACAAGAGGCCCTGAGGCAAAGGAATGAGGGTGGGAGCAGGAGGCCCCTGCATGGTGTCCCCACCACACAGACCACGACTCCCCATCTCAGGATTGCCTCAGCTCGTCCTATCGCCATCCCTCTGCTTCTTAGCCCCCTAAGTTGGCCGAGATCCTTGGTGATTCTCGGTGAAGCAGAGCAAAGCAACGAAAGCCTGGAAGGGCAAGGGTTGTGCCACTGAGCGATGGGCATGGCAAGAGCCAAGGGCCAGGAGCTGGAGGGCCAGGCTGGGGTGTTGGTGGGGTGGGTGGGGGAAAGGAGACCTGGGGCAGGTGAGAATCGGGCAGAAAAGCAAAGAGTCCCAAAAGCCACTTGGAGTTCTGGGGCAGTTTGGGAGGCCCAGGCTGCAGGTAGAACCCCCTTCCTGAGCCGGCAGTCTTCTGGATGCTGCCTCACTGTGCACAGCGACTGGGCCTGTGGGCCAGGCCTTTCATATGGGTCATCCCAGCCCTGAGGGCAGGTCTGCCAGGTGGCCCCAGCCCAGCACAGGCTGGGCACACACAGGGTCCATGGGTGTCTGCTGAATAAAGGATGGCTCAGTCCTCCACAGCTCTCAGCGTTGGGAAAATGTAAAGGTCCTCTAGTCCACTCTCCGTGCCTCCCTTCCCCCCACCTCCCACCCCCTACCTTCCCCCCACCACCTCCCGCCGGCCCAGAGGGGAGGCAGGACTTTCTCTGGGAATCAGGGAAGAACCCAAGTGTCCTGTGTCTCGGGCCTTTTTCCAGCTCGGCGCCTGAGGGTGCCTCAGCCCTGAGCAGTAGCAGGGGCACCCCCGCCTCTGGCTCTGTCCTGCGGCTCAGCAGCTGATCTCTCAGGCCGGAGGAGCAGTAAATCGAGTAACAGATGTGAAAGTGCCTGGAAAGAAATGCAGCGTCCATGTGCGGTGCGGGGGGCCTCAGAGCACAGCCTTGGCTCCTGAGTAGCTGAGGGAGGAAGCTGAGGGTGCTGGCAGGGAACCCACTGATGTGGCATCAGGGACTCCAGGGAGCCTGAGCCCAGGACAAGCCTCCACGGGGGTCTGAGCGGCCCCGGTCCCTGGAGGGCAGGTGGCGAGGAGACAGGCAGGGTCTGTGGAACGGAGGCCCTGAAGCAGAGGGAGCGGAAGCCAGGGGACCCCCGAGGTACCTCAGAGGCAGTGAGACCGAGAGACAGAATGGGATTGAGCCAGCTGCCGGCTAGGGCTTTCACAAGCTCCCAGCTGCAGCCAAAGGCAGGAGATCGGTGTGTAAACAGACAACAAACTCCCTCAGACATGTCCCAACTTATCTCTCCTGTGGGCTCAGAGCCAGAGCTGGCCTGCTCGGCTTCCCCGCCGCTCTCCGAGGAGGTGGGCAGCTGTGCTTGGACCTGGAGAGGCCAGCGCCTCCCTCGGGCCAGTCCAGCTCCATCCCCATCTGGCTTGCTAATAAATCCCTCTGGGTTATTGCTGGCCCTCTTCCTTGCGGGACTCCCACCTCATCCCCCCTTGTCCGATGTGGGTCCTGTTATGGGTTCCGCTGAGCCTTCCTCCCAAACCTTCCATGGCTCCCCCTGTCTGCAGGGTCTAGTTCAGGCCTCGACGTGGCTGTCAGCATTGCCATGACCTGGTCTCTAACCTCGATCTCCACGGCTCCCCTCTGACTCTGAGTCTTGGGGTGCTCTCCCATTCAGCCTGCTCCTCAGTCTGGATTTGG
Source organism: Pipistrellus kuhlii (assembly GCF_014108245.1). Taxonomy (NCBI): domain Eukaryota; kingdom Metazoa; phylum Chordata; class Mammalia; order Chiroptera; family Vespertilionidae; genus Pipistrellus; species Pipistrellus kuhlii. The sequence goes on along the minus strand of NW_023425515.1, from coordinate 166,877,075 downwards.
CCTGTCTGGTCGTTTATAGCCTGGGGTGAAAGGAGAGATTCTAGCCAGCGGGCACGCCTTCCTTTGAAGAACAGGTGGTCTTGAGTCAGAGGAGCCAAGGCAAAGAGGAGTCCCCATCCTGCCACTTCCTGGCATTGTGAACTGAGGGAAGTAAGCCTCATTTTCGCTTTTGTAACTTGGGAATGATGATCCCTCCCCAGGATTCTAAGCTTCTGGACTGTGCGGTCTTCAACCTGCCTGGTCTTTCTGTGTCAGCGCGCCCCGCCCTCCCTCCCCCCCCCCCTCCCCCCCCGCCCCACCATTCTCTCCTAGGGGCTTCCTGACACCTCTTTTGTCCCTTTTCCTCACTGCTCTGCCAGCATCTTCTCCATCTCCTTTGTCAGTTCCTCCTCCACCCAAACACAGAGGTCTATCTTAGATCCTCTTCTCTTCCCATCATGCTCTTCTTCTAGGCCAGTGTTTGGCAAGTGGATGGAGAGATGGATGCTATTGTCAGGATCAGGGCTGCTATTCCTCCGTGCAGCCCATGCAGCACACGTACGTACTAAGCACCAACCCACCACCAGCTACCGAGACTGTCAAACCACAACTGCACATGAAAATGCTAGAAATACTCAACTCCAGGCCCGCTTAAATATGGGAAACGGAGGCCCAAGGCCCCAAAGCCAGGGAATGGCAGAGCCAAACCAGAAGCAAGCTCTCCAGTTTTACAAGCCAGAACACTTCCCCTACAAGCTGCCATTGCAAAGAGTCAAGTTCAAACACCAGAGTTTAAATATGAATCTTTGCCGTTCTCACTTTCAGTCCATGCCTCCCGCCCTCCCACACCCTTTCACCCTGTCACATGCCTGTGTACCTTCAGAGAAGCGGCTCCATCCTCCTTCCAAGAAAAGCTCACTTTCTCCCCCTCGCCCGCCTGAAGGAGGCCCTTCTGTGACCTGCCCTGGCAGAGCAAGGGGCATTTGCTGGCTTGCCTTTTTGCTACTCAGCTAAAACTCCGAATTCCTTTCCTCCCAGGGCCCCTCTGGGTTTTTGTAGCTGTTCGTAGCCTCAAGGGTCTACGTTGTGAAGGAAAACCAGAGCCTCCCTCTCCCCAGCCTGCAAACATTCCCAGTTCCTCCCATCCCAAACCACCAGCAGGCAGACAAAAGAGTCTCTGTCCATCCCCTTCTCCTTCCAGCCAGACCCACTCTCTCCTTCAGCCCCGTTTCCTGGTGGGGACCTGTCAGCATCACTCCCACACCCAGCCCACCCGCTGCCTCTGCCCCCTCTGCACCCTCCACCCAAACTGCTTCTGCTCAAGTCACTGGTGACTCCGTTTCCCCAAACCCACAGGGTGCTGTGTGGAACCTGCCTGGTCTTTCTGGGTCAGCCATGAATGGAGCAACCACAGGTACCCCCCCACCACCACTGACCATTCTCACCCCCCCACCACCACTGACCATTCTCTTCTGGGGGCTTCTTTTGTCCCCCCTCCCCCACTGCTCTGCCAGCATCTTCTCCATCTCCTTTGTCAGTTCCTCCTCTACCCAAACACGGTGGTCTGTCTTGGGTCCTCTTCTCTTCCCATCATGCTCTTCCCGTAGGCACTCCCACGGATTGAATTCCCATCTCTAACCAGCAATTCCTAGATCCACATCTCCTGAGTCTCAGGCCTGGGCACCCACCGCCTCTGCTGAATGTCTCTAATGGCAACTCAAACGGAGCATGTCTGCAACCACCTCATGATTCTCTCTCTCAAAGCTTGCTCCCCTTCCCAAGCCCCCATCTCTGTAAACAGCCCCACCATCCACCTTTTCGTTCCAGTTGGAGTCCGCCAGGGAGCCACCAGCCCTTCCTCTTCCTCACCCCCTCACCTGGCCAGTTACCTCGTTCTGCTGAGTCCACCTTCCAAACACCTGTACAATCCACCCAGGCCTCCCGATCCCACTACCAGGACCTAACCCCGGGACTCCAGTAGGAAATCCTAATGGGTCTCTCAAAGCCATACTTACCCCTCATTCTACTCTCCTTACAGCAGCCAGAGGGGTCTTTCTACTGTAGAACATGGATCTCTTTATGCCATTTCAGATGTCTTTATGTCATTCCCTCCTTAAAAGTCATCACTGTCTTCCAGTTGCTCTCCAGTAAGCCCCAAAACGCTGGCGCCTTGTTCCGTCCTTCCTCTGGTTCTCTGAGCACCAGCCATCTGGCCTTTTCACTTGTCTTTTAACTCACTGCATCACTGCCTGTCTCCTGGGCTTAGCTCCTGCTGCCTTCTCTGCCTGGAATGTGTTCTCTTCTCCCCAGACCCATCCCCAAGAGATCAGGCCAAGGGATTCTTCCCACACTTCCCACCATCCCCCACAGGGCCCTTGGGTTTGCATCAGCTGCCAGGTTGTTTGCACGCACCCATGGGTGCCTGTGGTTGCTCCATTCATGTCTGTCTCGGTTCTATCATGAAGCCAGAGGCCATGTCTGCCTTGCTCATCCTACAGCCACACCGCGCCTGGCACATGGCATCTCTGAGCCCCACTGGCCTGGGCATCGCCTGTCCAAACAGCCAGTGCCGACTGCCCCTGGGACAACAGTAGTTTGCATTTTGAGGACTCACCCTTTCGGTGCTCCTGTCCTGCACCCCATACAAGGAGAGCCTTCCACATTGGAGAGCCTCCACACCTCCCTTTGCTTTCACCAATCCCTCCTCACCCCCCATCTCTCTTTTTCTCTAATGCTGTTCGTGCAACAATGGCCTGCTCAAGCCCATCAGCCTCACGCTGCTTCAGTTCCGACCACACAGCTCACCTTCCTCTGCACTGACAGCCTGCCTCACTAGCTCTGGGAGGAACTCACAGGCACCGGTGCCTTCACAGTCCAGCTTGTGCCTACATTCTCAGCGCCCACACCCACAGCCCCCACAGCTCGGGGTCCAGCACAGCAGACCTGACTTTTAAAGCCATGTTTCCTGGGGGGAAAAATATTAATGACAACAACAATAATAATAATAATAATTATTATTATTATTATGCAAACCTGAGCCATATTTCCTGCATTCATGCCCTGCCTTTGCCTCTTACAAGCTTCAGAACCTTGGATCTCACACAGGAAGAGTACTGGCCCCACCTCATGGGACTTTTAGGGACTGAATCAGGAGATCCACAGGAGGACTTAGCCCAGTGCTGGGCACCTATGGTGGTGGTCCTGACTGGGTAACCAGCCTGCCTTTCCACTGGTCCTGTGTTGGGAGGGGAAACAGAGTCCCTTTTGTCTCTGCACCTCCCTTGCCTAGCCCAGCGCCTGCCCCCAAGAACACTCACTAAGCGCTTATTAATGAGTAGACGGACCACACACTTGGTACAAATCATCTTATTGTTCCTTCGCTTTCACGAATATAAATCTTATCTCCTAACAGGATTTGAGCTCCAGGGTACAGGGGAGGTGGAGCCGCGGGAAAGGGCTGGGGCACCTTCTTGTCAGAGCGTTCAGACCTGGGAGGGATTGCTGTACTCCTGACATTCTTCTACCCCCCACGGTGCCGGCCTGGAGAGGGGAGTCCAGGAGGCCTCGCTGACAGACGGGCCCACCATCTTCCCCCAAGAACGAGTCATGTTGCCCCTATGAGATATATACCTAATTACTCCCTGCTCCCTCCCTCCACACACAGCTGCTTTCTTAGGCAAGAGGCTGTTTGACTTACTCGCACTGAGTTCTTTCGGCTGGCTGTTCTGAGCCAGCTTGGCCAGTTTCTTCAGAAACAATAGCAGAAGAGAGTGGAAAAGTTTTCTTAAGGCCACAAAGCACAAAACCCGAATAAGGGATGGGTCACTTCCCATCAGCAAAGGCCAGCAATGGACTGGCTTGACTGGAAAGACCAGCAATGGACTAGCATTGACTAGATGACCTCAACACCCCAAAAGGCAGGCCCAGAGGACGTAGTGGAAGGGTCACGTGTGCTGGACTTGGCACTCTGAGAGTCTCGGGTTTGAATCCAGGCTTTGCCCCTACCCCACTGGACAAACTTAGGTAAATTACTTACCTTATCTTTTCTACGCTCGGTTTCCTTGTCTATGAAGTGGAGTGATATAAGTACCATCTCAGGAGGGTTCCATTGGAGGGGTGCTCACAGGGTCGCTGTAGCTGCTCTTGTCACTGCTATCCCGCTGAATGTCAGAACCAGAAGGAACCTCAAAGGCTTTTGGGAGCTGACACTGCAGCCTGCAGAGATGCCTGACGTGGCTAAACCACACAGCAAAGGGTGGTCTCTCTCCACCCCTCTCACGACATCTTTCAGAGAGCCAAGAGGAGTTCGCTCACCTACCCCCCCCCCCCCCCCCCCCCCGGAGTCAGAGTCACTCACCTTGAATTGAAGAGCTCAGATTTGCAGGTCTGGAAAGGAAATGTACAGGGGTGTCCATGCCAATATCATCAAGAGGCCTGTGAGTTGAGGGTGGCACTGCCCCCAGATGATGCCATGGCTCTGGGCAGATCATCGCCTCTGCTTGCTGTCATTCAGGAGGCAGGGACTGGGGCTGGAGTCACTGTGGACACAGCCTGCACCCTACAGCTATGAGGGCTCTGCTCCCCCTTCTCCAGCTAGACTCGACAAGCTGGCCTCTCCTTTCCCTGGTCCAGGGGCCCCACCTCCCCACCTGCCTGCCAGATAGAATGCCTGTTTCTACCCACCCCTGCTGCCCTTCCCTCTCCCTGATGCTGGGAAGTCCCGCCTGGTCCATCTGGAGGGATCCAGGTGAACACTGGGCAGGGGCAGGATGTAGGGCCTCTTAACGGCAGCTCAGAGAGGCAGTAAAAGCTGCTCTTTTCTCACCCAGGGAAGGGGCTGCATTAAGTCAAGAAGGCAGGTCCCAAGCACTCTTTAAGTGAGGGGCCTAAGGTGTGTTTTCACTGGAGGAGAACCCGAAATGTGCTCAGAGAATAGTGACAATAGTGACACCTGATGTTCATTAAGCGGCCCCTCTTCCTGGCCCACATCATATGTCGTTCCAGTCTGTCCCTGCAGCAGCTGCCTCCTCACTGGGTGGTTTGCGGGGCTGAGTGTAAAATGCATTCTCTTCAGAGTCCTTAGCAAGGATAGCTTAGGTGAGGGCTTGTGGATGAGAGAAGCTGCCGCTAGTTCTCTGTCAAAGTACAAATGGAGCTGTCCCTTGGTTCAGGTAAGTGCCACTTGGCCAATGTGAGGAAAGCATATCCTTCTTACCTCTCAACCACAAAGCCAGGAGGCCCCTGTGGTCCTGGGAAAGGTGACACGACTTACTGCGACCTGACAAAGGCTTCCTTTAACTTGCAAAGCTGGTCTCTGAGGAATTGGTGGGCAAATCTGCATAGGGACCAAGAATCCTTTGTGCTCCGTGTTATGTCTTTAGGGCTGGGATAACTCATTGTCCAGAAAAGACACCAAGTACCTGCCACACCATCCATGTGTGAGGGGAGGGTCTGAAAGGATGAGCTGACTTGGCACAGGGTCTGGAGCATTGGGAGGAGGCTGGTTCTGGTTTCCCATGTGGTTCAGGCTATGCGCCCTTCTTGGCCTGGCAGGGTGGTCTTGCCTTTGGACCAATGGCCAACTGCGTGAGTCTAAGAAAGCTATCCTTTGGAGCCAACCTGACAAAAACACGGGGCTACTGGCTCTACCACAGGGAAGACAGGTGTTCACAAGGCTGTGAGAGCAGCTCTTCAACAGCGCCCCCGTGTGGTACAGCAGAGGCAGTAATACTGATGGCCTGACAAGAGAGAACTCTCTCTCTTCTAAGCATGGGAAGCAGGATTCTCCCTGTTGGACTGGGAAACCTCCTGGGTCCATTTGGAAAAATAGGGCGGGCAATGGCTTCAATCAGGAAATATTGGACTCTCATTAAGTTGTACAGGCGGGTACTTGAGCAATTGACTGGAAAATTAAGAGGCTTGTGACCAATACTCTCAAACTAGTGAGGCGAGTGATTCTAGTGATAGCACAGAACTTGACTATCTCATTGGTTCCTTCTAATAGCCCTCTTAGCAGGCATAATTATGCACATTAAATATATGAGAAAATTGAGGCTCTGATGATCACTTTCAGTGCTCCAGGAAATAATCATAGTAACCCGGGACCATGCAAGGGTCAGCTCTTCTCATCCTTCAGACCACAGTTTAAATGTCCCTCCTCAGGGGCCTCAGAGCCACAAAACCTACGGTGGATTTTCCCTTATTTATTTTTTTTTAAATAAATCTTTATTGTTCAGATTATTACAGGTGTTCCTCTTTCCCCCCTGTTCCCCATAGCTCCCCTTCGCCTGATCCCCAACTCCACCCCATGCAATTACCCCCACCCCTGTCTTCATCCATAGGTATAAGATTCTTGTCCAATCTCTTCCCTCACCCCCTGAGAATTGTTAGTCCAATCCCTTTCTATGTCCCTGATTCTATTATATTCACTAGTCCATTTTGTTCTTCAGATTTTTTATTCACTTTCTATACATGAGGGCAATATTTTTTTCTTTCTTTTAACATTGTCATAATGATCATAACATCATGTTTATTCATATTTTTTAATTTCCTTTGGTCTGTCTGTCTCTAGAGAATATACCCCCATGAGGCTGCACACAATGTGTTATGCTCACCAGTGAAGCCCAGGTCTTAGCACAGCACTGAGCACATAGTGGGAACTCGATATAAGTACTGGTTGAATAAGTGATCAAATAGATAAGTGATGAGAGCTTGAGCCATGTCCCCTTTGGATGGAGTGAAGTCTGGAGTTGGTCACAAGGAAGAGAAGATTCGAGAAAGACAGGGCCCTGCCTCTGAATTCTAAAGGGCTTTCCTGGAGCAATAGGAGCAGATTCGCTTACAAGCAGGACCATCCATAGTTAGGGGGACTGGGCCCTGGGAAGGCTTGAGCTCCCTGCCTTGTAGGTGCAAGCAGGCCCTGACTCCCCTCTCTGCCCCCACCTGGGCAGGTTCAGAGAGGACCTCAGCCATGGGTAGAGGAGGCCAATCAGGGACTCAAAGCAAAGCAGATTGGGGGGGGAGGGGGGGGAGACAAGAATGGGAGGCTACAGGTTTCCTCGGGGATTATCAGGAGTGGGGATCTTTAGGCAGAGACATGGGTCTGTCTGCTGAAACTTGCTCATTGCAGCTTCTGGGCTTTGTGGCCAGATAATTGCAAACAAAATAGACTGGGGCCTAGGCAGCAGCTACAAACCCTCTCTATAGAGAAGGGCCCAGAATGGGCCACGCAGGAGCAGGCACAGAACCCTGAGTCATAGAGGGAACCAGCTGCACGCAGAATGGCTATGACTCTGGCCTCGGAAGCATTCTGTGTGATGGGGGCAAGGCCGCCTCTCTGGCTGCAGGCTGCCCAACTGAAGACTGAGAACCCTGGGCATCCACACTGTACTTGGCCAGCACTGGAGTGAAGGAGCCATGGCACTGCCTTTAAGCAGCCCAGAGGAAGGACATGCTCTGCATCCAGCAGATCCGAGGGGTCCAAGCTCTGAGCTCTTTCTCTGCCTTCATTGGAGAAACTCTGACACCTGGAGGGGATTGGAAGGCAACCAAGAAGGGCCTAACACTAGCTCAGGCTGGCGGTGGGGGTGGCGGTGGCGGTGGGGAGAGCAGCAGGGGCCTCTAAGAGGAAGGTGGAGGGGTCCAAGCTCTGAGCTCTTTCTCTGCCTTCATTGGAGAAACTCTGACACCTGGAGGGGATTGGAAGGCCTAACCTGAAGCGCTGCAAGACTGGCCAGGGGCTCTGGTGCCTGAGTTTCCTGAAGGAAGCATGCGTTTCTGTTATGCTCGGTGCTCCTCTGTCTAAATATAAATGTGAATCGCAAATTCTGTTTGTACACCTGAATCTCCACACCAGCTTGTGTGTGTATGTGTCTCTATCTAACCACACCTCATATATGCCTATGCCTGTGTATGCCCGTACGTGCATTTGTACGTTTCTAGGTATATACAGGTGAGTGCAAGTGATTACATGAGTTGCATCCACTAATAATTACTGAGTACCTAGTGTGTGCTATATGTTGTCCTGGAAGCTGGGAATGCAGAAATGAATAAGGTATCGAAGGTCTCTTTCTCTATGCAGTTTACGTGTAGTGTAAGATACAGGCAGCAAATGAGTGAATAAATAAACAATGAATAATCTCGGTGGTCACTGCCATGGAGGGAAAAGCCAGGATAATTAGAAAGAGTCACTTGGGAAGGATTACTTCCTACAAAGAGGTCAGGAAGACTGCTCAGAAGTACAGTCTCAGGTCTCAACCCAGACCCTCAAGTTCAGAACTTGCATTTTAACAAGATCTCCAGACAATGTGTATATACATTAGAGATTAAGAAGCTCTGGGTAAAAATATATTAACACAGACATGACAGGGAGGGAATAAAGAATACACAGGGTGGGCAAAAATAGGCTTATAGTTGTGAGTACACAAAAACAGTTTACTAGCATTCTTGTAGTATTATTTTTAATTAGTGTATTATTTATTTGTATTATAATCTTAAGCCTACTTTTGCCCACCCTTGTATACAGACAAATACTACAGATCTCCTTCTGGTACTCAGTATGAGATCATAGTTGGTATTGACCAATTTTCTCCTTTTCTTGGCAAAATGTTTTACCGAGTGAAGTCAACCACTCATTCCTACAGGTCTGGGACCCTGGAATTCCTGCCCATATAGGACTCTGGTGATTTTCAGTTAAATTAGCCCAAGTCAGTTCCCATCCTTATTATTCCTTGCTCCCTCTGAATATCAGAAAGCTGACTTCCTCATAATAATCAGAATCATTAGCCCCAGTCAAGCTGTAAGCCCATTTTCTGCTTGTTTATCAGTGATGTATAGAGTTGTCAATAGCCAGCTGACATTCTCTGCTTCCACTTGAATGCAGAGGAAGCATTACTTCCTTGGTTGCTAACACTTCCAAACTCCAAGATTGGGAAGAAGGTCATTAGGTGGAACTGTGAGTGGTGCCACCCCTACTTTTGCTCAGTGGTCCCCTAGCCATGCATTCCAGCTCTGGGAGAAATGGCACCAGGTAGAAACAGTTGGCCAAGAGTGTACCTGGCGTCCTGTAGAATGGCCCCCTGACATCATAGTCTTTTTAGTTACAATGGGCTCTGGAACTAAGTTCTTCATTGGTCATAATTCTATAGGCCCACCTGCCTCTGGGCAGTGGGATACCTGGCATGTCCAATAGATCCAATTAGCTTCAGTCCATTGGTTTACTCCTCTCTCTGTAAAATGAGTTCCTTGGGTCTATAGCAATGTCATATGAGGTATCGTGCCAGTGAGGTGTTCGGTGTGTCTGCAGATGGTGCTGCTGGCAGAATTATAGCAGGCAGGAGAGCAACTCCAAATCCAGAATAACAGGCTATTCCAATGAGGAAAAATTGCTGTTCCTTTCCATGAAGACAGGAATCCAATGTTGGGTGACAGTCGTGGCTGCTCTGTCATTGAGCACATTGAGCAAGCAATGGGGTGGCCAGAGAAACAGACTAACTGGCATCCACAAGGAGGTTATCATGTGAGTGGTTTATTAAGGTCCTTTCGTCCAGGGTCTTTAGGAACTTTCCACGAGTGCTCTTATAGGACATAAGTATGCTTATTATGCTGTGTCCATGCTGGGAGTCCAAGCACATGCCACTTCCCCAAGTTCCCCCTTCACCAATCCTTCCATCTTGTCTCTCCCAAGTCCCTATCTATCTGGCCAAATCTTTAGCCACTTGCCATGAATCACTGTAGAACTTAGATCTGTTTTTCCAGACCAAGGCAATGAGATATACCAAAGTGGTGCTCCCAGGAGGACTTCCCTCCTCTGTCTTTCAGAGATACTTCTATTAATAGTTGGGCTGCCACATCACAGCCTCCCTCTTCCAGCTGGTGCCAGCTTGCCATGCAGAGCCATTTGCTAACCAGGCACAGAATGGTTTTACCCAATAAGTTGGCTATAGGCAGAGCACAAGTGTAGGCTGAGAAAGACATGGCATTCACAAGTGTGCACCACCTGCTTATGCAACATACTTGTGCTCTCAAGACCTGCTTGGTCCAGACCCCTTTCTACCATTTCCATTTAATGAAGGAGTCCTGTTGGGCATGCTCCATTTAATGGTTAGATGGAGCCGATAATGTGGTGGGTATTTTGGACAATGACTTCATAGTCTATGGTCAGGTGGTTAGCCTCTGACAGTGCCAAGGGGCAAGCCAAGAACTGCTTCTCAAAAGTTGTGTAGTTATTTGCCAGGAAAGGAATGGCCTTGCTCCAAAACTGAAGGGTCTCTGACTGTGATTCTCTATCTTGTCTTGCCAAAGACTCCATACAGCACTGCAATCTGCCACGGACTCTTCAGCAGAAGAACTTGGCTTGAAGGCTTAACTAGCTCTGATCCTACTCAGAGCCAGCAGCTTTTTGGCTCGCTCGGGAAATGGCTTGAAGGAGTACATGCAAACATGGTATATGCTGCCTCCAAAATCCAAAGCAGCCCCCCAAGTGAGGTGCCCCTTTCTTAGTGATCAGGTCTGCACAGCTTAACATCCTATTCTTCATTTTGAAGGGAATATTCTGAATTTCCCAGGCTACTATTTTCCCAGAATGTTCCCTGTACTTTCTCAGATTATTCAAAACCCCCTTGAAACACAATTGTATTTGAAGATACTTGCCATTTTATGATCTCTGGGTCCTATGAAGCATGATATCACCAAACTAGACTAATGTGGTGTCCTATGGAATGATGAAACGATCAAGGCCCCTATCCACTAACTTGTTAGAAAGTTAGACAGGGAGTCAGAGTCGACACAGCCCTGAGGCAAGAAGGAAGGTGTACTGCTGACCCTGCCATGAGAAATCCAAAGTGCTTCTGGTGTCCTCTGATTATGAGGATAGAAAAGAAAAATATCCTCGGGGTGTCAGACACCCATTAACTTGTTCCAGTCATGAGACCACACTTGGTACACTGCGAAACTATACCTGGAATACCACCAGATTAATTATTATAATAATTCCCTTTCACTTTTTAAGACTCATCCAGCTTGTGCTCTGGCCAAACCAAAAAGTGAAATAGAATCGTCATCCCTGCATCTTTCTCTGACAGCACCTTTACTTCGCGATTCCACTGAAGAAGTGCTGCTGTCCTGACTGTCTGTTTTGATGAGGTCAGGAAACCTCTGGTGGCTTTCCCTGGGCCTGTGCATTCTCCCTGAACCATGGAGCCAGGCGAGGAAATCTGCAGTCCTGCGGGAATCTATTCTGACGGGACACTGAGGACCTGGATAAGTAGCCACAGACATGACTGCTCTCTGCCATGGAGGGCACTCAGGTCCAACATTCCATAAGATGATCCCTAGAAGCCCCCACTCTAACTGGTAAGTCTCAGGGGTAATCTGGGTCTCTAGGGATTCGCATTAGTTCAGGGTTAGTGTCTAATAACTCTCAGAAGATCCCGAATCGTTGCCAATACTCGATTACCCTGAAATAGGGCCACCCATCCCTTTGGTGAAGCTTTAAGGAATTAAGATATTTCATTTATTTTCATTGCAGAGAGTTTCCTCAGGGAGCCCACTCCTCTTTCACTCAACAGACTCTGGTTCTGCATATAGATTGGGTGTTTATTTTCTATTCATTAGAGGCACCTCTTTCTTACTATCTGAATCAGCATAGAATCTTAGAGAGCTTCCCATCTCTTTGGCCTTAAAACCATGGTCATTAACCTGCCCCCCCCCCCCCCACACACACACACACACACACACAATTCCTGCAGTTTGGACCATTCTGATTACCAGGTATCTCTTCTCTATAATGGTCACCCCACCCACTCAACTTTGACCTTTAAGTGCCACCACATGTCCTATGTCACACCAGGAACCGTCCATTACAATCAAAACCAGGGCCCATTCAACCATGGCAACTTCCACCAGCATGCCTAGCCCCCAGAGGTTTTGTTTTCCACGAGTGCTTGTATAGGACATAAGTATGCTTTCCAAGAGAAAACTCAGGGGTTTTCTCAAGAGACTGGCATTTCCCTACTCAGCGATTTTTCCCCAAGGTCCTGGTGAAGGGTATCTCTTCTGGGCTTTCTTGGGGCACTTTTTCTCTCTGAATTTCTTACACCAAGAAATCTCTTTCAGTCTCTCAAACCAAAGTGTTGCATCCAGAGCTCAGACAGGCTCATCAACATCAGGAAATTTATGCAGATTTAAAATGCTATGCCTTCTGCCCTGGCTGGTCGGTTCAGTGGATAGAGCCTTCAGACTCAAGGGTCCCATGTTTGATTCCGGTCAAGGGCATGTGCCTTGGTTGTGGGCACATACCCAGTGGGGAGTGTGTAGGAGGCAGCTGATTGATGTTTCCCTCTCATCGGTGTTTCTAACTCTCTATCCCTCTCCCTTCCTCTCTGTAAAAAGTCAATAAAATATATTTTAAAAATAAAATTTAAAAATATAAATAATAAATAAAATGCTATTCCTTCTGAGAATTCACACCACCCCCTAAGTATTCCCTAGAATTTTGCCAAGATAAATTTTGCCAAGTCTTGTCATTCTGTCAGTGACTAAACTTTCTCCTCCAAGGTTTGTCTTTATAATTGGTCCCTAGGCACATGCTGGAATCTGACCTAGTCCTGAGCCTGGAGGGACAATGAGGATTGCTGGTTCCCTTTGCAAGATAACACCCTTGGATGAGGAGTCCTACTGAGGCAGGACAGCCTCATCTAACGGGAGCTGGCCAGCTGGGACAACATGGTAGACTCCACAGCTTTGGAAGTCTGAATAGCTGAGTCTGTCCTCGTATATGCTCCCATTCTAATTATCAATTATCACCTTTTCAAGATTAATTTCTTAAACTGTTGTAACGACCTGCAAAGATTGAGAACTTAGCAAATGTTATAATTCAGCAGAACAAACAATAGTTTGGGGGAGTTTCAGCCCTGTCTCGATAAGAGATAAGATTCTTTTCCCCAGTCATAGACCGCTCCTGAGTTTCAGTCCATCCCTTGAGCTAAGACTCTAGGGAGTTTTGCTTATATTTTCTTTCTTGAAACTATCCGACACCATTAACAACAGACATCACCTCCCAGCATCCTCCAGTTCCTCCTGCCCTTTCTTCTGCTCCGTGGTTCAGGCCACTAACGTCTCGCCTTCAGTGGGCACTTCATTTTAGGTGACCACAAGGGACACTTTAATTAGGCATTTCAGCATGAGTCCCAAGAGCTGCTGGGCCCCACTCCTTAGCACTATCTGCTATTTTCCTGCTGTCAGCCTAACTAGGCAAGTCACCAATCCCAGATTCCCACCATTCCCTCAAGGTCTCTGCCTGCACCCCAATTATAGCAGCAATGTCTGCGCTAATGAGGGTCCTTGTTTGCAACAGAAGGAAACTCAGGTTGACGTATACGGCAAATAAATGTATGGAACAGGCATCAGGGAGCGCATAGACTCTGTGCAGAAGCAGGAAGACCAGACAGGAGGCAGGGAGACACACAGGAACGCCTGCTGCAGGAATGACAGGCTCTGGAGCTACTCTCGGGCCATCGTCTCCAGCCTCCATTCCACCGCAATTGTCCCCAGTGACCCTGCGCCTTAGGTCACTCTTTCTGTCACGTGTGTGTGTGTGTGTGTGTGTGTGTGTGTGTGTACAGGTAGGTGAGTTGCTCTCTCCTAGATTTTGTGGGGAAATAGAACCAGCGCTAAAGTAGAAGTGACCTACCCTGGGCTGGCTGGAGTCCCAGCTCTACCAGTTGACTTGACCCGGTTATGTGACCTTGAGCAAATCACTGAACTTCTCTGGGTGGGTCTCAGTTTTATCATCTGGAAAATGGAGGCAATATCCATTCTCTCAGTCTCACTGCGGTGTTGTGTGCCATAGCATCCTTCCTTTCCTGGATAGGATTCAGTTCAATGTGTAACCAGGTGCTTCCTTATGAATTATACCAATAATGTCTGTTCTTCCAGCAGGCCGTCAGCTCTGCAAGGTCAAGAACTTCATCAATCTGCTCAGGCTGCTTCCTCAATACCTTGAAAAATGAATCAAATGTCCTATGGGCCCAGCAAATATTTGTTGAATGAAAGAAGGAAGAAGCTAAGGGATTAGGAAGGGCTTTGCAAACTGCCAAGGACTGCACATATACTCGTAAGGGCTGGGGCTTTAGAACCAGTGAGGCCTCAGTTCAATGCCACTATCTTAGTCGGCCAGGGTCTAGCTGAGTGACCTTGGTACAGGCTTTGGTTTCTGAATCTGTAAATAGGGTGCCACTGTCTCCTGCGAGGCTGTGATGAGGCCTTCATGCAAGAAAGAGTCTGTGAGGGGCCCAGCCTTGGGTCAGGCATGGAACCAGCGTGGTGAGCAGGGGGGCGTTTTCCGGCCCCAGCTCTGCGCTTTCCTTTCTGGGTAGGGAGAGTGTTACCAGTGATCATGAGGTCCCTCCCAGGACAGCACGTGGGGGTCTCAGGTGCCACCACAGATATCCTATAGAAATGAGGCTCTTGTGTATACTTGTGTGCAATGACAATGACAGCAGAGCCTGGGGTCGGACTTCCAGGCTCACACACGACCGTCACAAAGGAAGGTCCGGCCCATATAGGAGCTGGGCAGACAGGTGTCCCTGACAGGCTTGTGACCCTGGCCTTTCCCCTCGCTGGGTCTCAGTTTCCCCACCTATAAAATTAGGACTGCTGGGGAGTTAAATAAGACACATAGAGTATTGTGTGTGTAGTGTGCACTCAGCAAATATCCACCATTATTGTTACATCCCCTGAACTGTATATATTCAAACCAGACTAGTTTTTAGTGCAGGAAATACACCATTCTCCTCTCTGTCTGGCTCTGCCTAGGATTTACTTGCCCTTTCTCTCTCCCCACAGCCTTGTGTGCTCACTGTCCTCTCATCCTTCTGATTACAACTCAGAGAAAGTCGCCCAGGGTCCCCGTGAGCCCCCCTGCCACCTGCACATGGGTCTCAGCACCAGCCAGCTGCACTAGACTGTGCCCAGTCCCACCTCCAACTACTAGGGCACTTACTCTAGGCCTGAAGTTGTGCCTTCTTGTCTGTAACCACAGGACCCAACCCAAGGCCTAGCACCCAGCGGATGCTTAGAAAATGAATGAATGAGGGAATGAATGGTAGTTTTTGAAGCTGTAAAGTGGATCTGTCTTGGTCTGGTTGAGGACAGAGTCTGAAGAAATGAGCTGAACCTGCAGAAAGATGCACTGAATTTAGATCCAAACAGAAACTCTTCCACTGTGTCGCTTACTAAACCCCACAGTGGGGGACATAGAGGTTTGCTTTCCTTCTTCCTAGAGAGGCGCTGGGGCTAGGTAGGGGCAGTGAGACGCTTGGGAAAGCATACCTCCTCCGTGTTCCCAGGTAAAAGCTGAGGGAAGGGCATTCCAGATGGAAGGAATGGCAAGTGCAAAAGCATAAATACAGGAAATATCATATGTATCTATAATAATAAAAGCATAATATGCTAATTAGACCAGACATCCTTCCAGACAACCTTCCGGATAAGGCCATGGTGTGGGGAGGGGTAAGGAGAGGCTGCTGCTGCTGCGGGTGGGGGCCGAGGCAGCAGAGGAGGCCAAGCCCCTTGCACTAATTTCATGCATCGGGCCTCTAATATTCACACACACACACACACACACACACACACACACACAAATTGTCCGGACTTTTAAGGTCAGAACATGAGACACTAATATTATTGAGCACAGATGTGTGCCAGGCAATGGGCTAAAACCTGGGGAGAGACTGCAAACAAGATGCACACAGTTTCTGCTCTGTGGGGGGAGGGGGGCACGAGAGGGGGGAAACAGATAAAAAAAACAGATAAACTAAAAAATTAGGCAGTCATTTCAGATAGCTACATGTGCTAGAAAGAAAGACCGGGTGACACAATGAAAAATACTGGGTGGTCAGGGAAAGCTTCTCTGAGGAAGTGCTGTACGAGCTGAGATCTGAAGAAAGCAAAGAAACAAATCATGCAAAGAGCAGAGTGGGGAGGGTTCCATGTAGAGGGAACAGCACGTGCAAAGGCCCTGAGGCAGGATTACACTTGGAATCAGGCAAACTGAAAGGTGGCCAGTGCGGCTGAAACAGGGAGAAAGGAGGAGAGCTGCTCTCACCTGCTCCACTCTCTCCCCTCTGCTTGGACATTGGGCCTCCTGCCCGACTGAGTGTTCAGGGTGAGATCCTACTCCCTGCTCCCCAGACCGCACCGCTTCAGGGATCCTGGTTCTTTCTGGCAGCAAGTTCCAGCCCATCTCAGTCTTAGTTCTGCAAACTCAGCCTGCCGCACCCAGCACGTGTCCCCCAGCCTATTCTCCCATCCCCCAGCCATGTTCCCAGCACCCACCCCAACCTCAGCCAGAGGGGCCAGGGTTCTAGCACTGACCCAAAGGGGCTCCGGTCACCAAGCCTGACAGCTTTTAGACCCAAACCATCTGAGGAATCGGCTCTGCAGAACCGTGTCGGGCCAGGAGTAGTGGGGGGGGGGCACAGGACAGGAGATGGCAGAGCCAGACACAAGATCCCAGACTAGATAGGGCTGTGGGGAACCGGGAGGGGGTCTGGGCTCGGCGTTCCTGGGTGGTGATGCCATCTTCCAGGCAGTGGAGGGCGGCAGGCAGGAGCCTCTGATTCCCCCAGAGGACTCGTCCTCGCTGCTATCTGATGAGGGAGCTGTCGGTTACAGGAAAGCAAGACTGTTAACAGGGCAGCTCCAGAGAGCAGGAAATTAACCCACCACGCCAGAGGCAGGAGGTGCAGGGCGGGGTGGGTAATTAAGGGGCCCTGCAATTAAGGCGCCTTCAAGCAGGGCCGTGTTCTGTGGGGGTGGGGGTGGGGCCTATGATAGTACTCTGTTGGGGGGGGGCCCAGATGACTTTAGGAGGGGGAATGAGCCCCTGCTACCCACTCTTCCTTCTCCTTTCGCTCCTGTCTCCCCCGGGTCCCAACTCCTACCCTCTGTCCAGCTTCGCATGTGATTCACAGGCTCTGCTCTTCCCACCTAAAATGCCTTCCACCAACTGCTCTGCTTCACTCAGTCCTGCCCTCCCACCAGACCCTGCACAGGCCCATCTCCTCCAAGACGTTTTCCGGACACAACCCCTTCATGGTACGATGAGGAAACAGACTCAGAGAGGGCGACCATTTGCCCAGGGTCACACAGCAAAGCCAGGACCGGAACTTGAAACTCCTGAACCTCAAACTAAGCTTCTCTCCGCCATACCGTGAGCTCATTATCCAATCACCAATCTGAGCATCCTCATGTGCAAAACCCAGGGCACAGGCTGAGAGCCACAGAGGACTGGAGGAGCCCTGGTCATGTTTACGCAGCACCTGCTCCATTCTGGGTTCTGTGTCAGGTGGACCCTCCACAGGATCACCCAGAGGCATGTTCAATGAAACCAATAAAAGGGCCCAACCAGCCGAAACCGGTTTGGCTCAGTGGATAGAGCATCTGCCTGTGGACTGAAGGGTCCCAAGTTCGATTCCAGTCAAGGGCATGTACCTTGGTTGTGGGCACATTGCCAGTGGGGGGGTGTGCAGGAGGCAGCTGATCTATGATTCTCTTTCATCGATGTTTCTAGCTCTCTGTCTCTCCTCCTCCCTGTAAAAAATCAATTTTATATATATATTACATATATATACATATATATAATATATATATATATTATATATATATATATATTTTTTTTTAAAGGGCCCTACCACAGAAGTGCTGGTGGAGCTGGTGGCAGACACATCTAGCCTGGCAGGGGCCGAAGACCACCTCTCTGGATACCGTGAGCCTGGGCTGCTATCTGGAGGCGGGAAGGCAGCGGCCTGCTGATGAGCTGGTGTGGAGAAGAGCATTCCAGACGGGAATGGCCTGTCCGAGGCCGGCAGGGCGAGTCCAGGAGGGCTGGAGCTCAGAGTGAGGGGAAGGGGGCTGAGAGCCAGCAGGTCACCGGGCCCAGACGATGCAGGGCCTCTGGCGAAGGATGTTGATCTTTATCCTAAAAGCCCTGGGAGGCCCCGCAGGCTTTTCAGCAAGAGAACAGCACACTGTCTGGTAAATGTCACTGCTGCCGTCTAGGGAAAGGGCTGGGAAGAAGCCAGTGAACGAGGGGCCTCCTGGAGCAGGTGACAGTGGCATGGCCAGCCAGTGCCAGAGGGCAGGAGGGATAGGGCGTCAGGACAGGGATGTGTGAGGATGGAGCCTCCTGGAGCAGGGCCCGGACAGGGGGACAGACTGGAAGGAGTTGAGGGAGAGGAAGGAGCCAAGAAAACCCCCCTCCAGGATTCTGGTTTGTGCGATGGGACAGGCAGCTGCTGAGATGGGGGAGGGGAATAGGCTGAGCTTGAGATGCTTTTGAGAAACGTCAGCTCAGAGCAGCTGAGACCCTGAGGTGAGGGGGGAAGTGAGACAAACCAGGACGGAGTGGTGGGTGCAGGCATGAGGCACCTTCTGCGAGCTGCTCCTCCTCTGTTGCTCCTTTAACCTGGCAGGTGTCATGGCTCTCATTTCCCAGAAGAGGAAACTGAGGCTCAGGCGGGAAAGCAGTTTGTTCAGAGTTCCACGGGAGGAACCGCGTGGCAGAAGCAAGGTGGGAACCAGATGGGCCCTTCCTGGGTTTCTCCCGCTTCAAGCTGCCCCCAGCGTGCCTCCTTGGGTGGAGGCTGCCCCGGGGAGAAAGGAGGGCCAAGCACAGATGCAGTGGGAGCTTGTTAGCCCCTGGGGGCATGTGGTGGGAAGCACCCCCCTTAGGGTTGCCCCAGTAAAGGAGGGGAGGGAGAGGAAGGCAGCCTGGAGGTGAGCGGGGACCCCAACATTCACAGCCAAGGCCTGACCTCGCCTCATGGCCCTTGGTGCACTGCACAAGCAGGTCCCGATGCCAGCTTTGTGCTAAGCCCTCTGCCCATCCCTTCATACCAAAAAGGGATTTTAGCATTGAGAAAAAGGCCCAGAGAGAGATCAGTTAGTGGCAGGGTGCAGAAAGGACGCAGGGTGTCTGGCTCCAGCATCCCCGCTTGTCCTTCCTAAGAGTGGGTTCAATGAGCAGTTGGTGGAGACAGCCAGGGAGAGATCCTGGGCTCAGGGGTCATCAGACCCCTCCCCCTTCCCCTGTTACCCTCTCTGAGGGCCCTGGGCCTCTGGTTTGCAGGCCTGAGGAGAGGATGAGTAATAAGAGGAAGTGGGCCAGCTAGAAAGTTTCTGAGAGCCTAGGGGCCACCTGAGCATCCACGTGGTATCTCTTTCCTCTTCCTCTGCACACACACACACACACACACACACACACAGAGCCCAAGGCAGCCTCCTGTGCCCAGGCAGCTGAAGGAGGGAGCCTGACAGACACCTCTGACCCCCATCAGGGCTGTCTACTCAGTTCTCCTCCGTCAGTGTCCCTGAGGGCACTCCGGCCAGTGCTGGACCTTCTTCCAGAAGACTTCTGCAAAACTGGCCTGAGACCGAGCAGCAGCAGTTTCGTCAGGCAGGGAGAGAACAGGAATTCTGTGGTCCCAGGACAGTAATTGCTGGGCCCAGCCTGGAGGACCAAGCCCCGGAGAAGGCTGACCCTGTCCTGTGAATTCTTGGATTCACAGGGGGTGGTCCAGCTCAGCCAAAGCACTCCTGCCCTGCAGACCCCAAGCGATGGCAGGGAGGCTTGGGACAAAGCAATAGTAGGCCCGTCCAGCAGGGGGCGCTGGCACAGCAGAAACCCAGCCAGAGGCAAGCAGGGAGCCTGCCAGCCCTGAGAGGCGTCTGGAGGCTTGGAGGTTGGAGCATGAGGCTGGGACAGGGAGGAAAGGCACCTGCTCATCAGACCTGATTGTCAAGGCGTGACCTGGCACACGGGCCCCGGGCCGTGTCATGAATAAGAGCACAGGCTTCGCCAGCCACAAGGATGAACTTGCGTGGGAATCCTGCCTGTTGCTGTCTGTGTGGCCTTGGGCAAGTCGTTTCTCCTCTGATCTTCAGCTTCCACCTCTGAACACTGAAGGTACTCACAGCTCTTTCCCCCGGGGGTCGTTGTGGGGCATAAAGGAGAGAATCCGGGCATCAGTGAGGCGTGTGCAGTAAGTGCTCAGTAAACGTAAGGAACAAGAACACGTTCAGACCTGAGGACCAGTTTGGCAGATGTCCATGTCTCCCTGAGCCACGGACCTGGGGTCCTTTACCTTCCAGCACAGGAAGAGAATGGCTACAGAGACAGTGAGCCAGGCAAAGCCCCTGGGGGTGGGAGTGGGGCCTCAGCTACCTGCCAGGTTTGCTTCATTTGCTCAGTGAATTATCAAGCATCTGCCCTATGTCAGGCTGTGTCAGGCACAGAGGTTCCAGGAAAGGGGACACATATGCCCTGCCCTCCAGTCTCAGGCAGGGACAGCTCCTGCTGACCACTGCCAGATGGGGCCAGTGCTGCCTGTCCTGGTTGAGCACCTTCTGGTGTGGGGTCTGCACTTGACCTCAGAAGGCCCCATTATTGCCCCATATACGGTGAACTGTGACTTGGCAAATGAAGGTTCGAGCTCAGGGAGGGGGCCAGTGGCCCAGCAGGCCAGCGCTCCTCCCCACCCCCGCCCCCGTGCTCTCTCCCCAGAAAAGGCCACTGCTCTCAGAGACTCTGGAGCCAGCAGGACTTGGGTTCACATCTGGGCTTTGCTATTTACTGGTGACCGTGGGTAAGCCATTCCTGCCCTCTTAGCCTCGGCTTCCTCACTTATGAAACGGGCCCCCTAGGCCTGGCAGGAGACTACAAGGAAATGCTTATACGATTTCCCTTTCACCAGGAAAGCCCCTCTGCTTTGAATTAACGCTGTGAGGTTGGCATTGGCCCCCAACTACATCAAAGGAAAGGCTCAGAGAGGTTAAGTGGCTTGCCCAACATCACACAGTATAAACCAGGCCCATTACTCCCAACACCTGTGCTTTCTCTAGAGCACATACAGCCTCAGACAGGCTGCTCCTTCTTTATACCGGCCCATCCAGGAGCAAAAGAGTCCTTAGGAAGGACAGTTCACAAGGAGCTGTCCGTGGTGAGGGCCCCCCTGGGGGTCCTGGTTCCCCACCATGGAAAGGCTAATGTCTTGGATAATAATCCTGGATCCGCTGCAGACTGTGTGACCTCGGACAAGTCTCTTATCCTAGACCTCCGTTTCCCTCTCCTTAAAATGGGGAAGGAGTTCAATAAGCACAGGGCATCCTCTGCCCCTCTTAGCTTCTTACCTCTGCCTACCCCATCCCAAGCTTCCCTCTCCAGCACCCTCAAGATTCGCCTCCTCAATGGCACAGGCTGCTGCTGTGCTGAGCCCAGAAGCACGCTCCCTGCTGGGGCTGGGGCTGCAGGACCTTACTGAGGTGCCCTCTCGGAGCACCGAGTGCTCCCTGAGGACTTCCTCCCTTGGAGCAGACACCAGCTGAGGAGGCCCTGCCTCTGGGGGGCACACGAAACCCGGGAGCAGGTCTGGGCAGGAAGAAGCAGAGGCTGGGGCACCTGGCCTGCTCTGGTCTCCTGCCTCCATCTCCCGCACTTCTGGGTTCCTTCGGCCGTAGGATGTTGGAGGCCTAGCCTGACTGGGAAGGGACCCCCAGGCCTGGGAAACCCAAATTATCATTAAACCGCTCTGGTGAGCCATCAAATAAACAGCATTGCCTCCTCATGCACGTAGATATCAGCCAGCTAACTGCCAGGCCTGCAGCCCACCTTCCCCAGCACTCGACAGCATGAGCACTGCAGGGGGGCGGACAGACGGCCATTAGAAATAACTGTGCTTCAGAGAGGATGTGTGGGGAGAGAATGGCCAAGATACCCCATAGCCAAGCCTGAGGTAAGGCCACAAGTGCGGCGGAAGGAAGTCCTGGAGCCTGGTCCCTCACGTTGGACCAAGATGTTCCGTGCTCCTCAGAGGAGGGCGGCTTTGGGAATAAGCATCCTGCCCGCCCGGCAGGGCCTGGCAGCGGGGAGACCCGCATCAGCACCAGAGGGGCACACGTGGTTCTCATTTGCATCTGGAAGCAGTTTTAGCCGCCTGGAAAGGTTGGGCTCTCTCTCTCTCTCTCTATCTCTCTCTCCCACTCCGGCCCCAGCCCACTATAAAATTATCAATAATACTCATTAAATAAATCTGAAACAGCAGCAAAAGCACACGGGCTCACCACTCACTTTCAGCAGCCAGTGACCTCTGGGCGTTGGCCTCCACACACTCTGCCCGTCTCCGTGGTGCGCTTAGGGCCGCGTGAGCCTCCCCTCGGGCTCCGAGCCGCATCTCTGCCCGGAGGCTGCTCCCTGGTTCGCCACCTGAAGGCTGTTTCCACTTCCTGCTGCTCTAAGCAGAGCTGTGAGGAGTACCCGTGTGCCATCAGCTTTCCCCAAACCCGGATGCGTCTCCTCAGGACTGACGGACAGGAGCAGGTGGCCCGTCTGGGACAGAAGCCTGTCGGAGGCTCTCTCTCCAAAGACAGCCTCGAGAGGGGGATGCTTTGTGCTGGGGAGAGCGGGAGACCATGCCCTCAACCCCTCCCCAGCCCATCAGAGGATTTCCAGGGGAGACTTTCCCTTCTGCTCCAGACCCACATGGATGGGGTGTCCCCAGTGGCCCCGGGAAGAGGACTGGGGCTCCTGAGGAGACAGAGATTCATGTTTGCCTCGTCTACGAAGAAGCAGCCAAGGGCTGGGGGCGTGGAGAACAGGCCATGCACAGAGCTGAGCTGAGAATCGAGTGTGGTGCGTGCATAGCAGCTGAGAAGCTGGGGGCAGGAGCCAGACCTCCATCCTCAGCCCGGAGCACGGAGCAGTGGGGTTCAGCCAATGGATGTCGTGGGGAAAGAGAACAGGCTTGTTCCATGTGGCTCCTGGGGCAGAGGGGGCCCTCGGGGGGCCAGCTCCGGAGAGATGGCCTCCACCTCGCCATAAGCACAGACCTGTGGACAGTCAGAGTCACCTGAAGACAGAAATGGATTCTGAGAAGGGAACGAGCTCCCTGTAGCTGGAGGCAGGCACGCAGGGGAGAACAGAGGGTCTGATGGGTGTTCTGGGTGCATTGGGCTGTGGGCATTCATCCAGTCGGTCACTCTGTGGACAGTCACAGATGTCCCTGTGCTGAGTGCTGTACCAGGTCTGCCATGGGCACTGTTCTCTGGAGGTGAAGTCCCAGGAGGAAGACCAGGTGTGTGAGCAGGTGGAGAGGGCTAGGGATCACAGAGCAAGTGTGAGGTGAGCAGAGGAGGGAGCAGAGGAAAGGTAGGGCGAACTGGGGGAAGGAGAGAAGCAATAGGGAACATTTCTGGCTAGAGGGATGCATGAGTGTGTTAGCCTGGGACATGACCTTGGGAGGGGGGCACAGCCCTGGGAGGGGAACACAGCCCTTGGGGGAGACACACCCAGATGTCAGGAGTCTTTATGCAGTGGCCCCAGTCCTTACAGAGAAAGGTGTGCAGGGTGATGAACGGGGAGTCCGTCGAGGGGAAGTCATAGATCTGTGTACGTAAGTGCCCTTGGGTAAGTCCCTGAACCTGAGTCTCAGTTGCCCCATCTGAGAAATGGAAAATGAGAGGCTCTCTCTGAAGGTTTGGAGAATTGTTTCCTGGGGTGTTGAGAGAGGTATACATGTATGTGTGCGTGTGTGTGTACATGTGTGGGTGTGGGGCACTAAGAGGGGGAGGCTGGAGGGCTAGAGAGACAAAAGCAGATGGGGGCTGGCATTTGTCTACCCCAGCCTCCCAGGGGTTGCATCCTACACACAGTGGGTGCTTCCTAAATGCAGCTCAGAGCAGGCCAGGAGTCCTGAGTTTTAGTCCCAGATCTGCTCCCGAGGGACAATGGGAGAGAAAGGATACATGTTGTGCACCTACTATGTGCCTTGTCCCATGGGCAAGTGGGTTCCTTCGCCTCTGTGCGCTCCTGTGGGTGCTTTACCTGCCACATCCTCCTGTATGTCCCGGGTGTGGTGTGGGGGTACAATTATTGCTCACCTTTGACCAATGAGAAATGCTCAGAGAGGTGGTGGCCCCTTGGCCAAGGTCACAAGCTGTGCTGGCTCCAGGGGCCACTGGGCCCCTTTCCCAAGCCACCGGCTGTGTCTGGAGTCACTTCCGGTGCTGCACCCACCCTACCTGGTGGACAGGGGTGAGGGCTGGGCTGCTGAGGGTCAGAGACAGCGCCAGCCATGGGCGCACTGGGGGGCCAGGGAGAGGGGAACCAGCTGTGGGCCAGTTTGCTAGCGCCCGCCCAGGGTGAAGGCACAGCCTGGGGTGAGAGAGGTCCCACCAGCAGCTCAGTGCCACTCACCCCCTCCCTGCTGAGCAGGAACTGCAGGTTCAGGTTGGGGTGTTTCTGCACAGCATGCGAGCTCTCCTGGTGGGGGGGGGGGGTGCAGAGTGGGCACCCTGTGGGCATGTGGGAGTGTGGGTGGTGCACATGCACAGCTGTAAAGCCGCCTGCATTTGGGATGGGGCTGTGACAGCTTTAGGCAGTTGCCTGTAGGGGGGGAGGGGGGAGGATGGGGAGGTAGTGGGGGGGCTTATGGAGAAGGTGTGGCCAGAAAGCTGCTGTGCAGATGTGAGCAGCACCTGTATGCAGAGTGGCCATCTGTCTGCCGGAGCCTGAGGAGCCCACCCAGAACGCCCTCTCCCCGCCATCATGGCTGGGCAGCCCCTGCCAGGAGCAGCAGGCTAGGCGGGAGCTCCGCCATCACAGCAGCCGCCTGCCCAGCACCCCTCACCATGAGCCCCTGCCGGGAGCCCCAACCTGGCATGAACCCCGCCCCTCACCATCTCACCGGTCCGGTGAGGCCCTGCCAGAGCTCCCGCACCCCAGGGAAGCTCCAGGCAGGCAGGTGTGCCAGGAGGCGTGAGGCACCAGGGACCAATCTGCTGGGCTATTCATAGGCACCTCCTCCTGGTCTGGCAGCCGCTGTATTTGATGAAATAAGCCAGTCAGAGAAAGACAAGTACCATATGATTCCACCTATATGTGGAACCTAATGAACAAAGTTAACTAACAAACAAAATAGAGACAGGCTCATAGATACAGAGAACAGACGGGCAGAGGGGAGGGGGGCTAGGGGGCTGGGTGGAAAAGGTGAAGGGATTAACCAAAGGGGACAGCATGGTGAGTACCGGAGGGAAAGGGGGTGGGGGGGATGAAGAGGGTAAAGGAGGGATGAATGGTGATGGATGGACACTTGACTTGGGGTGGTGAACATGCAATACAATATACAGACGATGTATTATAGAATTACTCACCTGAAACCTATATGATTTTATTAACCAACACAGCCAAGTGCACAAAATTTGTGTCCTGGGGGGGGTGGGAGGAGGGACGGTCCCTCAGCCCAGCCTGTACCCTCTCCAATTTGGGACCCTTTGGGGGATGTCTGACTGCCTGATTGCCCCCTAACCACTTCTCTGACAGCCTGATTGACATCTAACTGCTCCCCTGCTGGCATGATCATCCCCAACTGCCCCTCAACTGCCTTCCCCTGGGACTGAGGGGTCTGTGGGACTCTGGGATGAGGCTGGGATGAGGGGACTGGGCACCGCCATCTTGAGGCTGTGGTCACTGCCATCTTGTGATGGCATGGCAGTCAATTAGCATATTCCCTCTTTATTATATGGGATGTTGCCCCAATAAACTCAATAAAATAAAATATTTATGGGAGTTTTGGAAATCCCAAATATTACTATTCTGAAGTCTAAAATACCTGGAGAAAGTTATATACAAATGTCATATGTGTTACACTAAGAATATTTCTGGACTTGCTGACAAAGACCTGTTACATGAAAAAAAAATTAAAAGAAAGAAACCTTGCAACAACCTTCCAAGATGGGTGTCTCCATCACTCGCATTTTACAGGAGAGGAACCTGAGGTCCAGAGAAATGACAAAAGCTACTCTTCCAAGCTAGTGCTGGCCTTCGATCCTACCTGCAACACGGGTGTGGCACTCAGAGGCCCCAGCCAATCCGTGTGTCCGGAGCCAGCTCGTGGGGCCGCGTGCCCCGCCCACCTCACCACTTCAGTCTGATAGTCGTGCTCCTTGTTAACAGGAACAAGACTCCCAGGCATGGCCTCCGGGAGTGGAGCTGGCTGTGGCAAGCAAGGGCTAGCACCTCTCTCGCTGCTTCAGATTTCCAGGAATGTTGGAAAACCAGCCAGCCATCCCCCAGAGCAGAGAGCGGGGTGGCCCAGAAGGGGCCTAGGGTCCTGCTGGGAAAGCTCAGCTGAGAAAGTGGGTGTTGCCGACTGGAGGTGGAGAAGCTCAGCCCTCTAAAACAGGAGCAGGATGGAGAAACGGCCAGCAACTTGCCAGCCACTGCCCTCAGGACCCTTCCTGACTGTCCCCCATCAGTCCCGGCACACTGGGGGAGATGGGTGTGTCCACATGAACCAGCTCAGAGAGGGACGCAAGACTTCCAGTGAGCGGGAGCACGTGTGTCAGGTCCAAGGCTCAGCTCGCTGCCTCCATCTGCCTCTCTCCCACTTTCGAAATGTCCCCATCCACCCCAGCTTCCCAAGGCAGACACTGCTGACTCCCTCCCGCCCTGGCCATGCCCAGGCTACCATCCAGTCCTGCCCAAGCCCCTCCCAAACTCAGAATCATCAGTCTCTCAACTCTCCCTACCCACCTGAATCCAGGCCGCCATCATCACCCCTCTGGGTGGCTGCCAAGTCCTTGTCACCAGTTACCCTGCTCACCCCTTCTACACACACACACACACACACACACTCACAGGCGCATACACACGCATACTCACTCTGCCATCTGCGGCCCAGATGGGGGTCAGAAAGGAGCCCCAAGGTCCCTCCCCAACTCTCAGGACCATCCATCACGGTCACAATTCTTCGCTGGGGAGTGTCTGCCAGAGCCCTGGCCCAGCCCCGCTCAGCCTGAGCTCACGGGGAGCGGTGAGGACCGTTCTCTGAGGCCCCGAGCGCTATGCCCCCTGCACAGTCACAACGCACCGGAGCCTGCGACCCTAAGCCACGCGGGCCTGCAGGGGGAGCCTGGGGGGCTGTGGAGGCCCACTGGGCAGGGTGGCCCACAGTGGGGGGGCGGAGTTGTAGGCTGCCAGCTGGCGAATGCCTGGGCCTGGCAGTGCCGCCAAACACCCACTCACGCCAGCCGTTACTTTCTGGGGCCTGCCCACCAGTGAGCAGGCATGCTGGGCCCAGGCTTCCCTGGGGTGTCCTGCCAGGAAGAGGCAGCTTCTGGCAGGGTGGCCTGGGAGGGCAGGAGGGGGAGGGGCAGGACCCACCCTCCACCTCCCATCTCCCTGCCCCCCAAGATGAGGACACCAGGCTGGAGGCCAGGGCCACCCTCAACTCACAGTGTGTCCTGAAACAAGTCATAGTGCTTTCAAGGCTCCCTCCATGCTGCCTGCCCAGTGTCCGGGCCCAACAAGGGGTGGTGTGTGGAGGGATGTGGCCACAAGGGGGCACCAGAGCCTCACCCTGCAGGGAGCCAAGGCAATGAGGCCTCCTGGGCTGAGCTGGAGCTGGAGCTGAATCTTGGGGGCTGGGGCGCAGATATCTGTGTCCTGGTGAGGCCCTTGCCCACACTTTAGCTCTGCTCCTCTGACGGCAGCACTGCCCAGCCTGGATAAGCACATACACACATTCATCGAGGGAGGTGTTCCTGTGCAGTATTTTACAGAGGCGGAGAGCAGCTCAGGGTGACTCAGCGATTCCCTGGGTCACACAGCAGTGGGCATGGAGCCGCTTGTCCACCTGGTTCCGGCTGCTGGCAGAGCTTTGGAGAAAGAGCTGGCACCAACCCGTGGGGGTGACAGCACTCCAGCCCTCAGAGCAGGGACAAACCCCAGTCCTGGCCCCCTCCACCAGGGTCCAGACCCGCTCCTGGGCAGCACGAGTAATAAGGATCATTAAGGAGAAGGCCAGCTGTGAGCACGCTCCCCACCTCCAAGGCATCATTATCCTCCGACTCACAGATGAAGGAGGCCTGAGATGTGAGAACTTGCCAGAGGCCCAGAGCACCCAGTCCCAGCAATTGGGCCCAGAATCCACGCTCCCCAGGATCCCCCCATGACCCAGCCAACCCCTGCCTCTGAGTTCTGGGGTTCCCCACCACAACAGCCCTCTCCCTCCTCTGCATTCTCCCCACAATCCCCACCTTGGACATTGTCCTCGGCCTTCTTACTCCCTCCCACCCAGAACTGGCCTCTGT
Organism: Pipistrellus kuhlii; assembly: GCF_014108245.1. Taxonomy (NCBI): domain Eukaryota; kingdom Metazoa; phylum Chordata; class Mammalia; order Chiroptera; family Vespertilionidae; genus Pipistrellus; species Pipistrellus kuhlii. Next base: position 166,848,950 of record NW_023425515.1, on the reverse strand, counting down.
CTACCGCCTCTACCCATCTCCGCCCTCAGGCTGGCTTCCCTCTCCAGACCCTCACACTCTGACCTCACCTCACCCACATTTCCTCCTCCTGGGTTCCTTCCAGCCTGGACCCCAAGCCATCTTTTTGCCTCCACAGTCCTGAGCACTCACCGTGGCCCTCAAAAGTGTCCCACCCCATCCTCCAAGGCCCCGCTTGGGACAGACCAGCAGCCCCCTCTGCGGAGCCCAGTCCCTGAGCGCCTGGCTGCACCCTCCTGCCTCCATTTCTCACTTCTCCTCCCCCCTTATCAGCAAACACCCCCACCCCTTGTTGAGGATTCCAAACCAGTCCTTCAGCACCACACGGGGCTCCAACGGGCCCCATATTTCTTCTCTCCTTCCCAGTGGCATTCCTCCAGCCTTACCTATACACCCCATCTCCACCTCCGCCACTGCAGTCCGCCCCATCGTCCCCCAAACTGTTCCTGCTGAGTCACTCGTGCCATCGTGAGTCACTTCTGAGCCCACCCTGACCTGTGGCAGGCGCCTGGCCACCCTCCTCCACGCCCTTCTCAGCTCCACGGCCCCAACCTGGGGGACTCCTCCTGTCTGCCTCTCCCCTGCAGGCGCCCCTGCCGTCCACGCCTGCCGAGGACGGGCTCTCTCGTGGCCCTGCTTGCTGGGGCTGCACTTTGTGATCCCCATTTTGCAGGTGGAGTACTGAGGCAGGGAGGTTAACCGAGTTGCTCAGAGAAAAACAGCAGATAAGCCTCTGAGCCAAACTCTCCCTCCTGGAGACCCCACGAGAACCTCCAGCTGGCCACAGCCGAAACAGGCCCTGCCCTGAGCGGCTCATTCCGGGCCAAGCTGGCCTTCGGATCAGACAGTGAGCAGTGGCTGGACCTTGAGCAGTTTTACTTAGTGTCTGTGCAGTGCTCAGCTCAGAGCTCAGCACACCAGCAGCAGCCACGGAAGGCAGCTGCTCTTGCTGCTACAGCCTCTGCACCTCGCTGCCTCGTCTCGGAGCTGGGTTGTGGGGGAACATCCAGGCCCGCCACCCGGCCACATGGGGCAGCACTGTGCCCCCCACCCTTCTCCCCCCTCACCCTGTCACTCAGCACGCGGGCTTTCTGCACTCATTCAGAGCAGCATCGATTTGTAGCCCTGCATGTCTGGCATCCATGCACTAGTTTTCAAAAGCCCAAAGAAAGCTCAGGAGAGGCTGTAAAGCCCCGGGAGCGAGAAAGATTCCCTGCAGGGTCAATTAAGGTGAATGGGGACCCACAGATGTGAATCTCCCGTCACGGCACCATGGGTGGGTGCACTCAGGAATGCTAACGAGGCGTCTGCGGAGGGGGAGCCGGTCTCGCCCGCCCCGTGGGTGAGGGGGGACAGGGCCTCTGCCACCCAGGGCTGTGTGATCCGGGGCAAGCCCGGGCCGCACTCGGCGGCTGCTGCTGTAGCAGGGTTCCTGTGCATCGCTCAGGAGAGGAAGGCACCGGACGGAGGCGCACAATGATGTGTTCAGCCTCTCTCATCCTTGGCATAGGTCTAGGGACTTGTACTCGTAGTTGCAAAAAAAAAAAAAAAATTCACCAATTTGCGGTTAAATTCACCAATAGTTGCTCCATAAGTGTGTGCCTCCACAAGGCAGGGCCATTCTTCACCTTCATGGAAGCAACCCAAAGTTGTTCTTGCTTTGGGCAGGGAGCCTGCGGGAGGCTGGCTGCAGTCCCAGACTCTGGGCCTTTTACTGATCACTACCCCTCACCCCCAGGGATGGTGACCACGTTCCCCACTCTACAGATGAGGAGACTGAGGCCTGATCCCCAGACCCAGGAGCCCAGCTTCAACAAGTTCCTGGGACCCAGGCCCCAGCCTCACCCACCTCCTTGCTGGTGAGGTCACAGCCCTGCCCTGTCTCCCGAGGCCCTCCTGCTTGGCAAACAACACAGATCTTGGAGCCCCAAAGCCCAGTTCTGCACTTACAGCTGGGCTGTGAGAAGCAAGCCTGTCCCTTGTCCCTGAGCCTCAGTTTCCTTGTCTGTAAAATAGGCGGCAGTGTCCCTCACAGTCCAGTAAGATAACCTGCATAAAACACAGACTAAGCGCTCAACCACCGTCACAAGTGCGCACTATCTATCCATGAGGATCTATTACCCAATTTTGCAGACGAGTAAACCGAGACACAGACAGGTTTAGCAACTTGTCCAAGGTCACAGCTCCGGAGCCGTGGGCAGCGGGGAGGGTGTGAGGGAGTAGGAGCTGGGGCCCGAATCAGATCTGCTTGTCTCCTAAGGGGTCAGCCAGGTCAGAGCCCCCACAGCTGGGGGAGGCACTGGGAGGGTTAGAGAAGGGAAGGCAGAGAGGAAAGGGGAGAGAGGGCACAGAGGTGAGGCCAGATGTGGGCAACTGCCTCAGGCAGGGGGCAGGGGCCACCAAGGGTCAGCGGGGGAGGGGCCTGGGCTGTGGGCCGGTGCCCACACCCTTTCTCTGTTCTCCAGTGACCGGTGACTTTGCCCGCTCACCCTGCACCACCTGCATCCTAATGAGGCCCTGTGGGTGGGGGTGACAGCACTCAGCGGCGTCTCCCACCACTAGAGCTAGAGCCAGGGTTCTGGTGGCCCAAAGTGCCTCCAGTAGCTCCGTTCTGGGCCGCAGGGACAGGAAGTGAGCATGAATGACCCTGAGCAGCCAACAGTCCCACGTGGTTCCAGCCAGCCCTGGAGACCTGGAGCACCAGCAGCGGCCCCGCCCGGGGCCCCTGGCGGCTGGGAATTCCTGGGGCATGACCCAGTCAGCCTCGCAGGGCTGGGAACCTGGCCCAGCAGCCCAGATGTGCAGGTTACAGCTCTGGCTGCGAGCTGGCCCTGAGGTCAGGGCCAGTGACCTCCCGCTCCAGGTCAAGGAGGGGGAAGCCACCGTGGAAAAGACTTTTCCAACCCAGTGAGTGTCAGATTCTGGAGTCACAGAATCCAAGGGTTGAACAGAGCCTCTGGTGCTGATTTCCTAACGCCAGTCGGAACGTGGCAAAGTCAGGGTCACCTGGGGAACCTGGGAAAGTGGGGGTTCCCTTCCACCCCCAGGAGAGCAGGAGGGGAGGACCTGAGCATCTGTATACTTAACAAGAGGCTTAGATCCGGGCCCTCCATGGGCTTCTGGCTGCCTCTACTCCTGGGGTAGGAGGATCCCTGAGACAGGGTCTCCTCAGGCCTCTGCCCAGGGCTGGGTTCCAGCATCCACTCCCACTAGCAACCCCTCCATCGGCTCCTCCCCACTTCTCTCCGTCCTGGATGGAGAGCCCACGGCTGCTGGCCCTCCCAACCTTCGTTGCCAGCCAGCCGCTTTTGGTTTTTCTTCTCCCAAAACATGCAGAAAGTGCCCTGGTTTTAAGTGAACAGCTCTGTGCACCTCTGCCTGTGTATATTCCAAGTAACTTCAGCTGCTGGTGGCTCTAGAACCTTCCCCTAAGCCCAGAGAGCTTTCAGGCAAGACCCCCAACCCCTGTGTCTCCCACCCCCACTCTGCTGACCTCTGCAGACACAGGTGGGCTGTGAGAGGCCTCTCTCCAAGGTGATCTTTTGTGCCCATCCGGCTGGACTGTAAGATCCTTGGGGATGGCAGCTGGGCTGTCCTGCTCCTTGGCGGTTCCTGGCACAGAGCTGGTGCTTGGGAAAGCTGTGGGAGGAATAAGGAGATGGCTGGAGGTTGCATCCTTAACTCCAGCAGCTGCCACGAGAAGGCCCAGATTCCTTGGCTCGGCGTTTGGGGCTTCCTCCAACCCGCCCCCTGCCTCCATCAGGCCTGGCCTGCAGGGCACTCTGACACGTGCCTGTATCCATGGTCAGACACCTCTTCCCTGCCTCCCCCACCACCCCAGTGCTTTTGCTTCAGCTGTTGCCTCTTGGAATTCTACAAATGCAAATGCACAGGATACCAGGACCTGCCACCACCTCTGCAGTGCCCTCAGCCCTACCCTTGATGGCCTCACTCACCCTGGAAGGCTGCACAGTCCTTCTCCCTGACCCAGCTCTGCCTCCGCCAGTCGGTTGACCTACAGATGCCATTCTGGGCTAAGCATGAAAGCTCAGCTCTCCCACACACCCACATACTCACACGTGTGACTTTGGGATTCTCTCTCTCTCTCTCTCTCTCTGCCTCAGTTTCACCTTCTGTAAAATGGCACAGTCAGGCTAGCTGGATTCTGTAGGCTCCTTTGGCACTGATGTTTCCTGCAGGGCACTGCCCACAGCAGATGTAAGTAAGTATGTGCTAGACAGGTAGCCCCAAAGAGTGAGCCATCACTGACGAGGGCACTGTAGGCATCTGCTGCAGGTGATTTAGAAGCAGGATTCCAAGTGTGGTGACTGCGTGGAGTCACACTGCCTGGGTGTGAAACCCTGGGTCTCAACTTTCTCATCCACAGGTGGCAGTGCTAGCAGGGCAGAACGAGGATGAAAAGAGATCATGCGTAGAAACAGTTGGAAGAGCGTCTGGCACATACCAAGCATTCAGTACACATCAGCGAGGCCCTGAAGTCCAAGCTAATGACCAGCCGGTGGAGCAAAGTATGGCAGCAGTGGCTACCTGGTGCCGCCAGAGGGCGCTGTGACACAGCCAAAGCCTCCCTGACATCCTGCAAGACCACTCATGAGAGGAGGATGTGCCAGCCAGAGGGCTGCCAGCTAGGAGGGCGAGGGCAGAGGCCCGGACACCTGTGCAGTTTCTTCTCCAGAAAACGCTCCCAACCACCTTGGCTTGACATTCTATCCTTTTCTACCATAGTCTGAGGTCACCTAGACCTTCCCACTGGGTCCATTGTCCAGCTACCAGAGGTCCTGGAGAGGGAGAGCCTGTCACAAGGTGAATTCTGGCCTCCCTGCTCAGACTGACCTCTCTGCACATCTCACTAAATGTTCCTGGTGTTGTCTTCCAGCCAAGGCTGGGGAGCCAGCATCCATGCCCACTTCTAACACTTTTTAGCCAGGGGGCGGGCGGGGGGGGGGGGGTGCGGGCTGCAGAGAGGACAGTGGAAGATGCACATTGGATCGTGAGGAGACCTCAAGGATGAGGGGGGTAGAGAAAGTGAGTGCTGAGAGTGCACAGAGAGAGACGGAGAGACACATATGAGGGAGACTGGAGGGGAGCATGGAGGAGAGAGAGATGTGGGAGAGCCATTTGAAAGAGACATAAGAGAGTGCATAGGATAAAAAGAGAGAGAGAGAGAGAGAGAAATGAGAACTGAGGGAATGAGGGAGGGAGGGAGGAGAGAGACACACACAGAGAGAGAGAGATGGAGATAGAGAGAGAAGGGAAACAGCTCCCAAAAGGCAGAGAGAGCGATGCAGAAAGAGAGATGGAGAAGGTGAGGGAGACAGAGAGAGAGAGCTGGGGGCAGGAAAGCAGAAAGCCCATTCCCCCACCCCCACCCTGGGGTGCCCTGCAGCAGCTTCATCCTGGGCTGGAACAGGAGGAGCCCCCATTCCGCCCTCCTGGTGCTCAGCTGGAACTTCCGTCCTTGCCCCTCTGTCCCAGCCCCACCCCAGCAGGGCTTGCCAGCCAGATGCCACCTCTTGGGGGTAGTGGTTGAACCGGCCTCCCTGGGATGCCTAAGGCAGACAGGCTGGTCCCTGGGGCCATGTTGCTAGGAAATGAGACCCAGGGTCCCAGGTGTCTCCTGAACCTCTCCTAGGGTGGGTCTTAGCACTCACCTTGGGACTCACCTGAGGCCAGTGTCCCCCAGCTTCCATCCCACCCAACCCTGCAGGTCTCTGCCCAATAGCTTATGGATCCCCGTGGCCACGGAGATGGGGAAGGCAAAGGGAATTCACACTGAGTGAGCTCCCCCTTCTCACAAGGCCTCACCAGCCCCAGGCCCAGCCCACGGGCCTGGTGTGCTTGTGAGAAACGCTGCACTCCCAGGCTTGGCTTCAGGCTGCAGAGAAGCGTGTGCACGTCACAGCCTGCCCTTCTTTCACATGCTGCGTGCACTTGGGCGAGTCCCTTTCCTTCTCTGAGTCTCAGAGCCTCGGTCTCTAAGAAGGATAACAATGGTAGTCATTTCATGAGGCGGGCCAGAGGAAGAAGCGCCATGGTGAGGCACACACAGGGACGGGAGGCTGGCTTCCAGCTCCGTCCCTGAGCCTGCAGGGGCTGCAGCTGGGAGCACCTCCTCCTACTCCCCAGTGGGCCCAGTCTGATTGACAGCAGCCTTTGGAGAAGGGGCTGCCCTGACCCCTCCCCCACGCACTCAGACAGGCACTGGGGGCCACAAACCCAGGGCCCAAGTAAAGTCATGCCCGCGCCCCTGAGTGTTGCTGTGGGGCCTCAAGCAAGGGCAACGTATCTCCCAAGCCCTGTTCTCAGCATCTTAGCAAACCCGCCAAACTCTCACCGGGGCCCACGGAGAGGTACGCCATCCTCCCCGTTTCCCGATGAAGAGACGGGCACAGACTGTGCCTTTGTCCAGCTTCCCTGCACCAGGTGTGCAGGCCCTGGCACTGGACCTGGGCAGGCAGCTTTCAGAGCCACCAGACGCTCCGCAGGGATGTGGGGGGAAGGCACAGAGCAAGGGCTCTGTCAGAGGCTGGTGCGGGCGGGCAGGTGAGGGCGCCTTGAAGGCAGCCTGGGAGGGCGAGCCCGAGGCCAGGCTCCGCTTGGGCCTCCCAGCTTTGATTTATCTACCCTGCCTCCAGGCTGGATGCTCACCTCAGCCATAAATCTCTGACTGCAGTGCTGGCCAGGCCCTGGCAGGCTGCGGGGGCAGCTCAGAGAGTGAAGCTTCAGATCATGCCACCCAAAGGGGACACTTCCCCAGCCCAGGGCTGCCTCTTGGGGAAATCTGAAAACCGTGTGTGTGTGTGTGTGTGTGTGTGTGTGTGTGTGTGTGCCCAGGCAGTACACACACACACACACACCACTAAGGCCTGGCATCACCAGGCTACTCGGCTCATGGGCCTGTGGCCATGCACCGGGTATCCAGCCCAAAGCCCCTTACCCCAGCCTGCTCCCTGCTGTGTCACCTTCTCATGGCCTCTGGCCTCAGCAGCGTCAGCCTGAGGCTGTGGGGGTTAGGGGGTGCTGTGGCAGCTGTGGCAGCTGTGCCAGGGCCATCCAGCCTCTATGCCTTTCCAGCCAGGCCACGGCTTTGTAGAGACAAACACCTGAGGTCAAGGCCAGCCCTTCCCACTCTGGTCCGATGAACCCAGAAGGCCCCTTGACCTTTCACTTAAAAATGCAATGAGAGGAAAGAGGCCAGCATGACACCAGCACCCAGCAACTTCCCCTCCACAGACGCCAGCTCCTCCCGTCCCCCTCTCCTGACTAGGCACCGAGTCAGCCTGGTCAGGAGCCTTCTGGGCTCTCTTCCGGGGCCCCAGGCCCTTAGCCAGAACGCCCTGCCTGGGCCTCGGGAGCTGGGCCCAGGGAGCTGAAAGGAGAGAGGACCAGAGGGAACAGCGGTGGCAGGGGGTGAGGAGCGGTGCCAGCTGCGGGGGAAGGCACGTGCCAGCCATGTGTCTGGGCAGTTCCCTGGGTGGTATGCCACGTCTCTTTCTACCAGCAACAGCCATCCTCCCACGCCTGCTGTGTGGCCCTTTGGGGGCTCCCCACCCCCACACAGGCACGCCCTCCCCAATGTGTCCAAATCCTGGCTCAGGTTCCGTACAGCTATGCGACATTGCGCAAGTCACAGGGCTGTGCGTGTGACTGACGTCAGACTGAGGAGCATCTGAGATGCAATCCTGGCCCGGAGACCGGTGAGGCCTTGGGTCTCAGTCGGTGAGACAGACTGAGACAGCATGAGAGTTTGTGACCAGGCAGATGGGGGCAGGGGGATGTGAGTATGGACAAGTATGCAGGTGTGCTCACATGTGTGTCTCTGTGATACGTGCTTGTTCTGTGTGCGTTGTTCATGTGCATATGTGTGCGCGTGCACATGTAAGTACGTGTGTGTGTGTTGTGTGCTGCCTATGTGCATGCATTTGTAAGCATGTGCTCCTATGAGCACCATGTGAGCTTTGTGTATATGGACGCACATGTGAGCAATTACGTGTGCTATGTACACTGCCTGTGTAAGCATGCACATTGTATGCATGTGCACAGAAATGTGAGAGGTGCCTCGAGTGGGTCTTCTGGTTCCTCTGAACCCTCAGCCCTCGGATTCCCTGCCTTCTGCTTCCACCCTCTCCCTCAGCCTGAGCCGCTCTCTGCCCCCTTCCCACCTGAGGCCCATGGCTGGTGTGAGCCGGAGCTGAGCATGCTGTGCCCTCAAGAGGACCCTCTAATCCTCAGCTCCCTAACCCCCCAGCCCGCCTGGCAGCGGCCCCTGTCCACACTCAGCTGTCCAGGGGGCACAGGGCAGAGGGTGATGGGCTCCTAAGCCAGCCCTCACCAAGTTCATTCGTCACAATGAGCCCCACAGCCTCCCTGGGGGTTGAGAGGGACACTTCTCAATCAAGAGCCCTTTCCTAACCGTGATCCCTTTTTTTTTTTTTTTTAATATATTTTATTGATTTTGTACAGAGAAGAAGGGAGAGAGATAGAGAGTTAGAAACATCGATGAGAGAGAGTCATCGATCAGCTGCCTCTTGCACACCCCCTACCGGGGATGTGCCCGCAACCAAGGTACATGCCCTTGACCGGAATCGAACCCGGGACCTTTCAGTCCCCAAGCCGACGCTCTATCCATTGAGCCAAACCGGTCTCGGCCGTGATCCCTTTTGATCCCAGTAATCTCCCGGGAGGTGGAAAACCTAATTGCACGTTTGACAGCGAAGGGCACTGCGGCCTTGAGAGGGAGAGGAGCTTTCTTGAGGTCACATAGCAGGTCAATGGCAGAACTTGCCAGAACTTGTCGAGCTCGGGCTGCTCCCACCCCTGAGCCACAGGGAGTGCCCTGGGTGCTCCCTGAGGAGACAGACGTGGAGGGCTCTGACATCTCGGAGGTCTGCTTCTAGTAGAGCACGCCTCACGTCCTGGGCCCCATACCTCCTGGCAATCTTCTCCCGGCCTCCTGTCCCACCCACAGGCTGCAGCTTCCTGGCAGCAGCTCCTGGCCGATCGTCCTGGCCTCTGTCCTCCACAGCCCGGCCTCGGAGCCTCAGCTTCCTCTCTCCAAGTGTGTGTGTGTGTGGGGGGGGGGGGGGGGGGGGGGATCGGGAGGGTTAGTAATAAGAGCGCCTACCTCCCAGGGTTGCTGTGAGGAGGAAGTGCTGAGAGCAGGACCCGGAGTTCTGTGAGTACTATGGAAGCGCTGGCTATCACTGCGGTCACTTCAGCTCTGACTGGGGGCCCTCCCTCCACTCCTACCCCCCCTACCACCACCAGCAATTCTGCTCTCCTCTTCCCTTCTTTGAATCCCACTCCCCACATCTTGGTCCTGGTGAACCTCTCTGAGTCTCAGCTTCCACATCTGCTAAAGGGCACCGCTCCTCTCACCTGCACCTCATTCCCACGTGAGCACCCCTCTTCCAGGGCCTGCCCTCCACCCGCAGCTGGCTGCTCCCACGTGGTTTGCTGTACTGGCTCCCCTTCCCACAGGAGGGGGAGTTGGGGAGAATGTTGGTCCCTCCCCTCCAGACCCCCCACCCCAGCTCTGGCAGCCCGGCTCTGCTGACGTGAGCTGGCACCTCACCCAGGAGAGAAGAGCAGCTGCAGAGATGGTGGGAGAATTCCTCCCGCTGCTGGATTTGTAAAACAATTGATTAAAGACAATGCAATTAATTATTCCTTGATGAAATAGTGGAAATTACCCAAGAAAATGAAGATTTTAGCAGCAGAACGTTAAATCCCTCTAATTATGTCATTTCTGGAAAAGGGGGAGAGGGATTAGAAAGGATAGAAATGGCGGGACTCGGGAAGAAAAAGAAATGTAAAAATAGATGAGCGAGGTGACCCTGGGGCTCCTTGTAGGGTGAGTTGGGGGGGGGGGGGTAAATGGAGCCACCTCCCTGGGCCTTGATCACACACCGTTCAAAAGGAAAGTGTGAGGTAACAGCTCTCTGCAGGGGACAGGAAGCAGCCCGGCAGGCCAGACGCAGACACTGGGATACGTGCCTTGGGTGCATTAGCTCATTGTCCTCACACTGAATGCTGGTGCCTTCTTCCCTTTTTACAAATGAAAGGACCAGGCTTTGGAGGGGTCACGTGACTTACTCAAGCATGCACAATTGCTAATGAATAGAGACATGACTTGAACTCAGGTCTGACTCCAGAACCTGTACCTTTTCAACCCCACCCGCTGTGGTCTACAGCAGCAGGCACTGCAGATGCCCTGGCAGAAGCTGCTCCGACCGACAGCTCCCCAGGGACTCAGAGGCCCCCTGAATCTCAGGGCTGGGTGTGGGGGAGTGCGTACCTGCAGAGTGTTGACATCTCTGTCCATCTGAATCGGGTTGCAGTCCTGTGGGAATGGACGTGTGTGAACCCTCCATCCTGTCTGATCCCTCTGAACATGCTTTTGCAGGCCCGGAAGGGACAGCAAATGGGACCTGCCTCATACCTGGCCAAGTGTCTTTCTCCAGGGGCCCCGGGTGCTCTGCTGAGCCCAGAACGAGGGCGCTGATGTTTCTACCCTGGCTTTGCTAGGGGTCGCTGTTTGGCCTTCGCGCATTCCCTTGCTTGCTCTGATTTCAATGGCCCTGTTTGTGAGAAGTGATATGGGAGCAGTGGCTATATTGGCCCATTTGAGAATACTGCACCTGGCCCTACCCAGCTCCCAGAAGCCAACACTGGCTCTAGAGTGGGCAAGGGGAGGAGAGAGATGGGGAGGTCCCAGAGCCAGCAGAGGAGGGACTACGGGCCCCTGCAAGAAGGTAGCAGGGAGCCCTGTAGGGCCTGGAAACAGGGAGGGAGAGCCATCCCCGGGATTCCTCCCAGTGTGGGCTGGGTCCGGAGAGGGAATGAAGGGTGGCTGGAAGGAAGGAAGTAGAGAGGCCTGGATTGGAGTTAGACAAGCCCTCCTTGGGAAGCCAACCCAAGGGGACCAGTTTACGGGGATTACTGGGCAGAGCAGGCCTAGAGCAGACAAAGCCGATTCTTACTTGGCTCTGCCGAGATCCGTTCAGAGCCGGCTCAGTGTTTCCCTGCTCCTGAGCCATACCTGAGGCACATGCCCACATTTTTCTGGACACACTCAGGTGCCATCAGTCTCGTTTTTATGAATTAAAATTTCCAGTCTCATCTAGCATCCAAACTGCAATTTCCATTCAGTCTAAAGATGCATGCAGCCTTGCCGAAACCGGTTTGGCTCAGTGGATAGAGAGTCAGCCTGTGGACTGAAAGGTCCCAGGTTTGATTCCGGTCAAGGGCATGTATCTTGGTTGCGGGCACACCCCCAGTAGAGGGTGTACAGGAGGCAGCTGATCGATGTTTCTCTCTCATCGATGTTTCTAGCTATCTCTCTCTCTTCATCTCTGTTAAAAATCAATAAAATATATTTAATAAAATAAAATAAAAAGATGCAGCCTTTCCCACTCCAGCGCAGGCCGACAGGCTAAGGAGCCCTCGGTGGGATGGAGGAGGCCCTCCGGGAGGCTTGGGGCCCACAGATCCGCTGTGCAGAGGATTTCTTGTGGGTCTTTGGAGTCCCCCTCCCTGGGATCCTGTCCCCATTGTTTCTCTGACACGGGCAGTGAGGTCTGCAGCTGGTGTCTCACAACTGCCCCACTCACTCCCAGAGGTCACCGTGCCAGGGCAGTCAGGCCCTCGGTGCAGGGAGCCTCGCCGTGGCTGCTCTGACCACAGAGGAGCCTGCACTCCCCGGACTCTCCCCCACCACAGACCGTTCCAAGTGCCCAACCCCTTCTAGAATCTCTTCACGCCAGGGGCGGGCCTCGGCCGCTGTGCTCACCCAAATTCTAGGGGACACATGCCAGCTTTTCCAGATGTTCCTCCTGAAGCACCATCCCCTCACCCAGTTAAAGTGGGACTAGGGGGCACCCCCCCCCCCGACCCTCCGAAGGAATCTTCATTGCCCATCCCCCATCCTCCCCTCCCCACCCTCCCCTCCCTCTGTGTGGCATGTAAGTGGGTACGGAGGGCCACAGAACCAGCTTGGGGTCATCCCCCCTGAAGGCCTGAAGGCTACATCGCGATGAGGAACGTGGGGCTTCTTGGCAGCAGCTACTCCCAGAGCATTCCTAGTGAGCAACGGCCCACGTGGACATCCTGTTAGCAAAGCCCCTGCTCCTTCAGCTAGCTCTGACTCTTTCGGCCACATCCCCATCGCTGCCATCTATCTCAGCTCCAGCCTCAATTCTGCCCTGGGGCAGGGCATGACCGGCCCATGTCCGCTGTCCAGCAGTGCAGTCGTTCCAGCTGTCCCGCAATGCCTGGACGAAGGGGCTGTGGCCCTGAGCGGGCTGCTACAGAGCCAGCCCCAAATCCCAAATCTGGGTGCCGACTCGCAGGCCAGAGCTCCTTCCCGCTCAGGCCCTGCCTGCCATCCCTCTGGCAGGGTTGAGCTGACTGATGGAGGGGCTGGGCCAGGGAGGGGTCCCTTGCCTCCACAGTAAGGGTTCCTGCAAGAGCCAGGCTGGGAGTCGAATGGCCCTGGGCTTGAACCCTGATGCTCCCACTTTCCAGGTGGCTGATTTGAGGCAAGTTGCCTCACATTTCTGAACTTCGGTTTCCCCTCTATAAAATGTGTCTGCTAATCCCGCATCCACAGAGTTGCCGGGAAGGTGACAGAAATATGGCCTTAGCCAAGTGCTGCCACAAAGCAAATTAGTTCTCTCAGGACCCTCCTCTTAAAATCAGGACGCCAGGGTCCTTACTCCCAACCCAGAGACCAATTTTCCGGCTGAGCTGGGACCTGAACTTCTCATTTGTGTCAAGGAGGGAAAGGCCGTGGTGTGCTGAAGCAGGCAGCCGTGGCCTGAGTCGCTGAGGAGGGGGCCCTGGAAGAGGGCCTTGAGAACTTGGGTGGGGGGCACAGCCCAGAGGGAAGGGCTGTTCCTCCCACCCATCTGCTCCCGGACCCCTCCCACCAGGAATGGCACTTAGCCCCTCCCTTAGCTCCCAGCACAGATGGCAGGAAGGAAATGCCAAAGCACTGAGGCAGGGAGGGGCCACTCAGCCCCCGGAGGCTCCAGCCCTTGCCAAGCTTCCCACAGGAGGAAGAAACAAGCCCCCCTCCCTGCCCATGGCACTGCCCCTACAAGAGCCACAGCCCACTGATGCCCTGGTGCCTTGCATCCCGTTGTCATGGTAACCAGGACTAGCTGATGTGCCGACAGGCAGACCAGAAGCCTTGCCACATGAATCACTTGAACTTGATGTGACAGATACAGGCAAGCGGACTGCACGGGGTGGAAAGAGGTGGTGCCCCGATGGTCAGAGGGAGCTCAGGATGAATCCCCTTCGGCCATGGCAGGTTTGGGGGCCCCAGAAACCCGTGAGACTCTAGACCAGCCATGGGTCATCTCCGAGCCCCCATTTCCTCATTTATAAGATTGGGAAAATAGACCCGATGGTAAAGATGAAATAAAGTAACGAGCATGGGCTTGCTTTGTAAATTCAAAGGTGATCAAGCGTTGGCTGTTTGGGAAGATTGATCAAAGGCTCTGTCCTCACAGGGACTTGGACTTCAGTGTCCCTTCTGCCACTGACTGACTCCATGCCAGTCCCAACTTTCTGTTCTGTAGAATGGGGACAGTACTGCCTCAAATGGATTTAACTTGTCACTTAGTCACTTAATACATATTCATCAAATCCATCTATGTGTCAAGCACCGAGGTAGGTCCAAGGAACACAGGAGTGAAGGGGGCAGACCCATTTCCTCCCCACCCTGAGCTTGCCCCCACACGACAAAGCACCCTCCCCTGAGAGGAATGCAGAAGGACTGGGATGCAGAGGAACTGGGCAAGCGCTCATTCAGGAAGGATGGTCCCGGTGGACATTCTGGGAAGGTGACATCCGGAGACCTAAGTGATGAGAAAGGGAGGGCTCTTGAGGGCGATGAGTGAGAGACCGCCGGGCAAGAGCCCTGAGGTGTGTTTGAAGGGCAAGAGGAAGACCACTGTGGCTACAGCCAGGCAGACAGGTACGTGTGAGCTGCTTTATTCCAGATGGGAGCTCTCTGTGCTCTTGCTGCACTCCGGGGCCGGCCCCGACGGAAGCCACTTGCAGTGGTCGGTCTGGGGAGCAAAGGAAAGTGGTAAGAACTGGGGCAGCAGTAAAGATGGAGAGAAGTGCTCAGAGTCTAGGTAATTTGGGGTGATGGGATTATCAGGACTTGTTTGATATCTTGATAGAGAGAAAAGGCAAGAGACAGGGTTACATCTGGGTCTCCGGTCTGAGTATATGCGTGATTGGTGGTGCCAATTGCCAAGATCAGAAAACCAATTATTTTGTAAATCATCTGTAAAGATGAGACTTAAGTCCCTGCACTGCATTTCTCTCTGCAGAAGAAAAAAAAGACCGTGGTTCCGAGCACGCCCCTCCCCTCCCCGCCCCAGCCTCTCTGGGAGAAGTGTTTGGAGGGGCTGCAGGGCTAGGGGCTCCTTGGGTCAGAACTCCGCTTTGCAAGTGACAGAAACGCAACTCCCACTCCCATAGGTAGAATCCAAGGCATTACCCCGGAGAGCAGCTGGGCCTGAGGAGCTGCTGGGTCTGCTCTGCTTCTCACAGGGCAGCTCGTCCATTCTCACTGCAGACCCGCTTCTTCCCCAAGCAGGAGACACTGAGTCCTGCCGATTTTTTTTAAATATATGGTTTTATTTCATAGCGGATGGGAGAGGGAGAGAAAGATAGAAACATCAATGAGAAGAGAGAATCATTGGTCAGCTGCCTCCTACACACTGTGGGGATCAAGCCCACAATCCAGGCATGTGCCCCAATCAGAAATGGAACCATGACTTCATGGCTCATAGGTCAGTGCTCAACCATTGAGCCACACCAGCCAGCAGGGCCCTCCTGATTTTTTAAACACAGAGATCACCCTGGCAGAGTAGCTTAGTTGGTTAAAATGTCATCCTGATATGCCAACTGATACAACAAATTGATGTTTCTCTCTCTTCCTCTCCCTCTCAAGTCAATACATTTAAAAATGTTTTAAAGAGATTAAATCTTACTTTTATTTATTTATTTTTCTCATTAGTAGGGCTGGGTTGACCACCTTTGGCCTAAAAATATCATAATAAAGTTTGTGAAGAGGAAAAAACTACTCCAAAAGCACCTATATTTTTTTTAAAAAAAAAGTTATTCTAAAAAGTAATCATTTATAAAAGCAATGAAATACCTACGACAGAAATAATAAAATATGAAAAAATTCATAATAGCATCCTCTCCATTTTTATATCCTATAACCTCCAAGAAAGACTGACTCTTTCATTTCCAGTTGAAAAGCTTAGATGACATTAGTTGCCTAGGTTTGGATTATGTGCCACCCTTGGGCCAGTGAGCTATTGGGGCGGGGGGAGGGGGAGAGGAGTGTAAGAACATAGCAGCTCACACGTGGTCACAGGGCTGTTGGAGCTAAGGGGAGGGTGTGACTATCCAGAGAAGGGACGGATGCTGAGCAGATAATGCTCTCAAAGTCTCTTGCACAGTCCGAGTGTCAGCTGAATTCCCTGACCAGAGAGATGGAAGGGAGCCGTGAGAACAAGGGAACATTTACAAAAGGTTGGGAAGCTGAGTAGTTATCACTTCGCGACCCAGGAGGAACAGCCAGAGAAAAGCCCCCGTAGGCATCTACTGAGAGCAAAGTCAGAAAACCTTGTGCTGCCAGAGAAAACAACGAGGCTCTGGTAGAGTTTGTCCGTCTGAGACAGGCTGGAAGAGCAGACTCCAGGGTGGTTGGCGGGGAGCTAACGGAGTCCAACTATAAAATCTGGTAAAAGTTTGAGGAAAAACTCTTATGTCCTCAGAGACTGGGGTTGCCGGAAGGAAGCCGAGTGGCAGATCAGACAAAGGAGCAGCCGTCAGTGGCTTTCTAAAGAGCTGAAGGCCTTCTGGCCACTCACAAGTTGTGCAGCCTTGGGGAAATTCGATTTCACACCTCCCAGCCTCAGTTTGCTCAGATTTAAAACGGTGAATGTGTAAAAGAATGTATACATGAGAGTGCCTCTCTCACACAAGGTCAAGCGAGGAGCAGGTGAGATAATGTGTGTAAAATAGCTGCTACCGAGCCTGGCACAGAGTTAGGTCCTGTTCTCACCGCTCCTTTCCATCTCTCTGACCAGGAATTCAGCTGACACTCATACCGTGCAAGAGGCATTGGGCACATTATCTGCTCAGTAATGTTATCCACTATTTTCATTACTACTTCAGGGGTGAGTAGGTCAAAGGGAGTCCCTCTAACTTTCGAGTGCCTCTAAGAGTCTCAGATTTTACTTGTGGTCACTGCTGCCACCTTGGTCAATAGTGATAGAGGCTCTACTTTCCGATCACCTCTATGTGCCTGCCAGGCACTCTGCTAGGTACTTTACTTGCATTATCTTATTTCCCCACAAAGCAATGACTTGAGATAGTGTATCAGTTAGCTTCTGCTGTGTAATAAATCACCCCAACATTTATGACTTAAAACAACAACCGCTCATTAAGCTCATGATTCTGTGGTTCGGGCTGTCCTTCCGGTCTTGGCTGAGCTCACTCATGCAGCTGCAGTCAGCTGCTAAGTCAGTTAAGTGGCTCCACTTCTGGGAGTAGCCTGGCTGTCATCTAGGTGATGAGGGTGACTGAGCCATGTGTCTCTCTTCATCCAGCAGGATGGCCCCAGCTTTTTCACACAGCAGCTGGGCAGGGTTCCAGGAGAACAAAAGAAAGCATGTAAGGCCCCCTGAGGCTTAGGCTCAGACCTGGCACTGGCACCGCTACCACATTCTGTTGGCCAGCGTTAGTCACAAGGCCATCCCAGATTCAAGGGGATGGGAGAAGCTGCAAAGTGATATTCCCATGGGGCATGCTCGGAGAGGGGTGGAGCAGTGTGGCCAGGTTTGCAACCTACCAGAGACAGGTATCACTGCCACTTTACATGATAAAATGGAGATCGAAGAGGTAAAAATGCCTTGCCCAAATTATGCAGCTAGTAAGTGGAAGAGCCAGGATTTGAACTCAGGGGTCTCCAGGCTTGACTGCGTCATGATATTCAAAACCATGCTCTTGGGGTAACTGGCAGTGTCATCAACTACAGTTCCAAACAGCCCAATCTAATGGTCATCAGAGAGCTTGGCTGAGATGAAGGCCAGGCAGGAGCAGATAAAAAGCTGAGGCTGAGGCAGGTCGGAACCAGGGGATTCAGACGGAGCCTGTGGCCATGGCAAGGATGTGGGTTTTGTGCTGTGACTTCAGTCTGCCTCACAAAGACACAGAACTCAGCTGAACAGGCCAGAGCTGACCCCCTCCAGACAGAAACCTTTTTGGGGGGCCCTCATATTGGTGGGTGGGGGGCCCATTCTGAGCCAGCCCCCTTTCCCCCTTCCCCTAGACCCCCCTCTCCCGCCGTGAGGGAGCTCCAGGCCATGGGTGGTGACAGTGCAGGCCAAGAGATCAAAGAGGTGTCGCAGGGTGAAAGAGATCCGTCCTCTCAAAAGCACTCTGAGATATCTCGGCCTGAGCTATCACCAAGGGTGAGCAGAGGGCATGGGGCTGGAGAGGAGACTGCCCCACCTCCTCACCTCCGCTGTGACCAGCCCCTCCCCCACAGAGACGCCAGAGCCAGGAGCACAGCTGTGCCCAGCCAAGCTGCCGGGTGCCAAGACGGGCCTGGCGGGCTCCCTCTCATCTGTCTCTCTTTAGCAGGAACAAATGGGAATGAGGGAATCAATTAACAAGGCTCCTTAGCCAAATGACTGCTGCTCCCTCCTTCCCCAGCCTGTTAACCCTTTGCTTCCGGGGCTGGGAAGGGCTGCCCTGGCTTGCCAACTCTGCTCACCCCTGGAGCCCACAGCTGGATCCTGGGCTTCTGCCTTGTCTGTGCCAAATGCCAGCTACAGCTGCCAAACGGAAGAACCAGAGCCAGAAACACAGACACCTCCGTTCTACCAGGGCAGAATTTGGGGTCCGTCTCAGAGGATACTCCGGAACTCTGGCCCACAGAGAAGGGCCCAGCTCTGTCTTATCTCTCCAGAGACCTGGGCCCTCTCCTGGATCAAAAAGCCTAGAACAGAAGCCACAGGTCTGACAGCAGCCTTCACCCTGGGAGCGTGGGTCCTGGCTGACCTCTACCTGGGGGCCACACTGGGTCTGGGGAAGGTAGGGGCCCAGGGATGGGGCGGGATGCATCGGCCACATTCAGTAAGCCCTGACAACTCTGATTGGAGAAGCAAATGGGCAGTGCTAAGATTCTGAGGAATTCAGAAGTCCAGAGTTGTTAAGAGTCCTGGGTTTGAGTTCCAGTTCAACAGCTGACATTTTGAATAACTGGTCAAAAGGCAGTTCTTTCTCCCACCCACTCTCACCAAATGCCTTTACTTGTCCCCAGGGGTCTTCCCCTTGAATCTAGGCTGCTGGGCTTCAGTCTTAAGCTGCTCTAACACAACTCAGGGGGTGCCATCATAGCCTGTCTGGGCCTGAGACATATGTCAGCTCCGCCATCCATTCATTCCTCTCACAGATGGATGTGAGTGCTTCCATGTATCAGACACTATTCCAGGCACAGTGAGCAAACAGACATGGCCCCTGGCCTTGGGCAGGGTGAGGGTGAGGACCACTCAGTGACAGCACTGAGTCATTCACTCATGGATTGTCCAGCAGGAATGAGGCTGTCTGTGCCCTGAGTCCTGCCTCAGTGCCTCCTGGGTTATCCAATGGGCACAGCCCCTCCTGCCTGGCTTCAATCCCATGACACTGGCTGTGAGCCTCCTGAGTGAGAAAGGGGCGTAGACAAGCAGAGGGGTGATGAGCAATGGAGGAGAGGGGTGATGAGCATTGGATGAGAGACTTGGGCAAGGTGGAGCTGGGTGGAGCCTGCTGGAGACTGCCCAGTAAGCCAAAGAAGCTCCGGGGCTGTGCCCTTCAGGCGGGTTATATGCATCCTCCCCTCCCTTCAGTGCACTGGCCAGTGTCTCTTCTCCCACTGCAGAAGGGGATCTGGGCTGCTGGAAATCCAGAGCCTTGCCTTAGTCCCCAGTTCAAAAAGCTAAAGCCAGGACTCTGATTGGCCCTTTTGAATCGTTTGTTCATCGCTGAGCAATCAACACTGTCTGGAGGGTGGGATCTGTAAAAGATGGCAGCTCCATTCCAAAAGTGGAGTTGGCATGAGGTGGGAGAAAAGGTTCCCTGAAGACAAGGCCACAGATGCCAACCACGCTGGCCTTGGGAATTGGAGATACACTGATCTAACAAGAGTGCCGACCTCTCTGGAGGGTTAAAGTAGATCACTCAGGAGTGAGTGCTCAGCACACAGCAGGTGCTGAAGAAATGGGAATCAGGCTTGACCTGGGACCTCTCTGGCTTTAGTCACTACCCCCCACTAAAGTGGGCATATCCTGACTAATTTCCCCAGCCCTGATGGCCCAGGATCCCATGGCCCAGAGCCCCCATGACATGTGTGAGTGGTCAAAGACCCTCCCCTCAGAGGTCAAGAACTCTCTTTTGCCCTGGCCAGTTTGGCTCAGTGGACAGAGTGTCAGCCTGTGGACCAAAGGGTCCCAGGTTTGATTACAGTCAAGGGCATGTACCTTGGTTGCAGGCACATCCCTAGTAGGGGGTGTGCAGGAGGCAGCTGATCCATGCTTCTCTCTCATCGATGTTTCTAACTCTCTATCCCTCTCCCTTCCTCTCTGTAAAAAAATCAATAAAAATATTTAAAACAAACAAACAAACAAACAAAAAAACTCTCTTCTTTCCTTAGTACTGAGGAACGCCTCTTGCTGCTTTCCCCCTCCCCCACGCCCGACTTCCCCCACCCCCACCCCTGTGACTGCCCCTTCCCTCAATGTCTCTGCCTGGTGTCCTGGGGAAGAGCACATACAGGGCAGCCCAGAGCTCAGATACCAGTAGTTCTGTCTGCACTTATAGGCTGGGTGATCTTGACCAGACTCCCAATCCGTCCGAGCCTCAGTTTCCTCCCCTGTGACCATGGCGTTGACTTCAATAGAAACTCCCTCATGGGGTCGTTGTGTGGATGGCCATTAGCTGTTCATGTTATTATGGCTGTTGTCTCCTGCTCCACCCTATTGCGGAAACAGCACGCATGGGTAGGAGCTGAGCACTGGGGACGGAGCGGGGCACCAGACTGACTGCCGCCTTCCTGGCCTCCTTGAGCTCCCCGCCTGGTGGAGGCAGACACATCAACAGGCAGCTTCCGTGCAGTGGGCCAGGGCCACCCTCTAGGGAAGCCTGGGGGGCCCTGTGGCCACCGAAGGGGCCCAACGCTGCAGAGGGAGGCCAGGGCAAGCTGCCCGGGCAGGGATGGCTGGAAGGCAGGATAAGTGGGCTGGGTGAAGGAGGTTCAGGGTGGGGGTTCCAAGCGGAGGGGCCAACAGGACAAAACATTCACTGCCGGGGGTGGTGGGAGACACAGGCTGGTCCTGGGTAATTCTGGTAGAGGGGTCGCGACAGGACTCAGTGCCTGCCTCTCACTGGACTGTGTGCCTGGGTGCGACTTTGTGTGGCTGCCTAGGGCCGTGTATGTACGTGTGTGGCTGAGTGAGGGAGCGTTTTTGTGAATAAATCTCTGTGCAGGACTCTGTAAAATATTGTGAGTTTGGAGAAGGGGTGGCTGGGTATGCCTTTTTGAGACAGCTTAGGGTGTGGTCACTGTGGGTAAAGTTGTGTGGCTGTGATTGTGGGTCCATGGGTGTCCCTAAGCTGTAGCTATGTGGCTGGCGGGCTGTGACCAGGAGTGTCTGTTGGTCTGGTGTGCATATGTTTATGTGTGTGTGTGTGTGTGTGTGTATGCATCTCTGTGTATGTGTACCATGTATGCGTGTCTATGTGTAGGTGTATGTGTGGACGTGTGTGAGACACATGTGTACTGCTGTCTGTGAAGTCCGCTATGAGAGCTGCTCCCCCTCTTCAGACCCTGCTGTAGACAATTCTCTCCCTCTCTTTCTCTCTCTCTCTCTCTCTCTCTCTCTCTCTCTCTCTCTCTCTCTCTCACTGGGCTGGGAGGGGTGGCTGCCACAGCCAGTCAGAACTTGCTAATTTGCATGTTAATGAAGCTTGGGGAGCTCTCCAGCTCGAGACTGACAGGAGCCCCGGTGCCCCCCCCCCCCCCCAAGCCTGGGAGGGGGAAGAGGAGGGGGCTGAGAACCAGCAGAGGGAAGAGGAGGCGGAGGCTCTGGGCTAAAGCTCCCCTTTCTCTCTCCCTCCCTCTCTGTCTTCCTCTCTCTCTCTCTCTCTCTCTCTCTCTCTCTCTCTCTCTCTCTCTCCCACCCTGTGCAGGCCCCAAGCCCCACCACATGGCTGCCTGCCCCTCAGCCCCTGCATCCACCCTCCTGGACTGAGCTGAGGGAGAGAGGGCTGGGGCAGAGCCCTGGAGTGAGGGAGGAGCCCTGGGGTGAGGGCAGAACAGGCTGCACAGGGTTCCCTGAGAGGTGAGGCTGGGCTGCCCATCCCCTGCCCTACATGTAGCACCTGGAAAATCACCTGGGGCACCCACCGTGGGGCAGGTGCCCTGGAATGGGCATCTGAGAGCAGGTTGGTGTCACACAGACAGCCAGCATCTCTCCTGCCCCCTGCACTGGACTTCAGCACAGGACCCTTCACCCCGCCCCCAAGAGAGAGGCCCAACCCATGTGTGACCAGGGTTTCTGCCCAGGAAGGGAGAGAGGGAGACAAGGTGGGGACAGGGGTGGAAATGAAGGCTGGAGACAAGATGCGGAGGGAGACTGGGGTAGAAATGGAGAGTGCCTGCCCCAGAGGGCTTCCTCCAGAGACTGAGGGTGGGGGGTGGGGGTGGCAGGTGGGAGCACGGAGCCCCTCCCACTTCAATCAACAGGTCAGCCCCGGTTGTGTGCTGTCTCCTGCTCGGTCCCCTGTCCCCATCCACATTCATATCTGGTCCCAGATCCTTCACCTTTCCTGTCCCCCATCCTCCCTCCCCTCCTTCATTTCTTAATCAGCCACATCCCACTGGAGACTGGGCTCTCTGGGGAGCCCTCAGCAGCTGGCTCCTCAGAACACTGTCTGGTTTTGTCTCAGAGGCACGTCCCCTGCCTTTGCAGAGAGCGTCTGGGCTGGGGGCCCGTCTCCTGCTGCTTCAGCTTGAACCCCAGGTGGCATTTTCCTCCCCCCTTGCCTTCCCTTCTCCTTCATTTACTCCCTGGCCTGGCCTGCTGCCTCCCTGGCTCTTTCTGGGCCTGGGCCTCCCTCCATCCCTCATTCTTTTCCCAATACTCAAATATTCTCATTCATTTCTCTCTCTCTCTCTCTCTCTCTCTCTCTCTCTCTCTCTCTCTCTCTCCCCCCTTCCTTGCTCTGTAAATCTCTGGGCACCTGTCCCTGCCCCATTCACCCACCCCTTGTGGCCAGGGCTGGTCCCCAGATGTGCGCTGGCCAGAGCTGAGAGGCAGGAAGGTGAAGCCCCCAGGCCCGGGGTCTCTGCAGGTGAGAGGAGAGGCAGGCAGTCGCTGGTGTTAATTGCAGGAGGATGTCTGGCAGAAATAAGGTGGTTTTTCTGCTTCAGTGACGACTGTTACAATCAAATTGTCCACAGACAATTAGCAGAGTGGGAGAAATAAGAATTAGATTTCTAATTATTTTCCCAGTAAAAGCCTCCCTGGACCCCGTGGGTGAGGGGGAAGGGCTTCTCGGTGGAGCCAACAGGCACTTTCTCGGATCTTAGCCTCCATGGGCAGGGAGGACCCCGGAGTAGGGGAGGAGGAGTTCCCGAGGGGATTAGGAAGGGGCAAACCTGGCTGCGGCTCTGGTGCTGGAAAGAGCTGGAAATCTGGGTCCCAGACCTAGCCTTGATGCGAACTCGCTGTCACCTCCCATTTTGAGCCTCAGTCTGCTCAATCTGAAATGGGAGAATACTCTATCCCAGGCAGTAGACTCACAGGGAGTTGAGGAGGTGAAGTGGCAAAGTGCCTGACAGGCACTGGCACTGGTTAGGGTCCTGCTGGGCCCCAAGCTCATCCACACCTGCGTGATGTGCAAGCTCACACACACACACACACACACACACACACACACACACACTCTCGCCTTCCACACCCCGCTGCCTCCTGGGCATGCAGGTCTGTGTCAGAAGATGGGGACTCTTGGGGAAAAGGAGCTGAACCCACAAAGAGACTAACTCTGAGCAAACGCCTCTCCCGGACCTGCATGAGCCTCTGTTTCCCCATCTGTCAAATGTGGGTAAGGATGGTGCCCCCTGCCGAGGGATGAAGGGAGCGTGCACACACATATATGAAGGGCATACCTCATGCCTGGCACATGGCGTGGGCTCAGTAAACACTGTTAATGGTGAAAGTACTCTCCCAGATTCTAGCTCAGGTCTGTGAGGCTGAAGAGGGAAGATGGGGCCATGCAGGAGGAAACCAGGATAGGAAGGGAAGGAAGGATGAAGAAATCCTTCTCAACCTGACTAAGCGCAGGGCTCCAGGCAGAGCGTTCTGGGCTCATCGGACCCAGCCTTTGTCAGGGACCATGGACACCCGGAGAGACACACAGAAGACCACGCACTGGGCGGCCGCTGGGCTGAGCAGCACCGTCCTGGGTTTGTGTTCTGGGCTGTCCACTTCCCCTCTGTGAACCTCCGTGTTCTTCTCGGTGAAGTGGGGGAATGTCAGTGGCTTCCTCCCTGAGTTGTCCTGAGGCCGTGACAATGCCTCCAGCAGGGGCAGGAGGGCTGCTGGCACCCACGTGTCCTACACACAGACTCGGGGCCCCTGGATGGGAGTCCCTGGGCCACCCAGGCCTTTAGGCCTGACTCCAGGCCTGGCTCACTAACGTCCTCCCAGTGCCCACACCTGGCAAAGGCAACACCTGCACACAGAAGATCCCATGCAGGTGTGGCGCCTGCTCCCACTCTGCCCTCACCGTCACACACACACACACACACACACACACACACACACACACACCCTTGCTGGGGCAGGCAGAATGTCCCGGAGTGAACTGAGGGGGAGCTCAGGGCCGCACCCGGCAGGCTATGCTGAAGGAGGCAGCTGCAGCCCAGCTGTGGGGTCTGGGCTGGGTGAGGGGAGCTGCTGGAGACTCAGCTGGGAGTCAGGCAGGAGGGGTGCTCCGCTGCATCTCGAGCTTTGGGCCACCACCTTCCCTCTTTGCTCAGAAGGGCACGGTCACTCGCCTGGAGGTGGCAAGGGCCCCTAGTCCTCACTGCCCTGCCCACCTTCCCGCACCCTCTACGCTGTTGCTTTCTTCCCCACCCCCCACCCCATCCCCCCATCTCCCTGTCTCTCTGACTCCCTCTGTGTCTCAGAGTCCCTGGATCTGCCTCTCCAGGTCAGGTCTCCAGCCCGGGTGCTGGGCTATGTAAATGTGGTATTTCCTGCCTCATCATCAGCCTGCCTGCTTGGCTCACATTTAATTTGATCCATGGCAGCACCTCTCTGGAGCCACTCATCAAAGCTGGAAGACAATTAGGTGAATGTCAGGGTGGCCTAGGCTCCAGGGGCGACGAGGCATGGGGCTGGGACCACGAGGAGTGGGGGGCAGGGACTTGACTGCAACTTCCATCTCCCTCGAGGCCTGTCCATACTCGGGGCCCATGCCCGTGGGATGGCCAGAAGCCTGGACTATCCCAGGCACCCATCTGCCCCGCACCAGCTGTTCTGAGGGGCTTGTCGGCCACTTCTGCAATGGAGGCAGGGCGTGGCAGGTCCACCGCCCAGCCCCCAGGTCGCAGAAAGCAAGGGGCCAGGGCATGGGGTGGCTGCAGTTAGGTGGACTCCTGCGCTGGATTTAGGAGAGGGCCCCCTGAGAACAGCACACATTCTCCACAGGCGCTCCCCAGCCCTGCCCACATCCGCCCCAGGGGGCCTCCCCTGAGCTCCAGCCCAGCCTTTCATCCTCCCTCTGTCTCTCTCTGCTCCTTGTCTTTATTTCTGATTATCTTTATATGTCTCTAACCTCTCTCCGCCTCGTTTTCTAACCTCATCTCTTTACTCGTCCATCTCTCCCTTTTGCTGTCTTACACTTGCACGCCCACCCCCACAATGTCCCTGAGATCTTCTAGCTTCAGTTACTGTGGTTCCCCATCTCCCCCTCCATGTCTTCCTCACAGCCCTGCCCCAGTGGCTCACCTAGGGGTGCCTTTTAGGCAAATCCCAACTGCCAATCCCAGTCCCCAATTCCTCCCCATCCTCAGGGACCCCTGACTCTCCTTCCCTAACAGTGTCAGGCACAGGTGACCTATCCTGTCTTGGCTCTCCTGTGCTCCCTTGATGCTTCCTGGATTTGCCCCACCTCTGACTGGTACCTTCTTGAACTTGGCCTCTGCCTTTGCTCACAAGGCTGCCCTCCAGAGCTCTGTCCCGGATCCCCTTCCCCATTCGCCTTTCACATGACCCCTGAGCCATGCAATCCATGCCTGAGGCCTCAGTCATATCTGTGAGCATACAATTCTGATCTTCTCCAGGCCCACTTCCTTCTGAGCTTAGGTCACCACTATCCACTGGCTCCTGGCCCCTCCCGTGTGTTCCATGGTGTCTCAAACCCAATGTGACCCAAACCAGCCTTTCCCTTTGACCCCACACGGCTCCTCCACTTGGTTCTCCAACTTGATGCCTCGTACCTCCTCTCCCAGTTTCCTGGAAGCCAGAGACCTGGAAGTCAGACCAGGGTCCTCTTCTCCCACCAGAACCACACAAGGGATGCTGATGGACTGTGGATTTGTCAATTCTGCTCCCAAAACACATCCTTTCTAGGCCTTGAAAGTCCACCCTTACCTTCCCCTTCCTCCCCAGACCGATCCACATAAGCCAAGACGTTCTCATTGTTCCTTAGAGGCATTGCATGCTTTTCTACCTCCAGGTGCATTTACTCATTCTTGTCCCCATAAGGAACACCAACCTTCTCCTCTCTGCCTGCCAAGTCCTCCTTCATAGCTTACATCCTGCCCCCTCCAACTGGCAGGAGTTCCTCTCACCCTAAACTTCTGGACCTTTCTGGTCTGGTTCATGCCTGGACATACAGCACCACCTCCAACCTTTCTCCTTCATACATGGATTCCTACATTTCCCAGGCTCCTTGCTGGCAGGTGGGCCACGTGACTGCTCCTGACCAACGAGTTGTGGGTAGAAGGCGGAAGGGTCACTGCCTGGCCAAACATACAAGAGCTGGTACATAATTTTTCAGCTGCTACAGCAACCAAAAAAGCCCCTTTTTGAGATGATGGGTCTTCAAGATCAACGCAGCATGGAAAAGCTGAGTCAGCCCTGAGAGCTGCCTGGACCTGCAGCAGAATTTACATAAGTAAACAATGAACTTTTGAGCGCTATATCCCCATTTCTCCTCACAGGATAACCATCTACTCCTCACAGGGTGGTGGTGAGGATTAATTATTAAAAGGTCCACTCGGAGTCCTGGGTGCCTACTGCATACCAGGCTCGTGGGGAACTGCCTGACTCTGCGATGTCCCAGCACAGCACCTGGCCTGGATTTGAGCTTCCAGAGTGAGAGCAAGGGCAGGAGCTGAAGAAATTGATTTCATGAGAGTGTTTGAGAGACAATAATATGCACTAACACAGCTCTTTGGGGTCCAGATGACAAGACACAAAGCTGAGTAGGAACACAGTTTCCTCCACCCTTTAACCCTTCCATCCCTCTACCCTCATCCTGCCACCTTGACCTTGATGCAAAGCCCAGAACTGCTCTGGTATCCAAAGGGCAGGGGATTTGGAGAGCACCCAGAGGCCACCCCTCTGGCCTGGACTGGTAGTTCATGAGGGGAGAGATGGTGAGGAGGATTTTCCAAACATGTTCAGGGGTGGCAGATGTTCATGAGCACGAGTTTGAGAAGAACCAGGATGGGAGAATGGATGGCCTCCTGTAGTGAAAGACAGTTTGTGGGCCCCTGTGAGACCCTACCCCTATCCCAGAAGTGGCTGGCAGAGAGCATGTAGGGACTTGGACAGAGCCGGAGCCATTTAAATGCAAATGTAATCTCATTTGTGCTCAGAGGTCCTTCAGCCCCGTGACACATCATGTCACAGGCCATAACTCATCTAATTCTTACACCAACCCATTTTATAGATGAAAAAACAAGGGTCAGAGAAGCTGACTGCCCAAAGTCATTCAGCCATTTGGCAACAGAGTCTGGCAAGCCACAGAGCTCCTGCCCTGTCCACATCCCCAGCTGCCCCCAAATGCCCGCCCTCCTGAGAGAATGGCCCCCGTCTTCAGGGAAGCCTCCTCCTGAGGCCCGGGTTCTCCAGGCCTCCAGCAGCCTGGCAGGGGTCTGCCTACCAGGGCAAGCCTCTGCCTCACCCGCCCACCCGTGTGCTAGGGACAGAAGGGGGACTTTATGTGCAATCTGCCCGACTCTCCAGAAAGCACTTAGGTTTATGATGTGCATGAAATTGATCACCAGTTGGCGCAGCCCCCGCTCACTCATTGCCAGCCCAACGCTGGCAGGAGACTGTCCCCCAGCCCCCCCTCCCCTTCAAGGAGCATCAAAGCCGCCTGCCGAGGCCCCTTGTGAGGGTCTTTCCTCACTAACAAGTGCAGCGTGGAGTGGGGAGCTCTGCCCAAAGGCCTTTCCGCAGCGTACATACCCCGCCCCGTGGTAGTTAAATAGCTCCGTGCTTTGTGCCAACGCCGGCCTCCCCTGCTTCCCCTCTAACGAGCTGATGCTTTCAGAGGCCCCACTAATTGGTGTTTGTGCCTCTCACACCACGACACTTTGATAGTCACTTAGGACATGGGTCCGCCCGCTCCACCCGTGCAGGAGGTTGCTCACCTCGCTGCACCAGGATGCCCTGTCCTGCATGCCTGTGTCTGTGTGTGTGAACATGCGCAGGTGCCTGTGTGCCCTGTTTCATACGTGGAGGACATGTGTCTGTATGGACACATGATGTGCACGTGTGTGTATACATGCTCTTTTGAGGCGATTGCTTACATACTATTTTGTCAGTGCCCAGGCATGCGTGAATGCTACCATACATACAAGGGTATGTATTTGCGTGTGTACTTATGTTCCTGGGTGTGTGTGTTTGTGTATATATGATAGAGCCTGTGTATTTAAGCATGCACTCATGTGCTTTGCATGTTTGTATGTGGACATCTCCTAGCAGGCACATGCATGTGAATTTTTGCAAGACTGCTTAAATAAGGTGCGTGTTCACATCCAAGTGCATCTGTGGAGTGTGAGATATATCCCTAAGTACAGGGCAGGGCAGGAATGTGCACATGTATGCATGTAGGCGAGACATGGAAGGAAGAGCATCTCTGGTTGGGGGATATATGTGTATGTGGCATGCATGTGCTTGGGTATTTGTACACGATGTGTGAGACAAAGGTGTACCGTAGCTGTCAAAGGCCCGTGGGCTTTAGGTGTGATTCTGGCTCCGTCATTTCCTAGCTGTGTGACTTTGGGATAATCACTTAACCTCTCTAATCTTCGGATTTCATCTGCAAAATGGAGGTAACAAAAGCATCTCCCTCATGTTGTGGTTGCATGGGCCCAATGGCTACATGCAGAGCGCTAGCAGGAATGTGCAGGATGCGGGGAGTTCCTTCCCACCGCCCCAACTCCTCCTCTCCCAGAACCTGCTGGTACTGACCCTTTGTCCTGGCCTCCACATGAAGCCAGCTGCCTGGCGGACGGACCCTGTGGCACTTGGGGAAAGAACTGGCCAGGCCCAAGACACTGAGTAACAATCTGAGGTCTTTGTCTCAGCCAATGGGAACTCGCCTGTCTATTACCTACCTTGGACAGGTGGGAAACTGAGGCCAATCAGTGGATGTGAGCCGGTGGCTGAGCTGGAACTTGTCAGAGGACACAGCCTACAAGCAGGCTTACTCCCCAGGGAGGGGGCAGGGAGCTTCAAGAGGATGGAGGAATACACACATCCCTGCACCCCAGGCACAAAACATACAAACCTGGAGCAAGAGGGACTCCTTGTCTGCCCCTCAGCCTGGGGGTCTGCCCCTGATGAGGATTCAGTCCAAGTACAAACAACCCCCCCAGGAGCCAGGCCTGTAAGCACAGCTCTAGTCTAACCCTGTCCTTTCCTCACTGAGAAACCGAGGCCCAGGAGGGAAAGGAGCCTGCGCAAAGCCACAGGATGGAAAAAGCTGCAATAGAGGCCCTGGCACCCAGACCATGACTCTCACCGCCTTGCTCTGTCACCACATGGCCACGCAGTCGGCACTGACCAGGCTGGGGCGTCACGGGGCAGTGGCAGGGAAGTCCCCACGGGCAGGTCATAGGGCCTTCAAACCACCTGCTGGTCAGCCTGAAGGGGCCACTGTGTCCCTGTTGGGGGAACGTGACCTCCTGCACTGCCCCCACCTAAGACTGCAACCAGTATGTGCTCCTTTTTTCATATTTATGTTATTTTTTAACTTGAAAAAAATAAAAAATAAAAAAATAAAAAAACCCAGCAGTGCTGCAACCTCCCTGGTTGACACTGCCACTCTCATTAGCGCCGTCCTCCCCCAGAGTCATCACTGTCACCCACCAGCGTCAGAGTATGACTGCCGCCACCACCGATTCCCACCCCGTACGCTGTCCTCACCCCCAGCCTTTAAGAAACCTGGCTGACATGGCTCCAGGATGAACAAAGATGGGCTTCCCCCACCATTTGCATTTCATCTCTCCTCCCACTCCCATGCTCATTCCAGAGCCCTCCCCAAATCTGCACCCCTCCCTGCTCCCCGGGGCCCCTGGCCGGCCTCTCCTGCAGAAACCTCAGGCTGGGCTTTGGCCCTGAAGCCTCGCTGGGGATGGGCAGCCATCAGGGAGCCAGGAAGGCAGGAGGGCCAGCGTCCCCCTCCTCAGGCCCAGCGTCCCACCCACCCAGCCGGCTGCCTGTCTGCCTTCCTGAGCTCATTAACTGCAGGTCACTGTTCAGCAGGAAAGACAAGGCGTGGGTTCTGCGGGCGTTCATTAGCCGTGAGAGGAACAGTGTGTGTGAAATTAGCAGTCACCTGAGGACCTCGATAATTTCATAATTAGGAGGCCTAATGGCTCCAGCTCTGGATGCCAAATGACTTAACCTCTTGTCTGCTGGGCACCTAACCCCCCTACCCAAGGCTGAGGGAAGGCCCTGCAGTACCCCCTCTGCTCCAGTTCCCCACTTCCTGTGGTCCAACCAGGTTCATCTTTGCCTCCCAGTGCCCTGCACCACTGCTGGCACAAAAGGGATGCAAAAGCATTAGTGGAATGAATGAATGAATGAATGAATGAATGAATGACAGAGCAGGTGTCTGAATGGCAAGAACTTCAGCCCCTACTGCAGGTGCTCAGGGAGGAAGGCCTTGCACCTGTGTGAGTAGGTGTGGAGCTGTGTGCATGCCTGTGTGTGTGTGCACTTCTAAGAACCTTGAGTGTGTCCTTGTCCATGCTCACATCTGCTGCCTCCTGTGTGGAAACAGGGTGCTCCCCATGTGATGGGGCTTCAAGTGCTTTCCTTGAAGCCAGCCTCTCCTGGCATCATCTGAATAATGAGGGCTCCAAATTTTCTTTATAGGGGCACACTTGAGAGGAAGAGGGAGCCTAGGGGCTTTGCCTTGGGCAACTGGTGCTAATAATGGGGGAAAGTCACACCCTTTAACATGGGGGAGCGAGTGGTGATGGCTTCCTAAGACCCCTGCCTTTCTAAGCCTGCTCCCCTCCTCCCGACCCTCCCCTGGCCCTGAGGAGGGGGAAGGCTGAGGTGGTGGGTGCGGTCCCCCGGGACTCCTGGCTGGCTTAGGCCTTCCCCAACCTGGGACAACTGGTTCCAACCGCCAGTGACCCAGCCTCACACCCCAATAACAGAGCGGAAGTGGGAGGAGGTACAAGGGGTGGGAGGAGAAAATGAAATGGGAGGAGAGGAGTTCGAGGAGAACAATAAAGGGCTAGAGAGGGAGACCAGGAGGGGGGAGGGTAAAGAGAGGGGGTGGAGAAAGGATGGGAAGTCCCAAGGAGGTGAGAGAGAAGATAAGAGAGAAAGGAGGGGAGGGAATGGGAGAGGAGAGGCAAGGAGGCTGAGAGCATTATCAGCACTTAAAAAGCGAGCAGCTCAGTTCTTTGGCACAAATAATGGCTTTTTATGAATAAATCATGTGTCAGACGCCTCCCAGGGAACAGGCATGGAGGGGGGCGCGTCTGCTGGGCTCCATGGCGGGCAGGGAAGGGCCGGTTGCAGACCCCCAGAAGCAGGGGTGTTGCCCCCTTTCTCCCGCTGGGGCCCAGCCCAGGAGCTGTCTCTGGAATTGCCACTGGCCTGAGCCGGGCCAAGCTCAGTCAGTAAGGTGGTCTCACTGCTTCTCTGCTCAAGAGCCTGGCGCGTCCCAGGAATGTCCCTCTGCTCCCCTCCCCTCCCTCCTCCTCCCACAGCAGAGCAGCCCATAAGGCGCTCCTGGCAGGGGAACAGCAGCTCAGGTGCAGGTGGAGAGAGGTCTGCGCCAAGACAGCCAGACACATCGAGGGAAGAAGGCATGCAGCACACACCATTCACACAGGCACGGGCTCCTCGGCTCCGAGGGCACATGTGGGCACACCCAGAGATGGAGACACTGTCATTCTCCACACACACACACACACACACAGAGATGGAGACACTGTCATTCTCCACACACACACACACACACACACACACACACACACACACACATACACAGATGGAGACACTGTCATTCTACACACACACACACACACACACACACACACACAGATGGAGACACTGTCATTCTACACACACACACACACACACACACACAGATGGAGACACTGTCATTCTCCACACACACACACACACACACACACAGATGGAGACACTGTCATTCTCCACACACACACACACACACACACACACACACAGATGGAGACACTGTCATTCTCAACACACACACACACACACACAGAGATGGAGACACTGTCATTCTCAACACACACACACACACACACACACACACACAGATGGAGACACTGTCATTCTCCACACACACACACACACACACAGATGGAGACACTGTCATTCTCCACACACACACACACACAGATGGAGACACTGTCATTCTCCACACACACACACACACACACACACATACACACACACATGTGCGCACATGCATATGGGGCTACATTGACACACACAGACCTGCACACACCAGCAGCCTACCCTCCGTCAAACAGGGTGGGAGCAGCTTTGCAGCCCATATGGAGCCCAGATCCAGCTGGGCTGCCCCAGATTCTGATGGTGGGTGGGGCCAGGGCACATGTCCCAGGGAGGGTCCATCAGCCTCCATGTGCTCTCCACCCAGCAAGAACACCTACCACACCGCAGTGAGGTCTTGGCCCCCAACTGAGCCCAGAACCTGCCCAGGTGCTGCTGGCTCAGGGCTCCTTGGCTCTTCTGCTCACAGCCACCCCCCTTCCCCCACCCCCGCCTCCCCGGAGGCAGCAGGGGCCAGAGCCAGAGCATCAGAGGCACACAGTCTGGGCAAGAACCCTGGCTTTGTCTCTTGCTGGTTGTATAACCTCTGAGAGTCATTCCAATCTTATTTGCTCCTCAAAACAAATCTGAGGCAGATGCTATTGGCCCATCTTCCAGACCAAGAGAGTGAGACTCCGAAAAGTAAATGCACTGGACCTGACTCTTCACAAATTCTAGGAACCCAGTGTTCTTTCTTCCTACTCTCCATGGGGCTGCTCCTTCTCAGCCAGTGGCTCCTCTTCCTGTGCCAAGCTGTTCTAAGGTATTCATTCACCAGAGCAGACCTCAGTCATCTGCTCCTCCCACTCCGCACACCCTCCACGCCACTGGCAACACCTCCATGACAGCCTCCCTGTTGGTTTTCTGACCTCCCTCTCCAGCCCAGACACCTTCCTGGGCTTCTGGCCCCTCTCTCCAGCGGAACCCTCCAGGCTGGCATGTTGCCCAATGCCAGGGAGTGCCATTCACACCGTGTATGTGCTCCTGAACATCCCTCCCCAATCCCACAGGACATGATTCAGGTTGAGCCTGGTTGAAGCTGAGTGCACCCGTCTTCCCCAGGGCTCCACCAGCCTGAAGTTCCCCATCTCAGGGGAGAGCTGTCTGCCCAACCAGAAATCAGGCATCACTTCTCTCTCCTTTCTCCCCCATCACCCCCCCTGCCTCCCGTCCAATCCACAACTGTCCCAGTGACTCTATATGTGAACTCGCCCTTTCCCCTCCAGCCCCACTGCCCTCCTCCTCTCCTGACTTTAGTCAGACCAGCACCTCTAGCCTGGCCACTGACCCCCACCCATTGCTGTCCTCTCTGGCCCATCTGCCTCCCCCTCATCAGGTAAGCTTTCCACCTCTGAATTTTGGCCACACTAAACTGCTTTTGGCTCTGGAGCCCGCATGATCACCTGACTCTGGGTCTCTGATCATGCCGTTCCCTCCCTCTGAAGCCCTTCCCTTCCCAATGCCAACTCATCCTTTAAGGCTCAACTGAGGCAATGCTCCCTCCACGCTTCTTCCCCGACTCCTCAAGCATGCGATAAATGCTATTTGTTCCCACACAGACCCCTGGCTCCTCCACTCATTATAGCTCTGATATCTACAATCACCTATTTAATCATCTGTGCACCCCTCCAGCCCCTAAGTTTCTTGAGGGCAGAGAGTATACCTATGTTGCTTTCTATGGCAGCCCCAATGCTTGGTACAAGACCCATCACAGCCCATCTGGCATAGCTCAGTGGTTGAGCATCGACCTATGAACCAGTGGTCACAGTTAAACTAATCAGGGCACATGCTTGGGTTCCGGGTCAGTCCCCAGGGGGGCATGCAAGAGGCAGCCGATCAATGATTCTCTATCATCATTGATGCTTTTATCTCTCTCTCTCTCTCCCTCTGGAATCAATAAAAATATACTTAAAAAAAACAAAAAAACACCTGTCACATAGCAGGTGCTCAATAAATCTCCCATGGAGGATTGAGTGAGTGGGAGGATGCAGGACTTGTGCTCATCAATTCACATACCTTTTCTCATTTACTCCTCACAAGAAATCCATGGGATGGGTGCTATTATCCTATAATCTAGACCAGGAAAGCAAGGCTATAGAGGTTTCAAACAGGTCCATGGTCGTGGGCTGATAAAAAACAACAACAACAACAACACCCCCCCCCCACATACACACATACACCCACACACACACACACACACGCACCCCAGCAGGTAATGACTGGAATCAAATAGAAATGTGCACCCTGCTTTCCCAAGACATTTTCCCTTCCTGACCCTGTTTTCCCATCTGTACAATGGGAACAAAAGTCATACTAATACAGAACCTAACACTGCAGGTTCTCAGTAGATATCTGTGCCTTGTCTCCCAACTCTGAGGCTTATTCAGGGCAGAACTCCCCGGGGCCTGAAGCGTCCTGCGTGCCCAAGAAACAGGTGCATAGCTCCACAGTCACATCCCCAGCGGCCAACACTCAGTGGGCGTTTAACCAATGCATGCTGAGCAGAGAGGCATCAGGGAATGCTGACACATCCTCAGACACAGAACCACAATGGGGACTCAGACCCTGGAACCCCCGCCCCAGGATCCCTGCCAGTTTATCCCCCCCCCCCCCCCCCCCCCGCTAGCCCAAGGCGCGGGAAATATTTAAAACAATTTTATTCATGAAAATATGCTGTACAATGCACTCTACACGGCCTCGACACGGCACACACGCACACGCACACGCTGACTGACGGCACGGCCACGGTACACAGCCTACGAGATGCGCCAGGGACGCCGCGCCCACAGCCCGCCCCGCCCCGACACTTATAAATATGGGAGAGAGGAGCAGGGACTGGCACGGAGAAAGGGGTGCTGGGGTTGGGGTGTGGATCTAGAGCTGAGGCCCGCTGGAGAGGCTGTGACCTGTTCTTGGGGGTGTGTGTGTGGGGGGGAAGGGGGCGGTAGGGACTGCAAAGGGCACCTAACTGGAGGGAGGAGGGCAGAAGCTAGGATGGATTGGACCATGAGGGTGCAGGGTCCGAGGGCGGTTCAGGGCTAAGGACAGTTCCGGGTGCACAGCCAATAGGTAGCTGTGAGTGTGTTTCCTGGAAGGGGTTGCTGGCTCTCGGTGGGTAGGCTAAGACCGGTGGAAAGTGTCACTCGGGGTAGGCGATTCACCATCTCCCGCGAGGGCCCCCGCAAAGGAAACTTGAAGATGCAGAGACGCCCTCGCTCACCTCCCCCCACCTCTGGGTAGGCTTCTCCAACCAGCAGCCCATTTCCCTCCTCCCCACTCCCACCCAGTCCGGAATTCAGCCTCCACCCCCAGGCTTCCTGCCCGGGGAGCAGGGGGAGCGGCTCTCAGGGAGTCTGGGCAGGAATGTGGGGTGCCCCAGCCCCTCCCTACCACATCCCCCAGCAGCCAACTTCTGAGAGATGTCTCTAGCAGGGCTGGCTGGGGCTGTCTCCTGGATCCTCCGTGGTGGAGCTGGGATCAGGGGGGGACGGGGGCCCGGGGATCGGGATGGGAAGACAGAGGCCCTCTGGGGGGCGGGGCTGGCACCCTGGGCGCAGCAAGCGGATCCTCAGCCCGGCACCCAGCTCTGGTTGGGGGGCGGGGCCCCGGCCAGGCCGGGCGGCGGCGGGGGCAGCGCCGAGTCGAAGTTGAAGTCCATCTCGTCGCTGTCCATAAAGTCGTTGAGGATGATGGACTCAACGTCGCACTCCAGGCTGCCGCTAAACATGTCGAGGTCCAGGTCGGCCGGGAAGCGGTCCGGCGGCGCGGCCCCCAGGGGCCCGGCGGCCGCGGCGTACGGCCCGGGCAGCGCCTCCAGCAGGAGGCCGCCGGGCGGGCCCCCGAAGGCGGCCGCGTGGCCCGGGGGCGCCAGGCCCGCGGCGCCCGCCTCGCCGGGCTGCGTCATAAGGCTGATGGGGTGGGCTAAGGCACTGCGCGAGGGCACCGGCGGCGCGTAGGGGGCCGCGCCCTTGCCGGGGTAGGCGGCGGCGGCCGCGCCCGCCAGCGCCAGCTCCCCGGGCGCGCCCAGCACCGGGCCGGGGCGGGGCGCGGGCGGGGGCGGCGGCAGCAGCGGCGGGGGCAGTGCCCCCGGGCGGAAGGGCGGGGCGGCGGGCGCGAAGCTGGCCTGCTTATTCTCCTGGATGGTCTGCATGGGCAGGCGCCGCAGCGCGCCCAGCACCGGAGGCCCGAAGCCCCCGCCCCCGCCGTAGGCGCCGCCCTTGCAGCTGCCGAAGTAGGCGGGCGTCCCGGCGGCGCGGGCCCGCGGCGGCCCGAACGCGTCCTGCGCGCCGTCCAGCAGGGCCTCGGCCATCCCCGCGCCGCCGCCGCCGCCGCCGTGCAGGCCCATGCGGCCCCCCAGCTCCGCCAGGCGGGGCAGCTCCCCGGGGCAGCGCGCCCCCAGCGCGGGCGACAGCGCGCTCGCGGGGCTCGGGTACATGAGCGGCGACGACGGCGTCAGGGCCTCCAGGGCCTCGTCGTCCTCCAGTTCGGCCGCCTCCCCGAGCAGGGGCCGCCCGCCGCCGCTGCGGAAGTCGGCCCACGCCTCGTAGTCGTCGCTGGCGTGCGAGGCCGGGCTGGTGGCCCACTTGGCCGCGGCGGGCACGGGCCCCGGGGCCGGCGCGCCCGGGGAGCGGTCGTCGGGGCTCCGCTCGGGGGCCTGCAGCTGCTTCTTCTTGCTGGCCTTGCCCTTGATGCGCAGGAACTTGGCCCCGTTGTCCATGGACACGGCCCGGCGCCGCGGCGTCTTGCCGGTCTTCCCGCCCTCGGGGTTCAGCATCCACCAGGAGCTCTTGCCCGTGCCTTCGTTCTGCACGCGGATGAAGCGGGTGTGCAGCGACAGGTTGTGCCGGATCGAGTTCTGTGTGACCAGAGAGACAAGGACATGGGGTCGGGGAGTGGGAAGTGAGGAGGAGGAGGCCATGAGTAAAGATGGGGTAGTAGTGATGGAAAGAGAAGGGGGAGGGGATAGAGAAAGAGATGGATAAGAGAATGGGGGGGTGGGGGGGGGAAGAAAGCCAGAAGGGGGTTAGGGGAGAAAACAGGGAAGATGAAAAGGTGAATGAGGGAAGGGATGAGGGGTGAGGAAGGCAGGGGGTAAGCATCCGGTCAGACAAACTCAGAATATCCATCCAAGACCCTACAACCACCTTATCCCTCCCCCGCCCCCGCCCCGGTCCCCCGCAGGCACTGCCCAGAGGGTGGGGCCAAGCTTTGGGCGGGGCCTTTCCTGGGAGGCATCGCCAACCCCGTGGGCTACTCTCAAGGGGTCTGCAGCAGGAGAGCAAGATCCCTCTCTGACTCAGCCAAGCCCCACCGCGGAGCTAGCCAGGCTGCCAGCGCCCCCCGGCCCCCCCATGCCCCTCCCTAGCAGATTATGTAAGGGCTCCTGCTGCTGAGGCTCATTTGTCCGCCCCCCTCCCTCCTTCCCCAGTCTGGCATGGCGCCAGGAGCCCGAAAACCCAGGGCTCCAGAAATCAATCTCGTGGTGACTGATTAAGCCCTGTTTAGAACTAATTGCTCTTTCGTGTGTGGGGAGAATAAATTACCTGCTTTAATTTCGTGTCTTTAAAATGCAACTGCAGGTAGAGAAGACTGTTAACCCTTTGCGGGGAGGGCCTGGCCAGGGAGAGCCGAACAGGTTGGGCATCCCCAAGGTGGGTAGAGAGAGGCCTGACGCTTTTCAGAGATTTCCCCTGAGCTTCTGGGAACTCAGGCACAGAGGCCTTGGATTCCAGCAACATACATCCATCCGACCCCGTTTCTGCTTGGTGCCCCACCTTCAAGCCAGCCCAGCTCTCTGGCCTGCCTTTTGGGTTGCAGCCCACCCTCCCTACAAAGCCCCATTCCTGGTGAAATCTTCACAAATCTCCACAAAGCACGTGGCATAGTGTCCACCTGACAGACAAGAAGACCAGGCTCAGAGCGGTGGCTTACCCAGGGCCGCACAGCCCTTTCTGCTGTCCCAGGCACTTCCCTGGGCTTCACCCTTTGTCACCCCGGCACATATCCTATCCTAAATGTCTTTTGTGCCAGTCTGTAGTGCTCCCCACACGACTGCCTGCTTCTGCCAGGCCTGTCCTGGCGACGGAGGAAGGCAGAGGAGGCCACAGCTAGATTGACTTCACAGGAACTTATTGGGCCTCCCACCTAGTGACCTTGACCTCCTGGCTCAGGTATTGCTGTGAAAACAGCAGGCGCTTGGGTATCAGAAGGCTGATCAGGACGCCTGGCTCTTTTCAGCCACCTAGCTATCTGACCATGGGCTGCTGGCTTAACCTCTGTGAGCCTCAGTGCTTTAGTGAGCTGCCCTGAAAAAAACTGGGTGACATTCAATAACCACCTCAGAACTCGCCAGGTGCTCATAAACAGTTCAATCCCTCACCTTGTCCGGAAGACCCTCACCTGCTAGATCACCCATAGGCCTGCTCTGTCTCTACCTCCTTGCTATTATGCTGACTGTAACTGTGCTGGGCACCAATAACTCTGGAGAGCTGGCATTACCCATCTCAGGTACCAGAGAGTGGAGGCCCAGAGGCATGATGTGACTTGCCCATGGCCCCACAGGCAGCAATGCCAGGTACCACTCCAGATCTGCCCAGCTCATGGACCTGCTCTTACCTCTTTATCCACCCAGCCCTGTAATCACTGACCCGTGAGGTCCCTCCCTCCGGCCCCCTTCCCATCAAGCTCCAGAAGGAAGGGTCCTTTCTGCGGCCAGGGTACCCTCCCTCAGCCTGAACTCCAGAGCACCTGGCTCTTCAGGGCCCCAGGTGCCCTGTCTCTGGCACTTTCTGGCCTTGGGAGGTGACAGCTGGGCCTCCAAGGCCCCTCCCAGCGTTGCCCTGCCTGGCTTCTCCTGGGACCCTGAGAGGAGGGGAGCTGGACCCTCCAGGGAGTGGTACTCATCCCCTTTCCTGCTCCCGCCCCTGCACCTGCCGCCCCAGCCCCTCCCCACACCTGTGTTCGGGAGTGGGGGGGGCGCACAGGGGCCTCCGTTCTCCCAAATGGGACACCTGGCTCACAGAGGCTCCGCCTCCCAGCCTCTCCAGCTGAAGGCCAGTCAGGCAACCCCTCTTGATCAATGTCACTTATGTACCAGCCTGGTTCTGAGTGCTCAGAGGTAGGGGGAGGAGGAAGGACGTCACCAAGTACCAGCACCTACTCAGTGCCACCTGTTCAACTCTGGGCCTTGTAAGTACTTTATCTCCTGTAATCACTCTATCACACTCCACACAGTCAGAGATTGTGGTCCCTATTTCAAGATGAGGAGTGTGAGGCTCGGAGAGGTGGAGGGCATTGCCAAGTTCACACAGTGTACGAGGCAGGGCCAGGTATTGATTTCAGGTGAGTCTCACTGAGTCTAAAGGACATCACATTCCACCCATGGGGAGAGAGAGAGAGAGAGGAGTTGCAGGATTTCCAAAGCATCTTATGAAGCCAGCACTCCAGTGCTTCTCAAACTTTCCATGTAACCATTCCCAGAAGCTGGCAGCCTGGGAAGACTGGGGCATATTCAAAGATCAAAATTCCTTACAAGTCTTGCGCTTCCTTTTTAGAATTCAAGGGAAGTTAGCATTGTACGTCATAATACATCCACGTTTCCTTAATACAAATAAAAGTGTTTCAAACTACCACCAAGAGCATGTGTTCCGGGCCTATGACAGTTTGTGTCCTTCCCCTCTCTGTTCCCGGCCCAGCCAGGTACCCCCGGGTGCCCGAGCTCCAGCCCGAAACCATGACTGATCAAACCCAGAGAGAAGAAAGGTCTCGCCAAAGCCGCCCAGGCTCTGGTGGCAGAGCTGAAACTGAGTCCAAGCCTCGGGATCCCTAGCTTGGTGCTCTTCCCCCTCCACCAAGCTGCATCTGGGGCAAGTCCCTCCTCACTCTGGGCCTCAGTTTCCCTACCTGTAAATTGATGAGATGGGCCAATGGTACTCTGAGGACCTTTTTAATTTGATAATGAAAGTTCTTGGAACCATCCAGTCCAGAGGTCTTGAAACCTTTTGTTTTTAAAGCTCTGACGCTCTTTTTTTTTTTTTTTTTGTAAATGGGATCTAATGCAATACTTGAATGTTACACTCTTAAGTCGTCAGGGGAGGGGGCAGAGGTGCCGGAGCCCTCTCACTCATCACCCGCCTTGCACTCCCTCTTCGGGAGGGATTCTGCAAGCCTGACAGGGCAGATGGATGCCATGCCTTTCCCAGGGTCACCCAGGGAGGAGGCCCAGAGCAAGGTGAGGACCTTGGCCTCTGCCTGCCGAGCTGGGCTCTGCATCAGGTGTGCACCAGGGCTGTGCCCCATGAGGGAAGCCCAGGCTCCGCAGTCTAGTCTGGCTCCTCAGGGACCAGCCACCTGGTACCAATCAGAGCTCTGGGCCAAGATCCAGTGGCAAGAGCCAATCATATCTAGCCCACAAGGCCTCCTGGGAAGCCAGAGGCCACAGAGGTGGTGAGGGAGGCAGAGAAGGGAGACGCCTCTGCCAGGCAGCAGTAACCAGGGCTCCCTCTTGGAGTCACCTAGCAACCCACCACCACAGCCACACCCTGGCATGCCCGGGCTTCCCTGATGCCCAGAGCTGGGCGGGCTTCTGGGGCCTCCTACCTCCTACACCTCCAGACAGACTTGGGGCGGGTTCCCAGGAGAAACAGAACCTTTCTGGTTCCGGCTCAAGGAGACGATGAGGGGCAGAGGGAAGGGACAGTGGTCCTCCTATGTCCATCCTACTCTCCTCTCAGGACCTGGCCCAGGAAGGCCAGTCTCCAGAGGCCTCACCCACCAGAAAAAGGCTGGTGCAGGGCAAAGTGCATGGGCTCTGGTCTGAGCAGTAATTCATTCACCTGACAAGCCCAACCCCAGGTTTGGCTTCATGCAGATCTGGAGCAAGATGCTCTGAACCTCAGTGTCGTCCAGTGGTATCTGCTTCTACCCTTGCTTCCCCACAGCTCTCCGCTGTGCAGTAGCCAGTGATCCTTCTGATGACCTCGGAACCCTCTAGTGCACCCATCTTACTCAGAATAAAGAATCCACAAGCCCCTCTGTGACCTCTCAGACCCCTCCCCTGACATTGTCTGGCTTGAGCCTCCCTCTGTCCCTTGAACCTAACAGGCATGGTTCCACCTTGGGGCCTCTGTCTCAGAGAAACACTGTTCCCCCAGATACACCAATCCCTCTCCTCCTTTGAGTCTTTGTCCAGATGCCATCTTTCAGGAGGCCCATCCTGGCCACTCTCTTAACAATTGCTCTTCTTCTCTGCCATTTCTTGGCCCCCTTACCTTATTCTAAAATTTTCTGAAGTTATTATCACTTTCTAAATTAACCTATTATATAATTGGTATAATATATGTATAAATTAATAAATTATTTGTTGTATGTATAAATATATCATTTATCTTCTGTGTTTATTACTTATTGTCTGATTTTCCTTATATTTAGAATATAAGAAAATTAGAACATTAGAATATAAGGGAGCCTGATGGGCCCCTCACTTAACTCATGAGGGATTTTTGGCCTTTTTTTTTTTTTTTTTTTTTTTTTTTTTTTTTTACCATACCTCATGAGTTTGATATATACAAGAAGTTTAATAAATATTTGTAGAATGAATGAGAGAGAGAAGGGAGGTAATACTGTGTCGGGGAAGAATTAATGAGACTGGGTAGCGTAGCTGGCACATGACAGAAGCTTCTCCAGACTGCACTGAGAGAAGGCAACCTAGAATAAGGGATAAGTGCGGAGCGGAGAACGTCAGGAAGAGTGTGATCCACAAGGAGAATGGCAGGGAGGAACATGGCTTCCAGGAGAGGGGAAGGCTGTCTCACAGGGTGAACAGAGCAGCTGCCCGCTCCAGCCCCTCCCCTGCACCCTCCTGCTTCTCTGTGAGACTCGGTTAACCCAGGGCCTGCTGCAGCCAACGGTCCTCACAGCCTGTACCACCTGAGCCAGAGACACCCCAGGAGCCGCAGCGGGAACAGAATGCCCTCGTCCTCGGGGATGGCGTCTCCCTTGTGGTCAGGGTCTGATCCATGCGGTGGCGGCAGCTCATCTATCCAGAGGGACGCCCTCATCTATTCCCAGGACACCCTTCGCCCACGAGCAATAATGCATTCACCTGACAGCACAACCCCATTTATCCAGCACACCAGTCCCATTTATCCAGCAAGTACAACCTCATTTGCTAACAGCACTCTATTCACCTGATGGGCCCCCTCATTTATCCAGCGGGACACCCTCATTTATCCTCCAAGTCAGAGGCTCCCCTTCCTCCCGTGGTGTGGCTGTGTTCTCTGACGGTGCAACCCGACTGATCCAGCAGGACGTCATCTCTCCTACAAGTACACTTCATTCCCTGACAGTACAACCTCATTTATCTAATAATGCAGCCTCACCTTGCCTCCAAGTACCACCTCATTCCCTGACAGTACAACCTTATTTATCTTCCAGTACAGCCTCATTTCTCCTTCCAGCACAGCTTCATTCTCTGATAGCTCAACCTCATCCAATCTTACTTCTCCAGCCAGAGCCTGTCAGATCTCTTGAGGAGGGTGTGTGTGTGTGTGTGTGTGTGTGTGTGTGTGTGTGTGTGTAGGAGAGAAAAGGGGTCCCGCCATTCCCTGTCCCATGTCGACAGAGAGCTGCCTGGCACTATGACTAGGTCCAACATCCCCAGGTCCAAAAGGGCCCACAGACTTAGAATTCTGGTTTGCTTGGCCCAGCCAGCACGCCCTTTTGTCCCCTCTGGGGACAACATGGATTGCCTCTAGCTCTCCAGGAGGGAAAAGTTCCCAACTGGTTTGATTTATAGCTTTTGCTGATTTATGTGGCATGGATACTCCCATCGTAGCCAGTTTTAAGCTGCCAGTATGACGTGATCACTGAGTGCAAAATTGGGAAGTGTGCAAGATGGCTCTCATGAGCCAGTGCAAGCCAGCTCTAGCACACCATTGGCACATACTTCCAATACCCAGGCAAGAGAAGAGCAGCGCCTACTACATGCCAGACTCAGACGAGGCTCATTACATACTATTTACAAAGGGAGGAAGCTGAGGCTCAGGTGGGTTGATAAGAAGTGGGGAAGCGATGGAGCCAGGTCTAGGTCTCTGACCTGTTGGATTCCAAAACCAGGGCTCAATGTGGTGGCTGGCAGTGCCCTGCTGCTCACATCAGTGGCCATCCCTGCCTTGGTTCTCAAGCCATCACAGACAGGAGACCCAAGGCTTGTGCCCCACCCACTGTGAGCCCTGTGCTACCTCCTGGCCTCCCTGGCACCTACGAAATTCCAGGACCCTCCCAGTTCAGTCCAGGGTCTTGCCCATCCATCTAAGCCCCAAACCATGTATGGATGTCTCTCTAGGTTCCATCGCTGTCCACGGTTCATCCTAGCCCCTCCCTCAGGAAACTGGGCCCGTCTTTAAGATGGGGATGATGATCCAGCCCCTCCCTCAGGAAACCGGGCCCGTCTATAAGATGGGGATGATGATCCAGCCCCTCCCTCAGGCCTCCCTGAGCAGAGATCGCCTGTGTGTGTGGGGGAGAGCGGGAGAGGAGGAGTAAGTGCAAAGGTCCTAATCCCCTGACAGCTCCTATTTCCTCTCTTCCTCCCTCCCTTCCTCTCTTCCTGCAAGAAGAAAGGTCAAGGGCAGGGGTTGGAATCCCAACTTCATCCAAGTGACCCTGGGCCTCCCCTGTAAAACAGCGTGACAATCCCAACAGCCATGAGAAGAGGGCTCAGACCTGAATGAGATCCCACATGTCAGGAACC
Organism: Pipistrellus kuhlii; assembly: GCF_014108245.1. Lineage (NCBI taxonomy): Eukaryota > Metazoa > Chordata > Mammalia > Chiroptera > Vespertilionidae > Pipistrellus > Pipistrellus kuhlii. The sequence continues at coordinate 166,805,222 of NW_023425515.1, read as the reverse complement.
TCACCCCTCCCTGTTCAGAGCCCCCAGGAGCAGCCTCTGGCCTAAACACTCACACCTGTCTCAGACAGAGCCATGGACTCTCCAGGGGTCACTTGCTCTGCTGCTTGGGGTGAAACTGGGATGCTCAATCCAGGCAGGCTTCCTGGCAGAAGGGGTAGCCTGGATGACCACAGGGACCTGAGACCAAGTATAAATCCTTGGTACCAGGGCCTGTAGTAGAGGAGGGGCAGAAGGGCAGGCGGATCATCAGAGCCACAGGTGTGGACAGGTCAGTAGGCTTAGAGTCAGCAGTGGGACAGAAGTGGGCAGCCAGAGGCCCGAGAGGAATGTCCAAAGCAAGGCATTAGGTCAGGATAGGACCTGGAACTCCCACACACACTCCAGAGACAGCAGAACCCACACACCCAGCCTGGGCAGCAAATAAATCAGCAGCAGAAGTCCAAGTTTCCCCCTAGATGGCTCCTCATCACCTGTGGGCTTCAGTCCAACTCCAGACTGCTATTAAAGAGCCCTTGATGCTCTTCAGCTTCATCACCTCCATTCCCTTAAGCCCATCTGAGACTCCAGACACCCCAGATGTCTCACACCTCCATGCCTTTGCACACTCTGTTCCCTTTGCCCTTCCATCTCTCTGCTCAACCGGTTTTTGCTGCTCCATCACAGCTAGCTCTGTAGCTTCTTCCTAGTCCCCTCTGTGAGCCCCAAAGAGAACTGCTCCCACCTTAGTGCCATTGCAGAAATCTAACTGCAAACCGGAGTACAACTGTGCGTGAGCCTGCCTCCCCACATGAACTTGGTGGGCAGTCCTTAGCTCACAGTCAGCCACATATAGGATGGAGCTCTCAGGGCCTGGCCATTCTGTGAAGTTTCTGTTCAGCAAAACCTCCGGCCAGAGCTCCAGGCCTCTCCTCCTCCCTCTGGTTTCACCTCCCGTCCATTCTGCCTCTGCCATTTCCCTCCTCTTCCTCCTCAGCACCTCCTGGCTCCTCGGGAGAATTCAGGCAAGTGAAGAGGGGAAGAACCAACCATTTACTGGACATTCACCACCAGCCCTGCACTCAACCATTAAATCTTATTGAGTTTCTGTGACAACACCCCTCTGAGTGTATCTATTATCCCCATTTTATAGATAAGAGACTGAGGCTCCAAGAGACAAACCCACCTGCCCGAGGTCAGAGGGTGCAAGTGGTGGTGGGAACTCACACCAAGGCTCTTTGACTCTGAGGTGCCCAGGGAGGAGCCTTGGCCAGGCAGACGCTCCAGGGTGGGCCTGGGATGGGGGTAGGAGGTGCTGTCCGCACTGGCTCAGCAGCCCCTCCACAGACGTTCTTCCCTCATCCAGGATTAAAGGGACCGCTAAGTGAAAAGCCATTCAAGCCTCTCCCCGTCTCTCCTCAGTCTGAGCCCCCTCCTCCCTCTGCGCCAGCATCCCCCTGCACCCCTGCTCAGGCCCTGGAAGCAGCTGCGGTGACCTCACCGAGCCCTGCCCTGGGTCTGGCTCTGGGGAGGGCCCAGCAGCTGTGCCCTGGCCCTGCTGGCTGGCTCCTAGGGGGAGAAAAGGAAGAGTGGGCATGGTGCCAAGAGAACCATCTGCTCTCCCAGGGGCATGGCCACCCGCACAGACACTGGCCTCACCCCAGAGGCTGCCCTCGGCCCACTGTCCCCATGCCAAGGGGCCCTAGGAGCCCAGGCCAGCCCACCCAGACTGGGGCATCAGCCCTCCTCTGCCATCTGTCTTCTCCTGGATACTGAGAAGTCCTTACAGGACATGTTGGAGCATGCATGTCCACTAAAAAACGAACAAGTGCTCAGGGTAAGCGCTGGCTGCAGAGGCCAGAGGGCAAGGCTGGGTGTGCTGAGCCCTGCCCGCCCCAGCCTTGCTGGGCTAGCCTGTGATCTCCTGGGGAGGGGCCTGCATCCCCTCACATCTGCTCAGCTGGCAGGTGCCTCTGGCAAAGGGTGAGCCCCTTCCCCCACAGCCCCAGCTCAGGTTACAGAGGAGGCAAGGCCAGCTGAGGACAGGGGGAGGGGACAGGAGGGGTGGAGGAGGCATCACAGCTTCCCAGAGTGCTGGGGGAGGGGGAACTCAGATCTCTAGATAGGACTCCAAGCCAGAGTGGGGAACCATGCCCAAGGTCAAAGCCTCCCAGTAGCTAAAGAGGAGCTGGTGTCCAGGGGCAGGTAGCCCTGGGTTCAAGAGTGACCTTGAGCAAATCATTGTCCTCACCTCTGAAAATACAGACCCTACACCCTGCCTGCTTGCCTCCCAAGGCCATGGGGGTAGGCTCTGTGGGCTAGAGAGCAGTGGGTCAACCTAAGGGCAGGACAGAGCTTGGACATCCTGAATATCTGATACCTCAAGGACAGCATGGGAGGCATTAGAACAAGAACCTCCCTCCCCCCTGCAAGACACACACACACACACACAGACACACACACACACACACACAGACACACACACACACACACATCAGTGTCTCTCAGGGATCAGGGCTTAAGGACCCCAACTCAACACAGTGGTAGGGAAGTGGTGAGCAATGATTAACAGTAATGACATTTACTAAGATTTATTGAGCATTTTGCAAGTATTTCTCCTATAATTCTCACAACAAAACTTGGGAATAAGTCCTGTTATGATCCCATTTTGTAGAGGAAGAAACTGAGGTCTGGTTGCCCAAGGCCACACAGGGGATGCATGGTAGAGCTAGTACCTGCCCTTCCCTTCTGGCCTCCAAAGACTCTTAACTATACCACTGTCTCACCTCCGAAATCCTCAAGGCCACGGGCCTGGAATCTTGGACTCTGTGAGCCTCCGCCCTCTCTCAGGCTCATAGTCTCTATCCCAGCACCAGGCCCACATGGGGTGCTGTGGCCAAGCCCCCAACTCCACCTTCCACCCTACTCTCCGGTGGTCTTTCTCCACCCCCCACAGCTTGGAGTACCAGCTCCCCATTTTAGCATTCCAGGCCAGTGGCCCTCAGGCCCTGGCTGGCTTCTCCTGCCTCAAGTCCTGGCCAACACAGCCGAAACTCCCAGAGTCCTGCAGGGTCTGACCTCCTTTGTCTGGTTCCCTTCCCCTTCCTGCTCATTATCTGGCCTTCCATCCTGACCCTGAGCAGTCTTCATCCCGAATCCAAATCAGGAGCCCTCATCTTATCTTCCCGGATTGACCAGGAGGAATCTCAAGGTCAAGGAGATGTCCAGTTCCTCTGAGCAGCACTGCACAGTGGGCCTGGATTAAAGTGAATGGAGGGAGCTGCCGTCTTGGGGCCTGCAGAGGGAGGGAAGACATCATGGGGTGGGGAACATCTCTCAAGGAGCCCTCTCTGTCTGAGAAAATTAGGGACCTTGGATTCATGCCTGCCCCAGACGGCAAGCCTCAGGGCCAGACTCCGGCCAGCCTCTGAGGGAAGCAGAAATGATAGGGGCGGGACAAGGTGGTGGTGGTGGTGGTGGTGGTGGTGGAGGGGTCAGTCTGGAATGGCCTGGCCAGAGCACTGGGTTAGGAAAGAATTAGCCCTGGGGAGTTTCGTTGCTGTCACTTACAGCGGGATACTGTGAGAGCCACTTTATTTCTCTCAGCATTAGTTTCCTCATCTGCAAAACAGGGACAGTAACCAGTATCAGCTTCACAGGATGGCTGTGAGAATGAACAAAAGCATGCAGTGAGGGCTGAATCCTGAGCTGGAATAGTTCAGTGTGGGTAAGCAAGGGTCAAAAGATGAGAGCGGCGAGTGATGTGGCTGGAGAGGTTGACTGGGGCCAAGCGGCCAAGGCCTTGGGCTTCAGGTAAAGCCCCAGGACTGGATCCCGTGGGAACAGCACTGCGCTGTGCACATGCTCTCGTCTCTCCCACCGGATGGGGAGCTCTCAGAGAGCAGGGGCTGCGACTTTGGGGTTCGTCACCATTCTGAGTGTCCACACTGACATTTCCCCTCCATCCTGCAGCCAAAGGCTCAGGGGCAGCACGCATCAGCCCATTCTCTTCCTCCAGTTGTATACAGCGTAACTGCTACCATGTGTGGGGGCTGGGGGAATGTGTTGGAGGTTTGGGGGGGGGGCGGTCAGCCCCTTAGAGCTCACTATAGGGGGTTCAATTCTCTGGAAAAACCTAACAAAGAGTGAGGAGGAGGAGGAGTGGCTCAACCTGGGCGTCCTGCTTAGAGAAGAGGCTGGTCCACACAGGAAAAACAGAAGAAGGGAAGAGCAAGCAGGATCCGGGGGAAGTTACCATCTAAGGCATCAGAATGTCACCAAACAAACCTGTCAAAATAGAGATTCCAAAGCCCACCTGACGGGACTCTGTCAGAGAGGGTTTGAGACGGGGACTCAACACGTTTATTCACTAAAAGCTTCCAGGTTTGCCAACAACTGAGGATTTAGGGCGGAAACTCTCAGGCAGACGCAGTGGGTTCCAGAATCACCTGGGAGGCAGGTCTTTGTTCAAACCACCCAAGCGCCCCGCCTAGTTTCTGAGGGGTGTCCCAAGGGATCAGCTCCACAGCTGCCTTGGTGAGCATGTGACAATGCAAGTGGGTGTGGGCTGAGAACTCCAGAGTCAGATGCAAGGTGGCAGTGGGAAGGCAGCCCGAGATCAGAGGCAGCGAGGGATGTTGCGGGGAGGGCAGGGCAGGGCCTGGGCAAGGCCAGCAGAGGGCCCAGGGGTCCACACAGAGCAGCTTGGGGCTGGTTGGCTCCCAAGGGAACTGAGGAGTCCCAGAGGGTCCTGGAGCATGCGTAAGCCTTGGGGCAGGAGGGCTGGCTGGTGTGTGGGCTGGCACTGCACGGGCATTGGGAGATGGTAGGAACAGACGGGTCTAAATCCAGGCTCAGCCTCGTCCCAGCTATACTGCCTTCGCCAAGTGACTTCATCTTTCTGGGCCTCCGTGACCTCAACTGCAAAATGGGGCTAAAAACATGTACCTGTCAGATCCCAGAGAATATGAAAGGAGAGCATTTCATACGGAGGTGCCCACTGATGGCCTAGCACCCAGACATTATTGCTCTTAATTCTTGTTCCCCTTCCCACAAGAGGCATCCCCCTTAGAGACCAGAAAGGTTCTCTGCAAAGATGGGGCCCTGGGGGGAGGGTGTGGGAGGCCCCTCCCCTACACGCCACCTGGCCCCCCTCCCAACTCCACATATGGGTTGGGGGGTGGGGAAAGGCAGCAAACAGCCAAACCATCCCAAACAGGAGTTGGTTTCCACGGTAACCAGGATGCCAGGAGGAAGAGGGTGCTCTAGATCCAGCTGTCCCCCTGAGCACCCTACCCAGGCCCCAGAGCCTCAGCTAATGCCCACCCAACACACTCCACTCCCCATCTGCCTGCTGTGGGGGCCAGCTTGGACTGCCATGAGGGCCAGGAAGGAGGTGCCCGCTAACCAAGCACCTGGCCGCCATTCTCCCAGGTGGTTATTAAGACCCCTGTTTCCCGGATGGAGCACTGACTTGCCCCCGTCAGTGCACGGAGCATGTTTGCCCCCTGGGCACTGCCACTGGGCAGGGTAGGAAGTTCCAAGCAGGAGTCCCAAGTTCGAGTCCATCCAAACCTGAACTCGCATGCTTCCACCCTGAGAAATTCTATCAGTTCTTTGTCCTCAGTCCCAGCCAACCCCTCGTAACTCCTAGAACCAGAGGGGTTATCCGTCACACCCGGAGAGAACCAGAGACCGAGGTAAGGCCCCTCGGACCCCGATGAGAACACCGAGGACCGGGAATGGGAGAGAGCTTCGCTCCAGCTCACACACACTGGGCCAGCACCCTACGGGTGCTCTGTCCACCCCACACCCACTCCCAACTCCACAGCTCCAACTGCCCCAAAGGACAGAACGAGGACACCCTGAGTGATGCTCCAGGGGCATGAGACACAGCTGGGAGAGAGAAAGAAGTCCTGACATTAAGACCTGACTAGCAAGAGAATGGCAGTGCCGGAGGTCATGAGCTCTGGGCCACTGGAGTGTGTGAAGGGACTGAGCTGGGGAAGGAGGCATGGGAGGGTGAGTTAGGCTCTCTGAGTCCCCCTTCCCCCAGACACCTGAGGTCTGACTCGGATGCGGAAGAACTGGACACCAGTGTGGACCAGTTTCCCCGGTACCCACCCCCACAAGGCTGCAGGAGGGGAGGGTGCACTGGTGAGTCAGCCACTGTGAGAGAGGCAGGGAGGTGAGGAACAGCTCTGCTATGGCTGGTACAACCGGACCCCAGAGGCTCACCTCCACACACAGTCCAGAATCACCCCTCACAGACAGACAGCAGGGCTCCCAGGACCCTGGACCACACGTGGTGGCGGCCACTCCAATAAGAGAGAAGGTGGGCTTCCAGGAGCAAGCTCGCGTCTGGCCTCGATGGCATAGGAAAAGCTTACATTTGGGGGGTCAGAAGGGGGCTCAGTTCCCAGGCCTGCCACTTCCTAGGATGTGACCCCAGGGCAAGCCAGTGCTCCATCTGGGAAGCAGGGATCCTAATAACCACCTGGAAGGACGGTGGCCAGGTGCTTGGTTGGTGGGCACCTCCTCCCGGGACCCTCTCAGCCAACCCCACCCACCCTCTCTGGCAAAGCCCCAACGCCAGTCAGTCCTGAGGCTGGAGTCCTCCCGGCCAGAGAGAGAGGGCCCCCCCAAACCGCAGAAAGTGGGGGGTTGGTGGGCACTGAACTTTTGAACCGCAAAACCCCACCCCACCCCCACCCCCACCCCCTCGCGCCGTTCATTACCTTAACACGAGTTAAAAATAACCGTCTCATCTCTTTAAATTAGTCTGTCTGCAATTACCGCCTGGCACGGCGCTGCCCGCCATCGGCCCGCTGGAGCGGCGCCAGGTGGCAGGCGGGGCCCTCACCCTGTCTGTCGGTCTGTCTGCTTCCCAGTGCCCCCTCTTCCCCTCCCCGCAGCGAAGCTACCCCCAGGGGCCTGGGACCCAGCTCCCCAAGTTGGGTGGGTCTGGGGCCACCTCCCTGGGCTCCGGGCAGGCCAGAGCGAGGGGGTCGGGCAGGCGGGCGGGCAGGGAGCCCAGGGCTGGGCTGGGGGCTCCGGAGCGCGGGGGAGGGGCCCCGGGAGGCCCGGAAAGCCGGAAGGGCCCGCAGCGCCAGCGCTAGCTCGTGGGTGGGTGTGAGCAGGTGGCCGTGGGAGTCTGCCGGGCGTGCCAGCAACTGTGCCAGGAGCGGCTGGCACGGGCTTGTGCCCAGGAGGCGGGCAGCTGCCAGCCCCCCGCTCGTGCAGTGTGTTTGTGGGTGGGTGGGTGGGGGGGGGTTGAGAGGACACCCCCCCAACCCTGGCTCACACAGACTCTTCCCACACCCCACTAGCCCTGGGGGCTGGGGATCCCCGGAGGACAAAGGAGGAGGAGGAGGGAGCCCTGCTCCAGCAGGCTAGGGGAGGAAAAAAGGGGGCGCCCCCAGGACTCACAGCCAATGCTCAGCCCAGCTGTAGCAGGACCCTCCTCCTGGCGTCTCAGGATCAGTCCCTCCTTCTAGCCCCCATCCCACTTGGGACCTACTGGCCAGCCTGGGCTGAGGGGCGTAGCACACCATCCCTCCAGATCCCACCCCTCAACAGCCAGGCTGCTCCAGGCCCTGAGGGGAAAGAGCAGGCCTCATCCCGGTGCTCCTCCCCCACCAGGCCTGGGGACAAGAAGGGGAGGCGCCCAGGCCTGGCCTGGGAGCTCCCAGGGGAGCTGGCAGCCAGGAAACAGGCAGAACAACTCCAGGGGCGATAAGAGACAGGAGTGCTAAGTGCTTCACGGGGACCCAGTGCAGCCTGGAAGGCTCCCTGGAGGAGTCCTCACTAGGGAAGGTGGCGCCGGAGCATCTGAGAGAAAGTGGGAGGGAGGCTCTCCCTGGATGTCCGATACCCACACTCCTGGGCCACCGCGGAGGGATGGGGTCCCCCTTCCCAGGCCTGGAGACCCTCCTCTCTGCGGGGACCGCTATCAGCCCCTATTGTAACAGAGTTCCCAGCACGGAGGCTTCAGCCTGCAGCGGGTACTGCGCCCGCTGCCCATCTTGCCTCCTTCGGTTTGCTCCACTCCCTCCCCACATCACAGGTGGGACCACCAGGTATAGGCCAAGCCCAGGAGCCCTTCCTGCACTGTCCCACTACTCTGCCTTTCCCATGCCACCTCCCTGCCCTCCTTCGGAGCCTCGGGTTTTTAGCCTGGCACGCCCAATGGTCTCCCAGACCCAGCACGCACGAGTCCACCTCCCCTGGAAGAATTTCTCCCAAGTTCTACCCCGATGAAAGCAGTTCGGATCAAGTGCCGCCTTCTCAGGCAGGGCTTGCTGGGCGCCCCCAAGGGATCTCACCTGCCTTTCCCCTACCTCTGCTCCCACCCCTGGCCCTTCCTTCCTGTGAAACACGGGGCCTGGGCGTGGAACTGGCTGAGCCCCGATGTCTCCTAAAGGCAGGTCCAATGTCTTTCCTTTCGGTGGACCCACTCCATCGAACCCAGGGTTTAGTACAACACGGGACCCCAGTGCAGCATTTATGTGGGGGAGGAGAGGAAGGAAGGAACCATGGGTCCTGGCCCCGGTCTAGGCACCTGAGGTGGACCACAGCCCCTACGAACCAGAGCTTGGCTGGGAGCTAGGGACCGCCCCTCTACCAGGCCCCTGGAGGGCCTGACGGGGACTGGGGGAAGAGGCAGCAGGGGGAGAGGGATGAGAGGGAAAAGAGGCTCCCTGGGGTTGGTTGGTCTCCACCAGGGCCTAGGTCAGGAGCCCACGCCTGAGGCTCCCTCTCCAATGCTCCAGCCCAGGACGAGCCTTCCAGAACTCCCTCCTTCCTGAGCGCAGGCCCAGGGAGAACCGCCATGTCCTGAGCAGCCTGGTGCAGAGGGAATCGCATCCAATGGGCAGGCTGGAGGCATGGCCGCCATCCAGGCCTGCTGCTCACCGACGGCCCGAGGAGAGTCCCGGCTCCTTCGGGGCCTCACTCTCACGGTCTGAGAAATGAGCGCGTGGGACGAAGCTGTCTCCAGGCACATTCCCAATCACGTTTCAGGATTTAGACCTGCCCCTGTTCAAAAGCCACCACTCCCCCACGCAGGGCCAGCACCCAGAGGCTCTGTGGGGCACCGGAGGGAGAGACCCCAGGCCTGGAGCCCAGCTTTCCCATCTACTGATGGAGGGGAAGTTCACTCCTCCGTGCCTCAGTGTCCCACTCTGTACATGGTGACAATAAAACCCACCTCAGGGACTGATGAGAGCCTTTAGGGAGACACCTGGCATAGATGCCCGAAAGTGCCTGGCACCGGGCTTGGCCCTGGGAGCCTCAATGAACTGCAGTGCTCTCCTCGCTTCCAGCGTCATGTCCCCTCCTGTCATCTTCCCCTGTCATCCCTAATCCACCAAGCCCAGGGGGAGCACCACCTCCTGCAGCAAGCCCTCCTGGCTGGCTCACTCTGGCCTCAGCATCCTTTGCACCCTCACCCATTTCTTCCCTCTTTTGCCAGAGAGCATTGGCGACTCCCCAGTGCCAGGCCCCACCGCTGGGTGCTGTGGGCACAGAAATTACTCTGACACGGCCACTGTCTCCCACACGCAGGGTGGGGAAGGGAAACGATATGGGACACAAAAGACTCAGACCTCTGGCAGGCAGGGAGAGGAGCAGAGAAGAGGGATTCCTAAGCTAACTAAAAGGGTTAAGGAAGGCTTCTGGGAAGAGGCATCCGAACTTTGCCCTTCAGAACAAGGAGAAGTAAAAGGTGGGACAGTGCATGGGGAGCGGGAAAGGAGGTGGGAGATAAGCCCAAGGGCAGGACACACTGGGAGGAATAAGTGTTCCGATGGGAGCTGATCCCAAGGGGACTGGAGGGACTAGGGAAGGAGGCTAGTGTCTGCTCCTCCAGCCTGTGACCCCACCCCGTAGTGGCCCGAGAGCCATAGGCGCCCAGGTCAGAGCACCCTATAATGCAGCCACCGGGCATCTAGTGTTGTCCATGCCAACAAGCTTGGGCGTCCCACATCTCCCCAGTACATCTCCTCTGACCCTGCCTGCAGCCACCACCAGGCACAGCCCTCTCCCTCCATTTAGGCATGCCTCCCTGGCAGAGATTCCCCCTCTCCCCTAGGGAATCTGACAGGTCACAGACCTCAGGCACAGTCCCTCCATCCGCAACTTCCTATCCCCCTCTCCCCCCTCCAAAACACCGACTCTTCCCGTTCCCCACCTCCAGAGAGGGTCTGGAACTCACAATCCAGTCAAGCCCCTGTCCTCTCCCAAGATGGCTCTCCCCTCTCCCCTGGCTGGCGGGGAGGCTTCCCTTGGGGTGCCCCCGCCCCTCCCCCACTCCCAAATGCATCTGAGCTCAGGAAGCCTGGGAAGCCGAAGACAGCCTGGGGTAGGCAGGGACAGATCCCCGGCCCTCAACGCCATGCCCTAACACCAGCCGTAGTCATCATCACCGGCCCATCATACTGATCAGAGCAAGGGGACAGCCGCTGCCCCGTGGAAAACTCAGATCCCGGGTCACCTGACAAGTCACCCCACCCCAGACTAGCCGGTGCCCTAAGGTGAACTCCTGGCTGCACAGGGAGAGCTGCCAGCTGAGGGTTGCACTCCTCACCCTGGGGTCAGCGCCAGGCAGGGGAGTGGGAAAGATCTGGGGGGGAAAGCAGCCACTGACCAAGTCATTCTGCCAGCTTCTTTAAGGAGGGTGCCCTGGTGCAGAGGCAAAACAAGAGTAACTCAAAGCACGCTCATGGGGGTGAGGGGAGGCTCCCCACTGTCCGAAGCCTGGGAATGGGTTCCCCTGCGATGCCTCCAAGGATGCATGGGCTGGGGCTGTCTGTCCTTCGGGGGTGCTTCAAAGTGGCAGTCAGTCCCCTTGTTACCCCACGAGACCTCCCATCCCACGTCCAGAATATGCACACAGCTGCTCCCAGCACGCCCCCTCCTGTCTGCTGGCCGGCCCCACGCCCCGGGCACACACTCCTTGACCCCTGGGGGCGCCCCGGGGGGCCTCCCTCCCGCAGGCTCGCCCCCAGAACCCAGACACACAACAGAGCTCCCCCCCTGGAAGCCCTTAGCCAAGGAGCCCAGCCCCTCTCCCCAGCCGGACTCCCCCACCTTCCAGCCGGCCGAGCTGTTGCTGTCGCCTTTATCCTTGAAGTAGGGCACGTAACGGACCATCCAGTCGTAGATCTGCGAGAGTGTGAGCCGCTTGTCCGGGGCGCTCTCGATGGCTTTGGTGATGAGGTCGGCGTACGACAGGTTCCCCCACGCGTTCCGCCGGGAGCTCTTGGCTTTGCGCAGCGGGCCGACCTCCGCTCCCAGGGGCGGCGCTGGGGCCATGGCCGGGGCCGCCGCCCGGCGCTCCAGCCCGCAGTCCTCGGCGCCCTCGGCCGCCCCCGAGCCCAGCGCCCCGTCTTCGTCGCCGCCGAGCAGGTCGGGCTGCGGCAGGGGCCAGGTACACGAGCGCGGCCGGCTTTGCGGCGCGAAGTCCGGGTCCACGTCCACCTGATGCGCTCGCAGCAGCTTCGCAGCCATGGTCCCGCCCGCTCGCTCGGGCGAGGCGGGGAGCTCCGCGGAGGGCGGGCGGGTGGCTCCGGGATCTGCACGCCCCGGGGAGGCCCGCGGGAGGGGTCCCTGGCGGCGGCGGCGCCGGCTCAACCGCGGGGCGCCATGGGCCGGCGGGGCGCGGAGACGGAGGGCTGGTGCCGCCGGGAAGCCCAAAGGGAAGGAAAGACCAGAGCCGCGAGGGGGCGGCGGCCCCGGAGCCCAGCGGGCGCACACCTCGCGCAGCCCCGCTTCTAGCACCTGCCGCCCGCCTGGACCTGCAGCCACCGCCGCCACCGTCGCTGCTGCCGCCGCTCCCCGGGCGCCGGCCCCGCGCGCGGGCCCCGGTCTCCTGGGACGACGAGGCCGGGTAGCACCATGCCGGAGCCCGAGCCCGTGCGGGAGCCCGCCCCGCCGCCGCCCCGTGAATGCCGCCGCCGCCGCCGCCGCCGCCGCCGCCGCCGCCTCTCCGGCTCCAGCGCCAGCTCCCGCGCCTGCCGCGCTCAGCGCCGGCTGCACCTCGGGATGGGCGGGGGACCCAGGAGGGGCGGGCCCGGCGGGGGCGGGGGCGGGGCGTCCCCACTAGCAGCCACGGAATCCTGGGCCTGCCGGCTGCCCCGCCCGCGGGCCGGGGGAGTGGTGGGGAGGACGCGGGGCGCGCGACTCGGGGCGACCCCACCGCATCCCCTGCAAGCAACAGCGCCGCCTAGGGAGCAAGGGAGGAGCGGCGGGCGCGACCCCGCCCCCTGCTCGGCTCTGGGGGGGGAGGGAGCGCGGGGGCGGGGCCCCAGCGCCCTCATTGGTTCGCAGCAGGGCTGTCCCCACCCACGGACTCGGCAGGGTCCCGCCCAGAAGCGCGTCAGCGGGTTATTGTTACAACCCTGGGTTTCCCGGGGCAACGAGGATGGGGCGGGGCTCGGAGCGCTCGACCCCGCCTTCTACTCGCGCAGGGAATGCCCAGCCCCTGACTCTGGATCCCTGGCGTTTCCAAGTCTTAGAATCCTCCTGATGCGGCGGATGGTGGAGCTCGCCTTTGTGCCTTAGACGGGGCTGGGGAAAGAGGACCTGGGTTCTGGGCCAGGCTTTGCTCCATTTCTAGCTTCTCCACCTGCAACGAGGTCTTCATCGGCTCTTGAGGGGTACCCGTGGACATAGTTTTAGAGCCTGGATTCTCAAAGTTTAAAGTGTAGCAGAATCCACCTGAGGAGCTTGTGAAAACATATTGCTGGACCTCACAGGATAAGCCTGGGTTGGGGCTGGAGACTGCATTTCTGACCAGTTCCCAGGTGGAGGGTGCACTGAGGACTACACTCTGCAAACCACTGGTTTAAAGTCTGTGGGATGCTCTTGCAGGAGCTGTTGGAAGAAACACTTGCCCCAAAATCCATCCTGTGTGGGGAGAAGCTTCTCATTCACTTAACAGATATTTATTGAACACCTTCGATGCTCAGGCCACTATGGCAAGAGCAGCAGCAGAGACAGGGGGTTCGTAGCATAGGCTAGGGCTGTGGTCGGCAAACTGCGGCTTGTGAGCCACATGCGGCTCTTTGGCCCCTTGAGTGTGGCTCTTCCACAAAATACCATGGCCTGGGCGAGTCTATTTTGAAGAAGTGGGGTTAGAAGAAGTTCAAGTTTAAAAATTTGGCTCTCGAAAGAAATTTCAATCGTTGTATTATTGATAGTTGGCTCTGTTGACTGATGAGTTTGCCGACCACCGGGCTAGGGGAAGAGTCGATGTTTATCAGATCATCATATGGCCTCAGGCGGGGAGGCTGGCTGAGAAGTTGGGCAGCCCATGACCTCATCCCACAGCATTCCAGGCTAGGTCTCCAGTCACCATACCACCTGCCTGCCTTTGCTCAAAGTATGCCCTCTGCCTAGAACACCTTTCCTCTCCTACAGGACGTGATCAGAGATTCTCCCATTCTTCAAAGCTCAGCTCAAATGTCAACTTGTCCTTGACACCTTCTCTAACCCCAACTCCCAGCACTTGTCTCTGTTCCTTGCTTGCCCACACTACGTCCTGTTCTTCCAGCCAGGCCTTTTGTCTTGGTGACTTGCCCAGATGGAATGGGCAGAACTAGAATCCCAAGCCATCACTCAATACTCTCCTAGACGGCAACTGGCAATAGTTCTCTGGGGTGTGAGAGGACTGGGCCCAGGCCCTGGGAGACAGCCTCTCTCAAAAATCCCTTCCTTCCAACTGAAGTCCCAAGGAGTAAGGGCTAAGGGTATGGGTGTGGGGTGAAAGCAGGCCCAGTCTGCAAGTGCCTGTCATGGCATCTTCCTGAGTCACATCCCTGTAGGCAAGGGTGGGCAGGGGAGCATTCAGCTATCCCCCATACCCCTTTGCATAATGTGCACACTCTCCAGGTGGTTCTGGTTAGAGTTTCAAGGGCTCTGAACTCACTGCTGTACCCCCCTCCACAGTACTCATATGCCCTCCCTGCCTGGGAGCCTACACTGGGAGCTGCCCTCTCAGCTACTCCGGAGGCCAGGCAGGCCCCTTGCCAGTCTTCAGCCCTGGCCCAGCCAGCTCTGTGAGATGGAGGCCTGCTGGGGGCCATACCAGAGCCGAGAGGATCCTTAGCTGGGGGCCTGGCACAGGCTGCCATTGCAGGGCAGGAGAGCCAGGCTGGCAGAGACACCCTGACTCAGGCTGACTCAGACTCTGCTTAGGCCCTTGCCCCACCCAGTGTCCACAGCTGCTGCCCGGCTCTCCTCTGGGACCCACATCTGGCACACTCTGCCCCCCTCCACATACACACCCACCATGCCACACACTGACACTCATTCTTCTTTACACACAACTTGGTCCCTGCTCCCACACTCATGATGAGGCAGCTACTTAACTGCTCAGAGCCACTATTTCCCAATCTATAAATGAGTGTCGTCATAGCACTGGCTTCATAGGATATTTGAAGAACTGGGTAAGATCATGAATATCAGCGCCAGGCTCGAAGTAAGCACTCAATAAAAGCTTGCCATTTTTGTCGAAACCAGTTTGGCTCAGTGGATAGAGCATCAGCCTGCGCACTGAAAGGTCCCGGGTTTGATTCCCACCAAAAGCATGTACCTTGGTTGTGGGCACATCCCCAGTAGGGGGTGTGCAAGAGGCAGCTGATGGATGATTCTCTCTCATTGATGTTTCTAACTATCCCTCTCCCTCTCTGTAAAAAATCAATAAAATATATATTTTTTTAAAAATAAAAGCTTGCCGTTTTTATTACTTTTGGTGTTGCTCCTGCATCTATAGCTTCCCTTTGTACTTGTCCCAACGCACACTGCCTCATCTGCTCTCACCACGCACACACTTGTGCCCACTCACATGCACTGGCTTTCTTACATGCACACTTGCATATGTCCCTTCCACTTGCATCCCAATTGCACAGGCCAGAATCTTCCTATGGTTCGTGGCCCCAGGTCTGCCTTCTCCTTCCTCCCTCCATTCCTCTCCCCTCCTCTCCCCCATGCTTGCTCTCAATCTGCCATTTACCCTCCCCAACACTCCCACATTCATTCCTGCTCAGGAACAAGCCCCCACTTGCTTACCCTTGCATTCCTCCCCTTTCACACACAGCCACATTTGCTTCTGCTCACACTTTCCCAGGCTTAAACACGCTGGAATTCCAATGCACGAGCACTCTCTCGCTCACACACAGACATGGGCTTTACCCACTCAGCTCCTGCTTGCATCACAAAACTGGTACACGTGCACCCAAACAGCCCCAGTGCATGCCTCAGTACCTCAACCTGCCCACCCCCTCCCAGGGAGGAGCACACAACACACAGCTCTCCCAACAGGACTGCTGTTGGCAGACACCCCTCCCAGGGCCGCAGCGACACTCCCCTCGCCCTCAGAGGACTGTCTCCTCCCCTGCTGCTGCCCCTCCTCCAGTCCCAGTTCCCGGGCCTCTCCCAGCTCTCAGAATAGCCCCTGCCATTGCGGCCACTGCCACCTCCGCTGCTGCTGCCACTGCTGAGCTGTCAGGGCCCGCCAGAGCCCGCTTCCCCGGCGCTCGGTGCCAGCTGTCCCGGCTCACTCAGGGCAAGTGAGGACAGGAGGACAGGCTCTCCTGAGGTCTGATGCACAGAGCTGCTCAGCACCCCTCTTCAGAGCCCACCTGGAAGACAGTCAGCTCTCAGAGGAGGCCATGCCACGTGCCCAGCATTTTCCCAGTCCCCAAAGGGCTTTGCCTCAGTCCCCAGATCCTCATACCACCCAGGGAAGGCAGAGACAGCAGATGGCTCAGAGCGCCCAAGGTCTGGGGAGGGAGAAGTTTGCTCAAGAAGCGCTATGGATTGGGAGCAAAGTCTGACCACAGCCAGCCTTTCCTGGCCCCTTGTGGGGGGCTCCAGAGGACCCTCCCCTAAACCACACAGCTATCAAGAACCACCCCCAGCCCCCACCTGTCTGTGCGCGGCAGAGCAGAGCCTGGTTGACATTTGATATCACAGTTGTTAGGAAAAAAGAAGCCCAGGAGTGATGTCTGGGGATGCCTCTGCATGGGGAGGGGCCGGTGTCCAGACAGGCCTCCAGGGTGGAGAGGGGGAGCGTCTGCGGGAGCCAGAGGGGACGTCAGGACAGCTGGGAGAGCCTCCAGGGCAGGCTCAGGCCTGGCCCGGGGACAGAGGCAGGGAGTGGGTGGGGCTGAGCTGACGCTGTGTAGCTGAGGGGACAGTCCAGAGGGAGAGAACTCCTGACAAGACCCAAGGCTCCTTCGCTGACTCCGCAGTCCATGCCTGGGGCAGAGTTTGCTGCTGGCTTTGGGAGGCAGCTTGGCCTGGCAACTGCTGGGTGCCCAAGAGCACATGGCACAGGCCAAAAGGACCTTGTGTCCTCCTGGGCCATGGAGTGGGGGGGAGACTTTACCACCACAGACAGTGGTAAGGAATTAGTGCCCAAGTGAGCTGGTGGTGAAGGCCAAGCCCGTTCCACACGCCATCCGATTCCATCCAAATTCCTCTCCCCGTTCGTTTTATTGAGTATTTATTTTATTTTATTTTTTTTTTTATTATTATTTTTTAAATATATTTTATTGATTTTGTACAGAGAGGAAGGGAGAGAGATAGCAAGTTAGAAACATCGATGAGAGAGAGTCATCGATCAGCTGCCTCTTGCACACCCCCCACCGGGGATGTGCCCGCAACCAAGGTACATGCCCTTGACCGGAATCGAACCCGGGACCCCTCAGTCCCCAAGCCGACGCTCTATCCACTGAGCCAAACCGGTTTCGGCCGTTTTATTGAGTATTTACTGTGTCAGCCCCTGCAGAGCACAGGGTAAGCATCAGCCAGAAGAATCTGGCCCCTTGCCAGCACGGACTTTGCCCATCGTGCTCACTGCCGTGGCCCCGGGACCTAGAGCAGGGGCTGGCACAGAGACCTTCCATAAATATTTGTCCAACGACAGAATGAAGTCATTTCAGTCTCACGACCACAGGAAAGGCAGATGCTATTCCTCCCATCTTCTGGGAGGAAAGTGAGGCTCCGAGGAGGAAAGTATAGCCTCCTACCTCCACGGGACCCAAACTGGACTCTGGGTTTGCTTCTTACCCAGCACCTAGTGGCTGAAGGAAATGAGCTTAGGGACAAATCCCTTCCCTTCTCTGAGCCTCACTTTTCTCAACTGTGAAATGGGAATGGCTATCCTTCCCTGTGGAGAATGATGAAGATCCCAAGTACAGAGCAAATATCTTACACATGGGTGTTCCCGCCATCCTTCTCTACCTGATCAGTTTGCCCTGGTCTTCTATTTCAGCACAGACAGCCCTGGGGTCCACAAGTCACCCTTTTTCAGGACTATGGGAAGGAGGCATATTGGTTTTGCTAGGGCTGCTGTAACAAAGTACCAAAGTGGCTTCAAACTGCAAGTATTTCTTTTCTCACTGTTCTGAAGGCTAGCAGTCTGAAATCGAGGTGTTGGCAGGGCCCTGCTCTCCCTACTATCGATTGTAAAAGCTCTCGGGGAAAACCCTCTCTCGCCTCCTCCTAGCTTCCGGTGGTTGGTTGCAGGCAATCCTTGCCGTTCCTTGTTTAGATAACAGATCATTCCAGTCTCTGCCTCCACCTTCACATGTCTCTTCCCTGTCTCTTCTCCACGTCCCCACAGGCCATCCTCCTCTGCCTCTCTGTGGTGGTGGTGGTGGTTGTTGTTGTTGTTGTTGTTGTTGTTGTTGTTGTTGTTCTTCTTCTTCTTCTTCTTCTTCTTCTTCTTCTTCTTCTTCTTCTTCTTCTTCTTCCTCCTCCTCTTCCTCCTCCTCCTCCTCCTCCTCCTCCTCTTCTTCTTCCTCCTCATCCTTCTTCCTCTTCTTCTCCTTCAAGATGTTTTCTTTTAATTGATTTCAGTGACAGAAAGGAAGAGGGAGAGAGAGATAAAAACCTCAATGATGAAAGAATCATCTATTGGCTGCCTCCTCCACGCCCTCTCCTGGGGATCAAGCCTGAAATCCCAGCATGACCCCTGACCAGGAAATGAACTGTAACCTCCCGGTTTGTGGGCTGGTGTCCAATCACTGAACCGCACAAGCCGGCTCTCCTGTTCTTGCAATGGCACCAGCCATACAGGATTGGGGGCCCACGCTGCTCCACTATGACCTCGTCTTAAATAATTACATCTAGTCTTTATTTCTATAATAAATAAGGTCACACTCGGAGATTTTAGGAAGAGCATGACTTGGGGGAGGGGGCCATTATTCAACCCAATACAAGAGGTGCCGAGGGAAAGATACAGGACTTGGAGGCAGGCAGGGCCAGGCTTGAATTCTGCCTCCTTCACTAAAAAGCTGTTTGACTTCAGACTTCTGTGAGTCCTGTTTGTTACTGTGTAAAGTGAGGACAACCACCCAGACCTCCCAGGGGTGTCGAAGGGAGAAGAAGTGCGTCTTGAAGCAGCGCCTGGCAGAAGAAGACCTAGCACCTTGCCATGGCCTCGCTGCCCTGCCCTCCTCTGTGACCTCTCCTCTGGACCGTCCTGAACCCAGCCTGCCATCTCCCTGGTCCAGGGCTGCCATCAGAACAAGGCGCTACAGTGTTCTGCGACTGGCCCTGCTCTTGGCTCCATTGCATCTCCATTCCTCAGGGGCTCTGCTTTCTGATCAAATGGGAGGGAGGCCCGGAGCACATGATCGTGAAGGTTCCATCTGGGGCTGGCATCCACAGGGCCCTGGGACCTCCGTGCAAAATACCAGAGTAGTTCTGAGTTCTAAAAGCCGTGACAATTAGAGAAGGACCCCAGGAAAGGGGTGAGGTTTCTAGGAGAAGGTTTCCTCTTCCGGCAGCCAGGTCTCCCCAGGCCATGGAGGAAGCAGACTTTCCCAGCAGAGCCTGAGTCTGTGAGGAGCCCCCAACGCCAGCCCACAGCACCTGTGTTCACTGTTCCCTCCCCGGTACCTACGGCCCCAGCACTGGGCATCAGGTGGCTATGGATGGGTGCAGTGAGTGCCAGCCCCATCAAAGACCTGCTGATTACCCCGGCCTGGTCACTTACCTCAGTTTCCCCATCTGCAAGATGGAGATCACGACACCTATCCTCAAAGTGGCCACAAGGATGAAAGGAGGTAGCATGGGGGAGAAGGACCTGAGGAACTGCTGTGCATTATTAATGTTTCTCTCTGTGTCCTGTATCTTGGTCTTGCCCTGTGACCCTGGGTGCATGGCAAATGCCACCACCTCCTCGACCCTGCAGCCTGAGGAGTCCTGATAGGAGAGCCCGTGGACTCCTGGTTGGGATAATCAGGGCAACCAGCCCAACAGAAGTGCCGATTGGAGGCTAACAGTGACAGAAGGCCAAGCGCCGTGCTGTGTGTGCCCCCTCATTCACCTTGAGAGCCCACTTTGCAGTGGCCAGCACTGTTCCCATTTAGCAGATGGGGAAACTAAGGGCCTCTGCTGAGGAAATGTCACAGGGCTATTGTGAGGATGATACTAATAACAAATATAATAATATTCATCAAGAGCTTACTAAGTGCAGCCTCTATGCTAGGTGATTCTGTAGTTCTCCCTTGATCCTGAGTTAGCCCTGAGAGGCTGGGATTGTTTTAGAGGGGGCAGCAGGGCTCAGAGAAGCAGGATCTAAGCCAGTTTTCCAACCCTAATGTTGCAACTGTTTTTTCTCACCTGGTTGCTGCCTGTACAGGTGGGCAATGCCAAATATGGGTGGCACAGGTTACCTAGGCCAAAGACAGCGGCGATGGAGATGTCACTTCTCCCTTCTCATATATATCATTTATTTTTTTTACAGAGAGGATGAGAGAGAGATAGAGAGTTAGAAACATCGATGAGAGAGAAACATCGATCAGCTGCCTCATGCACACCCCCTGCTGGGGCTGTGCCCGAAACCAAGGTACATGCCCCTGCCCAGAATCAAACCTGTGACCCTTCAGTCCCCAGGCCAACGCTCTATCCACTGAGCCAAACCAGTAAGGGCTCTCCCCTCTCCTTTTTAACACTAGCAATTTGATACTTGAGTTAGACTAAGTAAGGACAGGCCAAAAATGTGGTCTATGCAAATGATGTCATCTACCCTTCCTAAACTCTCATCACCCAGGTGCCAAGAGAAGGCCTCCTTGGGAGGCCTGGCCCTGCCCAGTGCCCTGGGGCCTGGGTCCAGCCCCAGCTAGCTTTGTCTCCTGGGAGCTTCTCCATTTCTCCTCTAAGTGCTGTGCATGGCCCAAGCCTGGTCCCACTACAATGACTGCAACTCTAGCTGCAGGGCGCAGGGTATAGGGCAGTTGTGTATTCCCAGGCTCTCTCGCAGCTGCCCTCCGGAGGCCCCCTCGCTGGATAGAGGGACCTAGTGCTGTACACACTCCCCAAGTTGCTTCTGCACACTTGTCTTGAGTCTTCATGTCCTGTCCTCTGCCCCTCAACATGGAGGGAGCACAGGAATTGAGCCCAGCAGGCCTGGGTTCACTCCTGGCCCTAACTCTGTGACCTTGGACCCTGCGCCTCAGTTCCTCCGTCTAAGCTGCATGTGCTCCTTCACAGGACCCTAATGAGGACGATGATGATAGTAATGACATAGATAATAACAAGGTTATTTTTCAAGGGACTATCAAGTGCAAGCTCTATGCGAAGTGATTCCATGGCTCACACAGATCCTGACTCAACCCAGAGAGGTTGCTGTTATTTTGTTGTCATCCCCATTTCACAGGTGACGATGTAGTAACTGAATTTCCTGGGACATCATAGGCACTTGACAAGTGCTGGTTCTTTCTTATGGCTTTCTTTCTTTCAACAGTCTAAATTCACATATTAAGTCAGCTATGCTCAAGCCAAGCACAGGTGTACAACCATCCTTTCCACCCAGACTCCTGCAGGTGTCCAGCTTGCTCTGTGACTCCAGCGCAGCAAACTGGGCATCCAGGCTGGTTTCTTGTTCTAGATACTAGAGGCCAAGTGCACGAATTTGTGCGCCAGTGGGGTTCCTCAACCTGGCCTGTGGGATTGGGCCAAAATCGGCTCTCTGACATCCCCTGAGGGGTCCTGGACTGTGAGAGGGCTTAGGCCAGGCCAAGAGACCCCATGGGTGCACAATGGGGCCAGGGAAAGACATGGGAGGTTGGCCAGCCAGGGAGGAACCACAGGAGGGCTCCAGGGAATGCCCAGCTTGTCTCTCTCAGTCCTGATCAGCCAGACCCCAGCAGCAAGCTAACCTACCAGTTGGAGCATCTGCCCCCTGGTGGTCAGTGCATGTCATAAAGTGGTTGAGCTGCCTTAGTATATCATTAGCATATTGCTTTGATTGGTTGAATGGATGACTGGAAACTTAGCATATTAGGCTTTTATTATATAGGATTTCATCCTTAGAACCCTACCAGCTGAACTCGTGAAGAGGCTGTGCCTGGGTCAGGAGGCATGGCTCTGAGCCAGCCCTGCCCGTCTTAACTCCTCTGAACCTCAGTTTCTTCTCTGTTTATATCTGATTTGTAGTTGAAAAAAAAAATGTAGGTAATCCAAGACTATTGGCTGCACAGCTTCTCCATCCAATTCAGCCATGCACATGAGTCAGAATTAAAGACCAATTACTAACCCTGACTAGCCCAGTACACAAGGGAGCCATAGACACAGGGAACAAACCAAGGGTCAAGTGCAGAGTGGAGGGGGCAAGGCTCTCTGGGGGCGCCACACGGGCCCTTTGTCCCACAGGGGAGCCCTCTCCTCTGCTGGGAAGCATAGAGGTCAATCTTGTATTTGATTGGAGGAACTATCTTCAGTTTGGTTTATGGCTCATTCTCCCATTTAATCACAAAACTCTTCCTTTGTTTCCTTGCTTAATTGTATGTGCCATTTTTAAAAATTAGGATCTACTTGAAATCCCTAGTAGAGTTGGCATAAATAATGGATGAGGGCAAGAAGCCCATATGCAGGACATAAGTAACATGCAGGGTAAAGACAGAACTAAGGCATCTACCTCACATATCTGAAAATTCCTAACACCTTTCAAAACTCAGCTGTCAACCTCCTCTGAGAAGCTTTCTGGACCCCTGGATATATCAGCCCTTCTTCCTCTACTCCCCATGCACTTCTGTTCTCACTCTGGGCTGTAATGATCTGTTTCCGTATCTGCTTACTCCAGTAGTGTGTGATGGCCTCTAGCACTGGGTCTTTACCCCACTTATTGCTCAGGCTCTGCACAGGAATGGGGAGTGAGGGGGTGGAATATGAGAGGCTTTACACAGGTGAACAGTTGATCTGTTCTTCCAATAATTTCCTGAGCACCTAATATATTCTAATAAATAAAATCTCTCCTGATTGATTAAGGATCAAGCAAGAGCCATGGAATTACTTAGTATGGACTCTTGCTAAGAGTTCTTAAAGGCACAGAGTGAAGCAGAGATGGCTAGCTGAGCCAGGGATCACAAGAGGGGGCAGGAACACCAGAGGAAGATGATGGATTCAGTTCGGGGGCATTGAGTTGGAGATGCCTGTGGGACTGGCAGGGAAGACATCTGTCTGGCAGGCATTGATATACAGCTCAGAGCTCTGGGAAGAGGTATGGGCAGGAGATGTAGAATTTGGGAGTCCTTGGCACAGAGATGGTGAAACCATGGGAGGCACTAAGCCCCTGGGGTGATGAGGAACAAGATATGGAGAGAGCAGAGGGCTAAAGGTTAATGTTGGAGGACAGCAGCACATTGGGGAGTGGGAGTAGGGGGGAGCAGAGCAAGAGTAGACACAAAGGATTCTGGGAGGAGCTGCCAGAGAGCCAACAAAGGGTGGACTCATGAAATTCATGAGAAGTGAGTGATGAAAACAAAAGGAACTAGTAAATAGAGCAAATGTTATAGACAGGTCAGGAAAGCAAAGGTCATATGCATGTGCTACAGTATTTGCCTTTTCAGACCAGTGCAAGCCAAAAAGTGAGGCAGCAGCTGCCCACAATAAATACCCAACACCAGCCCCAACAAGGGTGAGCCAACCTCTAAAGCTCCTGTCAGAAATCTTAGTCAGTCCCGGGTCCCCGAAAGGCGACATGCATGAGGTCCTGACCAGTCTCTGAACAGCTCCGAGCCCAGTTCCTCATCTGTGAAAGGGGATGATACCCAAAGTTAAACCAGGGCCGTGTAAGAATTGAATGACTTCATTGTAAGAACTTGGTACATAGCGGGCACTTAACAAAAGTCACTGCTCTCACTCTCTATTTTAATATTAAAATGTCTACCCCTGATGCTGATCTTGAGCCATGGAAACGTTAAATTCAGGTCAGTTATTCTTTTTTAGGGAACATAGGGAAGAGTGTACATACTTTAGGAAGATTCCCAAAAGAAGTCACATTTGTCTTATTTTTGAAGATGGTTGGTTTAGGTGCTAAGGTACCCTCGGCGTGGCTGCCAACTGCCCCTCCAGCCCCATCACCTGTGCTCTCTGCAGAGAGAAGTCATCTGGGTGGGATCTCTCCACTCAGAGGATGGGGAAGCCTGCCCCGCCAGGCTGAGGGAGCCTGGGTGGCTAGGGAAAGGGGAGCAAGCTATGCAGAGTGTCATGGAGGAGTTGAGTGAGGGCCAGTCTAAGAGAGTGAAGCCACGTCACAAATAACACTTACATGATGTGCTGAGCGAGGCACACTCACATAGATGGTCTCAGTCGTTACTCCCAGCAACCTGTGAGAAGGGAGCATTCTCCCCAACTCGGAGAGAAATGGAGATTCTGTCATGTAAAGTGAATTGGCTCAAGGTCATCCAGGTGATAGGTGGTGGCACTGGGATGGAGAGCCACACCTGTGGTCGGGAGGAAACCAGCTGGACTTGAGAAGCCAGGAAGGAAGCAGATGAAGGAGGGAGCCTTGGCCAGGTGATGTCTGGGTTTTACTCTAACACGTCCTGGTGGCACAGGCGCAGGCACAGGGCGGGGCTGGGTCCTGGCCTCATAACCATCCATGGAGGTGAGACCTCTCTGGAGAGACCCATCGGACACCTGAGCAGATGGAGGTGTTTCCATCTAGCAAAACTTGACCTGCAAACTCACCTCAAAGTCCTCACCTGTTACTCAGAGAAAGAGTCACGACAAGGAAGAGGACAGGAGTGGGAGCTGCCTGCCTGAAACGGAGCCCCACCGGTACCCACAGTGGCCAGAGGAAGGAGCGAGCAGCTCACCTGCAAGGCGAATCCACAAGCGCCTGGAGCAGGGAGGGGTCAGACCCCGCTGAGCTTCAGCTTCCTCACCTGGGAAACGGACACAAAAACCTCCGTGGCAGGGACACAAAGAGCACCCTGGAGAGTTCCCGGCTTCAAACCCAGGCATCTTCCCCTTCTCACTTCCTATTTGCCAGATGAGGAAGCGCGGAGAGAGGCAGAGACTGCCCACGTCACATATGCAGTGCGCCACGATGAAACCCAGACTGGCACCTCGATCCCTAGCCCTCAGGCACTAGATTGAGCTTTCCTCCTGAGCCAGGGAGACGCGTTAGCCACAGACCCAAGCCAGTTCAGACCTGTCAACACAGGTGGAATCTAGAGCTGCCTCACACTGCCCAACACGGTGGCCACTAGTCACCCATGGTTACTACTAGCAAGTGCTTAAAACATGGCTAGTTCCAAATAGGACGTGCTGTTCATTATAAAAAGGACCCAGATTTTGTAGGAAGAAAATGTTGAAGATAGCTCATGATTTTTACGTTGATCCTATGTTGACATGATATCGTTCAGATATATTGGGTTAAGTAAAATACGGCTTTAGGTTAGTGTTACCTATCTCCTTTTACTTTAAGGTGGCTACTAGAAAATTTAAAATTACACACGTGGCTCATATTATGTCGCTATTGGAACAGTACAGGTCTCAGCTGGGGCCACCTCCTCTGTGCAGAGTGAAACTGAGCTGAATTCCAGACCACACATCTCCAGAGGCACTAGGCGGGGGGCAGCATGTTCAGAGAGAGGGAGGGAGTGGGGGAGGGCCTCAGAAGGAGGCCATGGCATTGCACGGGCCACCTGGGACCGACATCACAGTCCAGTGGATTGTATCACTGAAGGGACAAGGGGAGGACCTGGGCTGAGGCTATTGGGAGAGGAGACGTGATCACTGTCTCCAAATAGCAAAGGGCAGTCATCGGGCTACAGGAGTGGGCGTGTTCTGTGGCCTCAAAGAGGAGAGGTGGTCGTGAAGGGAGAAGCTATAGGGGAAGTGGCCTTCACTCTAGGGGAAGCCGGGACTGTCCCCAACGGGGCTGTGCTGCCTCTTCCGGGGTGTGGAGGGTGAACAGGGCCGGGTGGACTTGCCTCGGAAGGGGCCAGCATGGAAGGAAGACGCGTCCTGAGTCGATTATGCCCTCATACCCGGAGCCTCTGGAGCACTCTGGGCTGGATGGCTGCTCCAGGTCAGCACAGAGGGGCTCCCTGAGGCCCAGCCTAATCATAGTGCCAGCACAATAACTGCTTACAGTGGTCTCTCCTTAGCCATGAAGGATAGATTCCAAGAGCCCCAGTGGATGCCTAACACCGCGGGTAGAACCAAACCCTATATATCCTGTTTTTTCCTAGACATATATACTCTCTGATAAAGTTTTATTTATAAATTAGGCACAGTAGATTAGTAACAGTAATTAATAATCAAAGAGAACAATTATAATGATATCTGTAATAATAAAAGCGTCATATGCTAATTAGACTGGGTGACCTTCGGATGGCCTTCCTGATGAAGCTGGGCTGTGAGGGAAGCCTGGGTCCTGGGTGCCAGAGGGGAGCGGGTGCCGGCAGCTGGGGGAAGGAAGGCCTACTCTTCTTTTTTAATTTGTATTTTATTGTTTAAAGTATTATAAATAGTAGTACATATGTCTCTTTTTTTTCCCCATTGACCTTCCCCTGGCCTCCTCTAACCCCCGGCACATGCCCTCGCCCCCGCCCCCCAATGTCTGTGTCCACTGGTTATGCTTATATGCATGCATACAAATCCTTCAGTTGATCTCTTACAGGAAGGTCTATCCTTGCGTGAATTTTGTGCATCGGGCCTCTATTATTGTAATAAAAGTTATGTGAACGGCTTTGGACCATTGTTAAGCAAAATAAGGATTACTTGAATACAAGCACTGTGATAGGGAAACAGCCGATCTGACAACTGCTAAGTGACTAACCGGTGGGTAGCATGTACAGTGTGGATGTGCTGGATAAAGGATGGTTCACGTTCAGGGCTGGATGGAGCAGGACAGCACGAGATCTCATCGCGGTACTCAGAACAACACACCGTTGACATAAGAAACGTCCAAACCTGTAGAGAATTTTTATAAGAGTTTATTTGAGCCAAATTGCTGACATATGCTGGGGAGCAAGATCTCAAAAGCTCCAGAGAGCATCGGTTTTGCAGCATGTTTTATGCATTTGGAATTAAGGAGGGCATGTAAGGAAGACTGGAGAAAGCAAGGTGGGAATTGGATTACAGGATAGTTAACGTTATGTGCCCTCCTGAGGGTTAGTACCCCTTCCAGGGATATTCTAGCATTTCATGTCAAAGGTGTGTTAACCTTGATGCACATGACCAATAGGTAGGGCCAGCTTAAAACCTTTCACTAAAGAGGTGATAGGCTTGGGGCATGACTACCTTCCCACCATGACTTGCCCAGCTAGGAACTTATATGGTCAGCTCACCCTGTGAGGTTACTTTCCAAGAACTTATTTTTTTCCTTTTTCTTTCTTTCTTACTTTCTTTTCTTTTCTTTTCTTTCTTCCTTTTTTTTCTTTTTGTCCACAACACAATTTAAAATTTACAAATTGTTTATTTCTGGTATTTTCCATTTAATATTTTTGGACTATGGTTAACTGTGCTTAACTGAATCAGCAGAAAGTGAATGGCAGATAAGAGGGGAACTACTGCATTCAGCATCTACTATGAGCCATGGAACTTTACACATATTATTAGCAGTCCTATCATCAACCCTGATGAGCTAGCTACCACTTCCCCATTAGGTGGGCGGGGAAACTGAGGTTCAGAGAAGAGGACTGGACAAGGAGCCTTGTCCAAGGTTACCCAGCCAAAATGAGGTGGATTTGGAACCGGTTTGGCTGAAACTGGTGCCCACAAGCATGGGGCAGCTTCCTCAGGGAGTCAGAGGGGCAAAGGCCAGCTGAAGCCCTGGGGACTGGCTCGTTCCTCATGGGGAAGCCAGGGCCCCACTGGGCTCTCCAATTAGCAAGAGCAGAGAAATCAGAGGCAGCAACAAGCTCTGCTAATGAGCTGCCACATTAAACAATGAGTCACACTTCCATACGGTGCCGCTCCAGCCCTAACCCGGAACAAACAAGCTGTGAGAAACAGTTTACAAAACAGCGAGGTGTGACTGTCTCCCTGCTGCCGCCCGCTGCTGCCACCACCACGGGCACTGCAGCCACCGCAGAGCCCACGGCCCACGCCCACGGGCAGACAGAGGCGCAGAGGCTGGCTCAGAAGAGGGGCTCCAGAGCCAGTCCTGGCTTCTGAGCTAAGGAGAGTCCTCATCTCCAGAATGACCTCAGGGCAGACCCCATGTTCCAGCTTCCACTGCCATTCTAGCCATCTCCGAGAACTTATGGGCTCTGCCACTTGGGCATTCCGTGGCCTAGGTCTCAGTTCACCTGTCTGGTCATATCAACCTCATTTTCCAGTTGTGATGATTCCGTGTGATCATCACATAAACTGCCTACCACTGTGCTGGCACACAGTAGGTATGCAGTAAACCATGGACCCATTCCTCCCCGTGGAGGGAATCCCACTCAGAGCCTGTGGCTTGGAATGCTCCCAATAATAGCAACTGCTTTCCTTTTTCTGCCCCATATTACACTTATTTGTGCCCCTAGCTTACCCTCCTTCTGACCTGTGGGATCCTGTGGATAGGGACTGTTTTATTCATTTCCACACTCCTAGGACCAGCAGAGGGAGGCAGCATGGTAAAGTGGCAAGAGCAACAGACTTCGGGGACAAATCATACCTCCAGCAGTTAGTTGCTAGCTGTGGGATTCAGGGTGACTATGGTAAGAATTATTTCTTGAACCCTGCCCTGTGCCAGACAAGTACTTCATGTACATTATCTCATTTCACCTAGCGATAGGTATTGTTATCTCATCTCACAGATGAAGAGCTAGATTCTGAGAGCAGTTAAATACCATGGCGTGGTGGCTTTGCAATGTGTCAGCTTAGCTCAGCTGAGCTACATTTCCCAGAACTTTCTTTCCTATATGGTTCTGGTTAGAATCTCCAAATGATCTTGCCTCTTTAGTTGAACCTGATTGATACTCAAGGCACAGGTTGCATAGTATACAGTTAATAATGGAGCTGTAATTAAAAATGTGCCTGACCCTCATTCTAGATTTTTCAGCTATTCTATTCAGTAATAACAGCTAATACTTTATAGTAAATATATTCCAATTATGTTAACTCATTTAATACATGACAATTCCACAGGTAGTTTTTATTATTATCATTTCATTTTTATAGGTGAGGAAACTGAGGCTCAGAGAGATTAAAAAGTTTTCCAAGGTCACACAACTAATAAATGTTTGACTAGACAATCCATTTTTTTAACTGTTACATTATTCTTCCTCTCACCTCTAATACACTACAACTCATTCTCTAAACCTCGTTTTTCCTAATCTGTAGTTATAGGGCTTCCGGGAAGATGAAATAATAGGGAGTAGATTTACTTTTTGTCTGGAGCAACTGAAAGCCTAGATAAAAATATATTAAATGACAAATTTCAAATATTGAACATCAAGCAGCACAAAATAGCAATTCCTGAGAGAGGAAAAACTAATGAGGCGAGCCTTACAATGCCAGCTTCTGCTTGGAGAGAGTTTCCAAGCTACAGCACAGGGAGCAGGGTCCCAGCTGTTTCCCTGTGTCAAGGAGACAGAGCAGGGAGGCTGGGGAGGGCAAAGCAGCTAAAGTTCAAAGGCAAAGGAACTTCACAGAAGAGCCCTTTGCAGAGAGATAGAGAGCTTCAAAGATCTGCTGCTAGTTCCTCTCAAACTTCAACAGAATATTGAACAGCACTTGTATGTGAGGAAACTACCCAAGTTTGAGGAAAGAATATCACAATGAGCAGAGGAAACAATTTCCAAAGGTACATACAAGACCTGTAATGGTTTGTATTTCTATCAACCAGAGTGAAAAACCTCATAAATTACAGGGCATCAAGGTGATTCCTTAGAAAGGTATTGCTTCAGTAGTGAGGGATAAAAGAGGCAATGGTCCCACTTAGTAAAGTTTAAAAGTAAGTCTCAACAGAATCATAGTATTTTACAGGAATTTGACAGCATTCTAAAACAAAGCTCAAGAATATTTATAGGAATATTGAAATGACTAGAACACAACAAGGTAAATTTCACAATGTCTAGCATCCAACCAGAAACTATCATGCATGAAAACAAAAAAGGGATAGGAAAATACAACCCATAAGAAAGAGAAAAGTTAGTCAATAAAAACAAACCTAAAAATAATCCAGAAGATAGAATTAGTATTTAAGGACACTAAAACATTACAAACATAACTATTTTCATATGCTTAAGAAGCCATAGGAAAATTGACCATCTTCAGTAGAGATTGGGGGAGGGGAAGGGAGAAGGCTCAAATAAAACTTCTAGAAGATGAAAAATATACCATGTCTGAGATGAAAAATACACTGGATTGGATTAATAGCAAATTTGATTACACAGAAGAAAAGATTAGTAAATTTGAAGACATGGCAATAGAAAGTTTCCAAAAGAAACTATATATATAGAAAAATATTTTAATAAACAAATCATCAGTGAGCTGTGGCTTAAGAGGCCTAATACATGTGTAATTAAACTCCCCAGAAAAGGACAATAGCAGAAAAATATTATGGAGAAAAAAATATGGAGAAATAAGTCAAAACATTTCCAAGTTTGATAAAAAAAAAAAAACTATAAGTCATGAATTCAAAGATCTCAAGAAACATGAATACAAATTCACAAAGGTACATTTATTATTACAGTGTTAACAATAGATTTGCTTAAAAGCACTGATACGGAGAAAAGCTGAAATGCAACCAGAGAGAGACATATCACATACAAAAAATTAAGAATGACAGCAGACTTCATTGGAAACAGTTCAAGTCAGAAGACAATGGTACATCTTTAGATTATAGAATGTAAAAAATAAACAAGAAAACACATCAATCTAGATCTCTATACCCAGTGAAAATATATTTTCAAAACAAAGCTGAAATACATTTTCCAAAACAAAAACGCTGAAATAACTCATTACTAGCAGACCTGCACTACAAGAAATATTATAGAAGTTCTTGATACAGAAGGGAATCAGTCTCAATTTCCATACCACATGGAAATCTGGACTATACAAAAGAACGAAGACCTCTGGAAATGGTAATTATATGGGGAAATAGGAAATACTTTTTATTTAAAAGCCTTTAAATTATAATTTAATGGTTAAAGCAAAAAATATTAAGTATTCTACATTTACAACATATATATAAGTAAAATGTATGACAATAATAGCATGAAGGCTGGTGTGGAGGAAATTGAAGCATATTGTTGTAAGGTTCTTTTTCTGTAGATGATATGATATAATATTTCTTAAAAGTAAATTAGGATAAGTTAAAGATGTATACTATAAACCCAAAGTAACGACTAAAAAAAAAGTTATAGCTAATTAAGCCAATAAAGGAAATAAAGTAAAATTATACAAAGAACCAATCCAAAAAAGGTAGGAAAAAGGGAAAAAAGTATATGTGGGACAAATAGAAAACAAATAACAAAAAAGTAGCTTTAAACCAAATCATATCAATATTCACATCAAATGTAAGTAATTGAAAAGCCACAATTAAACGGTCAAGATTGTCAGGTTATTTATCCAAAGGAAGATTCAAGTATATGTTGCCTGAAAGAAACCCACTGTAAATATAAATATTTAAATATAAATTTAAATTATCGATATATTAAAAATTATAGAATTATAAAGTAAATTGGAGAATCTATAATTACAGTCAGAGATATTTCAATATCCCTTTCTCAATAATTGATAGAACAAGCAAGCAGAAAATCAGGAAGGGTATAGTGAATTTCACTCCTAAGAATACAATAAAAAACTTGAGTAAATGTCAATTAGGTCAAGTTGGTTGATTGTGAACAACACAATCAACCAACTTGACCTAATTGACATTTATAAAACACTTCACCCAATAACAGTAGAATATTTAAAAAATTGATTTAGAGAGACAGAGGGAGAAACATCAATATGATATGAGAGTGAAACATTTATCAACTGCCTCCTACACACACCTCAAACAGAGATCAAACCAATAACCTGGGTATGTACTGTTATGAATATTCATCTGAAAGTTTTTGTGTCGGCAAGTTTTTTATTGTATTCTTAGGAGTGAAATTTCCTAATCAAATGATAACTCCATGTGTAAGATTTGGAAGAACTTTCAAATTGTTTTCCAAAGTGGCTGCACCGTTTTACATTCCCACTAGCAATGTTTGAGAGTTCCAATTCCTCTCATTCTCACAAACTGTTATGGATTGAATGTTTGTGTCTCCCCCAGATTCATATGTTACAACCCTAACGCCCAAGTGACCATATTTGGAGATAGGACTGTGAGGCGGTAAGAAGTAAAACGAGGTCATAAGGGTGGGGCCCCAATCTGAATGGGTTGGTGCCATTATAAAAAAAGAAGAGATACCAGAACTCTTTCTTTCTCAGCACACACTCCAAGAAGATGCCATATAAGCACACAGCAAGACAGCAGCCATCCACAAGCCAGGTAGAAAGTTCTCATCATAAACCAAATTGTTGAACACCTTAACCTTGGACTTCCCATCCTCCAGAACTATAAAAATTTTCTTTTGTTTAAGCCAACCAGTCTGTGGTTTTTTATTATAGTAGCCTGAGCAGACTAACACACCACTACTTGTTATTGCCCATATTTTTTATTATAACCATCCCCATGAGTGTATAGTGGAATCACATGGTTTTGTATTGCTGTCAATATCTCCCTTGATATCCTCCAGGACTTTTTTTTTTTTTTTTTAATGTATTTGGGTGCACCTGTATTGGGTGCATATTTGTTTACTAAAGTTATTTCTTCTTGTTGGATTGCTCCCTTTAGTATTATTAAGTGGTCTTTCTTATCTCTTTTTATGTCCTTCACTTTGAGATCTAATTTGTCAGATATAAGTATTGCTACCCCAGCTTTTTTTTTTCATTTCCATTCACCTGAAAATTCTTTTTCCATCCCTTCACCCTCGGTCTGCGTGTGTCTTTTTTCTGAGGTGGGTTTCTTGAAACAGCAGATATATGGGTCATGTGTTCTTATCCAATCCATTACCCTATGTCTTTTGATTGAGGCATTTAATCCATTTACATTTAAAGTTATTATTGATAGGTACTTGTTTGTTGCCATTTTAATTCTTTACTCCTGTGTTCCTTCTTCACTTCTTTCTTTCTTTCTTTCTTTCTTTCTTTCTTTCTTTCTTTCTTTCTTTCTTTCTTTCTTTCTTTTTTTACAGCAGACCCTTTAGCATTTCTTGCATTGCTGGTTTGGTGGTAATAAACTCCCTTTGTCCTTTTTTGTCTGTGAAGTTCCTGATTTCACTTTCAA
The DNA here is from genome assembly GCF_014108245.1 of Pipistrellus kuhlii. Lineage (NCBI taxonomy): Eukaryota > Metazoa > Chordata > Mammalia > Chiroptera > Vespertilionidae > Pipistrellus > Pipistrellus kuhlii. Next base: position 166,772,683 of record NW_023425515.1, on the reverse strand, counting down.
TTTTGATTGATAGCCTTGCTGGGTACAGTATTCTTGGATTCAGACCCTTCCTTTGCATGACTTTGTATATTTCACTCTATTCTCTTTTTTGCCTGATGTGTTTCTGTTGAGAAATCAGCACTAGTCTGTAGCATAACTTTCTGTCTCACTCTAGCTGCTTTTATTAATGTTCTTACTTTGTTGTTGGTGTTTGCCAATTTAATTATAATGTGCCTTGGCATCGGTCTTTTGGGGTTCATTTTGCTTGGGACTCTGTGAGTTTCTTGGATTTGTGTGGGTTTTTTCTTCCCTATATCAAGGAAGTTTTCTGTCATTATTTCTTCAAACAGATTTTCTATTCCTTGCACCATTTACTCTCCTTATGGCACCCCTATTATGCAGATGTTGTTTCATTTCATGTTGTCCCAAAGTTTCTTTAGGCACTCCTCCTGCCTTTTAACTTTTTTCTAGAAGCTGCTCTAGTTGGGTATTTCTTCTTACCTTGTCTTCTAGCTCACTGATGCTGTCCTCTGCTTCTTCTAGTCTACTCTTCTAGTCTACTATTGAGTTCTTTACAACAGCGATGTTATTTTTCATTTCTTCTTGGTTCTTCATTTCCTCTTGGTTCTTACACATATTGTCGAATTTTTCTTCCATTTTTTTTCATCCATCTTATGACCATTTCTCTGAATTCTTTCTCTGACAAGTTGCTTGCTGCCATTTTGTTTATTTTCTTTTCTGGTGATGCCTGCTTCTCTTTCCTATGCGGGTTGTTTCTTTGTCTCCTCACAATCTCTCTTCTCCAGGTGTCTGGTTATGTAGTTCCCTCTCTCCTGCATTTATTTAAAGGCACAAAATACAACACAACAAGATACAATACACAAGGCACTGAACACAAATGTCTTTACAGTATTAATAACCCCAAATAAAGGTGACCACCAGAAAAAGGCTAATTAGAGGATAGGAGAGAAAGGAGAAGAGAGAGAGAGAAAAAAAGAAGTGTAACAATGAAATTAGATAGAGGGGGGGAAAAGTAAATGAGAAAAGAGAGAGAATACGAAAGAAGAGGCGGGGGGGGGGGCTATATATATGGGGAGGAAACTCCAATAGAACAGCCACTAATCCCAACACATGCCAGCAAAAGTACCTGGAGATGAATGCAAACTACAAACAACAACTAATATTGAGTGAGGCAAGAGAAAACAGAAGCAAAAATTAAACAAAAACAAAACATAAAAACAAAAAGCAAAAGCAAAACAATCTCACAAACAAGCATAAAAATCTATGTAATCAATAATTAAACAAACAACAACAAAAAGACAGAGAAGAGAGAGGTGTGTATGGACTTGGAGCAAGGTATTAGAAATTAGATATATAAGTAGGGTGAAATTTTAACAGGGGGTAAAAAGAAGGAATATGGAAAATCTAAAGCAGGAATAGAGTCAGAGAAACAGGACAACAAAAGGGGTAAAGTGAGGAAGAGGGTGATGGCATAAAGGTAAAGTTGAGATAGAGTAAAATGATGCTAAAGGAAAGATGAAAATAGAATATAGAACACTAATCCCAAAGTAAAATAAAGAGAAAATAAAATGACATTTAAAAACAGGTAAAATAGTAGTAGTAATAACACTGATTGAAAATAAAAATGTAATAATTAAAAAGGTAAAATCAAGTGAAGTAAAAAGAAAAAAATTAGTTTCTTAAGTAAAAGATGAAAAAAATAAAAATGCGCAGTAGAGGAGGTCATTCATTCCCTCTGCTGTTCTGTTTGACATGCCTGTTAGGAATAAAACTAAGCCTTCTTATTTACACCTTTATTTAATAGAGGAGGTCATTCACTTCCTCTACTGTTCTGTTTGGCATGATTACTGTTCCTAGTCAGGACAGTATTGCAGCTCCCTGTGTTCCACTGCTCCTCAGTGTTGTAGGCCACAGTCCTGATTTTTAAGCAGGCAGTACATCCTTATTTCTTCTATTCCTTTATTTGTGTTTACACAAGAGTCAATTTGTGATTCAACCCCTGGGTGGCAGTGTTTCTGGGCTGACCTCTGGGTCTATAGGTCCTCTCTAGCTAGTGTTTAGGTCTTGTTTTCCCTGTGGCACTTAATACCTGTTTGGGGAAGTGGGTTGCCCCAGAGCTGGTTCTCTGATGGTTATTCCCTGCTCTGATCCCCAGATTCCAGAAAAATAACTTTCCCCTGCAATCTCTTAGAGTGTGCCCAATTGAGTGATCCTATGTATTGGGCTTAGTAATCAGAAGCAAGGATTTAAAGAGGAAAAATAAATAAATAAATAAATAAATAAATAAAATAAAATAAAATAAAATAAAATAAAATAAAATAAAAAAGAGCCAGAGTAAGTGTGCGAACTCTGGGGCTGTGCACAAATCTGTGCAGTCTTTTTTCCCCCTTGGGTCTAAGCAGCCGGCACACTTTTAAAATTTTTTAGGCTGTCCTTTTGCACCCAGATCAAAATGGATTTCTTTTTAGAGTTCCTTTCTGTTAGCAGCTCTGCGGATCCCCTTCCACATTCACGGATCACGCCAGCCCCAAAGGCCACGGATTTTTCTAGGTGCAGACGTCCCCTAATCCTCCAGCTCCCACGTGTGCATTTCTCTCTCCTGCTGGGACCACAGACCTCACCTATCCCAGGTGAAATCTGACCTTTCCATGCTTGCGCCACTTGGGGACCGCTGTTCTCGGGTTTGCAGCTGTTCAGTGGGTGCCGTAGTTATAGATTCCCCGGGCTTTTCAGGCGTCCAGTAACGTCCACTTTCCTCTTCAAGATGGCGTGGTCTCCACATCCAAACCAGTAGCTCCGGGAGAGAACTGCCTGGTGGGGGCTGCCCAGTCCCCACAGTCTCCTGGAGTATAGCTGTCCCTCAACTCACCAACAAACACTCCCCATGGGACCACACACTCGCCCTTTGTGTTCGCACTCACACACTGTCTTGCAGTCTGCCTTCCCGTTGGCAGCCATCTTTCCAAGTCTTATTGTGGTTTTGATTTGCAGCTCCCTATGATTGAAGATAGTGAACATATTTTCATGTGCTTATCATCCATTTCTGTATCATTTTTAGGAAAAATGTCTATTCAAATACTTTGCCCGTTTTTAAAAATTGAATTATTATTTCATTGTTAAGCCTATAGATACTCTTATACATATAAAATGTTGCATACAAAGTCTGTTTGTTACCACACATTGGATATAACCCTGGTGTTCATCATTAGAAACTGTATATTTGCCGAAACCAGTTTGGATCAGTGGTAGAGCGTCGGTCTGGGGACTAAAAGGTCCCAGGTTCAATTCCGGTAAAGGGCATGTACATTGATTGTGGGCACATCCCTGGTAGGGGGTGTGCAAGAGGCAGCTGGTTTATGTTTCTCTCTCATCGACATTTCTAGTTTTCTATCCCTCTCTCCTCCTCTCTGTAAAAAAAAATCAATAAAATATATTTAAAAAAACAAAAACAAAAAAACTGTATAGTTCATCCACACAATGAAATATTACACAACTGTAAAAAAAAAAAAAAAAAAAAAAAAGAGCAAGTTCACAGAGTACTTTAAGGAAAGACCCCAGAACATACATGTCAAATAAAAATAAACAAGGTGTATAGATATAATTCTTTTCCTTTTAAGAAAGAGGAAGAAATATGATTTTATATGTGTGTGTGTGTGTGTGTGTGTGTGTTTTCTTATATTTCCATAAAGAATATTGAAAGGAGCCATAAGAAACTTTTTAAAGTGATTACCCATGTATTAAGGGATGAGTAATGGGATTAACAGAAACAGAAATAAAACTGAGCCTTCTTATTTATACCTTTATATATTGCTTTAATGTCTGAACTATTTAAATGTTACTTATCTAAAACATAAATAATTGAAATATGAAAAGTTTAAAATTTCAGTAGAGTATCTGACCCATAGCAGATGTTTCCTCTGGGTGAAGGCCCCAATCTGCCCCTTGTGGATGGATGTCCTCCATAGTGGGAGGAGAGTAAGACATGGCCACACTAAGTTCCAGGTTTGCACCATTCTGGACCCCAGAGGAAAGAGAAGCATTTTCTCGTCCAGCATTCATAGATTAAAAAAAAAAAAAAAAATCTCAAGGAAAGACTCTTATTTGCTCTGCTTGAGTCACATGCTCATCCCTGTAGCAAGAAGCTGGAACTGCAAGGTGTGAGGCAGGAGTGACAGGTTCTTGTGATGGACGGTTATAAGCACCATCCTGTTCTGGAGAAGCATATGCTTTTAATGGAAATAAAAACAGCTCATGTTTCCTGAGTGACTATTCTGCCAAACATTATACACATTCACTTGTTGGATTCTCACCTCAATCCTCTAAGGCACATGTGTCAAACACAAGGCCCGTGGGCCAAATCCGTCCCGCCAGGCCTTGCAATGTGGCCCGCACCGCGCTGTCATCACTGCACTCCGCTGCGTTTCCATCACAATGACAGTTTATGACTGTTCAGTAAACCATTCGGCCAGCGATTTAGGCTGGATTTTAGATTTTGGCCCCTTCTCTGATTGAGTTCGACACCCCTACTCTAAGGCTATCATCAGCCCCTCCGTACAGTAGACAAAAAGGAGGCACCTGCCCAAGTTCACATAGCTGACAAGTGATGGAGGTGGTCTGATTTCAGCCCTAAGATGTAAGGGATACTCAGGATCTGGTGACTGCCTGGGAACGGTGATGGGGAGTAGGGAGAGGACATGGACAATGACTGAGGTTTTGAGCCCAAATGCCTGACATATATGGTAGTGCCACAGGCTTCCAAGACCTGGGGTGGGCTTGAGGCTTGGGAGGCAAGGTAACATAAGTACATGAGACTTGAAGCCAGAAGCCTAGTTTTAAATCCCAGTACTGTTTTTACATATGGCCTTGGGCAAGTGCCTTTGCCTTTTTGCCTTTTTGAACCTCAAGCTCCTCATGTGGGGATAATGTATTTCTCTCCAAATAATAAATGATAGCTCATAATAGTATTCTTGGGAAATTTCCAGTAATTATAGCTACTGCTGCCATTGCAATCATGAGGAGGGGTGGAGGTGATGTGCTCTTTTGAATGTTTATTTGCTGTTTCAGAAGCTCTTTCCCCCAGGTCACTTTCCGGTTGCCCAGGGTTCTTGAGTGAGTACAGTAGTTCCCCTTTCCCATGGGGGCATCCATTCCTGAAACCACAGATAGTACTGAACCCTGGACACATTATATTTTTCCTATACATACATACTTACTGGTATGATAAAGTTTAATTTATAAAGTAAGCACAGTAAGAGATTTAAAATAACAATGATAAAATAGAACAATTATAATAATATGCTGCAATAAATGTTATGTAAATGGGGTCTCTTTCAAAAGATCTTATTGTGCTGTACCTACCTTTTCATTTAAAGAAAGTGCTATACAGCTGCTCTGTGCTGTGTCCGAATTGTCAGCATCATCACGAGGCTTGCACTTTGGGATCCTTGTTAAGTAAAATGAGGATTACTTGAACACATGCGTCGGCAGGTGACCTGATAACGCAGACAGCTACTCAATGACTAACGGGCAGGGAGGCTGTGCAGTGTGGACACACAGGAGAAAGAGATGCTCGTGTCTCGGGTGGGACAGAGTGGGATGGCATGGGATTTCATCATGCTACTCAGAATGGCCCATGACTTAAAACTTACGTATTGCTTATTTCTGGAATTTTCCATTTACTATTTTTGGACAGCGGTTGACCATAGGTAACCGAAGCCGGGGAAAGCAAAGCTGTGATAAAGGGAGGATGACTGGGACTCTGTTCTGCCCCCACAGGGTTAGTTGCTGCGAGGGGACAGGAGTGTCTCCATTCAGGTCCCTGGTCTCCCTCCCTCCTTCCCTTCCTCGTCACTCTTCTTCTAGAACCTATGGCATCCTTGCCATCAGGCCCCTGCAGCGTGGTCACCTGGGTGACAGGAGACCCTAGTCTTCACGTCTAAGCACCTTCATTACCTAGAGCCCAGAAACAGTTGGAGTGAGGTAGAGCAATGGGTGTCAGAGGTGGGCCTCCAAGACCCTGGTGGGGCTCAGCAGCCACTCTCCCTTAAGTCTGATGGCAGATGAGCCCCTCAGCCATTGCTTCTTTCATGTCTGGGGCCTGGCTGCTGACCCTGGGTGGAGGGGGGTCAGACAGGGGGCTCATTTCCTCCCTGTGAGATTTACAGAAGGCTGACCCAATGTAGGGCCTGCCTCGCCCTCTGCTGAGGAATTGGGACTGATTAAACACCTATGGGTGCTGGGCCCTGTGTAAGCACAGCCAGGACAACAGAAGGAGACTGCCCTTGGCCCGGGAAGGGAGACAGCTCATCCTGGGGCTGAGGGCAGGGCAGGAAGGTGGCCTGGGAGCCCGGGGAATAGCTTGCTCCTTCCTCCTGCCAGTCGCCATATGGCGAGGGGCTAAGAGGTCACTCCTCAACCTGAGACCTGCCTTGGGGTGGCACTGTTGGGGTGGGGGTGAGGGAATACTTGCCAGGACTTCCAGGCAGCAGCCCCCTAACCACCTGCCCTTCTCTGCTCTATCTCTCTCGCCCTTTCACGTGCTGCCACACGGATTAAATGAGAAAACCAGAGTAAAGCACTTAGCATCCTGCCTGGCTAACAGTGAGCACTTGATAAATGTGAGCTTGTAGCCATGTCCCGCTCCCACACACGCTGTCACACACGGTCTGCCTTGCACAGGCTCGTACGCGGCTCTCCGACACCAGCATACCATTTGCACACAGATGCACCTCTCCTCCTCCAACTCATACAAACACACACTCACAGGGGTTTTCTGATCACACACATACACACCTCCTACCCTTCCCCACGTTTCTTCTGTGCTGAACTCCCGGGCTCCTGGGCAGGGGCTGAGAGGTCCTTTATGTAAAACCCATGGCATCGTCCTTCTTTTCCTCACTTCTCCCATGGGCTCCCGAAAACTTTCTCACAGCTCAGTGCTTGGAACCACGGAGCCCTCAGCTCACACTGCACCTCCTTCTGGAAGCCTGCCCCCGACACCACCCCCCTCCCCCACTTCCCATCAGACCACTCTGTGCTCTGTACACACAGTCACACACGCATGGAGATTGTTTACTGAGACCCCACTCAGATAAGCACAACCAAGTTCTTAACATGGATTATCTCATTTTATCCTCGTAAATCCTAAAGGCGAACGTTTTACAGATGAGAGGCTATTTAGGGTCTCTTCCCCCACCCCTCACCCTATCCTATACTTCCTGCTGGAGGCACTGATAGAAAGTAGCAGCATGGGATGGCAGAAATAATTCCAAAGACAGGCCTGGCTGCAGATCCAGGCTCTCTGCTGGCTGGTTATAGGATTGGGGCAATCACTTCATCCGTCTGAGTCTCAGTTTTATCATCTCTGTAATCTATATCCAGTAGGTCCTCGGGTTACATCAGAGACCCATTCCTACAGTCTGCTGTAACGTAATTTTCACCTACGTCACTCATATGGAGCACATACACAGCAGTAATGAAGTGACACAGTAAAAATAATTTAAAAGAAAGATAACAATTCCTGACCTTTACTTGTGGTAAATAAATAATAAACATAAAGTACATATGTACATACGTCAAAATGATGCAACTTTTAAAAAATATAAATAAATGGGAGATGGTGACGTAACCACAAAATGACGTATGTTGAGTCTGACATAACCTGAGGACTGCCTGTATATAAAACCCTGATATGCAAATAGACCGAACAGCAGAACAACCAAACAACTGGTCACTATGATGTGCGCTGACCACCAGGGGGTACGTGCAGAACATGTCAGGTGTCAGCAGCACACAACAGAGTACGGGACATGGTGGGTGTCAGCCACAGTGCAATGGTGGAGCAGGGGCGCCAGGCCAAGGCTGGGTGCTGGTCACTGTCACTGGACAAGCTTCTGTGGTTACTGAAAATTCTTTTCTCCTGTGCACTGCAGTTCCCTCCCCCAATCCCCACCCTGCCTGGCACTCTTACCTGCTACTGGCGCCAGCCCTGCTCCCACCCGCAGCTAGTGCTTGGCATTAGCCCTGATCACTTGGTGCTGTTGGGGTGCAAGCAGTGGTTGCCGGTCCCTCAGGGGCAATTGGGTCAGCAGCTGCCTCTCACACCCACTGCCAGTGCAGGAGCCACCACTCGCACCTTCTGCCGGTGCCATCAGTGGCTGGAAGTGGCAGCTGCCGGCACCAATCATCCCTGAGGGCTTCACCTCCCCCTGCTCCTGAGGGGCAATCGGGGCAGCAGTCGCCACTCACCCACTGACAGTGCTGTTCCCAATCACTCCACACAATCAACAGGTGTGAGTGGGGTGGCTCTGTCAGCGCATGGGAGTGATGGCAGCAGGAGCAGGGCTGCTGGCAGACAGGGGACCAGGGGCTACGGCAGGAGGGGCTGGGCTGGAGCATGGAGGATGGGCCGAGACCTGCCCCTGTGCCCATTGCAGCTTCGCAGCCCACAGTTCCTTTCAAGGTGCATGAATTCGAGCCCCTAGTAGAATAATAATACTGGCTTCACAATGTTGCCCTAAGGGAGTACAAGTAAAGCTCCTATTGTAGTGCCTTCCACCTGGAAGACACTGGGCCATGGGGGTTACTCCCCTCCCATGTCTCTAGTCTCCCCTCCTTGATCCCCGGTGACTTTCTCTATACCCCATTCTCTTGATTGTCCTCCCACCTGTCTTTCCAGGCTCCTGTATTAGACCCAACCACTTTCCTTCACTCTAAGTGGGAGTGCTCCAGGAGACAATCCCCAGCCCTCTTCTTTTCTATGATATCTACCCTCCCTTGCTAAGTGATCTCACCAGTCTCATGGCTGGCACATCACCTGCACCCTGGCTCCAGAATTCAGATCACCAATCCCGATCTCTTCAGAACTCTGAGCCTATATAGTCAACAGCCTGCCTGACACCTCCCGTGTATCAGACTTGATACATATAAAGCAGAGACTTGATTCTTCTCATCCTAATCCATTCTTCACAAATTTCCCCATTTTGGTAACTCACACTGTTGTAACCCAGCTGCTCAAGCCAAAATCACATCTGATGCTTCTCTTTCTCTCATCCCTCACCTACCCTCAGTGGCAAATCTCATTGCTTCTACCTTCAAAATACAGCTCAAACATTTCATTTCTTCTTATCTTTATTGCTGTCACCACAGTCTGAGTTCCGATCCTCTCTCATCTGAATCACACCAAATACATCCTAACTGGTTTTCCTCTGCACCCACTTTTATGCCTTTAAGAGGCTGATCTGAAAGTATGTCTTTAGATTAGCTAAGGTGAGTCCTTCAACTTGGTTTTTTCCCCCCCAAATTGTCTTGGCTATCCTAATTCCTTTGCATGTTTCCCATACATTTTAGAATGAACTTGTCACACATACACACACATTTGCTGGTATTTTGATTAGGATTGCTTTGAACCTATATACCGTGTTTTCCCGAAAATAAGACATCCTCCGAAAATAAGACCTAGCGCATGGAAAGATAAGACATCCCCTGAAAATAAGACCTAGCGCAACTTTGGGAGAAAAAAATTAATATAAGACACTGTCTTATTTTCGGGGAAACAGGGTATTAATTTAGGCATAACATACATCTTAGCAATATTGAGTTTTCCAATCAATGAATATAGTCTAACAGTCCATTTATTTAGGTCTTCTTTATTGCACATTGGTTCATAGTGTTCAGTATAGTGGTCTTGCATGTCTTTTTCTAAATCTATTTATAAATATTTTATGCTTTTTATGCTAGTATAAATACACTTTTTAAAATTTCTCCTTTCTAATGGCTTACTGCCAATATACAGAAATACAATTGATCTTTGTATACTGCAAATATGTGAAATTCTCTTCTTAGTTTTGAGGGTTCCTTGAAGTCTACAAATAAAAGCAGTTTTACTTTTCCATTTCCAGTCTTTATATTTTTATTTCCCTTTCTTGCCTATTGCCCTGGCTAGGATTTCCAGTACAATATTGAATAGAAGTGATGAGAACAAGCATCTTTGCCTTGTTCCTGATGAGAAGAGCATTCATTCTTTCACTATTAAGTATGGTTTTAACTGTAATTTTTCCATAGATGTCTTTTATCAGGCTGAGAATGTTTCCTTCTATTCCTAGTTTCCTGAGAGGTTTTTTTGTTTTTAAAATATGAGTAGGTGTTGAATTTTGTCAAATGTTCTTTTCCCCCATCTATTGAAATGATCTTATTGCTTTCCTCCTTTATTCTATTGATGTGGTGAATTAAATTGACTGTTGTTTTTTTTAAATGTTAAACATTGCATCCTTCGAACAAACCACACATTGCAACAATGTATTCTCTTACTTATGTATTTCTAAAACCTGATTTGATAATATTTTGTTAAGGATTTTTGCATCTTTGTTCATGAGTGATATTGAGCTATAATTTTCTTCTCTCATAAAATGTCTTTGTCAGGTTTTTGGCATCAGAGGTGTGTTAAAGATTGCTGCAAATTCTTGGCTACTTTCCCATTGAGAGATAGAGTCTAATGCTCTTCTCTTTGAGTCTGAGCTGCCTTAATGTCTTGCCTGACCAATAGACATGTCCTTCCAAAGCGAGATTATAAGACCCTTTGCGACTTCTTCTGGGGCCACTTGGAATGCTTTGCACTTAGAGCCCTGAGCTGCCATGTGGGAAATCCACCAGCCCGAGGCCACCATGCTAAGAGGGAACCTAAGCTAACCAACAGGTCCTGTGGGGACGGAGAGGAGGATTCCCGGCCAGTTCCCAATTGTTATGGCCGCCAGACCTTTGAGTCACCAGCTGAGGCCCCAGACATTGTGGGACATAGATAAGCAAGCCATTCCCAGTGTGGTCTGTCCAAAATCCTACCCCTAGAATCATAAAATACGATAGTGAGAAATTATTGTTTTAAGCTACTACCTTTTGGAATAGTTGTACCGAAATAAATACCAGCAGGGAGATTATGCTGGGCTCATGAGATGAGTTGGGGTATGTTCCCTTGTCTTCTATTTCTGAAAAAGTTTGTGTAAGATTGGTATTATTTATTCCTTAAATATTTGATAGAATTTACCAGGGAAGCCATCTGGATGGGAAATTTTTACATTTTAAATTCAATTTTTTTAATAGATATAGAGCTATCCAGATTTTCCATTTTTTCCTTATAGAATGGTCTTTTTAAGTGTCGATAAATTATACCACTCCCCTCATGAAAACTCCCAATGGCTTTCCCTTACACTAACAATAAAATCCAAAGTCTCTTCCATAATCTATAGGGCCCTTTAGGATCTGGCTCCTGCCTGCCTTTCAGATTCCACTCTGAGCCACATTCCAGATATTTGTAGGAATGATTCCTTCACGTCATTTAGATTTTCAGCCGAGTGTCACCTTCAGAGGAGGGTATTTTCTTAAACCAATAAATCAAAATAATATTCTCAATAGTTCTATTCTATAGACACTCTCTACATCATATTATCCATTTTAAAAGGTTATAGCATTTATCACTAGTTGGCATGATCTTTATCTTTAATTTACTCATTATTTTTACACGATTCACACACCTTCCTAGAATTTCAGGTCCACGTGGCAGTGACCTTGTCGGTTTTATTTACAGGTGTGTCCGTGGAGACTAGAACGCCTTGTCATATAAGGTGGTAAATAAATGTTTACTAAATTGTTTGTTTAAAAGTTGCCCTGGAACCCGCAGCACTTACCTGAGTGTGGGTGTTGAGAGAATGCCGGAAAAAGAAAGCTAGGAGGGTCTTGGCCTCTACTTTGATTGGTCCCAGAAGTGGTCAGCGTTATGTGTACCAGAACAGGCAGTTTCCAGTGGCCACACCTGCCCGCAGGTTTGTTTGTTTCCGATGGGGGTCTGACTCCTTCCAGCCCGGCTTCTGCTTCCATTTAGGACACATGTGTCAAACACAAGGCCCGCGGGCCAAATCCGTCCCGCCAGGCCTTGCAATGTGGCCCGCACCTCGCTGTCATCACTGCACTCCGCTGCGTTTCCATCACAATGACAGTTTATGACTGTTCAGTAAACCATTCGGCCCGCGATTTAGGCTGGATTTTAGATTTTGGCCCCTTCTCTGATTGAGTTCGACACCCCTAATTTAGGAGAAGGAATCCAGGTGCAGCATGTAGGATCAAAGCATGGCTGCTAGTTCTAGTTCAGAAGCCCCTCAGTCCGGGCTTTTGAAAAGTCACTTCCTCCCTCGGGTTGTCGCCTGACACACTGTAAGTGTTCAGTCGTTCTTGAATAAAGATCCGTTCCTTGCCTACATTTCAACGATTCTATCTTACCCCCATCCCCTGTCACAGGTGAGGAAACCGAGACACAGAGAGGCTAAGCCACTCCACCGGGGCCACACAGTCAGTTACTACTAAAGGCCCTGGAGCTCGGAGATGTTCCCCTCAATTTACGATCCCACCAACAAGAGCATCCGTTTCAGAGATTAACAGCTGCAAATGATGGCATCAAGTCAGCTGGCCCGGCAGCTCTCCGAAGTGCATCTCCAATTCAGGTTTATCTTCATTAAGCAAGTAATTCATTACCGGGCGGCAAGCATTCACATCAGAGTGAGAATATTAAAAAAGTAATTATATTTTTCACAGTGCAGATTTCTGGGTAAATTGTATGCAAATTGCTGTCTAAATCAGGTTGGCAGATTCCATGCAGGTTTTGGCACTCTTTGAGGGGATATTTTAGAAGTTGGACTGGTCATCCTCCACTCACCTCTGTGAGTATCCAATGTTCAGCCAAGGAAGGCTCAAAAACAGTAGCCATAATTATTATTCCTTAACGCCACTGAGCCTCAGTTTCCTCATCTGTAAAATGGGGTTCCTACTAGGACCAAATAAGGGAATGGAGAGGACAGTCTCTAGCACAGTACCTGCCCGGCATGGACACAGGAGACATGTGACTTCAGGAAGTTGCAAGACAGATTCAGGGAGCACCACTGACACCTAATGGCCTTGAGATAGGATGGGGTCGCTGCAGGGCTGGAAGGAGGGGGCACTGAGGAGGGGTCGGGGGCCTGCCTTCCTTCTCACCTCTGGGCTATGCTTAGCACCCAGCATAATTAAGCCCTGAGTACGGATCACCCAGCAGGTGCACACAGCTGCCCAGATTTGCACTGACCTCCTACCTCTGGGAGCCAGGAGGTTCATGCTGAAACAGGGGGTTTGAAGAGCAAGCACATCAATTCTCTTAGTTTACAGATGAGAAAAAGAAGCCCAGAGAAGAGTTTAAATGGCCCACGGACACACATAGGGTAAGTGATGGGATCAGGGCCAGAATCCCAGGCCAGGGTAGCTCCCATACACACTGTCAATACCCATCTGTCAAATGAGCGCTTTAGTAAGGCCGAGATGGAAACTCTGACGTACAATGTGCACATGTAGTGTCATCAGCTTTATCTCAGCATTGGGATGTAGTCCCGGGATTGGGTCTAGGGCAGTTCACTTCCTGTCTGAACCTCAGTTTCTCTGTTTGTCAAATGAGGCCATTGGAAGAGATATCTCTATGGACTCTTCCCATGAGACTTGTACGGAGGATTTTAATGACATCCTTCCTCTTCCCCCTGGACACAAACTCTGAGAGAAGCCCGGGGACTTCCCAGGGACCTTGAGGCAGAAGCAGTTGGGCCTGCCCGAGGGGATCTTTGTGCCAGTTCCCAGCCTACCCTGCCCACACTGGGAACCAGCTGGCGGTGAAGGTTTAGGGAGATGCATAGTGCCTCTTGTGATGGGGAGCCACCTGCTACAGAGCTCTAGCAGGGCAGAGCCCCGGGCCTGAGGCTAAGGCTGCCCCAGAGACAATCTCAAATAGGACCGCATAATCCCAGCAAACGTGGCTACAGTGCGGCATAGAGCTACGATGGGGGCCATGGCTATGCCTGGAGCTATATTCCTAAGCGCACAGCTGTGTCCAGACACAAACTCAGGCTGGCACACACAGCTAGGCCCATGAGAGGCTCAGAGAGAATAGGCGCCCACACCAGCCTGGCCAGACACCACTGCACCTGGTAACACCTTCACACACGGATACCCAACAATACTGGGTCACAACTAAGCCCTTCATGGTGGCCAGCCAGTGGGCCACACCTAGGCCTGTGACAGCACCACACTCACCCTGGTTACATCCAGACACCGAGCCCCGTGGGAGACCAGGGGCCTCCTCTCTGACCCAGCTCTTGATCAGAAACCCTCACCTGTGCAGATCCTTAAGTCCCACTCATGGGGCTGCTGGCAAGTCTTTTTTTTTTTTTTTTTTTTTTTTAATGTATTTTATTGATTTTTGCAGAGAGGAAGGGAGAGGGAGAGAGAGTCAGAAACATCGATGAGAGAGAACATCGACCAGCTGCCTCCTACACACCTCCTACTGGACATGTGCCCACAACCAAGGTACATGCCCTCGACCGGAATCAAACCTGGGACCTTTCAGTCTGCAGGCCAAGGCTCTATCCACTGAGCCAAACCGGTTAGGGCATGCTGACAAGTCTTACAGCCACCCCTGGACAGCAGGCTCCAGGCAGCACAAGTGAACACCTGCTTCTGCGCATGCCCAGGCACACGATGTGCTGCACCCTCTATCTGTGAGGTCCTTAGCACGTCTTCCTGCAGCATCATTTCAGAGCGTCCAGTTGTGCAGGGGATTTTAGAGAACAGCCAAGCCACGGCTCCTGTCTCCTCCTCACCTTGATGTCTCCGAGACACAGCCCAGGGAGCAACCAACCTCAGACCTAGCTGCTCAGGACTCTACATCCATCATGGAAGCTGAGTCTGCTAGGCTGAGGGCTGGACATGGACTTGCAGAGCTCTCCCCAGGCAGTGAGAATTCCCCCAGACCTTGGGAATTTCTCTTTAGCTGGCCTTTCTTTAACTTATCTTTCCAGAAGAAGTTCAAGGCTCTCCCGGAAAGCTTTCATGACGTGACTGGCAGCACTGCCCCTGGATGCAGACATGGTCAAGACTTGACCCAGGAGAAGTCAGGGGCCCAGGAACCTAGTCCTGGCTCCTGAGCTAACATGCTAATTGACCGGCTCATCCCTTCTTTCTAGGCCTCCGTTTCTCCTTTTGCACCAAGAGGGTGGGTGGGGTGGAACGAGAAGGATAGCATTGTACAGAATTTGAAAGCCCCTTCCACTCTCCTATTTCTCAGGCTCTTCTCTCCCCAAAGATCAGGGCGGTGACTAAAAAAGCCAGAACTAGACCCTGTCTCCTGACCCCACTCCAGGCTGCTGAGCCCAGGCCTCCAGCAAAGGCAGGGTGGAGAAAGCAGTGACGTCCGGATGAGAGAGAGGGCTGTGGGCATGCGCTGTGCTTCTGGAGGTCAGAGATTGCAGTTTGTACCTGCAGCTTCTTCTGCAGGGCCTGGTGTACAGAAGTCACACAGCAAACATTTGCAAATTGAATCCAACCCCCTCCTTCCTAGACAGGGACAGGTAGCCTTGGCAGGAAGCTTCGTGCTCTGTGCTTCGCTGTCCTCCACTGTAAGGTGGGCATAGCCATTCAAGCCTGGTTACAGGTGGTCATACGAACCCTGCAAGGGACCCGCACAGTGCCTGACTCAAATGGGGCCCCACCAACAGGCATCCCCACCCCTGCCCCTCAAGCCCCACTCTCACTCCAGCTGGCTCAGGAATGGGACTCCCTGAGCCTGCCCAGCTTATGGGAAGGTGGGGCTTGCCACAGGAATGGGATGGGGACAGGAGACAGAGGTCAAGCTGTGCATGCCAGCATATTGGCAAGCAGCTTGGGCTGATGGGAGCAGTTTGCTTCTCACTCTTTCCTCACCGGAGGTCCTGCAAAACCCTGGAGATGGGGATAAGTATGCTCACCAGCTCCCCCACAGATACAGAATATGCTGACCCCGGAAATCCTCAGTCACACAAGTCCCCCAAGGAAAGGAATCCTCTCCGAATCAGCCTTGGCAGGCTTGGCCAGGGACAGGTCGCCTGCTGCCCCCAAGGCCGCTAGGTCCACGGCCAGGCATGTGTAGAGCCACACTCACCTCCTGGAGCTTCCCTCTGCTGGTCCCAGCCCTGCCCTGGAAGGCTCTATGAAGGCATCTGCCTGCTCCTCCTGCTGCCAGCCCAGGACCTGCAGACCACCCAGTGCCCCACCCCCGCCCTTTACCTCCTGGACCTGCAGGCCAGACAGCAATTCAGCTATTGCTTCTCCATCATGGATCTGAATCCTCTCACCTGCTCAAACATGCCCCTGTGCATTCAGGCACGTGCTCACATATGCATGTACAGGTACACACACACACACACACACACGCTTGCACTGAGCCTCCTCCAGGGTCCAATCCATCCCAGAAGGGCACACCAACCCTCTCTGCACAGAAGCTGCTTCTCGTCTCCTCTCCCCTTGCCCCCCCACTTCCCCCACCCCGAGTCCCCATGGCCACAGACCTGCCCTTGGGAGCAAGGAGCAGGGAAAGGTGGAGGGGGCCTCGGAGGACACATCTCCCATGGGGAGCCCTTCCTCTCCCCCCACCACCTGCCTTCTGCCACTCTCCTATGTCAGGGCCATGCTGATGACACCAGAAAATCCATCAAATGCCACCCCCATGTCAGGTCATGTCACAACATAATTAAAGCATTAGATCTTCCTGATGAAGCCGTTGCCATCAATTCTGAGAGTGACTGATCCAATCTACAGAAAGGGGAAATTTCTCTCCGCCCGCCACAACTGCCACAGCTGCCTTCCCCTCCCCGAGAAGGGAGACAGCATGGCTTGTGCTATTTAGGGTTCCGGACCTCAGGGAGCCAGGAGCTGCGCAGCAGGGAGGAGGGCCTGGCCTCGGGATGTGCGCTCCTCCTGCCTCTGGGTTCTCCGGAGAACAACACAGCCTGGAGACCTGGGGACTCCGGGGCTCGGTCACGGGCTCGCTCTGTGACCTTGGAAAAAACTCCCACCTCCGATTTCAGTGCCTTTTCCGTAAATGGGAAGTGGAAGGTGAGAAGGGCAGGGAGGAAGGTGACTTGATCTCTAAGGACCACAGCAATGGAAGAAGCAGGAGGGCCAGATGACTTAGGTTCACATCCTGACTAGCTGCGAGGCTATGGTCAAGAGTTCTCTTTTCTCCTTCCCCTCACCTGGAGGAAGGGGAACCTACTCATGCCTCACAGGATTCCTGAGAAGGTTAAAGGGCATGGGGAATGGAAGGACCTACCACAAAAGAAATGTCCCAATTGCTCAGTGCTCCCATCCACCTGCCCTTGAACTCCTGGAAGGCTCTGGAATCTAACGTATGGGTCCAGGCACTAGATCTAGGCCTGGCCTCTCCTAGCACAGGACTGCTAAGTGGAGGAACGAGGACGCTGGAACTACAGTGACAGGGGGGCAGATGAGAAAGACTGAAGGTCCAATTCGGACCATAAATTCAGAGTCAGAGAAGGCAGGGACAGAAGTGCTGTCTCTGTCGCTTCTCAGATGACATCACCACCTGGAAGTCTGATATAGTAGGAAAGGGAGCCAGGCTAACGGGAACATGAGGTTAGGGATGACACGGGGGTCAGGGGAGGGGGAAGGTACTGATGGGTCAAGACCCTCCATCTATGGCTGGCACTCCAGAAGAGAGGGCGGGCAAGAACCAGGCAAGTAGCTAGAGCCTCAGGAAGTGAGGGCAGAGGCAGAAGCAGGGAGACCAGTTTGCAGCCACTGCAGTGATCCAGGTCAGGGATGAGGATGGTTCAGCCTATTTGAGCAGGAATTGAGGGATGACTCCAAGGTCTTTGGTCTAAGTAATTGCGTGTTACTATTTATAGAGTTACCATTCATCAAGTTTGAGTAGACAGTGGCGGGAGGAGGTTGGAGGTGGTCATCAGAAATGTGTTTAAAGCTTGAGATGTGTAACAGACACCCAGGTGGAAATGTTGAGCGAGCAGGTGGGATACACATGTCTGGAGTTCAGGGCAGAGGTCTGCGCTGAAGAAATACAATTGAGACTTGAGCATCATCAGGAGAAAGTCCCTAAAGCCGTGAGCTGGGAGGAGACCCTTTGGGAAGTGAGGGAGGCAATGAGAAGAAATGTAAGGACCAGGGCAGCTTTAAGAAGTTGGGGGAGGGGAAGGGGAACCAGTGGTGAAGACTGAGCAGGGGAGTCACAGGGAAGAGAAAGGCCAGGCTACCGTGGGGCCCTAGGAGACGCATGAAAGAAGTGTCTCCAGGGAGAGGAAGTAATCTTCTGTGTCAAGGGTAGTGACTGCTCAGGTGAGATGAAGACTAAGAACTGGCCGAAGGAAATGTGACGTGTATACCTGGAGTGCTAGCCTCACGGATAGTAAACGAAGTCATGCAGCAGAGAAGGAAGCTTAGGGTCAAGTATCTCAACGACAGATTGGAGGCCTGAGGATTTCAGCCTCAGGTCAGGCGGATTGGTCCTGGCAGCTGGGAAACCTACTGCAGTTAAATCAGGTGACGGGCTGTGTGGGTTCTGGACACCCACTAACTAGGATCACAGTGTGATCTGAGCCTGAAGGACTTGCTAGGGCTCTATGTGGACGTGGCCAGCCATGTATGTGTAGGTCTATGACTCTGGTTGTGACTCTGTGTGTGAAGAGTGTTTGTGTGACCCATCGCAATTTAATGCATTTGTGAGACTGTGACCGATTGTGACTTAATGTGTGTGAGTGACTGGCTGAGGCCTTGAGTGTGTGAGAGAATGTGTTTCTTGTGTGCCTGCACGCCTGAGCATGCGGACGGGGTTGTGCCTATGTGCTTAGATGCATCGCTGTGTCTGTGTGTCAGCACCGCTCTGCGTGTGTATAATATTATAATGCAATGTGAGTGTGTGTGTGTATGTGTGTGTGTGTGTGTGTGTGTGTGTGTGTGTGTGTGTGGCTAAGTGCAGACGAAGGTGCCTGTGTGTGGAGGTGGAGGTGGACAGGGTGAGGACAGTGCAGGAGAAAAAGGGGACTTGCTTGAAAGGTCTCCCCAACCCCATTTTAATCAGAAATGGAGCAGCTGTTAGTCTGAATAGACACTGCACAACGGCAGACGTCTTAATCTCTTCTGCATTGTGATTCACTCAGCAAAGCCCTATTACTCAGCTTTTGATAGGAGCTTACTTGTCTCAAGTGTTTTCATTATTGCCCTAATACTATCTATTAACATACTGGAGGGAGCTCACTGCTGTCTGGAGCTGGCATCACTGGGCTTTTAAAGATTATGGGCCTTGCAAATACATAACATTTTACTGCCTTACAGACGTAATTCACTAGGGGGAAAGGACTCACGTAAAAAGATAGGTAAATAGATAACCAAGTGGCGGAGAGAGGGTGCTGGAGGGAGAAGGAGAGTCTATGATCCAAACTCGGCTATCATCTGCAGCTCAAATAACCACCTTTTGGGAAGAGGGGCCAGGCAGACATGTCTCATTTGGGGCATTTCTAGCCTCAAATCCTTCATCTCTGGGTATCCTGGGGTAGGGATACTGCTGGGTAAGACCCCTGGCTTCTCTGAGGGGTGGTAGGAGGTGCCAAGTGGGACAAGATGCAGGGAAGGGTGTGATGGGAAAATGGCAGAATTAGGTGCCAGGAGGCTCAGCTTCAAACCCCAGTTCTGCTGCTGATTTGCGGGGTGGTCTATGCTGCCATCTCTGTGCCTTGCTTCCTAAGCTCCAAGGGTGTTGGTCCTGGCCTCCGCAGGGGTTTGAATGAAAAGATCTTCATTAACACCTCAACCTATTTCCCGAGAAGTGACTGAAGCAACAGTATCTCCAGCATCTCGGACCCGGCAAAGAGCAGAACTGTCATCTGGTCTACCCACCACTTCTCTTCTTCACATTCCTGCTTTGTGAGTGCATGGTGAAAGGTCTCTCACTACTTTCTTTTTCCTTTTTGAAATATGAATGTACCTTAAACATTTTTGCTTGTTCTGGTGGTTCAAGATGGTACTTGAAGCACATACAATATCCTCCCCTTCTTCATCAAAGTTCATTGAAATTATAGGAAGATATATAAAAAGAATGCATAAAAAAAAATAATAACACAACCATATCCGCCCCAGAAAATAAGAAATCCTGGCATCAGCAGATCAGGAAAATTTGAAGATTTTATAGAAAATAAAAAGCAGATAGAGTCAGATTTATGGAGAAAAGCAGAGTGGTTAGATCAGCACAGAAGAAATTGACAAGAGAGATAAAACTGTCTTTTTCAAGGGAGCCTTGGGGAGACTCCAAGTACAGGGAGCAGGAGCAGGCCATGGTGCAACCATCAGGTAAGGAACTGTGGAGTGAACAAATAGCTAGCCAGCCCCTTCCTCTCCCGACACCTTTAGTTTTATTCCCTGATATGGAAGCCTGGTAGACCACTTTCTAAACAACATGACAAATTTACTTACGAGGTGTTGTCGGTGTTGTTGGCAGTGAATCACCTTCTCAGTAGTCACATCCTTGTGGAGTTCCCTACACATTGACTTTGGCCAATGGAACACCAGCATTGGCCATGAGCCAATGTTGTTGGCTAATGGGACATTATCAAGAATGATGCAACTGGGGGGCTTGTCTGCCTGGAATACTCCCCTTTGGACCCTAACCATTTCTGTAGGAAGTCCACACTATTCTGGAGAAAGAGGCCCTGAAGGATTAAAAGCCACGTGGAGAAAGAGGCCACCTTGTGGGGAAGTTAGGTGCTTCAGCAGATGCACTGAAGCCTTCTTGGGCCTTCCAACCTAGCCCACCTGCCAGATGGATGCAGCAACACAAGTGGGTCCAGCCAATGCCTTATGAAGACTGAGACCTGGCAACCTAGCCTATATAATAAAAGCCTAGGTGGTGTCATGCCCCTGTACAACATCGTCACAAGATGGCCACCACACGATGGCCATGTGCACAGCAGAGGCAGGGCCTGGTGGCCACTCTACAGCGAGGCCTGAGGGTCCTGTGGTTCTGCACGGTGCAGAGGAGGCTGGTCCTGGCAGAGGAGGTGGGTCATGGCGGGGGAGGGAAGTTGTGGGTGATCAGGCCAGCAGGGGAGGGCAGTTGGGGATGATCAGGTCTGCAGGGGAGTGGTTAAGGGGCAATCAGGCAGGCAGGCAAGTGGTTAGGAGCCAGCGGTTCCAAATTATGAGAGGGATGTCCAACTGCCGGTTTAGGCCTGGTCCCACAGGAATTGAGCTTAATTCGGAAGTTGGACATCCCCCAAAGGGTCCCAGTTTGGAGAGGGTGCAGGCCAGGTTGAGGTATACCCCTCTTCCCCCCATGCATATGTGAATTTTGTGCACTGGGCCTCTAGTAGAATCATAAGAAATAAGAGGTCATTGTTGTTTTAAGGTACTATATTGTGGGAAGTTTTGTTATGTATCACTAGAAACCTGACAGGGGAGGATGACAATGTAGGTGTTAGGATCAGAGAAGCAAAACAACTAAATCTCTGTAGTGGGATTAGAAGGAGGGAAAGAAAGAGAAGACGATGAGGCAGTCATACTCAGGAATGAAATATAGTAAAAGTGCTTACATATAGAATAAAGTCTTTGTTACTTCAGCAATTCTGAGGGCTTCCAGCCTGCTTGTGTGCAGTCTCCTCACTCCTCCTAAAGGGATTCCCACAGTGAGCAAGCCCCCTGCATCCTCTCACTTACACAGAGCTGCAGATGGCCTCCCAGGAGAAGACCCATCCTGGAAGAAAGTCTACACAGCCATGAAAGAAACTCACACCCATCTCTTGAATATATTAACCAGCCTAATTTTAAATTTATGAACCTGAAATGACCATCACGGAACACCTTTGAGGCATATCAAGAGTATGAAAACAGCAAGATGAAACACCAAAATAATTCACCTTAGAGGAAATGGAGATAATGTAGAAAACAGAAGGAAACTTCAAAAGAATCTAGGTTGCATCCTCAGACAAAGCCCAAAGAAATTTGCTTTTATAAATTAAGAGTACATTTCTATGGAAAGAAGCAATCAAATAAAAAAAATCATTCTTGAAAATTAAAAACATGAAGATAGTGAAGAAAATTCCCTAGGTGGTAGAGTGAAAACACAAAGAGATACAAAATATGAGAAGATTAAAGACCTAAAACTTACAGGAGTTCTAGACTGGACTGAGATAATAGAGACTAGAGGTGATGAAAATTTAAAGATATTATTTAAAATATTTTGAGAGCTAGAGAAATCTGAGTCTCAAACTATAAAAAGGCCCACCAAGTTGTAAGCAGGAAACAATAAAAAGACACATATCCTGGTAACATTTCTAAATTACAAAAATAAAAACAAAATTCTCAATGCATTTGGATTATTTTGAACCTGCAATTCGATGTCAGCCAAACTATAAAGCATGAAAGCAAATCTAAAATTTTTTCTGACAATAAAGGACAAAGGAAATTTACAACTCATTATTGAAGCAGAAAAAACAAAAAAGGAATTAAAAAAGAGAATGTCATAGCATTTCTTTAATTTTTTAAGGAAACTTTAAAATGTCTAAAATGTCTAATAATAAATAAATATAAATCTATAAATATTCATATAATTTTAAAGAATTTATTAATATAAAAAGTATATAAATATAGCAAAATAATAATACCAGAAATTAAAATTTCAATAAAATTTGAAAGACAGGGGGGAATTTAAAATAATATTAGAAGCAAAAAGTGCTTAAATAAGTTTATTAAAAATTTAGATCACTAGAAAACTAAAAATAGTACATATAACTTGCCAAGCAAACAAACAAAAAAAAAAACCACAATAGAGCCAGGCTGGTGGGCTGAGTGGTTGACCATAAACCAATGCACCAAAAGGTCAACAGTTCAGTCTCCAGTCAGGGCACATGCCTGGGTTGTGGGCTCAATCCCTGGTGGGGACTATGCAAGAGGTAGCCAAGCTATGTTTTTCTCTCATCGATGTTTCTTTCTCTCTCTCTCTCCCTTCCCATCTCTCTAAAAAATAAAAAAATAAACACATCTTTTAAAAAATAAAATAGAAATAAAGAAAACTTGGTCAAACAGAATCCAAACATATCAAAATCACAATAAATGCGAATGGGTTAAACTCTGCTATTAAATGAAGAGAGTTTCAAAATGAAAGAAATCTCAGCAACATACAGATGGTACATATATGTATACAGTAATATATATGTGTGTGTGTGTACAAGCATATCCACTCACAATGCAGTTATTTTAAAGAGTCACATTTAAAATAACATAATACAAAAAGGTTTAAAAACAAAAAAATGGAAAATAAATATATGCTAACAAAACAAAAATAAAGGCATAGAAATATCAGTATATGCCTTTTTAAAAATTGATAGATTAAGTAACCAAAAATATATAAAGCTATAGGAAATTTCAAATAATAGAATAAAAAATTGAGATTTATATAAGAAATTTTACTGAATTGATAATACACATTTAACACATTCTTTTTATTTTTATTTTATTTTTATTTTTAAAATATATTTTATTGATTTTACACAGAGAGGAATTGAGAGGGACAGAGAGTTAGAAACATCGATGAGAGAGAAACATCAACCAGCTGCCTCCTGCACACCCCCTACTGGGGATGTGCCCGAAACCAAGGTATATGCCCTTGACCGGAATCAAACCCGGAACCCTTCAGTCTGCAGGCCAACGCTCTATCCACTGAGCCAAACTGGTCTCAGCTAACACATTCTTTTTAATATCTATGTTACATTTGTAAAAATTGGCCATCCATTAAAATTTCTTAGTAAACTCTTAATTCTGAAAAGTGGAAGTCATATAGGTTATAATTTCTAACTACAATGTTTAAAAAACTGAATTCAAAGACAAAAGAGTAGCAAAATAATATAGCAAAAACTCAGTAACTTAAAATTTTTCAAACACTCGTTTATGTTACTCTCAGGCTAAGGAGAAACTCAAAATTGAAATGATTGTTTATAAATGAACAACACTAAGAGCACCATATAATGAAACCAATTGTCAAGGCTATGCTGCATTTATAGAAAAAAAAAAAATGCATAGCCTTGGACTCATTTATTGGAAAACAGGAAAGAGAATCAAAACCAAGCAGCTGAGAAACAGAAAACTGGAATATGGAAAATAAAACCTCTATAGAAATGAAGGATTAATAGAGATAAAAGCATAAAGTAATGGAATGAGAAACAAATGTAGGTTTGATAAATAAAACCAAATGCTGCCTCTTTCACTTATTTATATCCTAATGGCTAAAAGAAAAAAGAAGGAAAAAAAAAAAAAAAAAAAGGTGAGAATGCTAATATACATAGAAGAAATCAGATTATCAAAGATATACTTCTAAAATGGCACCTGGCCCAGAATGGAATTAATGATGAGTTATAGTAAATCTTCAAGGAACAAATAACTTCTGTTAGATAAATGGTTATAGAGCATAAAACAAAGATGGAAGATGTCTCAACCCATTCTTTGGGCTAACATAACTGGAGTAGGCATCTGTTGTTTTGGTTCCTTGGAGTTCATTCACCCTTCTAGCAACCACACCCTGCTTTTCCTCAGAAAGAGCTCTCTCCACCCTACTCTATGTCTATGAACTTCCAGGGCAGGTGACATCATCCCTAGTTCCAGGGCTGGGTCCACAAACTTCATCAAGTTTTGCTTTTCCCCAACCACTGGAAAGAGTCAAGCATGTGATCCTGTCAAGAACAATGGAGCACAAGAGATTTTTTTTCCAGTTACTTCTGGGAAAAAGTTGCCCTTGACATGAAGGTAGACCAGTCATTTGCCTTGTGGAGCCTGAGACTCAAGCTGATACAAGGAAAAAGCAGAATCAAGAAAAGAGAGAAAATTTACATTGGTTACATCATGGAGCCCTGAATGCAGCCATGCCTGGAGGTATGCCCTCCTCCTGACCCTTCAGTTCTCTAATCAAAGATTAAATCCACTAAGGTTGAATCTTCTGTTATTTTCAACTGAAGCCATTAACCCTGACATATCAAAGCTGAATGAAGATATCACACACCAGAAAGTAGTACAGCCCAATCACAATTACCTAGTCATACAGTGCATAAATAAAACGGTAGCAAATTTAATCTAGCCATATATTATAAGACCAATAAATCATGACCAAAGAGGTTTTATCCCAAGAATCAAGCATAGACTTTAACATTACAAATGAAACTGTTTTTTAATGCACTATAATGGTACATTAAAGAAAGAAAACTAAATGATGGTCTCTATAAAATGATAAAGATCTGTAATAAGCTTTCTTAACCAGATAAAGGATTCTGCAATGGTCAGTTTTATGCATCTACTTGGCTAGGCTATGACCCCAGTTATTCAATCAAACACTAATCTAGGTGTTACTGGGAAGGTATTTTGTAATATAATTATAGTCCATAATCAGGTGACATTTAGTTAAGGGAGATTATCATAGATAATCTTGGTGAACCTGATTCAATCAATTGAAAGGCTTTAAAAGCAGAACTGAGATTTTTCAGAAAAAGGTATTTCGCCTTGGGGCTGCAGTTTCAGCTCATGGCTTCTTAGAGTTTCAGCCTACTATAAATTTTAATACACATCTCCTCTTAGCTCTGTTTCTGTGATACAGCCCAGACTGATATAGGCTTCTAATTGCAGCTAACATCATACACACTTGTGGACCATAAGTAACATTCCTTCTCAGGCAGGGACAAGACAAGATATTCTCTCTAACCAACATTTAAAAGGATGATTGGAAAGGGTCTTACCGAGAAGATGCAATACGCAGACTGATGCTCCTTCCTCCTACGGGTATCCGCGTCCTAACCCCAGAACCAGTGACTATGTTAAAATACATGACAAAGGGAACGTTGCTGGTATGATAAGTTAAGGGTCTTGTGAGAGGAGATGATTCTGGGTTGTCCAGGTGGACCCAATGAATCACAAGGCTCCACATAATGGAGAAGAAAGAGGCAGGAGATTTAGAGTCGGAGAAGATATGAGTGAGTGATGTAGCCATAAGCCAGGGAATGTGGATGGCATCTAGAAACTGGAAAAATGCAAGAAAATGGGTTCTCGCCCAGAGCCTCCAGAAAGAATGCAACCATGCCAACCCATTTCAGACTTCTGACCTCCAGAATCTATATTATAAAAGGCCAGTGGCCAGACACTGGAACGCTAAGACAACCTAACAACAGTCAGCAGGAGGTGCATGGAGCAACTCTCAGTCCCTCTCCCTATCCCACCCCGCCCCCCACCTCCCAGTGAGCCGCTGGTGGCAGTGGGGTGGGGCAGGGCAGCCAGCTGAGGCAAGTGGCAGCGAGCTACTTGCACATGGAGTCTGGGGTCCTATGGCGATGCAGTGGAGTCCGGGTCTGGGGTTGGGGGGAGAAGGCGGGTGTCTGGGTCTTGCACGATTACATGCACTGGGCCTCTAGTACTATTAAGTCTAGTAATAATTAATGTCGTTTTCTAATACTTTTTAAAATCGAATTTATTTAAACAATACAACAAAATTTAATCAACAATATAGTTGCCGTTGTTTTCTACTACTTGTGCCCAACGCTCAGGAAGCATTTTAATCCCTCTGTTGTAAAATTCTTGTGATTTTGATGCAAAAAATTCGGTCAATGCATTTTTGAGGCATTCTTCATTATTAAATTTTTTTCCAAGAAGAAAGTTTTGCAAAGAACGAAACAAATGGTAATCGGAAGGGGCAATATCAGGAGAATATGCAGGTTGAGGGAGAACTTCCCATTCCAACTGGCGCAGTTTTTCAGCAGTGATTCTTGCAGTATGCGGTCGTGCGTTATCGTGGTGAAGAATTACGCCCTTCCGATTAATCAGCGCGGGTTCTTTTTCTCTTAAAGCTTGGGCTAACCTTTCCAATTGGGCACTATACACTGCACTTGTAATGGTTTGGGTAGATGGTAAAAGTTCATAATGAAGAATTCCTTTAAAATTCCACCAAACACACAACATCACTTTTTTCGCATGCAAGTCAGATTTTGGCGTGGGCTGCGGAGCCTCATTTTTGTCCAACCATTGAGGCTGCCTTTTCAAATTAACATACAGCACCCATTCTTCATCTCCGGTAACAATTTGCTCTAAAAACGGCAAATGGTTTTGATGAGAGAGGAGCGAACTGCAAATTGTGACTCTTTGATTACGGTTGTTGTCGGTCAACTCATGAGGAACCCATTTTCCAAACTTTTGGACTTTGCCAAGTGCACGCAATTGATTGGAAATTGTTTTTTGTGAACAATTTAAAGTTGTCGCAAGCTCTTGTTGGGTAATTTGAGGATTTTGCACCAAAAGAGCTTGAAGAGCTTCTTGATCAAAATTGGACACACGGCCTCGACCACTCTTGTCATCTAACGAAAAATTTCCCTCGCGAAATTTCTCAAACCAGCGCTGGCATTTTCTGGCGCTAACTGCATCTTGCCCAAGAGCACTACAGATGTTTTTTGCAGCCTCACTTGCTTTTCTTCCTAATTGGAACTCGTAAAGCATGCAGTGCCGAATATGCTCTTCATCCGCCATCTTCTTAGCCCTAGTTTTGCAACAAAAACCAAACCAAACACAAACTTTTTCAAGCAAAACTTGTTAATTGCACTTCACATGTTCTGTAGATACCACGTGTTTGAAGGTTATGTCAATACAAGTCAACGCCAAGCAAGATTTTAAACGAATGTTTAAAAACGACATTAATTATTACTAGACCCGATAAGATAAAGCTGTGGTTTGAAGCCAATAATCTGTAATCATCTGTTACCTTCTGTATTAGTAGGAAGCTAATACAGAAGGTAATATGTAAACAAAGACCTGAAGGAAGAGAGGGTGTAAGACAAAGTATGTATTGGGGAGAACTGAGTTTCAGATACAGAGAGAAGGAAAAGCAAGAGGGAAGGCTATTTCCGTCCCGCTAGCATGCAGCTCAAACCTCAGAACTCTGTACTTGCATGGGCCCTTCCCAGACCTCAGCGATGCATTCATGTGGTCATATGTGTTGCAAAAACATCAAAAGTAAGATATCATAACACAACTGTTTAAGACCACTTGATCTCTTTCTTGATTTTTCTACCATATCAATTCTCAGCACTGGAATGGCCACAGGCATTTGGGGAAAACTGAGTTGGAGATATCTGTAGTTTGAGTACAGTGGGCTATATTTGTGTGGTCCACAGCTTATTTCATGTAATTGGAAGTTATTGCCAGCTGTCTTGGAGCAAGAACAGCTTCTAGGAATTTGCCTACTACCCATTGTGTTGACACCCAGGATAGTGACCTGAGAGTATTGTCAGCTCACAGAGTTTTTAAATATTAGTCACCGACCAAGAAAATTTGAAAGACCCAGAAATCTTAGTTCATCTTAAAACTAGATAGAGTTTTCCAAAATTGACAATTCTAAAAAGTCACCAATAATAAGTTATGAAAGTAAAAGAAGCTTTAAAAAAAACTGTTAATAATAAGAAAATTAAAAAACAACAATAAAATTTAATCAACCAGAGTAGAAAAGACTTTTATATTTATTCTTTCCATGAAAAATATCTTGTCATGTGAAAAGCTTTAACAAAGAATATGAAGCCAAAAAAAAAAAAAATAGGGGGAAAGGTAATAATAATATAAAGGAATGCCAAACAATTAATTAATAGGAAATATTGTTAGTTAGTGAATTATGTCAGATGTTTGTGGTATTTATCTGCCTTTTACATTTTTGTGATTTGCTATGGTTTCTTTTTTGTATAAATGAATATCTCCTTTTATTCCTAATTTAGTGCTTTTCATCTTTTTTTTTTTCTTAATGACGCCCTTCCCCCACAACTGAAGGAGAGAAATGGTGCAATAGCTGGAAATGAAAGTGAGCTCAAAACAAGAATGCAAATACATATATTTATATATATTTATCTATATACATATAGATGGATACACACACGCACATACCAGTACATCTATCATAACTTTCTATTAAAGTATTACACATAGAAAAGAGTGCACAAGTCAGGAGCATCAAACGCAGGTTTTCCCAGTTTCGCTTATCCACTTAACTCCTAACTAGATCAGGAAAGAGGACATTGCTAGCATCCCAGAAAGCCCCTCATGCCCAGTCATCACCTGCTCCTTTCTCCTCAAGGTAACCACTATTCTAACCATAAATTAATTCTGCTATTTCAGTCATACGCTATGATTTTCACTCAACATTGTTTGCGCGCTGTTGAATACAGCAACAGTCCATTCATTTCCACTGCTATAAAATAGGCCCTGTATGACCATTCCACAATCCCCATATCCATTCTGTCCCTTGATGAATGGGCAGTTGGATTGTTTACTCTTTGTGCTGGTATATTTAATGTTACCCTGAACATAATTGAGCATGTTTTTGGTGCACAAGCATATGCATTTCTGTTTGGCTTATACAATAGGTGTGAAATTGCCTGATCATAGGGTAAGTGTATGTTCAGCTTTAACAGATATTGTCAAGTAGTTTTCCAAAGTGGTTGTATCATTTTACACTCCCACCAGCTGGGCAATGCAGTTGTTCCACATCCTTGTCAACACCTGGTACTCTCCAGGTCTTTTTTACTTTAAGCCTCCTTGAGAAAGAGATTTTGCTGGAATCCAGAAGGATAAATAAGAATTATCCAGACCAGGAGAAGAGAAATGAGTGTCCATGAAGAAGCAAGAAGTTGGGGGATCTGACTGGAGTGTTGTGCACAGGTAACTGGAAACCAGAAGCATCCCCAGGGAAAGGCTTGGAGACTGATTAGACATGAGGGGACAGGAGGAAGGAAGAGGAATGTCCGAATTTTTAAAATGTTAGCCTCAGGACTGCATGATTTATGTTCAGGAAAATTCACCCTTCTTAGGTGTACAGTGTGAGGAATTTTGACAAACATGTACAGTGGAGTAACCACTACCACAATCAAGTCATAGAACACTTCCATCACCCCACAAGGTCCCCTGATGCCCATTTAGACTCAACCCCCTCCCCCCAATGGCCAGTCCCTGGCAACCACCGATCTGCTTTCTGTCACTATAGTTTTGCCCTTTCCCCATTATCACAATGGGATCATACAGTGCCTAACCTTTCCGGCTGGTTTCTTTTATTCAGCATAATCCTTTTGAGATTCATCCATGAGACTGTGTGTATCGGGACTTCGGTCTTATTACTGAGATGTAGTCCATTGTATGGATGTACCACAATTTATTCAGTTACTCGTTGATGAGCATTTGGGTTTTGGGAATTTTTGTTTTCTGGTTCGGGCTATTATGAAGAAAACTGCTGGGAACATTCATGCACCGGTCTTTGTGTGTGGATAATCTTTTCATTTCTCTAGGGAAAATACCTGAGAGTGGAATTGCTGGATTCAGAGCAATGTCTTAACTGCATAGAAACTGCCAACTTGTTTTTTCTAAAGTGTGTATCACTGGTAATGTGTATGAATTCCAATTGGTCTCGTTCTTGCCAGGACTTGATATTGTCAGTTTTCTTTAAATGATTATTATTATCACTTCAACCATTCTAAAAGTTGTGGGGTAATATTTCATTGTGGTTTTGATGTGCATTTCCCTAATGATTAATGTTGCTGAACATACTTGCATATGCTTAATTACCATCTGTATCTCTTCTTTGGCAAAATGAGCCTCAGAACTTCTCATTTACATTAAATTCTTTGCAAAGGTCCAAAATATTTAATAATAAGTAAATATTAAATACTAAAGCTGGGGCCAGGAGTCCTGGCTGCTCAGTTTCTTCTACTATGGTCCCTATGGTCCCTCCTCCCAAGCCCTGACCTTTCAAAGGGCTCCCCAGAGCAGTGTTTCAAACCAGCTAGACTCTTAATAGCTAGTCTCCAAAGATGACTTCCCAGCTAGCTACACCTTCCTGTATCCAGGCTCTTGTGTAATTCCCCTCCCATGCCGAATCTGGGTCAGCCCTGTAACCAATAAAACACAACAAAAGTGATGCCTCATGACTCCTGGAGTCAGGTCAGAAGAAGCCAAAAGCTCCCGCTTCAGAGCGCGCTCTCTGGGAGAAACCAGTTGCCATGTAAAAAGTCTAACAATGTCAAGACCACTATGCTATGAGAAAGCACAAGGTAGCCATGGAGAGAGGTAGCATGGAGAGAGAGAAATAAATGCCTGGCCAGCCCCCAGCTACTCCAGCCTCCCCAACCCAGACTCCAGACATGTGAGTGAAGGAGCCTCTTGGATGTCCCATCTAGTCAAGCCTTCGAATGACTCCAGCCCCAGCTGTCTCTGACTACAACCCTACCAGAGTCCACAGTTAGAACTACCCATTGAAGTCAACCCTCAAAACCATGAAGATAAAAGTAAATTGCTGTTTTAAGGCACTAAGTGTTGGAGTGGTGTGTTATGTAGCAATAGCTACTTGGGACATGGACAATGACCAGTCTTGGGGTCTGGCTGACTTGGAAAGATAGCGGGATCTGAGTCTGGGAACAAGAGAGACGACTTTGGATGCTGCCGCGTTTCTTCTTTTTTCTTTCTACATTAAAACTCCCTGGATGTCATCTTCTATCCTTACACTGTCAGTGCCAGAATCGTGGGTGGCTACAAGAAACGGAGACTGAGCAAGAAACAGGAACTGAGAAAGTCAAAGCAGATGCCAGGCCCAGGAATGAGCCCAGCTCCGACAAAATAGTAAGAACAGTAATGCCTTACATGTTCTCAGTCCTTTACAGTTTCTAAAGCACCCTGAAATGTGTTATCTTCTTTGACCCTCATGCCAGCTAGGTGTGGGAGAGTATTATGACTCCCATTTAACTGGAAGAAGAAACGAAAGGTCAGGAAGGTTAAGTGTGATAGAGAATTAGGACTAATTCAGAACTGCCTTCGGATGGGGGCTGGGAGCAGTAAGTCATTTAGGATAAAAAGTTGGTAAAGACAAAGTCAAGGCCTAATTATTTACTGAGCACCTACCGGCACTAGACTATGTTCTTGCCTCACTTACTCCTCCTAACAATCCTGTAAGGTAGATGAAATTACCATCCTTATTTTGCACCAGGTCTCTGCCACCACCACTCAGAGGTGTTGCCCCCAACACTCACCCACCCAACCCACCTTGTCTTCATAAGGTCATTACCAATTCACCAGCCATTGGCTCTGGGGCTGGAACCTTATGCCTAGATGATGAGCACAGGGTCCTAGCGAACCTCTTTACCACATCTGGTATCCTCACTTCCCTTAATCCTCACCTCTGAGCAGGCCATTTCTATGCTCAGAAACCCTCAGGGGCTTTCAGTAGACAAGGCTTTTCATCAACCTGCCACCATGCCCGTTCCTAGTTATAGGGATTCATCCATTCATACATTTCACAACTAATTATCAAATGCTTGCTGTGTGTCAAGCACTGTATGAGGAAGGACAGCATTGTGTACAATAAGATAGACACCTTCTTTGACCACAGGAGACTACAATCTAGCAGTGTATATAAACGAGTTCCCTAGGGCACCAAGACATTTGTAGAGAATGACGGAAATATACTAAAGGGAGAGTGACCTAATCTAAGGGTGAGATGAAGAAAGTAGTGGGATGAAAGGGAGAGAGTTGAGGGGGAGAAGCATGTGCAAAGGCCCAAAATGAACACAGAATAGCAACAAAAGACTGAAAGTGAACCTGTGCCTTGATGACACCATTGAGTTACTGTATAGAACTCCTTCTCCTTCTCCTTCTCCAGAGGGAGTTCCTGTCATAGGAGAGCATGCATTTTCTCATCATTTAAGACTGCTAGGTTTGAGGTGTTCTGTCACTAAATATCTAAGAGCCTGATATACCTCTGTTTCAGGCACCCCTGCTCATGTTCTGAGCCTCTTGGATGAGGTTAACCCCTGTTCATATGCCTGTTCATATGCTCATATCTGACCCTAGATTTTGAGAGTCCCTATCATAGCACTCCTTTTACCTACCAGAACACTCACCTTGCTGGCGATCTGCATATGGCACCATAGCTCTCTTTCCCTTTAGCCCCCATCAATCTAGCTTTAGACCTTTCACCATGCCTTAGACCTTGGTTCCCTCAACATAACTTGTGTCTTTTTGCATTGCATCCATGCCATTATAACTGAGGATAAAAAGGCTCTGCCAAAGTCCTAGCTGTTCTTTAGCTGAACTGCCCTTTGTCTGGTCCCCTGGCTTATTCAGTAAGAAATCAGACAGAAGTTTCTTCACGTGTTGAACATGGCAAGACTGTAAGCAGGAAACTAAGTCAAAGGCAGAGCTTGGGACAATCAGGAGGCAATGAGGAAGGCAAATGCAAGATAGTAATTTAGGACCAAGAACTTAGAAGGCAGGTCATGGAGGAAGTGACTGTGAAGAGGCCTGTTTGAATTTTAAAAAACAACAGCAGTGTAATTATAGACCCAGGTCTGCCAGGCTAAAGAAGTCGGTTGAAGGAGGTGGGCAAGGCTGGATGCCCCTTTAGATACCTGACATCCCATCCCTCCTCATGAGGGTCATCAGCCAGGGTCTAGTGTAGATTTCAAAGTTCCCGCTGAGTAAACTACTAATTCCTTAGTTAGAGTGGTTCAGACTTTGACTCCAAATCAACTCAACATACAGAACGCCTACTCCTGCACTAGGTGCTAGAAATGCCATGATGAATAAACAACAGCCTCTGCCTGCTAGAATCATTGTCACCAAAATGGTTTGCTGTCCCAGCCCCAAGTCTTACAGAATCAATCTGTCCCTGTTCCCCATTGCTAAAACCAGAACATTCTCCTCTTCCCTCTGCATTCTTTTTTCCTTGTGATTCCATTGAATATTTACCTCTGCCAGAAAGTTTTCTCTGACTCTCACCATCGGGCTCATTTTATGCCATTCCAGCAACTCTTGGAAATTCCTATTGAGCTATGTCCAGCTGGGACTCACACAGCATGTATCCTTTCAGCCTTCCGAGGTAGGTGGGTATGTGTGTGTTCACCTCATTACAGCCAAAGGTCATGTCCTCCAATGCATTGCCAACTGAACACCTTTGGATGCCAACCTGAGCCAAGGTCTTCCTGACCTTTACTCTCCCCAGGACCCCGTCCTGCCTCTCTCGATGTCTCCCCTTGATGTTCTGCCAAGATCTCAGCCTCATCTCACCCCAAACTGTCCTTCCAACCTGCCTTCCCTCCCATTGCCCCATTCTTGGTTTGTAGCCACATCAGCCGCCCAGGCACACTGCCTCAATACCCCTGACTTATTCTAACACACACACACACACACACACACACACACACACACACACACACGATGTTGTAATAGCCACACGCAAAACTCAGAGACTCCACAGCTGCACAAGATCTTCACTCTTGTGAATAGCACCCTCAGTCACATGACACAAAACTCCCACTCTTTCCTACAAAACTTATATCAAATTCAGAGGCATGGTCAGTCCCACAAAAATAAGGTTGGACATATAAAATCATATGTCTGATAAATACATGTATGCCATGCACAGCCTTGAGTGACAAGGTTTTCACCAGGAGCATTCTGGGAAAATGGAATACCGTAAAGCCCAGTCTTCTTGAACCTAGACCCGGGCCCTGAACCCATCAATCCTGCTGGGAGAGGAGAGCAGGCAGTGCCTTTCCTCTGCTTGACAGCCTTGTGAGTTGTGCCTGCTTCATGGC
Source organism: Pipistrellus kuhlii (assembly GCF_014108245.1). Lineage (NCBI taxonomy): Eukaryota > Metazoa > Chordata > Mammalia > Chiroptera > Vespertilionidae > Pipistrellus > Pipistrellus kuhlii. The sequence continues at coordinate 166,738,196 of NW_023425515.1, read as the reverse complement.
CCTTGGTGGCATAATTCACCCTCAATGCCCACAGGATGGCTGCCCACCCTGGCATTTTGCCCAACTTAAACTCCAGGCCTGCCTGTGCCTGTCCTTCTGGCCCCAGAGCCAAGCTGTGTCCACAGCTGGGGATGGAAGTAGGGCATGAGGTCCCATAAGGCTCTGTCTCCCAGGAAAGAAAATCACAAGATGTTTCTATCTTCCAGGATGCCCTGTGCTGAGCAGTTGGCCAGGGACACCAGGACAAGCTCTCCTCTATGCCCAGACCATAGTCAAATCCATCTGCCTTAAACAAACTGCCAAAGAGGATCCCAGCAGCCTGACCCTGGGGCTGCTAGAAGCTGCTGCTTCCATCACTTTGCCTTCCCCTTCCTCCACCTCCAAACCCACACTCTGTCTGCCACAGCTCTGGGGCTGCCTTCCTGAGGATGGACAGTTCCTGAGCCCTCCCAGGAGCTGATGCTCATTGCTAGGGCAGTGGCAGTGTGGGTGAATAGACAGGATGAATTACTTACATACTGGTGTGACCGCATGGAGGACCCAGGTGATTGGAGGAAATAAGGCAACAGGAGGATCTGACAAAGACCCAGAGTTGCAAGGCAGCTTGCTATTGACTCCAAAACAAGGAGGACAGTTTTCCTTTTCATCTGCCGAGAGCTGGGCACAAAGCTGTCCCTCTGATTGCAATGCAGGGTCTGGTTCAGTCCTTCCAACATCCTGCTAGCAGATTCTGGGGAATCTTGTCAAGAACCGCTCTTTTAACCTGTTGGCATTCTTTTCTGTCTTAGAACGTTATTTATTTACCTTTGTTCCCTCTCCGGTCCTCTTTGGGGAAAAGATCGAATAAGCCATCGTCATTGCGATAACGGACCAACCATTTGGAAAACAACAAAGCTGAAATCATACTTCACTCTTTACACAAAAATAAATTCAAAGGGATAAAAACATAAATGGTAAAAAGTGAAACCACACAAGTACTAAAACAAAGTGAATATTTGTATTATCTTAAGGATAAGTGGCCTCTCTAAGCATGACATGAAATACAAAAGTTACGAAGAAAAGGCCTTGTAGACTTAACCACATAAAAATCAAGTACTTATGAAGGACAAAAAAATAAATAAGATTGAAAGTCAGGATAAGGTAGAAAAACATTAGGAATATTAGCTCTAATCTATAAAAGAATTCCCACAAATGTCCAAAAAGATAAATACTCCAATAGAGAACTGGGCAAACAACATGATGAGACAATGCACAAAGGAAATATGAATGCCCATTAAGAACTAAATATGCTGATCAAAGAAATACAAATGAGGAATCAATTGTCTCCTATCAGGGGGCAAAAGGTTTTTCAAAAACTGACAAGGGTATATGTCACTGCCAATGGTGTAAGGAAAGGAGATCTCTCGCACACTGTGTTCAAGGACTGGAAGACTTAATAGTGTCAAGATATCAATACTACTCAAAGCAATACACAAGCATAGACCAATAGAATAGAATGGAAAGCCCAGAAATAAACCCTTGCATATATGGTCAAATGACATTGATAAGTTTACCAAGACCATTCAATGGGGAAAGGGATAGTCTTTTCAACAAATGGTGCTGGTATAACTAAATATCCACATGCAAAAGAATGAAGTTGCATGCTAACCTAACACCATATACAAAAATGAATTCAAATGGATTAAATACCTAAACATAAGACCTAAAACTCTAAAACTCTTAGAAAAAACACATAGGGCAAAACTTCATGACAATGGACTTAGCAATGATTTTTTGGATTTAACAATAAAGACACAGGCAAAAAATAAATACATTGGACTTAGTGACAATTTAAAAATTTTGTGCATCAAGGATGAAAAAATAACCTGCAGAATGGAATAAAATATTTGCAAATGATATATGGGATAAGGCAGTGGTCTGCAAACTGCGGCTCTCGAGCCATGGTTTGCCTGCCACTCTGTTGACTAATGAGTTTGCCGACCACTGCCTTAGGGAAAAACACTTAAAAAATATTTTAATAATGTACTAATGTCTTTAACCTGAAGTCAAAACTTCTGGGTAAGGGTAATGCCTTATAGCAGTGGTCAGCAAACTCATTAATCAACAGAACGGCAAACCGCTGCTCACGAGCCTCATGTGGCTCTCGAGCCACAGTTTGCCGACCACTGGAAGGGATTAATATCCAGAATACATAGAGAAATAATACACACAACAAAAAGTAAACCAATTCAAAAATGGGCAAAGGATTTGAATAGACATTTCTCTAAGAAAAATACACCAAAAATGGCCAATAAACACATGAAAACATGCCCAACATCCTAATCTATACCAATAAAAGGACAATATGCTAATTAGACCAGATAGACCAGACATCATTCCAGCTGTCTGTCCTTCCTGACAAAGCTGGGGGCATGGCCAGCTTGCAAACTGTTGGTGGCCCAGTGGGGACCCCACCCCAATCAGGGGCATGGCTGGCCTACAAATCCCTCGGCCCCTCGGCCCAGCCAACTCCCCACCCCCCAGCAAGGATATCCCACCCTGATCTGGGGCCCCCTTCAAGGCAGGCCAGCTGGCCCCCACTCATGTACCAGGCCTCTATACTATCGATATATAATAAAAGGGTAATATGCAAATTGACCCTACTGGCAGAACGACCAGAATGACCACTGGACCAGACTCTATGAGGCGTACTGACCACTTCTTAGTCCCTTTCCCTGGCCTACAGACTCTGATTGCCTGATGACCACCCACAGCAGGGGCAGGGCCAGAGAGTAGGTGGAAATATCCAACCTCTTGATTCCTTCCCCCAGCCATCAGTCACCAATCACCCAATGGCGAACAGAGAATCATAGGTGGGTTGGGGGCATGGGAGAGACCAGCTGTGGGCAACCATGGAAGATGGCTCTGATCACAGATCAGGCCTAAGGACCGTACCCATGCACGAATTTCATGTGCTGGGCTTCTAATTATTAAATAAATGAAAGTCAAAACTATAATGAGCCCTAGCTGATTTGGCTCAGTGAATAGAGCATCAGCCTGTAGACTGAAGGGTCCCAGGTTCAATTCTGGTCAAGGTCACGTGCTCAGGTTGTGGGCTGGATCCCCAGTAGGGGTCATGCAGGAGACAGCCAATCAGTGTTTCCCTGTCATCATTGATGTTTCTGTCTATCTCTCTCCCTCTCCCTTCATCTCTGGAAGCAATAAAAATGTTTTAAAATAATAAATAAATAAATAAATAACCTTAAAAAAAAAACTATAATGAGATACCACCCTGCGCCTTTTAGGATGGCTACTATAAAAAAACAAACAAACAGAAAGTAACAAGTGTTGGTGAGGATGTGGATACTGGAACCCTTGTGTATTGTTGGTGGTAATATAAAATGGTACAGCCACTATGGGAAAAAGTATGGTGATTCCTCAAACAATTAACAATAGAATTACCATATGCTTCAGAAATTACACTTTGAGATAAATAACCAAAAGAATTGAAAGCATGATCCTGAAGAGATATTATATACCCATATTCATAGCATTATTTACAATAGCTAAAACATGGAAGCAACCTACATATCCATCAATGGATATATGAATAAGCAAAATTTGTCATATACATAACATAGAATATTATTTACCCTTAAAAAGAAATAAGTTCTGATATATGCTAAAACATAGATGAATCTTAAGGAGATGTGCTAAGTGAAATAAGTGAGTCACAAAAAGACAAATACTGTAAGATTTCACTACTATGAGGAGGTACTTGGACAGAAAGTGGAATGATGGTTACAGGGCCTGGGAGCGGGGGGGAATGCTGTGTTATTATTTAATGGGGACAGGGCTTCAGTTTTACAAGATGAAAAGAGTTCTGGAGATGTATGACGGTGAGGGTCACACAGCAATGCCACAGGACTATCAATTTAAAAAAGGTTAAGATGGTAAATTGTATTGTTATATGTATTTTAGCACAATAAAAAAAAATTGGGAATGCTCTGGCCAGTGTAGCTCAGTTGGTTGAGCATTATTCCATACACCAAGAGATCACCTGTTAGATCCTAATCAGGGCACAACATGCCCAGGTTGCAGGCTTGATCCCCAGTAGGGGGAGTGCAGGAGGCAGCTGATTGATATTTCTCTCTCTCTCCTTCTCTCTCTCAAATCAATAAAAACATATTTAAAAAAAAATTAGTAATAAAAACTTTAAAAAAAAAACACAAAACCTGACAAGGGTATCTATCATTAGCAAGGATGTAAGGAAAGTGACTCCCTCCTGCATTGCTGGAGGGAGAGATGAGAACAGGGTGAGTGTCCCTGGAGGCCAGCAGGCCAATTACCCACAGCGGTAGCGAAGACATGCAGCCCTCACTACACACCAGACATCCTTCTAAGTGTGCTTTACGTGTAATAATTTCCTTAATCCTAAAAGCAATCCCTCAAAGTAAGTTTTATCATCATCCCTATTTTACAGATGAGAAAACTGAAGCCCAGAGAGGTTAAGTAATTTGCCCAAGGTCCCTTAGCTGGGGAACAGCAAAATTGGCGTGGAATCCCAGGCATCTAGCTCTGCTATGCTAAATTATCCCAAAATGCTAATTGTGCAAACCCTTTGTCCTAGAAATTCCCCTCCTGGGAATCCATCTTAAGGAGTTAATTAAGCAAGTGCACAGAGATGTGTGTACAAGGATGTGGCTCTCTGTGTCTAATATATCAGAGGAAAAATGGGAACAATATAAATGCTCATCAGTAGGATATCCATTGACTAAATTATGTTACTTCCATAAAAAAACAGAATGCTATGCAACCATTAAAAAAGTATGAGGTATGTTTCTAATTCACTGATACAGAAAGATTGCAACAACATATTGTTGAGTGGAGAAACAGGTTGCAAAACAGCATGCAGAGTATGATCCCATTTAGGTAAAATTATACATATATCATTCAAGATCTGAGAAGATGCTCACCAAAACGCTAAAGGTTATTATCTTGAGATGGCAGAGATTTCAGAAAATTTTTATTTTCTCCTTTCTTCCTTTCTTGTGTTGTTTGGATTTTGTGCAGTGAGCATATATTATCTTTGTAAGGAGAGGCAATTTTTTTTTTTAAATGAGCCTGCTGGAATTGGCGTGTCCTTATTTGTATCTCTCTGCACTTTGTTCAGCCAACCTATAATGAGAACCTACTACGCGTTAGGCCCCGGATTGAGAGGCAAAAGAAAGAAAGGGACTCTTAGAAGGTATGGTGTGTGTGTGTGTGTGTGTGTGTGTGTATGTGTTTCGAGAGGCGGTGGGGATCGAGGTGAGGGAGTACAGAGACAAGCCACAGTAGGAAACCTGGGGAGAGAGACGCCTACACTCTGCTTGACTGAGACAGAAATCAGACTGGAGCAGAAAAGGCTCCAAGAACATGCGCCAGAGAGGAGGGAAGATGAAAAGGTACAGACACAGACAGGTACTTGGTATGAGCACCATGTCTCACTCCCAGGTTGGCTAATGCTGTCCTGTTAATGAAGTGAGTGATTAATAGCCAAGGGGATAGAGAGCTGGTATATGAGATTAATCCCAGTTAATGAATCCATTGTTAACGGCATTAAATAGCAACGGGGGGGGGGGGGGGGGGGGGAGGGTGAGGGGAGGCAGCCTCCTCTCAGCAAATCCAGGCTGGGCTGGCTCTACCGCTCCTGGGGTGATGGGAGGGGGGGGGGGGATGGAGAGGAGAGGAGGCGGACAAGCGGTGAACATGTACCGCATGCCTACTGGAACCGGCACTTTCTCACGCTCTTCTGTGCTAGTCTGGTGGCTTCTATAGCCCCCTTTCACGGGGGCTAGGCTGTGGAGATGACAGCTTACCCCTGTGCCCATCCCCCCAGCCCCAATGGCCCTACCCTCACAGACCTGACTCCAGGCCAGGCTCTGTCAGTCAGGCCACACTCCCTTTAAGGGTCTGCTGAGTGACAAGGTCCAGGAAGGGGGTGGAGGGTGAAGAGAAGCAGTCACTGGTCACTGGAGACAGGAGGACATGGAGGGAGAACGAGAGGCGCTTTCCTAGAACTGGGGCACGAAGGGCCCTTCATGAAGGCAGAGAAAAGGTAGGCGGCAGAGTCCTTCTTGGAGGACAAGAGTCCAAAGGTGAGGTGGCCTGGCTGTGCACTGCCTCTCTTCCCCGGGACCCCGGCCTCAGGACTGTCAACGCATCAAAACAGAGAAGTCTCTCTCCCCAGGCTGCCTCGCCCCTGGTTCCAGCTGACCACCTAGGGCAGGGGTGGGGAATGTCTAGCCAGTGGGCCCATGAAATCATTTGGTCTGGCCCTGCCAAGGCATTAGGTGTGAGCTAATTAAATGTTTGACCACATACAGCAGGCTCATCTTTAAGTGGGTAATTTTGTATGGCCGAGAAGGATGTTATAAATCTCCAAACGGCCCTTGGCAGAAAAAAGGGTCCCTACCCATGACCTAGGGCCATCTGCGTGGGAGCCTTGGGCTCACTCCTGCCTATCCCAATGCTCCCCTGGGTGTAGCAATAACATCTCCTGAGCCTCAGCTTGTCTGGTTCCTATGCCAGAAGCTGAACAGGAGCTGATTGGCTTGGCCCTCGCAATAACTCTGAGTAATAGGCATTACTGTTCCCATTTCACAGATTACAACACTGTGGCTCAGGGACAGACACTGCCTTGCCCCGGATCAGTCGTACTTGGTTCCAGATCTATGCTCTCGCTGCAACTTCTTCTTCCCCTAGGCCAGGGGTCCTCAAAGTGCAGTCTCCACCCCAGAAAGTGGCGGCTTCACCGACTTGTTAGAAATGCAGTTCCTGGGCCTCATTCCAGAACTGCCAGGGGTGGGCCCCAAGTGTGTGTTTAACCAGCCTGGATGCCTCTGAGGGCCACTGCCCTGTACACTGCTTCCCTGTGGGCAGCGGAGGACTCTTCCAGGGTGGTGCCCGGCGAGCCCCCTGAGTCTTCCTTCTCCTCCCCACACAGAAGCACCAGGGGCCCTTCACCCCGACAGGTGCACTCTGCGTGATTTCATTCTATCCTCCGGCTTGAAACATTTATATGCTGACAACTTCCCAATTTATATCCTCGGTCCTGACACCTCCCCTGAACCCTCATCCATCCAGCCACCTACCTGCCATCCCCATCTGGAGGTCTGAAGGCATCTTGAAATTAAAGTCCCCTAACCTGTTCCTCCTCCTCCCCTCCTCTAAGAAAATGGCAACCACCCAGACCCAGTAGTTCAGGCCCGAAGTCTTGGAATTGTCCTTTTCTCTTTATCTCAAAGCCCACATCCAAGCCAACAGCAGACCCTGTTGGTTCTGTTTGTGAAATATATTTCAAATCGAGCTGCTCTTTGCCACCTCCGCATCTACAATGTGCTCCACACTGTCTTTCTTCTCACCCGGACTCACACGGTCGCTCCATAATTAACCCCTCTGCTCCCACTCATGCCCCTTCCAGCCTTGACTACAATCAGTGGCCAGCGCGATCCTTTTAAAACATAAGTCTGAGATTATGTCACCTTCCTGGTCAAACTCCTCCAGTAGCTTTCCCAAACAAAATACAGAATGAAGTTCACAATCCTTGCCTGACCTCCTAAAGCTCCGTATAATCTACAACCCTCAATCCCTCACTCTCCTCCGATCTCATCCACCTCTCGCTTCACCTGCCTGCCACACCACCCCCAGACCTGCCTTCTCGCTCCACCTGATGACGGCAAGCAGGCTCCCACCGCAGGGTCTTTGCACAGGCTACTGCTAGTGTGGCTATTGCTTCATTCAGTTCTCGGCCGCCTGCCTCCTGATCCTCACTCAGCTTTGTTTTATACACAGCACTCCTTTCACTTGACATTGTGCCACAGATTTATTCCCTTTACTTCCTCTCTCCCCTACCGGGCTGTAAACTCCACGGCGACAGGGACTTTTCATTTGCTCTGTAGCTAGAACCACGTTGTCCACGGGAGGCACTCAATCTGTAATTGCTGAATGAATGAGTGAGTGAATTTCTCTGTACTTCTCTTCCCCACTTGTAAAAAAATAGGCATATTCACTTCATAAAGTACCTACGAAGACTGAATACATATGTTAAAATATATACGTAGCTTGTGATGGACATAAAAAAAAAAAAAAAAGGCTTTTTGGATCTTCCCTTCCCTTGCTTAAGAATCCATGCTGGCTCCGTATTTTCTACCACCTTCCGTGTGAGCCTTGACCTGGCCAGGCCACGCTGGTCAAGGGCTGACCAGGGTTTGCCAAGAACTGGCAAATAGCCAGACTACTATCTGCCTTCTCTCTGCCCGTGAAAGAAACCAACAGTAAATTCTCATCTACATCATGCTTTACAGTTTGCCTTACCAACCACCCAAGCTCGTACCATTATTACTCTTACAGATGAGGACGCTGACCGTGTGAGGCTGCCGGATGGTAGCGTCCAGGTGTGGCTGAGATGGGAATCACCCCAAGCCATTTGAGGTCAATTCCCCAACTCTTTCTTCTGCTTCAGGGTTCTACTTCCCACCTTTCTCTCGTGCCTGGACTGCCCTTCCCTCCGCGCCAAGTCCCAATTCTACTCTTGCTCACCTGTCTCCTCCTCCTGGAAGCCCTCCTGGCTCTCCCTCTCTCCTCCAAACTTCTCTAGGATGTACTGCCTCTGTACTCTCCTCCCTGTTTCCTGATCGTCTCCCTGGTGTATCCTCTCCTCAACTACAACAGTAGTGACACACACTTTTTAAATTACATTTGCTCACTTGCTATAAAGGCAAACAGATCAGAGAGATATTGAGGGAAAAGTCCAAGTTCCCCTTCACGGTCCCCTCCCCAACCCCACTCCTCCTCGGAGTAACCACTGCAACAGCCTGGCCTGAGGGCTGGCAGCCCCCTCCCAGGCATTTACCCGCCTACACTGGCTCTCGTGTGCTTACAACAACGCTTAGTAGGTGTGATCATGCCACTCCTATTCTCCAACCTGATTTTTTTGACTTGGCAATAGTGATCGTGCCCTGTGCACGCTCAGCCCCGCTTTGGAAGAGCGGTAAGACCGAGGAGGCGCCACGATTCATTAGTCCGTTTCTCTGGTGATGGACAGTGGGCCGTTTCTGATTGTCCTTCCTCAGAGAACCCCTGCCCCAGCCCCCCGTGGAGACCTCTCTGAGCACGCGCGCGTTCCTACAGGAAGGAGAGCTGAAGTGGAGTGGCAGGAGTAAGGCTGCCCTCCCAAGAGGCTGGGCCACTTTAGACTCCTTGGTGGCCCACACACCGACCCTTCACTCTGAATTTACAAAGCACCTCCACAAGCACTATTTTATTTGCTCCTCACAAGAACTCTGAGAGGCCTTGAGTACCATTTCACCAGCGAAGACTGGAGTTCAGCCCCATCCTGTCACTCTCCAGAGCGGCTGCTCAGATCTGAGCTGGTACAGACCAGACAGGTCCCCAGACCCTGGAAGCGGGGGGTATTGGAGGGCACGTGTGCCCCTCAGGAGTCACAGAGGGGTCAGGAGCAGCAGAGGAGCAGGGGGACTTGGGTGGGGGGGGATAAAGGGCACTTCCTAGGGGCTCAAAAGCCTGAAGAGGGCCTTTCTTCCCACTCCTTCCATGGCTCAGAAGAGCCTGGGCTCAGGCTGAGAAGCAGGGCTGCTACGTTGCCATGGAAACAGAGGGTTCCTCTCTCCCTCACAGCAGGAATCATGGTGATTGGGGGGTGGGGGTAGGAGGAGGATGTTTCCCTGGCAGCACCAAGGGGTGAGGCTAGGAGGCCAGTCACTCTGCCCCCTCCTTCCTTCTCCTCCCTCACCGCTTCCACTGGTGAAGCCAGCAGCCCGCAGGAGTTGCGGTGTGGGTGCAGGGGTGCTGGTATGGATCAGCAAGGGACACAGTCAGTGGGGTGGGGTGAGGTGGGGAGGCAGAGACTCCCGAAGGAAGCTGCAGAAGGTCCCTCCTGTTAGACCGCCCACGTATCAGGGGCTCCCTTACACCCCAAGCCCTGCCCCAGGTTCTCTCACAGGGAGGACACAGCCTCCCTCCCATCCACTCACTGTCACACAGTCAACCCCACTCTGTAGCCCAGCATGTCCACGGTGACCCGAGGCACATGTGCAATGAACTTGTACACACACACACACACACACACACACACACGCACACTGCTAACCATGCACACGCAGAGTCATGCACCGATATGCTCCTATGTTGACACACTCATTCATACACAGTCACACCCAGATAGGCAAGCACACGCACCTTGTTACCTAATGCACGAGAGTGGTCACATATTCACACACACGTGCAGGCACGCACTCTCTCTCCGCCTCTGGGACTATCAGTCCTGGAAGCGCCTTGCCTTCTTCATAACTCCTCCTGCTCACTCCCCCTCTCCTTTGTCTCTTCCTTCCTCCACACACACGCCCCTGCCCTCACCCCCCAGCCCTCAGCCAGTCCTTGGCGGGAGTCCTGCCCTCTGGGCTCAGCCCTGGAAGGAGAAGCTGTCATTTCCAAGGGGGCAGATTCTCAGACACAGACAGCGCTCAGCCTTGGAAAAGCAGGAGGGACTGGAGGGATGCTGTATCGAGTTTGATGCCCCGCCCACCTCCCTTCCCTTCCAGATGACACTCCTGTCTGATCCCAGCTGAATTTAAGAGCAGCAAAACTGCCCCCCTCCCCAAACAAAGCAAAACAAACAAAACTCTCCCGCAAGCTTGCCACCGTAAAAAACAGTGACTTTCTGAATGGCCACGGTTAATAATAATAGGCAGTTAAGTGGCTAATTATTGAGGGCTTGAGTACTAAGTTCATGGCCCCACTTACTCTTCATATCAACCTCCAAGGCAGAGAACAGTATATCGATTCCTCAGGGAGGGAAACCGAAGCTTAGAGAACCCATGTAACTTCCAAGTGTTGGGGTGAGACCTCAACTCCATTGGTCTCTAACCAAGAGATCAACTGCCCGTTTCCATGCAGCAAGCTCCTGCACTGGGCAGGCGCACTTCGGCAGAGATCTGGGTGTGGGCAGGATGGCTGGCCCAGGAGAGCCAGCACTTGCTGGTTGAGATAGAACACTAGATATCTCCCTTCGTAGGCCCGGGGTTATTCGCTGCCTCGATCTCAGGGAACCGTCACAGGTAGTCTCTGGGACCTGAGCCCCCTGCCCTGAGTCTGGACCACTCTTCGCAGCCTCTCCTCTTCCTGTCACCAGCTTGTTCATCCTTCCAAGCCCCAGCTGCAAATTAGTTCTTTTGCAGAGAATTATTCTAATTCCATTTCCCTTCTGGCCTACTCCAGCCAGGCCCAGAGAGCTATTAGAAATGACTACAATGTCTCATCAAGGTGCTATGCTAAACACACATTAGCTCATTTCTAAGGAGAATTCTGTTCTCGGTTACTTTTTTTTTCTCCTCCCTGCTACACTGAGATTGTATTCTCCCAGTATTTTGGAGGTAAAATGTGTTTTTTTTAAGGATCCTTACTTGACAAAATTTTAAGTTGCCAAATTCTATGAGTTTTATTTTCTTTTCTTCTTACTTTCTTTATTTCTTTCTTTTTTCTTTTCTTTCTTTCTTTTTTTTTTTTAAATAATGACTTACTCTATTTATTGCGCTTTTGTGAGAACAAGTCTTTAGGGGACACTGAACGGCCCCAAACATCGGCGCTCATTTTTCTTTTTCACCAAAAGGGTCTGGGAACTACTGATTGAATACTAATCTAACCTAACCCCTCATTTTCACGGACAGAAAAAAATGAATCCAAGAGAAGAGGCTTGTCAAAGTATTGTCTTTATTTGTGAGATCACAAAACCTAATTCAAAGCCATCCCAACCATGGTGTGGGCAAGTTAGTAGACCAATCAGAGCCTCAGTTTTATCATCTGTACAATGGACTGATCTGAGAATCAAGTGAGACACTGCAGGGTTATCACTTTGAAAGCATAATTCTCTCAGGTATAAGTCATCACGTAACCCTTCAGCTGCACAGCGGGAGCCATAACCCAGGCTCCGTGCCCTGCTGTGTTCAGTTGGGCCAAGAATGGGCGGTGGAGTCAGAGTCCTGGATCAAACGCCAGCTCCTCCATTCACTGGCCGTGGGGCTGTGAGCAAAATCCCTCGGGTCCCCATGGATTCTCTGTCTGAAAACGGGGGATTACAATACTCACTCTGTGGTTGCTGGGATTAAATGAGTTAATATGGGGAGGCCTGCCCAGTGCCTTGCACATGGCTGGCTGACAATCAGTGGGTGTTTTCTCCCCTTCCCCTCAGACTCTTTTCTCCCCAGCTGTCATTTTCTGAATTTCTTCAGTGGTGACCAATCTCCTGCTTCCTTTGAAGGAAGATTTGATTTTGGAAAGAGCCCAAGGTCACGGAGAGGCTCATCTGGCCAGGGAGGCAGACGCTTAGTAATCAAGCCCAGGAAGGAACACCCTTTGGATGTGCAGATGGGTTCCAGCCCTGCAAGGGGGAGGACGAGCTTCTCTGGTGCCTCCAGCGCCAGCTTGGAGAGAGGCCATTCTTGCTGGGAGCCATGGTTCTGCTCTGCCAGGGGTCTTCTGCCCCACTTCCCCCCAGGGGAGCAGGCCTGCGCCCCCCAGGACGGGGGCAGTCAGCAATGCCGGCAGTTCAAAGGGGATGGAACTGGCTCCTGGGACTGCCTCCCCTCCTTGCCGAGCCGGATGTCAGAGCCAGAATGACACATCGCCCGGTCCACTCCCCCGTGCTTTTTAAATGAGAGAACGAGGCCCTCCCTCTCTCCCCCACCTGCTCCCTGATGGACAGAAGTGAAGCTTCAAGTGCAACTCCGAATGCCCAAGCTAGAGGCTGACCTTGGCGATATCCAGCCCAACCTTCTCTTGTCCCCCCCACCCCGCTTTGTAGATAAGACGCAGCAGGCAGGGGGAGAGAAGCCATGTGCCCTCGGCACGTGCTCCCAGGGCAGTGACAGAGCTGCTGGACACCCCGGTCTCCCGGCCCGGCCCGTTCCTCTGCCACCCAGCCCAGAGATACAGCTAAGCACCGAGGAGCAAATGACTGCTCTCCCCGCCTCTCCCGAGAGCACCCTCCGAGGCAGGGGAAGGAGGGCCAGCCCAGGAAGAAACCTGGGAGGACAGGAAGCCGCCCCAGGAGGTGGGATGTGTGCTTTCATCAAAGGTCCTGTCAGGAAGCCCTGAATCAGCCGAGGGGCCAGCCAGCAGCAGCTCTGTCCATGACTCCCAGGGCCGGATCAGGCCCCTCCTCTTGGGCCCTCAGCTTCCTCACCTGGAAGAGAGTGGGTGCTGCACTGCCTCCACCCCTGGCCCTTCATCCCTCCACCGAGGACGGCACCTCGGGTCTCTCTGCTTGACCCAATGGCAGGGTGGCTGGGATGCCTGCCTCACTCACTCCCACAGCGCTCCCTGGATGAACAGCAGGAATCAACAGCTGCAGCATGGGATCTCACACTCCCACTTCATCCTTTTCCAGTATCATCTTTTTGCCCCTCAGTTTCTCCAAATCTCCCCAATCCTTCCGCAGCGGCTGCTGGGAAAACTGCGCCACCTAGGGGCGCTCAGCCTCCCCTGCAGCTTGGCAGAGAGGAAGGCTGGACCAGGCGTTGCCTTGTCTCTCAGAACCGGCTCCTGATCCTTATCTGTCCTCACTACTACTTTGAAAAGGGCAGGGCGGGGCTTTTTAAGACGAGGAAACGGAGAAGATCAAGCAGCAGCAAAGTGGCAGAGTCCAAACCACAGCTCAGGCCTCCTGATCCTCGCAAGCTTTTACGCCCCCATTCCAAGGCGTAACCAGGGAAGGAGTGACCTTTCAAACAGAAGAGAGATGAGTAAGTCTTCAACGACTGCTCTACAGTGGGGCAGAGATCATCTTAAATCGCCGTGAAACTTATTGTGTTGGTTTCAGTAAGGATTTAGGATGACGGAGCCCCATCATGGAGTGGCCTGGGGGCAACACCAGGAGATGGACAGACTGGGGGTCAAGTCCGTGCTCCATCAAGGACGCAACAGGGCCATCCCCATCCCCGATCTGGGAGGGAACTCTCTGGGAAGTTGTATCAACTTTTTTTTTTTTTTTTTTTTTTTTTCTTTTACACGGGAGTCCTTGGGAGGATTAGCAACAAAGTATGAGAAACACCTGACACCTGGCTGGTCTCAGCAAGTCTGTCCTCCAGGCAGTAAGTAGCCAGAGCAATTCTATCACTCCTCCACCCAAAACCTGCCGCTGGCCTCCCAGCCCAGAGCGAGAGCCCAAGTCCCCACTGGACCACCGTGGACCAGAGGCCACCTGGGATCTGCTTCCCCCGCTCCCTCACCACATTCCCCCTTCTCCACCCCCTCACCCCCAGCCTCCTCTCTGTTTCTATGCACCTGCATGGTGTTTGCTCTTCCTTCCATCTGGAATGACATCGGCATAACCTGCTCCCTCACTACCTTCAGGTTTTTACTCAAATGTCATCTTCCAGAGAGGGGTCTTCCCTACCTAAAATGTCACCCCCCCCCCTTCCTTGCACCATTTTGCTTTTTCTCCTTTCGCATTGGTTACCACCTCCCACACCATCTATACACCGAACTTCCTTCTCTTGTTCACTGTCTATCTACCATGAATGGTAGATAGACAGTGAACCATGGTTCTTGCCATACCATGAATATTTATTAAAGGTGTGGATGGCAATTCAAAAAATAATTTTTAAAAAATGGGGGAAAACACACACACACACACAAAAACAGAAGAACACTGACCTTCCCAATGCCTCTTGGAAACTCAGAAAATAGTTAACATGTTTAAGGCTTTTCTGTCCATACAATAATTTCCTTTAAAATCTTAAGCGAGGAGCCGGGGAAGGGGTGGCCTGCACACTTTGTGGATCAGGAAGCGGAGCCTCTGCAGGAAGAAGGGCTTGGGGCTGGGTCGCGCAGCTGCTCAGGGCCGGAGCCAGGAGAACCCGGCCTCCAGGCTCGGAGGCGGCAGCGCTTTCTTCTTCCCACATTTCAGCGGCTCCCATGGAGCAGGGGACCTGGAAGTACTTACACTGAAGCACTTGGTTGAAGGATGGTTCTTAGCATAAGTACAGTCCTTAAGTGGCCACCCAGTCAGCTTTCTGAAAACTGTCCCAGGGGACGAGCAGAGCCTTTCTTGACATCTGTGAAAGCTTATTGGATACCAACTCCATGGCAAGATCTTGAGACCAACCCGGGCCAGAGAGAGCCAGGCTGCTCAAGACAGTGGGCTATCTTCTCAGAGCAAAGGCCACGCGCAGGCAAGCCCAGGGGCGCACATGGACTTTGAGAGAGGCGGTGAGATGTCTGGGAAGAGAAAGGGGCACAGGAATCCTGGGCTGAAATCCCACCTCCATTGGACGCTTGCTGTATGCCCTTGGCCTTGCCACCATTCAGTTCAAGAAACCTTTCCTGGCTCCTGGGCCATAAGGCACGCATGCTTACCTCTGGCATAGCAGTCAGCACATTGCTTTGATATGTCAACCTCTCTTCCTTCCTAAGCCAGTGGTTCTCCATCAGGGAAAAATCACTCTCTCCCCGCTCCTCCTACCCAGAGGACATTAGGCAATGTTTGAAGACATTTTTAGTTGTCACAATTGGGGAGATGTTACGGCATCTAGTGGGTACAGGCCAGAGATGCTGCTACACGCCCTATAATGCACAGCCTCCCAGGAGAATTATCCGGTCCACGTGTCCAAAGTTGCTCGAGAGAACTTCTGGAGGAGTAGCAAGAGTCCGATTCCACTCTGCACACCCAGTGCCCAGCGTGGCACGTGAAAGGCCATCCACATGTTTGCCAATTGCAGAAACCTCTGGGTTCCCTGAGATTTAAAACCCCTGACTCTCCCCTGCTGGCCCCACACTCCTGATTGGCCAGGCTGGTGGGCCTGGGGTTGGAGGTTGGAAGGCCTCCACAGAAGAAGGGGACTCAAATCACTTTTGCCTGTGGTGCATCTCCCTTAGGGTCACAGTCCCCAGCTCTGCCCCCACGTCACACCGGTCTCAGAGACGGCACGGGGCTTCAGAATCAGACCCACATCAGATTTAGAATCACTCTCTGTGCCCTTGGGTGAGTCACCTCTCTTCCCTTCTTCCTCTTTATGTAAACTAGGAACACAATTCCTGGCCTACTCCTACAGGGCTTCTGTGAATGGTGTGTAAAGCCCTGGGCCAGCATGGGAAGAACTTCCTATTGAAGGTGACAAGTTGGCTGGTTCCAGTTTGAAAATCCTGAGTTTCAACAGCCCAGGCGGAGGGGACAGCTTTCCTGGAGAATCTGTGCTCACCACGGCCTCTCAGCTCAGCCAACTGTGGTGCCCAGGAGCAGGGTCTTGCCCAAACCAGCAAAAAAGCCAACCCCACCTGGCTCAGTGGTTGATCATCAACCAATGAACCAGGAGGTCATGGTTAGATTCTCAGTCATGGCATATGCCCAGGGTTGCGGGTCTCGGCCCCCCCAGTAGGGGTCGTGCAGGAGGCAGACCATCAGTGATTTTCATCATTGATGTTTCTATCTCTTCATCTCCCTTCCTCTCTGAAATCAATTATATATGTATTAAAGCCAGCCCCAACAGGATGATTCAAGAAGATGTGCGGGGTCGAGAAGCAGCCCCCTGAGAGCAGGGCTGTGTCTAAGAGGTTGGCCCTGATGCTCACCATCATGCCTGGCACCTGGTGGGCTTTCAGTGAACAGTGGTGGACAAGTGCATCGTCACTGTTGCTCCTGATGGAGCCCTACCGTTTCCGTGTACACAATCCTACAACAGCCCTATAGTAGGACTCCATCCTACAGGTGCAAAGGAGCTGAGGCTCACAAAGTGAAGCTTTGTGCCCCGCGTCACAAGCTCATAGGTGGCGTCTCTGGGATCTGAGTTCAGCTCAGCCACTTACTGAAGCCCACAGAGTCTTTCCATAATCCTCCCTGTACCCCCCTCTATCCAGGGGACAGAAGCTCTCTGGAGAAACAGCTCTAGGAGCAGACCCCTCCAGCCCAAAGGAACTCCAGTTTGCACTTTGGAGAGAGACCAGGAGCCAGCTGGGATTGTCACTTCTTCAGCCCCCAGGCCCCCAGTCTTGTCCTCGCCAGTGTGGGAGCATCCCTGGAGCTGGGAGAGACCTTGGCAAGCACCTAACGCCATTCCTGGCAGAGCCTCCAGTATCGAGGTCCAGAAATAGGCCCTTTTTTTGCCAGCAACCTCGGAACCCTACTCCAGAACTTCTGATAAGGTTTAAGCCCCTTCACTAAACTCCTGGGACGCATGTAACAGGGCTTGCAAGGCTGGGTCCTCCGTCCGTCATTTCCTATTCTGTCTCCTGCCAGTCTCTTCAAACACCTAGTGTTCCACCTCTAAGGTCAGTGTGCCCTTGCTGGAACCTGCTGCCACCTCCCCCTCTATGTCTTTGCACACGCTGTACTCTCTACCTAGGAGTGCCTTTTCTATCCTGTCAGCCAGTCAGATTCCTTCCAGTTCTTATCCATTAGGCACAGCAGGCACGCGGGCTCGGCCCGCAACACTTTTAGGGACCCACAAAAATGTTTTCATTTCTTTTAAAGTCAGAAGAAAAAAAAGTAAACTCTAGGTTAAAGAAAATGTTCTAATATTAATAATTTGTCTTTATGCTAAAGAAGTTGTAAAATATACTTTCAATATGTGTGTGTACCTCACTAGTTGTAATGATGTATACGTGTGGCCCAGTGGCTGTAGCTCAGTGGTTGAGCATCAGCCCATGAACCCGGTTAGGGCACATGCTGGGGTTGCAGGCTCAGTTCCCAGAAGAGGGTGTGCAAGAGGCAGCCTTTTGATGATTCTCTCTCATCATTGATGTCTCTATCTCTCTCCCCCTTCCTCTCTGAAATCAATCAATACACACACACACACACACACACACACACACACACACACTAGAGGCCCAGTGCAAGACATTCGTGCACTCAGGAAGGGGGGGTGGGGAGGTGGTCCCTCAGCCTGGCCTGTGCCCTTTTGCAGTCCGGGAGCACTCGGGGTTTAGGGCTGCCACGAGGCAGGAGAGCCTCCAGTCACCACTCATCAGCTGTGAGCCCAGTTTCTGGCTGAGCGGTGCTTCCCCTATGGGAGCACACTGACCACCAGGGGGCAGCTCCTGCATTGAATGTCTGCCCCCTGGTGGTCAGTGAGCATCATAGCAACTGGTTGTTCCACCATTTAGTCGATTTGCATATTACCCTTTGATTATAGGATTTTAAAAGTTTGTGTGTGTGTGTGTGTGTGTGTGTGTGTGTGTGTGTGTGTGTGTGTGTGTGAAGGAAGAGGCTATGAATGAAAAGTGTCTAAGACCCACGAAAGTCATAATGTGGGCCTGTCCTCAATCTTTAAACCCAGCTGTTGAGTCACTTCCTCTAAGTTGTACCCTGAGCACACCCCCAACAGAACTGTCTCTTCTGTGTCCCCACTATCCATTTCGTACCTGGCACCGGGTGTTATAACCATTTCTAACCTGTTTTTCCATTAGATGGCGAGCTTGGTGAGGTAAAGGGCCATGTATTACATCCTCCTGTCCCCAGCACCCAGCTCAGTGCTGGCACATGGCAGATACCCAGCTAATGTTACTAATTCAGTTGAAGCTCCTCCTAACAATAAGGAACAAAGGCCTTGTATGTCACCCAACCATGTATGCAGCAGAGCTGTGTCTAATCATGTATTCAGTCACATATGCCCGTTTCAGAGCAGACACTATCCTGGGCAGCAAGAGTCCATCGGTGACAAAGAAAGCAAACATGGCCCTGCCCTCATAGAGCTTCTATCTGCCAGCTCCTCTTGCCAGCCCCCGCACCTCATACTCTCCCATCATTTCCTCCTCCTGCCGCACAATGTGTCCCCAACACGGGTGCAAGGCGGGAAAACACTGCTCCCCACCCTCCTCACCCACCAGCTCCAGTCCCTCAGGCCCCACCGCCTCTCCCACAGGGATTGCATTCCTCCTTCCCCTCTGCTGGAAGGTGACTACTCCAGTTCCTGTGTGCTCATTAATTTCACGCTCCATCTCCTGCATGACTGACCTACTTTCTGCTCCTTCCCCACGTGGCTGCCCCGCAGCACCGGGTCTCTCCCACACCTGGGCCTGGGGTTCTGGAAGCCCTCCCTCTCCCTGCAGCCAGGTGTTCCTCTGATGCCTCAACCCTCCCTCCCCCTGCATCGGAGGCTTCCAGCCTGGGGAGAGCAGAAGTATCTCTATGTGGACTCACAGCCCTGAATTCAAATCTCAGCGCCATCCCTCCCAGGCACAGGGTCCTAAGCAAGTCAGGTCCCAATCTGAGCCTTGTTTCCTCGTTTATATGCGCATCTACCCTGCCCAGTGGTTGTAAGATACCGGCATCTGTACATGGGCAAGCACTGCAAGTACACATTCAAAAATATCCCTTGTCCCAGCCCCGTCCATGGACCCCCTGCCCCAGCTGGAATCCGCCGTTTCTAAAGCAGCCTCTCCCTCTGCTGATAGGGTGCCCCGGTCTTTCCTGGCCAGGCCCTTGTATCTTCCTGCCTTCTTCCTTCAAGGCCAAATGCAGGCTGTACTCCCTCGTCTCCCATCCCCCACCGTCCTCCCTCTCCCTCAGCCGGTATTTATTTACACCCCACCCCACTCAGAAAGGGATTTGAGGCCTTTTAATTGGTAATCCTCCTTTGGCATTCAGCACAGGGACTTACATCTGGGCTTTTCTGGGAGGGCCCCAATGTCAAATATCCTGCTTCCCTACTCCCTGAACGCATGGCAGAATAACAATAGCTGACAGAGGCTCTGCTCTGGGGGCTTTACACAAATCCACTGATTTCATCCGCATGATGATTCTATGAAGTAGGTGCTATTTTTTTCAGTTGGGGAAACTGAGGCACAGAGAGGGGAAGACCCTTGACCAAGCGGGTGGCACTGGGATTAGAACCAAGGCAGACTGGCTTCAGAGCCCAGGCCTAAGCCATTACGGAGGGAGCTAGACTACAGACCGCCGCTTGCACTCAGAACTGGCTCCACAAAACACTCTTTGGAAAAAAACAACCCAAAAGTGCCCCAGACGCTCTATGTAACTTTCCACACGGCAACTGGGACTGACTGTCTTCTCTTGGGCAGGAGTCATGGTGGCGTTGGGGCTGGCAGGAGGGAGCTCTGGGTTCCAGGCATACCCCTGGAGGCCAGTGCTGTGCCAGCTCCTGCAGGTCACACTGCATGGCTGCTCCGTGTGAAGGTGGAGGGGAGGCAGTGCTGAGTACACAGGGGCCGTGGGATCGTCTAATCCACTTCGGGGCTGTGAGGACCAAGGACACCACACCAGGGAGTGGGCAGCACCTGGTTTCAGAATTGCAGTGCAGAGATGAGAGACATCACCAAGCAGAACCTGCCAACCCCACAGACTCTCTCTGAAAACAGAAGGGGGCGGGGCAGGGTGGCCACACAGCTTTAATGCAGACCATGGCTGTCCACCCACCTGGCCCAGAGGAGGGGCCTGAGCTCAGGGAAAGATGTCTGGACAGGAGTCTGCCCTCCCCGAGTGGGGAGGCAATAAATCTCTGCACCACACCATCAGAGCTGTAGAAACTTTTTACCCCATGGAGTTCATTTAGTCTTAACAATGCATATTTGGCCGAGACCGGTTTGGCTCAATGGATAGAGCACATGTGTCAAACACAAGGCCCGCGGGCCAAATCCGTCCCGCCAGGCCTTGCAATGTGGCCCGCACCACGCTGTCATCACTGCACTCCGCTGCGTTTCCATCACAATGACAGTTTATGACTGTTCAGTAAACCATTCGGCCCGCGATTTAGGCTGGATTTTAGATTTTGGCCCCTTCTCTGATTGAGTTCGACACCCCTAGATAGAGTGTCGGCTTGGGGACTGAAGGGACTCGGGTTCGATTCCGGTCAAGGGCATGTACCTTGGTTGCAGCCACATCCCCAGTAGGGGGTGTGCAAGAGGCAGCCGATCGATGACTCTCTCTCATCGATGTTTCTAACTCTCTATCTCTCTCCCTTCCTCTCTGTACAAAATCAATAATATATATATATATATATATATATATATATATATATATATATATATTAAAAAACACACACACAAAAAAACCCCACAATGCATATTTGTTCCTGATTGTACAGGTAAAACATGCTTATTGTGAACATTAAGAAAAAGTTTAAAAATCATCCGTAATCCCACAATCCAGACATAAGAATTGTGAACACCTCGGTGCCTTTTCTCCGAGCCATTTTTCCATGCCTGTATGTTTTTACATCAGCGGGATGCTATCGGTATAGCATGAGCATTTCCCCATTCTGAAAACTCTCTAAACCAGTGGTTGCCAAGCTCTCAGACCTCACAGACCACCGGTTGGCGACCGCTGCTCTACACCATGATTTTTCATGACTTTTTCATTTTTGATGCTCTAGGACTTCCCACAACATCTTTATTCTTTTTACTGAATAGCTAGGTTATTTTTTTTATTAACCCCATTTCAACACTGCAATGACCGTTGGAGCAAAAAATGCTACTGCCCAGTCATATATGACTGAAAGAATGAATGAGTGAATAGGGTCTGCCCAGATGTTTCAGGCTTTGAACATTCAGGGAAGGGGGGCTGGACCTGATGCTGTGGTTGCCAAGGGGGTGAAAGGTCTTGAGCTGGCTACAAGAATGCTCTTTGAACTCTCCCAAGGCAGGTCAAAGCCTGGGCCAGCTGGGCCGGTAAGGGGCACTCCCGCCCGCCCCTGAGACTGGCCTAGGAGACAAAGCGCTGCAGGAACTCCAGGGAACTTGCCAACCATGCTCCCCTGGTGGCACAGGACTGAAAGAGGCACTCGCTCTAGTTTTCACAGCATTCAAAGGCAGAACTGTCAAAAGCTGGCCCCCAAATGCTCATATTATGTGGGAGAAAGTCTTGGGGAGAAAATGAGGAAGGAGGGGAATTATGCAATTGAAAACATGTACGAATCCAGACAGAGTAATGAAGCACAGACACAAGATTCTGCACTCAATGGAAATTGCATTTAGCCATGTTTTGTGGTTTGAGAAAAAGAGAGAGACTGACTCAGAGAGACAGATGGAGACACACGGGGCAAGGAGAAAGAGAAGGGGTGGGGGGAGAAGAGAGACAAAGATGCAGAGAGAGGGGAAGCAGCAGCCAGATGGAGCTCTCAAAGGAGAGGAGGGAGCTGTGGCCTGGGGTGAACGGCTTTGCCTTCTCCCTGTCTCCTCGGCCCTGATTTTGCAGCTGGATCTGCAGAGGGTCAGCCCGACAAGTCCCAGGGCCTAAGTCAGTCCTGACCTGGACAAGAAGGAAACCAGGAGACCTTCACCCTCCAATCTGGGGCCTTGGGGTTTTTTTCTCTTAAAAATATATATATTTTTTTCTCTATTTCCAGGTGTTTAAAAAAAAAAAACAAAAACAAAAACAAAACTAACTATTGATGAAATACTATTTAACAATAAAAAAGGAACCAACAATTGCTACATTGTAATAACTTGGATGGGCCTTCAGGGCATTCCATGGAGGAAAAAATAAAAGCCAATCTCAAACCGTTACATACTGTATGACTCCATTTGTAGGACATTCTAGACATGACAAAATGTAGAAAATAGAAATGGAGATTAGTGGTTGTCAGGCGGAGGGAAGGTGGGAGGAAAGTGGGTGCCTGTGACTTTGCAGAGTAGCACAAGGCAGCTCTTTGTTGTGATGGGGAGGTTTTGTATCTTGACTGCAGGTTGCATGAATCCATGGCTGTGATGAAATGACACAGACCCATACCCACACAACTGCACCAATATCAGTGTCTGTTTTTGATATGGCACATTGGGAGAAGTTGGGTAAAGGGTCATATGACCCTTTTTGCAACTTTCTGTGAATCTATAATTATTTAAAAATAAAATTACCCGAATAAAGCTGGGGGGGGGGGATAGATCACATATTATTCTTATAATCAGAAAAGCTATCCCAAAATGTTCAGTGCCACACATTTATTAATAAAAGCTAAAATAGTCATGGCAATAGGTCATGATCTAAGGGTTATACTCCACAAAGAAAGTCTTGCTGAAGCACAAATCCTCCCTGAGAATAGAAAGCTGAACAGAAACCCATGAGGGATTTGGAGAGAGGATGGCCTGAGAGGGTCATGCGCTCTGCTTCTTCCTGGCTGTGTGATTTAGGGCAAGTCAGTTCACCTCTCTGGGCAGATTCCCCACCTGCCAAATGGGTTGCTATATAGATGAAAGGCGCGGCACTTATGCAGTGCACAGGACTCATACTAGGAAGTCCCTTCCTTCCTTGAGGTAGCCATCAGCCATGACAGGTACCCTGGCCCACAGGGACCCCTTACTTGTTGGGGCCAGAGAGGGATATGCACTGAGAGAACCCTTACAAGAAACTATTGTATGCCACCAATCATGCTATCAACGTTTTTGCGCCCCACCACAGTAGGGGGTAAATATCCATTTTCCCTTTAAGAAGGTCTTTCTGGGATTATGTATTTTAGAATAAATTTTAAGGGCATCACAAATGTGATAGCACTGAGAGGAAAAATGCTTTGGCTTTAAAACAGACAGAAGCAGTAATTCCATTCGTATTTTTAAATTGCAAAAGATGAAGAGAAATCTTACTGCTATGGCAACTGTAAGACAATAAAGATGCTAGCAGGTGTGGGCACCTGTTCGGAGCGGGTCACGCAGGGGGGTGGCCATACATGGGTGGAGGTCTCGGGAGCAGTGGAGAAGCGCCCACCACCTGGATGCTGAGGTCTGCTGGCAGAAACACTGAGAACCACTCGGTTGGAGACCAATACTTTCCTTCACAGTTGAGACCCCAGAAAGGGGAACAAGGTACTCAGTTCTCAGGGTCCACAGTGGCAGGAGGATATGCTTTCGGAAACACATCAGTATGGCGAGTGAGGCTGGCTTTCAGAGTAGCAGTGTAGCCTCTTAGAACAGCAATGGCATTTTAGTGACACTTTTCAACATACAGAATGCTTTTGTGGAGCGAGTTCCTTTGCTTCTCCCAGAATCCTCCTTCCTGCGGTAAGCCCCCCTCCACCCAGGCACCCAGTGGAAGGTCAGCCATGCACCGCTTGAGTTCCCCCAGTGACAGCAGCCCACTCCTTGTTGGACAGCTCCTGTCGTCAGAAAGCTCTCCCAGCCAGCCAGGTGTGATGTCTCTGACCCAGGCAGCCGACCCCACACACAGCCTGTCATTCCGCCATTTGAATTTTGTTCCTGTACATTTTAAAGATGAAAACATCTCTCTGAGTCCCCTTCTTGAAATTCAAATATGGCCGTGAACACCTAAAGCCCCGCGTCAGTGAGGACCTTTGAGGTGCTGTGCTGGCAGGAAGTCCCATGATGGAATGACTTGGGAGAGTCAGGGCGCAATGAACCGGGAGCCTGGGAGGCCGGGAGGCCCAGATACATTTAATTCAGGCAGCTCTCTGGGTCCTCCAGAGCCTGGGTCTCCTTGGGGAAGAAAACAGATGCATCCCGAAACTCCTTCCTTTCCGGTATCTGCACCCCTGGGTGCTACAAATAGTCCTATCACAGATAGAGTGTCTCTACTCTGGGGAGAACCCAGGGGTCCAGAAACTTCTGGTCAAGATGATACTGTAGCCGAAATCACTTTGGCTCAGTGAATAGAGCGTCGGCCTACAGACTGAAAGGTCCCAGGTTCAATTCCGGTCAAGGGCATGTACCTTGGTTACAGGCATATCCCCAGTGGGGGGTGTGCAGGAGGCAGCTAATCAATGTTTCTCTCTCATCGATGTTTCTAACTCTCTGTCCCTCTCCCTTCCTCTCTGTAAAAAATCAATAATATATATATATATATATATATATATATATATATATATATATATATATATTTTTTTTTTTTTTTTTTTTTTTAAAGATGATACTATAAGTTCATGTTTTGAATCACACCTTCATGCACTAAATTCGTAGCAAGGTAGAGAAAAAGATAAATTTAAAACAGGAATAGCCGTGCTCAAACCAAGACAAACATCTTTTTTGACCAGGAATGCAACAGATGCACACAGGTGACATCATGTGGAAGCTGGGGATCTGGGTACAGAAGCAGGGGGAGCAGCCAGGAATTGGATTCCCTTGGGCATAAAGGGCTCAATGAGCCCCAGGTGGGGCCAGGGTCAAGCCTCACAGAAGTTCAGTGACAGGATGTGAAATCCCCAGCGGGCATCACAGGATAAGAGCCTTGAGAGATCAGCATGAAACCTGGATCTGGACAGGGTCTCAGGAGTCCGGGACGCCTTTGTAGTGATTTTTACATTTTTCTCTTCATCTCTGGTGTGCTGTAGTTTCAACATGTTTAGGTGTGAATTTACTTTTATCTGTTCAGCATTGAATATGCACTTTGAATCTGAGCTTTCATGTCTTTAATTCTGAAAAATCCTCAGCTGTGATTTCTTTAATCTTGCTTCTTCTGCATTCCCTCTGTTCTCCGGGAACTCCTATATAGCATCCTGTCAACCTATACCCTATGACTCTTAACAGTTTGGGGCATAGAATGCCAGAAATTCCCCGCATTTATTTCCCTCCTTCTCCTTAGAGATAGACTTTCTTACTTTTTTAATGAGATACATGGCCACTTGGAATAAAGATTACGCTGCTCCGTCTTCCTTTTGGCTACATATAGATGTATAGCTGAGTTCTGGACAATGGGCATAAGCATTAGTCTTACAGAATTTCCTTGAAACGTCTTTAAAGCAAGGGACTGCCGAAGCCGGTTTGGCTCAGTGGATAGAGCGTCGGTCTGCGGACTGAAAGGTTCCAGGTTTGATTCCCGTCAAGGGCATGTACCTTGGTTGCGGGCACATCCCCAGTAGGGGTGTGTAAGAGGCAGCTGATCCGATGATTCTCTCTCATCGATGTTTCTAACTCTCTATCCCTCTCTCTTCCTCTCTGTAAAAAAATCAATAAAATATATATATATTTTTTTAAATAAAGCAAGGGACAGTACTATTCTTTAACCTGTCTTTCTGCTATCTGGAAAATACATGAGATGGCTGGAGCTGATGGAGCCATCTTGGACCACAGAGTAGAAGCGGGAGAGAAGGAGCGTTCATGAGGTTACCTAAACTTCCTAAGGCTGGCCCACACTTCCATGAGAAAGAAATGGAGTTGGCATCATTTTTGAGCCATGGTTATTTTCCTGTGTCTTAGTTGCCTAAACGCAGACCCTAAGACAAGAATTTGGATGCAAGTAGTTTATTTGGGAGGAGGTGCGAGGCATCACAGTAAAGGAGTGGGGGAATGAGAGTGGGAAGGGAGAAAAGCCAATAAAGGATTAGATCATGAGCAGGTCACACTGAGGGCAACTGAGGCTCTATCTCACTGTGCGACCTGTGGAAGACTATGTGAAACAGGAGCAAGGGAATTGGAGCATTTTTCCATAAACTAAGGTCTACTGGTTGAGGGTCTTTCCTGGGGCTAATTCCCCCAGTATTCTGCCTGCCTCTTGTGCAAGCTGAGCATGCCCCTACTGCCAGAAAATGTCCTCGTCCTATACAGAGCTGTTTTCAGGTGACTGTTGGAGTCAGCCAAGGAAATTGCGCCAGACAATGACAATGTCTACAGCCTATATATTGCATTGGAACCTCTCTAACTTCTATACTGCTATTTCCCATAACATATTGCTTTATCTCTTGTTTTTATCCCAAGTGAAAGTCCCAATTCTCTCTTTCAAATAATTAATCCTATCCTCCACCATGTCTAATCTAGATTTATTCTTTCTTCTAAGTTTATTTCAATAACTCTGTTTCTAATTTACAAAGTTTCTAAGTGATTTTGTCTCCTTTCTGTTTTTTATTTATTTATTTATAATTTATTAGCATATTGGTGACTGTTATTCCTGACTTTATTTGAAGAGCTTACACATTTATTTTGAATCTGTTTCCAGACAATTCTATTATTTTACTTTTGTCTGTGGAGGCATCATTCTCCCAATTGTTGATTTTGCTAGCTGTCTTCATCAGCATTCATTTTCCTTGTGTACTTCAGAATTTTAGTTTATGGAATTTTCTTTGGTGGGATTAGTTTTTCTCTTCATATTCAGCCTTCATAGTGGTTTGATGTTTTCTCTCCAAATGCTAGGGACCCATCCACAACTAGGTTTATGTTAATGATCAAGCCTCTCATCCTGTCTTGCTGGTGGGGTCTCACATGTCCAATCACTGAACCGTGTGAGGATGCCCTTGGCTCATGACATACAGAGAAAACCCAATTACTAATGTATTCATCCAACTACTGTATACTGAGTGTCTTCTTTGAACCAGGCCTATTCTAGAGGTGGGAACACAATGATGACCTATACATCCAAGTATAGGTCATCATTGCCCTCAGATTGGTGCCCTTAGAGAAAAATAAAGCAGAGTAAGGGAGTAAAAGTGATTGAGGGTGAGGGTTAGAACACCTTAGGTGACTTATCTCTGTAACATTTGATTAGAGAAATGAATGAAGTGATACAGCAAGTTATGCACAGATCTGGGGGGAAAGCATTAAACGGAGAGAAGAGCAAGTGCCAAGACCCTGCATGGGAGTGCTTGTGTCCAGGGATCCAGCAGAGCGAGCCAGTCCAGAGGGACGAGCAGTTGTCTGCAGAAGTCTGGGGCCAGAGCCTACGTGTGAGGCCTTGGTGTGGCAGCGTGCTGGAGCCAACTCAGATGGCTCTGGAGTGCTTAATGTTCAGTGACGTCATGTTGGAAGCTTGAAATTGGCCGTGAAGGGAGGATGCACACCCAATTGGCAAGTGCTATAAATCAGGGCTCCCCACCCTGAAAGTCTGTTGTTAAGTATTTACTAGCCACCATGGCTTGTAGGCACACTGAGAAAGTCCTTCTAATTGGAATAAAAGGCCATTGAAGGGTTTTTAAAATACATATATTTTATTGATTTTTCACAGAGAGGGAGAGAGAGGGATAGAGAGTCAGAAATATTGATGAGAGAGAATCATCAATGGGCTGCCTCCTGTACTCCCCCCACCTCCCCCGAGGATGTGCCCACAACCAAGGCACATGCCCCTGACCCGAATCGAACATGTGACCCTTCAGTCTGCAGGCCGACACTCTATCCACTGAGCCAAACCGGTTTCGGCCATTGGAGGGGTTTTGGACTGGGGAATACTGATATGGTTTCATTTTAGCAAGATTACTTTGGAGGACAGAACCCAGAATGTTAAAGGGGTAGGAGGGAGATGGATTAGGAAACAATTGCAGTGGACGGGCTATAGGGGTCTGTGGATGGGGACCTGGTCTAGAGAAGAAAGCTGCTTTAACTTTGTGTTCTATTTTCTGGGGTTTCTTCCCTTCACATCCTGTTTAGCCTCTGTTAATAGAGTGATTCCACTGGTTGGAAGAACATATTTTTCCGGAAAGAGCATAACTTTGGAATTAGTGGGTTCAGGTTCAAGTCCTTGATCTACATCGTCATAGTATCCCTTCAGAGAAATTATTTAACCCCTCAGTCACAGTGCCTTGTGTGTAAAATTGAGATAATACTTTGAAAGGGTGGCCATGGAAGATTAAAGATTGTAAAACTTCTCTTTATCCTTCTTTCCTGGGGCACAGCACCCTGGGGCAGCCAGGGTCTCTCCCTCTGTAGGCCCATGTCCTAGAGAAGCAGCAAGAACAAAACTGCCCATCATCAAGGTCCCCAGGTTTCTTCCTGTCCCTTCTGGTTTCTAGGTGGACTACTAGCGCCGCTTAGTGTTCAGTCTGGTTCCTGCAGGCCAGCCTTTCCTGGATGATTTCTTGATGGTGAATCCCCTCAAGGTTAAGGACGCCTTTGGCTGATGAAGCCAACAGCACATTAACTATCTTAACATTCATTGTTTGACCTGCCAACAAAGCTTCCTGTCTGTTGTCCCTGAATCCCGCTTTGCATGTCAATCTTGCCTCCACACCCAGAATGTAGAGGAGAGGACCTGCATCTTCAGAATCCACTCCTATTTCTTGAGCAATTACTTTGTGTCAGGCACTCGGCTTTAATCCTTCGGGTGATTACTTTCTTAACCTGTTAACTGGGAAGTTCCCTTTTTAATTACGCAACATATAACGGGCGCATACTCTTTCACTAGGACGTGTCAGTACGTCACGCCCGGAGGATATAATTTCATATTATTATTATTTTTTATTTATACTTAATTAAAATAAATGAAATATATATTTTTTCGTTTATTTATATATAAAGCACAAAGGAAAACACAAAATTACAAACAAATAGAAAAGAATACCAACAAAAAAATGGAAACGTCGAATTAAAAAATTATAAATTTTACAAACAATGATAAAGATCACAAAAAATATATACTGTCCCTCTCAGGGCACAACATATATTTCAAGGACTTATTCATATGTCCTACCCGTTCCCGATAATGTTTACATTTGACGTATTTGTAGGTCCCGCTCGGTTAACAGGTTAATGTTCGTCTGGAGAAATTGAAGCTAAGACATATAAAGTGACTCACTTAATGTCACTGGGTAAGCAACCACAGTAAGACTTGATGCCAGGACTCTGCAAGCCAAGGGTTTTTTTTCTATAAAAGTATCAGCACAAGCAGGACAACCAGAGGAAAGATGTTCAGCAGGTCCGTTTATTTATTAGGCTCTTGTAAAGTCGTGAAACAAAGGACACTGAACAGGGCTCAGGAGACCCGCAGTCAGCTTCAAGGTCTGACATAAGAAACTTGCTGAGTAACCTTGGACAGATCAATACTCCTTCGAGGTCTTTGGCATCATCATAATTAAAGAAAAAAATGGGAGTAGGTAGTCCCAAAATATCCTTCAAGTCCTGATGTTTAACAGTTGCAGAGTTGAGAGGGCTCTAGATGAAGAATTACATTCTGGGCTCTGAGGCAGTGAGATCCTGGGTGAATCACTTACCTGGCCTCCATTCTTTTTGGGCTACAAAGCAAGTATAGTGAAAGTGCCCACCTCCCTACCTCACAGAGTTGTTAACTATTAAACCCTCTCAAAACAGTTTGGTTCAGAACAGGTGTTACATTCATATTCATTTTTTAAAAAATATTGATTCTTGGGGGAAATAAGAGATCAACCGAAGGACTTGTATGCATGAATATAAGCAAAACCAATGGACGAAAAACTCGGTGCGGGGGGGCATGCATGGGCGTAGCGGGGGGCAATGGAAAGATATGTACACATATAATACCTTAATAAAAAATAATAAATAATAAAAATAAAAATATTGATTCTACCTGCTACCTAATTTTTGTTGTTGTTAAACCATTGAACCAGATCACCTGAAAGTGTCATACATTACAAACATGGTTTTCCATTGTTTAATTTCTGCAAGCTCCAAGACACGGTCATACATGTATCTGCAGAGAAGGCAACACGAAAGGTCATACATCTGACATACAGGTTCCGCATAGGATCACCCAGATTACAATTTAAATAAAACTTAGGACAAAATGATGCCTGGAGACCATTATTGTATCCTAAATTCAATCACTCAAAATAGCTTGGATCGAGCATTGGCCTGCAGGCTGACTAGTCCCAGGTTCAATTCCCAGGTTGTGGGCTCAATCTCCAGTGTGGGGCGTGCAGGTGGCAGCCAATCAATGATTTTCTCATCTTTGATGTTTCTATCTTTCTCTCCATCTCCCTTTCTCTCTGAAATCAATAAAAATATTTCTTTTAATGGCTTGGAAATCTAGGGCTCTGATTCTTAAACAGGCCACTTTGGACCTTTTCCTCATAAGGTAGCTGAGGAGTGAACTAGCTAAACATTCTTGAAGGCCCATATTATGGGCCAAATACTGGGATAGGTTTTCACATAGTTAAATCAGAAAATAATGTGTATTGACCAAGGGACAAAGAACCCCTGGGATGTGCAGGGGAATGGTGTGTTTTCTCTCTTATTCTTGGAGGTTTCCTCTGAAACAGGCAGGTGGGAGGTTGGAGAGCTTGCTAAGTGACGGGACAAATCTTTTCCCCTCTCAGGGTCAATCACCAGCTCTGGAGCAGCACTGCCCAGCAGACCTTTCTGAGATGATGAAACTATTCAGTATTCACTCCCCACAGGGGCTCTGAGCACTTGTAATGTAGTTGGTGCAACTGAGGAACTGAATTTTAAATTTTATTTAATTTTAATTAAATTTAAATAGTGCCTTGTGGCAAGTGGCTACCATACGGAATAGAGCAGCTCTATAGCTAGAAGGCAGGTAGGTATCCTGCTGGAGAGATAAGTAGGTAACTGAGACACAAAGAACCAAGTGATTTGCTTAAAGGCAACCAGTGATTCTGTGGCAGAATTCAAAGCAGAACCTAAATCCCTTATTCCAGGACAATATTTTCCCAGTCTCACCACTGCATACTTGGAGACTTCTGCCATGCACCTCAATGGCTCCATGCCTTTCTAAAGGTTTAATAGCTGTCCCTGATTGCAACGTTCTTCTACTCCACACCCATGCTCTCTGCTTGCAAACTCCTACCCATACTTCAAGACCCAATTCAAACATGGCTTCTCTCCATCTCTGGCATTTCCTTGCTTCCTCCCAGTCTTCCTGCAGCATTTTGCTTACTTAGCTACCAGAACACTCATGATGTTATTATCTATATATTTGTCTCCTCACTGAATTAGAATTCCCTAGAAGCACGGACAGTATTTTGTTCTTCTTCCTATCTCTACAACCCAGTGCAGGAGACTGGTCAACAAATATCAACAAACATACTAAATGTACTGCAGTTTGCAGCTTCAAATAAAAACAGACCTTTCCCAGAAGATAAGGAAGTATAACTAGCAATCAGGATATCTGGGTTTTGTTCGTGACTCATGCTCAGTTGCTATTGTGGCTGTGGGTAAATTTCACCCCCTCTATGGGCATAAGGGGTTAGACTGGGTCATTTTCAAGGCCCTAGTCCCCTTTAAGAGCCTGACTCTGAGGGATTCCTGGCTCAGCAACTTGCGCAGGTGGCTTCAGGGAACGATGGTGAAGGTGGCCACACACTGTGGCGGGAGCAGCCGGAAATGAGGGCTGAGGTCATTAAGGCTGAGGGGACACCAGGCCAGAAGAGGACAAGGGAGCCCTAGACACGGTGGTGGGAGGGCAGCAGAGATAGGAACGAGGGGAGGACAGGAAAGGATGGAACCACCCACACCAGACCGAGCAGAAAGATTGGGGAAAAACAAAATACTGGCTATAGAACACCCATGGTTAGATTATCATTTATTCATTCACTCGCTCACTCATTTGGTACATTCACTCAATCAATATTTATTCATAGATTTCCTGAGCTCAGGGGCTCTTAGATGGTTAGACAAAGAAACAAGGGCCCACAGTGGGAAAATGATTTATTGCAGGTCACCAAAGAGTTACTGGCAAGTCTGAGACAAAGAACCCAGGTGCCTGCATTCTTAACTATTCCAAACCACTGTACCTATTGAGAGCCAGGCGTGTGCCTTGATGGTGTGCCCAGCACCAACTCTGAGCTGTCAAGGCCTTAGGCCAGGCATGCTAGTCCTGCCGGGAATGACAATTTCTTCCCGATAACAAGGGAGAGTTAGGGTGTTCCTCAGCCTCCTGGGGCCTCGGTCTTTGTGGATCAACTTAATAGAATGAACCCTGGACGTGGAGTTACACTGCTCAGAATTGAAATCCCCAGAAACTATCTTTTTGTAAAAAAACAAAAACAAACCACAAACAAAAAACTTGGTGAGTATGGACAATCACTCATCTTCCAGAGTCAGTTTCCTCATCTATAGAATGAAGACAATTATTTCTCACAGAATTATGAATGAGATAATGTGTGACCATGCCTAAAAGATATCTATAAATGTTTTCTGGATAAATAAGATGAGAAAGGAAACACACCCTGACCGTATGGTTGGTGGGCCTGGCATTCACTGCTAGGCCATGGCGTTCTCCTGCTGAACATAAGCACGTTCACCAAACACCAGTGCCAGACAAGTCACTGCAATCATGATGCAGCAAGACAAAAAATATATCACTCCATAATCACGTGTGAATAGACAAAAAGAACACTGGGCAAAATCATAAGATGGCCAACATCGCCCTCTTCTGGGCAGCATGAGTGATGGCTGTTTCTTGACCAGTTAGAACTGTTAGAGCCTTAGACTTTCTGCATTCTCTCTCTCTCTCTGATAAAAAAAAAATAAGATACCTAATCACTAAATTGCCTCTGCCTTCTGATGGTCCCCTACCCAGAGCAAACTCCTGCTTATAACAGGCCCCTCCTAATGCCTGATTCATGAGATACCCTACCCCACAGGTCCACAAGGAGTGCTATGTCCTTCGTGCAGCAATTAAATTAATAAACACAACATTGATGACTATGGGTTTGTTCCTAGTGGTCTTTGGCTAAAGGACACTGGCAAAGATTTAAATGGTGGAAGTTTTATCTTTATCTTATTGTTATACTTTATCTTATCATTTCCCCTAGTTTACAGATAGGGGAACTGAAGGTCACTGAAGTTGGTAAGCACTGGGGCCAGGATTCTAAAGCCCATGCTAAGTCTGTGACTCCACTACCCTCCCAAGAAAGAAGAGATAAGCAGAGCTGGGCTGGCTCTGTCCCCCATCCCTGAGCATCCTGGCTACCTGGCCACCTGAATTCAGCCAGCCCTATAGCCCCAGGCAAGGCCTAATACTTAGTCATGAGTAAAGCATAATCCATTAGAAATCAAAAGCCCTGCATGAATTCTCATTTTATGAGTGAGGTAACTGCGGTCCAGGGAGGTAAGTTCCCTTTCCTACCCGGCCTTCCTCCAGCAGGTGCTGGAGCTGGCCCCTACCAGCCTGAAAGGGACAATGGCGAGGATCTCTTCCCAATTCAGTATTCTATGTCCCTTTGGTGGGATGTTATCAGCTTAGTGGATTTATACCATACTTGGCAAATGCTATAAATCAGGGATTTTTGTTTGTTTTTATTCCCCCCACCCCCCACCCCACCAAACAGCCAGTTATTAAAACATTTACCAGCACACCACTGGCTTCCTCCTTCCAGTAAGGAAAGGGGATTATAAGCATTAGTTTCGATATGATTGGGAACAATTCCCGTCAGCGAACAGGCAAACTGAACCTCAACCTGGCTTGGCTCTGATTTTATCATAAACATTTAGCATAAACATGCTCTGTGATTTCTTTGCGTCGAAATAGTCTGAGAGTCTTGTTGAAACTATTTCCTGAGTTAGAATCTCTGGAGGTAGGACCCTGGAATCTGCATTTTGACAGTCTCCTCAGATGCTTCTTTTGGTTCCTGTATTAGAGCTACTTATCGTTTAAGTCTCAGCTCAGATGCCACCTTCTCTGTGAACCCCTCCTTAATTCTTGTTGGCAGAATTCCTCCCTCCCCTCTCCACTCTGCTTAGGACCTTGCACCACCTTTCATATAGCCCTTTTCATGTGTATGATAGTTGTTTTTGAATTCTGCTTCTCTATGACACTAGGACCTTAACGCAGAATTGCTAGAAAGATGGGAAACTAATTTGGTTTAAACAGGTCTCTCCTCCCAGCTGGCCTTGTCCAGAGACTACTACAGCTTCTCTGGCTGATCTGTGACTCCCCCAAGGCTAATGAGTGCCTTCATTTCAAAGCAGAAGTCTCCAGAAGCTTGTTGAAAGTCAAGAAAGAGCTAGATTGTTCTGCACTCAGTTACGTTCTCCTCTGTAGCTCCCCAGCACGTTATTCAGTAAATCTTTACTGATTAAAAAGAACAGGATTGTCATTCAATGACATACCCCAAAGGCTGGACCTATACTAAGCGTTCAGCGATGAGTAAGACAAGAAAAGAACTTTGAAGCTGAAAGGGTCTGATTCAAAGCCAGACTCAGTTACTGACTAGTTGTAGCATCTGCGAACCTGGGACCCTCCAGTCTGCAGGCCAACGTTGTATCCACTAAGACAAACCGGCTAGGGTTTGAGCAAGTTATTTAACTCCTCTGATCTCTGTTTCCTAGGCTAAAGAGTGGATAACGGTGCTACTCCGTTAGCATCACTGTCAGAATTACGTGTCAGCACATGTATGCTGGCACACTGCAGGTGCTAACAAATGCTAGTGCCGTGCCCCTTGCCCATTCACAGAGTATCTCTTGCCATGCAGGCAATACTTCCGGTACACGAAGATGTGAGCTGTAACAGATACACAACGCTGGGGGAGCACAGTGAGTGGAGAAAACAGAAAAGGAGGAAGTGGGAGGTTTCAAGCAGCATGACCAGGATTTGGCCAGGAGGACATTCCTATCAGAGGAAACAGCATGTAAAAAGCAAGGCACCTAGTCTTCATTTCTTTTTTCTTTTTTCTTTTTCTTCTTTTTTAATGTTTTATTGATTTTTTTTACAGAGAGGAAGGGAGAGAGATAGCTAGAAACGTCAATGAGAGAGAAACATCGACCAGCTACCTCTTGCACACCCCCTACCAGGAATGTGCCCACAACCAATGTATATGCCCCTGACCGGAATCGAACCTTGGACCTTTCAGTCCGCAGACCGACGCTCTACCACTGAGCCAAACCGGTTCCGGCCCTAGTCTTCATTTCTGTCTGCTCCCAGAGGAGGCGGCATCCGGGCCCTGAAGTTAACATAGAGATAAACCAATCTCCTTCTGTGACAGATGACTGATGTTTCTCTTTCATTGCCATCCTGGAGACAGTGTCTTCTCTCTCAGCCACAAATATGAAATTCGCAGCTGAATTAATGCTGAGAATTAAAATGCACTGAACCCCAAAGTTCTGATTCTAAGAAAGATGTTAAATGAGTCTCACTCCCAGTGCATGCGACACATTTTTAAAATACATTTTATGGAGCGCTGTGCTATTAATTGAGACATATGTATAACCTGTGTGATGTGGTTGCCGTAGGAACACTTGGAATCTAGCATTTTTATATCCATGACTTCATGATCTTAATTACTGAAACTCCCAGAATCCTAGAATGTTAGTAATGGAAGACCCCTCAGAGGCTCAACCTCCGCATCTTCCTGATGGAAAAACTCGGACCAAGGCATGGGAAAGAGCTGTCAAGATCATAGAGCAAAATCCTTCATTTCTGACACTGGAATATAAGCCCCTAAGCTTCAAACCCAGTGTGCTTTTTCCTGCTCTAGGGTTACCTACTTCCGAGGGACTATTATAAGTTAAGAGTTGGTCTCTTTAAATTGTATACTTCAGTAACAGATGTTCATTTTGAAAAAGATTAGTTTCCTCTGGGTTTAATGGACTGCATTCAATAAGGTCAGTACTAAAATGTCGTATCAAACCTCAGATTCTTGACCATCTCCTTAGTACTTAGGTGATAGAATCATAAAATCCTATAGTAACAAGGGACTTTAGAGGTTTATCTGGTTCTGCTTCCCTTCCAACAAAGAATTAGCCTCCTGGAGCATACATAGTGATGCATTCATTTCAACCAAGGGAATTTATCCCATTGCTTGGTTACAATTCCCTGGTTCATTGAGCAGAATTCTGTTTCTCTGTCTACACCACATGTGTCAAACACAAGGCCCGCGGGCCAAATCCGTCCCGCCAGGCCTTGCAATGTGGCCCGGACCGCGCTGTCATCACTGCACTTCGCTGCGTTTCCATCACAATGACAGTTTATGACTGTTCAGTAAACCATTCGGCCCTCGATTTAAGCTGGATTTTAGATTTTGGCCCCTTCTCTGATTGCGTTCGACACCCCTAGTCTACACTATCCATTACGGAAAGGGAAGGAAGGAAATGGTGCTCATTTATTGAGCACTGTTTGAGTATCAAATACATGTAAGAGGCTTGAATATATTGCCTCGTTCGATTCTTAAACTATCCCTTTAAAATAGATGTGATCATCCCCATATAAGACTGGGGAGGAAAGTTCAGAATTTAAGAATGTGCCCGAGTTCACCCACAGTAAGATTCAAGACCATGTGTCACTCTGTGGAATGCCAAGGAGCCCTGTCTCCCCTGCCTTCTGTAAAGCCCTCTCAGCACAGTTCATTAGAGCTTTCCTTTTAAAATAAAATCCACCCACTTAAACGCCTTGATGGTAAAACAGCTTGGTATCCAAGACCCTTGACAATCTGGCTCCAACTGGATTTTGCAGGCCCACTTCCCTCTGCTCTTCCAGAGCACCCTACGCTTTCCATGAGGTTTCCTTTGTGTTTGCACATGCTGGACTTGCTGGGTATGTGTCCTTCCCTTCTTTCTCTGCCTAAAACAATCTTACTTTTCCTTTAAGTTTCCCCAAAATGTCACCTCTTTGGGGAAGCCTTCCCCTGGCCCTCTGCAGAACTCATTCCTCTCTGCTTTCTCCCAGCACACTGCACACACCCCTGCAATAGCCTCTTTTGCATTGTTGAGCAGGTTTTACATTTCCTTTTCTTTTTTGATATATATTTTTATTGATTTCCCTACTTGTCATCAAAGCTGAGGAGGGTGGAGGATGGGAAGGGCCATCTATGGTTCACCTGGGAGGGGCGAGGGAAGAGGAGGGAGGGGCAGAGCTGGGAGCACCACAGACCCCAGGTGGGAGTTAGAGGCAGTGATCTGGATGCTGATTGCCCTGTCCCAGCGTCTCAGGAACATTTCTTTCTCCAGAAGCACTGCAAGCATTGCCTTAGGCCAGTGGACTTGAGGCTGGTATGGGATCCTCTCTGTTGTGGAAATTGGAGTCGGAGGTTGGAGTCAGACCACCCGGGGAAGCCCTTTGCATTGGACCCTGAGACTTTTTGTGTCACAGGTGATCCTGTTCCAGGCACAGCTGATCTGTGTGTCCAAAAGGGGGCTTCATTTTCCTAGTTTTAAAAAATATATAGTTTATTGATTTTTTACAGAGAGGAAGGGAGAGGGATAGAGAGCTAGAAACATCAATAAGAGAGAAATATCCATCAGCTGCCTCCTGCACGCTTTCACATGCCCTTGAGCAGAATCGAACCTGGGACTCTTCAGTTCACGGGCCCACACTATCCACTGAGCCAAACCAGCTAGGACTCCTAGTTTTCAATGTCTGCTTTCCATAATATTGTACATTCTGTTTTGTTGGTTTTTGTACCAAAAATAAAACCATTTGTTTGTTTCCAATAAGTACTTGTCATCACTGAAGAGAGGTTGGGAGGCTGAAAGGGGGGTGGGGCGCCATGGAGGGATTAGGGCAGCCAGCCAGGAATGACTCGCCTCCTGGACCTCAAGGTGGGAGGCTGGTCATGAACATTCCACATCCCTAGTGTGGAGCTCAAACTAAGGTCTGGGTTTTACAGTCAGACTTCAAAATGGATGGCCCCCGGCCAGCAGCTGCCAGAGACCCTGCCTTCCCAGGGACCGAGTGGAGCATGGGGCCTCCTTAACCCCTCCTCCCCCCAAATCATTCCTCACGCTCTGGCTTCCCTCCAGGACACCCCAAAGCCACCATCTTGGCTGCTACAGTTTCCATTGTCTCCGCATCACCCTCTGGGAGGGTGCTGTCGCCTCCTGCTGTCTCCCTGCTTCCTCTTCCCCCTCATTCTGCTCTTAACACAGAAGCCATAGAGTCCTCTCACCTGCAGCCCCAGGACCTCTGCCTGCACTCAGGGGATGCCAGGTTCTCACTGGCCCTTGATCCCTGCAGGATGTGCCCGCTGACCCAGCCTTGTGCCCCTTCCATTTGGCCTCTTACTCATCCTGCTGCCCCTCCATAGGCTGTGCCCTCTGCCTGATGCCCTTCTCCAGGCATCCACCTGGCTCTCCTCCACCAGTCCAGTTCCCCTCCGTGAGCCTCCCTTTGCCCCTCCCTCGAGGAGCCCCTATGTGGCTTCATTCCCATGTTTTCATGGTGTCGGTGCCCTCTAACAGTTGAACCTCATGTCTGTCCTCCCCACACCTCTGTCCTCTCCTGGGGAGAAAGCATGCTCTGTAGGACAGGGTGGCTGGCTCGCTGCTGCTCTGTGAGTACTCGGACATCACGTGGGACACAGTGGGTGCTCAGTCAGTGAAACGGGTTGAGTAAGACGCCCAGGCAGTGGTATTATTGTGGTATTATATATAATAGATATAAAGGCCATTGAAAGGCAGACTGACTTGGAGCTGAGGGCCGGTGAGCTCTCCTCACAGCACTCAGGGCAGGGCCTTGGGAGCCAGCTGGTCTTTTCTTGCAAGAAGGCGGGAGGAAGAGAATGAAAAAGGAGCAATGTGTGTTTTCCCTCAACTACTTAAAAGCTGATAATCTCATTCCATTCTGAAAGCTATGAATAGAAACCTTTAGATCAACCCTGTGAGGCAGGTTCTGGGATTAGCTGAGTTTCTGTGGAGAGTACTTGGCCTTTCTCCAACACAAGGATGGTTAACCACCAGTATTTAGTGCTGTGATTCGTGCACTGGTGGGCAGTGGCCTGTGAGGGTCAGTCCAGTGGCTGTGTACCTGCCCTCTGAATGGCTGCTACCACTGTGGGAGAGCCACATACTGACCAGCAGGGGGTAGCTCCTGTATTGAGCATCCGGTCAGTCCATCGGTCATTTCGGTAGTCACGGTCACTGCCTTTTTATATATATATGGATTCTATCCTAGTTATTTCTAATATTCTAGGCTAAATATCCCCTGCTCCTTTGGCTGTTTATTGTAAAGTTTGATTTTCAGATTCTTATCATTATGATTATTTGTTTCTGAGCAATAATTGGTTAACACCCCCGTGTTAAAATATGATGCGTAGGTTAAAACATAATAGCCCAGATAAAGTCTGGCTGTAGCAGAATAAAGTAGAAGGATTACGAGTTGATGTAACATTTATTTAACCTTTACTTTGTGCCAGGAACCTCTGCCTATCTTATTTTCTTTAACTCTTGCAATAATCTGTTAAGGTAGGCGTCATTTCTCCCATCTTATAAATTAGGATACTAGCCATCTGGCACTCTAAGTGTAAGTTAACTTACAGTCACAAGCCCAGAGCACATAGTAAGCTTGTGGCCAACTAATATCTTTTAGATCATTTTCACATCAACTGTGATCAAGTCTTTTCTTTCCCAGTTGTCAGCTAGTGACAGGCTTAAGGGCAACTGAGGACAACAAAAACCAATGCCCTTAGAAGGGTGTAGAAGCACAGCACAGAGAAAAGGCAGGTTGGATTAATGACCAACTTCCTAACAATAATAGTCTTCAGACAGAGCCTGGAATTTCTCAGCCACACAGCTTCCTGGAACTATTTTTATTTGGTATTTTACAAGAGGAACAAGAGCAGAAGTGCCTTAGATAAACAGTGAGGTCTGAGGCTTAGCACTCCTATGCAAAGCCTTTACACCATCAGAAGCGGAGCAGCCAGTCCAGTCGAGGCCCTGGGAGTTCAGGTAGACAATGAAGAGGCTGCCTCTTTGGTCCATGACCTGAACCTGAGAGGTACTCCACAAATATTAACTGAGCTCCATTTTGTTCCAGGAATAGTGGGAGGTGCTGGGCTTTTAATTAACGTAAAGAGACTTCCAATCTTCTGGAGCTTACCTGCAGGTGAAAGACAGGCATAGAAGCAAATGATATGCATAAGACTTATCAAATACAATGATGATAGAATATGCCCAGGCCACTGGAAGAGCAAGACAAGGACCATTTAATCCTTCAGGGGTGTGGTTGGGAGCATGAAAAAGAAGGGATCAGAGGAAGTTTCCTGGGTAATCTTACTAGTAATTGATAAGTAGGATTTAACTTGGTGAAGGCAGGAAGAAGAGACAAAAGAGTATGAGCAGTCTCAAATGCAAGAAATAGCATAAGTTTCCATATAATATGGGAAGAATTATAAGCAGTTTGGTGTTTAAGTTCAAGAGGCTGGGAGGTGGATAAGATTACTAAGTGTGTGCTGCGTGTTAGACACTATGAAAAAACCCTCACAAATGTTATTTCAGATCATTAATTCACTGTGTGACCTTGAGCAAGTTATTGCACCTCTCTGGGCCTCACTAGTAAAATGAAGACTAGATGAGAGCCATGGTCCCATCTAGTCTCAGCCTCTGGCATAACTGAGTGGGAAGGCATTCTAATCTATATTCTGTTTACTATATTTACAGAAATACCAGACAGGTTTATTGAGCCCTGCCACCACCCTGGAGAGACACCCCACCAAATCACAGCCGATGCTGCTGAGACCTCTTGGCACAAAATGCAGCCCATAGCCCAGCCCTGTCCCACTAGCTTACGCATCAAAATCCCAAATGCATCTCTCTAGTGGCTACTGGCCTCCTTGCAGTTTCTTCAGCCCATGAGCATGACTTGCTTTATAGCCAAATGCAAACATTTTGCACTTTAACCAAATGTCTGTGAAGTGTGTTCCCATGTCTCATCTCATTTGATCCTCATAGAAGTCCTGGAGTAGATAGATAGGAGTCTCGGTGAAATCCTATTTTCTTTTCACTAGCCAGAAAATGGGGATTTAGAAAGTTTAGAAAGTTGACCCAACTAAAAAGAAGTAAGAAATGGTGAACCTTGAAATGACTTCAGGTTTTCTCACTGCACAGAATATAGTCAAACACTGTTGCAGTTAAATATTTTACCCTTTGTTCTCCCTGCATGATCTATAATAATAATCTGCTTCATGTTGATATTTACTGTTGTGTTGCTGACAATTACCTGAAAGAGAAGTTGGGGTGCTTCACTGGGCTGGAAAAAGTTTAGCTAAATCAGGAAGCAGTCTAATTAAGCAAGCTTATCTATAATATATATATATATATATATATATATATATATATATATATATATATATATATATATATATATATATATATATATAAAAGCCTGAACAACCATCGCAACCAAACGAATGACCGAACAGGCTGTGTAGGGCAGCCAGGCTTGCAGAGGGGGCAGTGAGGGTTGACCAGGCCAGCAGATGGGGGCAGTGAGGGGTGACCAGGCCAGTGGGGGGGGCAGCAAGTTGGGGGCAACCAGGCCAGCATGGGGGCAGTTAGGGGTGACCAGATTGGCAGGGAGGACAGTTGGTGTGACCAGGCTGGCAGGGGGGTTGTAAGGGGTGACCAGACTGGTGTGTGGGGGGTGTATTTAGGGGAAACCAGGCCAGCGGGGGCGGGGGAGACAGTTGGGGGTGACCAAGCCAGCAGGGAGGGCAGTTAGGGGTGATTAGGCAGGCAGTCAGGTGAGCCAGTGGTCCTGAATTATGAGAGGGATGTTGGATTGGAGAGGGTGCAGGCTGGGCTGAGGGGGAAACACCGCCCCCCCACCCCCCGCACAAATTTCGTACACCAGGCCTCTAGTCTTATATAATAAAAGCCTAATATGCTAAATGTCCGATCGTCCAATCAGTCATTCAACCAATCAAAGTGTAATATGCTAATGATATGCTAAGGCCACTCAACAGCTGCTATGATGTTCACTGACCACCAGGGGGCAGATGCTCCAACCGGTATATTAGTTTGCTGTTGGGGTCCAGCTGATGGGGACTGAACAAGATGGGCCAGACATGCCTTGAAGCCCTCCTGCGGTCCCTCCCCAGCTGGCCAACCTCCTGAATTCTTCCCCAGCCTGGATTGTGCACTGGTGGAGTCCCTCAGCCTTGCCTGCAGCCTCTTGCATTCCAAAACCCATCAGAGGATGTCAGAGAGATGGTTTCAGCCTGATGGTAGAATGGCTGGCCACTATGACATGCACTGACTACCAGGGGGCAGACACTCAATGCAGGAGCTGCCCCTGGTGGTCAGTGAGCTCCCACAGGCTGGGGGAACGCCACTTAGTCAGAAGCCAGGCTCACATCTAGCGATTACCGTGGTGGTGGCAGGAGCCTCTCCCACCTCCACGGCAGTGTAAAGGATGTCTGACTGATGGCTCCCAGACTGCAAGAGGGCACAGGCCAGCCTGAGGGAATCCCGCCCACCTGAGTGCATGTATTTTGTTCACCAGGCCTCTAGTCTATAAAGCTTTTGCTGGTGCCAATTACACACATGTGTTTCGATCTGTCATTTGTCAATCATGCATTTGGTTGACACTTCTAAAATAGAGGAAGGGTGAATAGTGATATTTAAATATTTCTTCTAATTAATTTCCTTTCAATGTGCAAGAATTCTTGCACCAGGCCACTAGTAAGATTATAATGAAGCTAAAATATTCTTATTGCTTAGTGATTTTATAGCTGTCGAAACATAGACATCCTTCATGTTTGTGGTGATGCTGGTGTAAACAAACCTACTTGTT
Organism: Pipistrellus kuhlii; assembly: GCF_014108245.1. Lineage (NCBI taxonomy): Eukaryota > Metazoa > Chordata > Mammalia > Chiroptera > Vespertilionidae > Pipistrellus > Pipistrellus kuhlii. The sequence goes on along the minus strand of NW_023425515.1, from coordinate 166,695,124 downwards.
GCCAAGTGTATAAAAGCATAGCACATACAATTATATACAGTACATACTAGATAATAATAGTAAATGACTGTTACTGGTTTATGTATTTACTATACTATACTTCTTATTTTATATTATATTCTTGTTACTTATTAAAAAATTGCCATAAAATAATTTGCTGTTACACCAGCAGCCTCCTGCTGCTGGTGTAACAGCAAATTATTACATCTCATGTTTACCCCCATCTCTTGATTGCATCATTTTTTCTTGTGCTTCATTTAACCTCATGTTGTTTTCAAGTTTAATAAAAAGTACTTTCATCTGCTATGGATACATTTTTTTGATAATGTGAAAGGAACAGATACTCAGCCCTTTGGGGGAACTGCTCTTCAAAGGCAGTTTTTTAGGCAGCAGAGGTGTTGATACAATTGTTTTCCTTCTCAATGCCTGAAGAGCTCTGGAAGTATGTGAAGGATACTCTGGGCTGGGTAGCTTTGAGGACCACTGCCAGGATTCCCACACCCACTCACCCTATTATTGGCAACCTCTTCCTTTCCTTTCGTTTGCCTGGACTTGACTGTTTCTCAGAAAATGGGCAATGAGGAGAGGAGAGTGTGCTAGGGTCAGAAAGAGTGACAGCATCCACAACAAACACAAGTATAACCCTTACTACACAGGAATGAATGGAAATAAAGGAATAAAGCACTCATCTTAGTGCTTCATCAGCCATTATCTGTCAGGAATAAAAAAAATCCAGAGTCAAATGGGTCCTAGCTCTGTGGTTCACCAGCCCTGCATTTTTTGCTCGTTCAGAGAAAAAGCCTACATTTTCAGGCTCAACAGTTGCATCTACTATGGATAACAAAAAGTGTCTACTATCTCAACCCTCCAAAGATTACAGTGTTGGGACCGTCATTTGTGCTTTCTGTGGGATAGCTGGATAAAATTGGATAGCTAACATTTTAAGAATCCCTTAATTCTGCCTGGAATCCCTGTGCCTTGTAAATGCAACCCTCAAGGCCTAACTTGTTTCTTGAAAGTTCTTTCTGCTTAAGTCACTCCCCAATTTAAAACTTCAATAGCTACCTATTTTCACACAGGGGTGGGAGACATCCAGCTTGAGAAATCATTTGGTCTGGTCCTGCCAAATCTTTAGGAATAAATTAATTGTTTGACCAAATACAACAGGCTAATTTTCTATGGCTGAGAATGATGTTATACTAGTAAATATCCAAATAGCTCTTAGCAGAAAAAAGGTTCCCCACCCCTGCCAGGTATTCAGAAATCTATTGGTCTCAGGACTTCTTTCCATTCTTAAAAATTATTGAGGACCCCGAAGACCTTTTTTTATGTGCACTTAGTTACTTCTATCAATATTTACCATATTAGAAATTAAAACTGCCTTAGCCGGTTTGGCTAAGTGGATAGAGCATTGGCCTGTGGACTGAAGAGTCCTGGGTTCAATTTTGGCCAAGGGCACATGCCTGGGTTGCAGGTTCGATTCCCAGTAGGGGGATATAGGAGGCAGCCAATCAATGAATGATTCTCTCTCCTCATTGATGTTTCTCTCCCTCTCTCCCTTCCTCTCTGAAATCAATAAAAATATATATATTTTAAATTAAAACTGAGAAATTTCTAAAACTTTATTAATTTATTTAAAAATTTGCAATAAATAAACCCATTGACGTTAACATAAATGAACTTTAATGAAAAAAAAAATATATATATATATATAAAAGCCTAAGTGACTGGCCGACAGGCCAGTAGCTATGATGGGCCAGACACTCAATGCAGGAACTTCCAGCCGCGGTCACTTGGCAGCAGTGTTTCTCCAGTGATGTACCTGGAACCAGAGAGGAGTGAGCCCAGTTCCAGGGTGCGTCACTCAAGAATTGCCTTCTCACAATCCAGAACCACTCTGGGGATGTCAGAGAGCTGGTTTTGGCCCAATCCCTGCAGGCCAGGCTGAGGGACCTCACCAGTGCATTCAGTCTCTAATGTTTCATAAAATAAAATATTGATGAGAAGAGTGGTGTCATACATTTGTGTAAATCTTAACACCTGGCTTTACAAAAGATAGCTGGATTCTACTATCTGTTTCTGCCTTTAACCTGTTGCAATATCTTACTGTCCTATATTCTGTGGAAAGCCTCACTTACATTAGTGAGAGAATGAAACTGAAAAAGCACATGTTTAAAAAACATTGTTTAAAATTTTATTTTGAGCTCACTGACTCCTGGAAGGAATTCAGGTATACCAGGGGTTCTGGGACCACACTGTGAAAACCATTGGCCTACAGAATAAATTCTAAGTTAGATATACAAGGCATTCAATGTCATTATAGACATACAAGGACCTCCATGTTCTGGTTTCCTTTCCCCTTCAGCAGCATCACCGCCTAGTGTACTCCCACTACACCAGTCACGACAGCCAACCAGACGGTATCCTGTCTTCGTGCCTTTGCAAGCATCCCTTTCTCTGCCTGAAATTAGTTTCCCCTGGCAGACTCAAGAGCTAAATTCAGGAGCTCAGTTGGATCAGTTTAACCCTGGATTGCCCCCTTTGACCACTCTAACAGAGCTGAGCCCTCCCTGCAGGCAGAGCAGGGGCTCAGAAATCCGCGAGGCTGGAGATGAGCCTCCATCACTCACTCACTGGCTGGGTGACCCTTGGCAAGTAGGTTCACTGCCCACGCTTGTTTCCTCGCTGCTGAAGCAGGGCCAACCCGGGGTGGAGATGGCCGTGACCCAGAAGAGTGCAGCAAAGACTGCTACCGGCACCCCCCCCAAAATCAATCAATCAATCAATCAATCAATCAATCAATAAAATGACCGTGTGAGCTTGCTGAGTGGTTCTTATCCTTCCTGGGCTTTTACTTTCTTATAGATGTCCGCACAGTTCCGGGGGCTTGACAAGCATGACCTGGTCCCACTCTCTTCCCGTCCCTCTGGATTAAGCGCTATGTGGTCGGAGAGGAGGGCCCGGGGTGGAGGTGCGAGGTTACGCACTCAAGGTCACCCATCACACCGCCGGTCCCGAGCGAGGCGGAGGGCGCAGCTCTTCGCCTGAGGCTGCGCCTCCCGTCAGCCCGCCTGTGAGGCCGGGTCCCGGCCGCTCTCGGTTTCTCTCGTCGCCCTCGCGGACCCACGCGTGGCCTCGGGGAGGGGGGCCCGCGGCGGCGGGATTTGAACCTGTGTCCCCTAGCTCTCTTCAGGGCTGGGTTTACCCTAGCTGAGACGCCGCCTGGAGAGCGGGTCAGAGGCCGGAACCGCGTACCCCGGGCGGAAGGCGAGAGGCCGCCGGTAATGACGGGGCTCGGCCGCTCCGCGGCGCCCTCCCCACATCGCTCCACCCGCATATCCCCCGCCGCGCGCCCTCCTAACGGCTCCGGCGCGCGCCACCTCGCGACGGGCGGGGCGTGGGCGAGGCCTGAGAGCAATCGCCCCGCCCCGGGAAGCCCCGCCCCCTGGAAGCCTCGCTCCCACCTCCCCCGCCGCGCCCCCTCCTAACAGCTCCGGCGCGCTCCACCTCGCGACGGGCGGGATGGGGGCGGGGCCTGGGAGCAGCCGCCCCGCCCCAGACGGTCCCGCCCCCAGGAAGCCCCGCCCCGCCCCGACCCCACCTGCCCCGCCGCGCGCCCTCTTAACGGCTCCGGCGCGCGCCACCTCGCCAGGGGCGGGACGTGGGTGGGGCCTGGGAGCCTAAGCCCCGCCCCCATACGGCCCCGCCTCCCCCCGCCTCAGTGCTGCGGCCCGGATCGAGCCCCCCGCCGCTCGCCCGCCAGCCGCCCTCGGGAGCCGCCCCCACCCGCCCCTCTCGCGTCCTCCGTCGCTCCTGCGCAGGGGAAACATGGCGGCGGGAAGGGAGTGAGCGGTCCGTGCGGCCCCGCGCCCGCAGGTAAGCGCCTCGGCCGCTGCCTCCACCGGCCGGGACAGCCCGCTGCTTGAGGGGCCTGGAGGACCACGGCCCGCCAGGGCGGGGAGGCGACGGCGGGACCTGCCGGCCCTCAGCTCCCGCCCCGCGGGACCCGGCTGTCTGTGTCTGTCGGGGCCGGTCGGCCTGTCGGTGGTCCGAGCGAGCGCGGTCGCGGCCCTTCCCCACCTCGTCAGCCGGTGGCCGGTTCTGCGTCCGCGGCCGGGCTGGCGGGTCCCGGGGTCCAGCCGGCGGCCTGACGCGGCAGGAGGTCCCGGCCCGGGGAACCCAAGGACGGAGGGACCTTTGGAGGTTCGGCATCGCGGGGCGGGGGGTGCGAGAGTCGCCCTGCCCAGGCCCGAGGGGCTGGCTGGGGTCGGCTTTGAGCCGAGGGCGGGGACTCAGAGTGGTTGTCAGTCTGCGCGCCCGGTCCGTGGGTCTGCACGGACGCCGGAGCTGAGAGGTGCCGTGGGTCCGGGTCCGGGTCCGGGTCCGGGTCCGGATCCGGATGGAGGATCGGGTGGAGGACCGGGTGGAGGACCGGGGTCGGTGGTGCGAGGGGCCCCGAGCTGTCAGCAGCGTCCTCCAGGCCGGCTCCGGGGTCGGGAGTTGCGCGACGACTCACTGTGGCGCTGGAAACGGGCGGGAGTGTAAGTTTTGTACCGCAGACTATACATTAGCTATTTAATAAAATGTTTATAGACATTAAAAAAAATGAGGTGGGGGTGGGGGCGCTGGGCACCCAGGTGAGCAAGGTGCCAGGAGGGCTGGACACCTGGGCAGTGCTGTGGGCCAGCCCCGCGAGGAATGAAGAAGTTTCCAGGAGATGGCTGAAACCCAGAACACCTCCAGACTGGAAGGGAATTTAAAAGTGATCCAGGGTCCCTTTCTTCCATCCCAAGCTGAAGTGGCTTTGAAAACCCCAAATTCTACCGTTATAATTTGACCCACCTGTTTTTACACTTCCTCCAGTGATGGGAAACTAATCTCTCACCAAAGGAAACCCTTTTCTTTGTGGACACTCTTTAAGATACCTGAAGATGATAATCATATTCCTGGAGTCATGTCTTGTCTTCACGAATTCCAGTTCCTTCACTTGGTGATTATATGTTGGGGTTCTCTAATCCCTTCTCTGAATGATCTCTAGTTTGCCCATATCCCCTTTAAAGGAGAGCTTTTTTAAAAAAAATTTTTTAAATACATTTTATTTATTTTTTTACACAGAGGAAGGGAGAGAGAGATAGAGAGCTAGAAACATCGACCAGCTGCCTCTTGCACACTCCCTACGGGAGATGTGCCCGCAACCAATGTACATGCCCTTGATCGGAATCGAACTTGGGACCTTTCAGTCCGCAGACCGACGCTCTACCACTGAGCCAAACCGGCTTCGGCTAAAGGAGAGCTTCTTAATGTGAATGAGCAAGTATTAAGTTTCTCCAAGAAGCTCCTTGGCCCCAAGGATTGACCTGTTTAAATAAAAAATGCTCTCGTCCCTTCCTCATTTCTGTGCTGTTTTGATCTTAAAAACAAAACAAACAAAAAAGCAAAGACCCCATTTCCCCTGTTTCCCCGAAAATAAGACAGTGTCTTATATTAATTTTTGCTCCCAAAGATGCGCTAGGTCTTATTTTCGGGGATGTCTTATTTTCGGAGAAACACGGGTAGTACTGTTTGTTCGAACAAATGGGAAATGTTGGGTTTGCCCTCATTTTTTAAATGTCTATAAATACTTTATTAAATGAGCTAAAGCATATCAAAGTGTTGCAATATACCATGCAAATAGAATAATTTTTACTTTGAAAAAGGATTGAAATCTAGTTGGTGCCAAACTGCAATTTAATATTTAGTTGGAAAGGGAAATGCTTTATTATATTGAATTTTATACTCTATTTCTAAACTGCCAGCAGACGGCCCAAAATTACTATGAAAAACATTTTTTGTTGCTCACTTGCCAGCATTAATTTTTACTTGCTTTTTCACTACTTAGCCATGGTATGGGGTTAAGTTTTTAAAAAGGGTCTTTTACCAAGGTCTTAAACCCCTGCCTATGCATCCCTGTTGGTTAGTAATTTTTTAAGCTCAGAAGAGCTTTGATGGCCTTGTAGATAAAATGCCAAGCTCTTGTATCTGGGACTCTGTTCTAGTTCTAAGCAGTTTTGCTGTTTCCATAACATAGACAAGTACATACTACCAGAAATCAGAGTTGTTTCTTTATCCTTATACATACATGTTCATTTTTTTAAAGTTGTTTAGTGGTTTTGAAGTTTGTAGTGTATGCATCAAGTTTTGATTCCTGGTATGTAGGTTGGATAAAAATTTGTATAACATCATTCTGCACATAACTGTACAGACCCAGGAAAGGTTCTATCAATAGTTCTTTCCCTTCATAGAACTTGGAGTTAGTAGTAGGAAATCCTGAAAACTGTGAGTGGATATCTCACTGAAAATTTAAGTTGAACATGTTCTAACCTTTATATTTATGCATCTACTGTTGTGTCAGCACTATGCCATATATTGTGTTTAGCTGGATCTACAAATATGAATAAGATACACTTCCAATCTTAGTTCTAAATGCTAAGTTCCAATCTTAGTTCTAAATACTATTAGTATACCTCAGAATAAAAAGTAAGAGCTATGCATATAGTGCTTAAAGTTAGAGTGCTAGCCTAGGACTTAGGAGAAGACTTTGGGAACAGATGAAATCTCACCCAAATCTTTAAATGTTAAGGAGGAGTAAGGCAAATTTGAATGAAAAGTGTGCTTCAATCAGAGAAAACGGCTTGAGGAAAGTCACCAATGTGAGAAAAGGAATAGCTTGCATGGATAATCACAAGCAGTTTGGGACTGCTGAGAGTATAACAGTGAAGATGAAAGTGGTAAATTGTGAGGCTGGAAATACAGGCAGAGACCATATGGTAGAGTTTGTATGTATGAGTATCTTGAAATTAATTTAGTGATGGATTTTTTTAAAAAATCACTGAAAGGTTTTTATCAGACATGGTTGAATAATATCTTTGAAATGTGATCACAGGGATGAGGAGAAAGGAATGGAGGCTTTATGATTGATTGGGTATGCAGATGACAGAATGAGGGGTCCGGCATGATAGCCAGGTTCTTTGTCAGGGTGACTAGGTGGATAGTGGTGACATTAACTGAGACAGGAAACACTGGATGATGAGGTCAGTTTTGGACTTAAAGATTTTGTGAGTTTTTGAGTTAGGTCAGTGAGCAAATGTGGTGGAAGTAAATTAGAAAAAAGGAGGTTTTGATCAAAAAGTGGAATATTGGAGTTAAATTGTCTGATATGCAGGTCTCTGTGTGGGTATCTGGAGTACAGCAGAGGAGAAGGTCAGTGAAGCTGAGTATGACAAGGAACTCTGAGGCTCTTTTATTAAATGAGTCTTATGTGTGGATTGCGAAGTGATTTAAGATGCTGGAATGTGGGGAGGAGAGAATATTGTGAGCCAGATGCAGTGAATATAGGTGATTCATTGGGAGGGTGAGTAGATAACAGATGAGAAGGGTAGAAAGTGATATAGCCAGATGGTATAAACCTCACAGGAGGAGGGGTTTTTAAACACAAGAGTGGGAGAATAAAGTTTTTTGTTTAACTTTTCTGGAAGCAGACTCTTATTTCTTCATCTTTATTTGGGATTCATGTTAATCACTCAGTTTGCTCTGAAGAGTCTGTTCTTAATCTTGGAAAATAGGAAGGCAAATACTCTATATCAAATCTTTTCTGCCAGTACTTAATGGCAAAGGCTATGGAGGTTTTTCCTGATGATTAGTGGGTGGATAGAGGAAACAATCGGATCTATCTGGACTATGTCACTTATTGGCCTAAGAATTGTAAGCAAATTGTTTAACCTCTGAGACTGTCAGTGTCCTCGTCTTTAAAAAATAAATTCCTATTTCATAGGGTGCCACAAAGATTATAAAAATAATGTGTGTGTGTCTAAATTACTAGAAAAGCAATTGATGCTTTGTAGATGCAAAGTAAATGTTAAAATATTTGTTCTCTTCCAACTACCTTTAGGGGACTTTCACCTCTGCTGGGGGAAAGAAATTTTTTTTTTTTTCATGCTAAACCTAAATTATAAGGCAATAAGTACTTATGGGAGATATTATAAAAGCAAAATGATATAGGAATTCAGAGGAGGGTGCCATCATTTTTAACATTTGGAAACAAGGTTGACATCACACTCAAGATAAATTTCATTTGGGTCTTGGAGAACAAATTTCAATAGTTTAATGATTTAGGTGAAGATACAAAGTAGGGAAAGTATAAGATATGTTTGTTAAAAAATGGTAGTCACCATAGGTTTGAGTATTGTATTTGTGTAACTCAGTTGTGAGAAATGTGGCTAAGGAGATGGGCTGAGGCCATCGTATTAAAGACCTGAAACTATGGAATTTGGACTTGATTCTAGATGTACTAGAGAGGTATAGATAGTACATCTTTTCTCACTACCTGTTTCCTAACTGTAAAATTTATAAGCATTGATTAAAACCAAGGAAGACATTTCACATTCAGAAATGTTTCTATGTAGGCCAAGTTTAGGTTAAACACATAAGTGCTAAGCCCGGCCAGCATGTTTCAGTGGTTGAGCATTGACCTTGAGAACCTGGAGGATACAGTTCAGTTCCTGGTCAGGGCACATGCCTGGGTTGCAGGCTCGATCCCCAGTGTGGGGCTTGCAGGAGGCAGCCAATCAATGATTCTGTCTCATCGTTGATGTTTCTATCTCTCCCTTTCCCTTCCTCTTTCTGAAATCAATAAAAATATATATTTTTAAATAAGTGCTAAGATTTGTTTTGTAGTTTAATCTTTGCACTAACCTTGTTTGGTAGCTAGGCTTAGTGGAGTTAAGAAACACAAAAGATCTCACTGGTAGAAATTGGCTAAAGATGCTCTGATTTCAAGTTCTTTTTTTATACTACCATAGTGACTTAGATTTGGGAAGAAGCCTGGGTTTCTCATTAAAGAACTCAGGGCTGGTCACTTGCTTCTCTGATCCTCAATTCTTGGGAATCAAACCTCTACCTTCTAGTGTAGGGGTGTCGAACTCAATCAGAGAAGAGGCCAAAATCTAAAATCCAGCCTAAATCGCGGGCCGAATGGTTTACTGAACAGTCATAAGCTGTCATTGTGATGGAAACGCAGCGGAGTGCAGTGATGACAGCGCGGTGCGGGCCACATTGCAAGGCCTGGCGGGACGGATTTGGCCCTCGGGCCTTGTGTTTGACACACGTGTTCTAGTGTATGGGACGATGCTTCAATCAACTGAGCCACATTGGCCAGGGCTCCTTAAATTTTGAAGCATATAAAGGCTTCTGCATTATTTTTCCCCCTTCTGTATTTTGTGTTACAAATGTTAGCTTTTTAAAATTAAAGTACGTACATACTGTTTATTCATTTTAATCACTATATCTATTGCTCATTGATGTATTATAGGCACATCTCTAAGTGGTTTATTATTTATTATAATTGCTTTTATTCATACTTACATAGAATTTCCTCTGAGACATTCAAACATGAATAAAGGCTATTTTAGTCATTATGTCTTGTAAAGTATTATAGAAAACATGAGAGCCAGCATACTTGTTCTTGGAAATATTTGAGTGAAGAACAGACAACCATTTGTCTTAGAGCAGTGGTTATCAACCCTTCTAATGCCACGACCCTTTAATACAGTTCTTCATGTTGTGGTGACCCCCAACCATAAAATTATTTTTGTTGTTACTTCATAACTGTAATTTTGCTACTGTTATGAATTGTAATGTAAATATCTGTGTTTTCCGATGGTCTTAGGCTCTACAGCAGCGGTTCTCAACCAACGGGTTGAGATCCGCTAGCAGGGTGGCCTAAGACCATCGGAAAACACAGGTATAGTAACCTAGACCTATATAGTAACTTGGGCAAGTCTCACAAATAAAAGTTGTGTGAATAAAGCAAATGGCAGAGCACATTTATAAAGCTTAACATGCATTATTATTTAGGGAAGCATGCTTATTATTAAGAAAGTGGTGTTTTGAATGTCAAGTAAATAGCAGTTGTTAAGTTTCAAAAAGAGAGGAACAGCAGTGTGAAAGTTTCTAGGCAGATAAAGTAAGAATACTATGAAAAGACCATTGGATAACAACAGCAACAATAAATCATTGTGCTCTGAGGTACAGTAAGGGATACCAAGATACTAGATAAGTGGATATCTCAGAATGGTAGTAATTCAATCTACCAGTTCTGTGGTCCAGTTATTTCCATTTAATTATGGAGAGGATGGAGTCAGGGAAGCTATTCAAAATAGAGCCTCTCTATTTTTAAGCATTTGATATATCAACACAATTGAAAGGATTTTAATCCTCTGCTATCTATATTATTTCTCTAAAAAGTAACTAGGGTTAATATTTATATATATATTATATCTTCTGTTGAATAAAGATAGAACTTAGGCTGTTGTTAGTGTATTTTCAGGATTGGATGATATTCTAAAGATCAATATTTCTATCTCCAATATTTCATAGGTAAGAAGGTGAACAAGACCTTATTTGCAGCATGATATGTGAAAAGAATTATGGCTTAGTGACTGAGTCACAGTTCAAGTTCCTGTCTGCCATTCACTGGTTCTGTGATTTGGGCAAGTGGGAGCTGCAGTAGGTGATCACTAAAATTTCTTACAACTTGCCGGGACCGGTTTGGCTCAGTGGATAGAGCGTCGGCTTGGGGACTGAAAGGTCCCGGGTTCAATTCCAGTCAAGGGCATGTACCTTGGTTGCGGGCATATCCCCAGTAGGGGGTGTGCAAGAGGCAGTTGATCGATGACTCTCTCTCATCGATGTTTCTAACTCTCTATCTCTCTCCCTTCCTCTCTGTACAAAATCAATAAAATATAAAAATAAATATTATAAATAAATAAAATTTCTTACAACTCTTAGATTCTGTGACTATTAGGTCAATTATTCAATGAAGAAACTGAGGCTTAATGAAGGGACAATTTGTAGAGTCATAAAAACTGGAATTTGATTCTCTTGACTCTTGGTTCAAGAAATCTGATGGAAGAATCATCAAATATTTGAGTTGCTGCTATATATCAGGCATGTATTTAGTACCTGGAAAAACAAAAGCACATGAAATTGCTTTAGAATTTATCCACTATAAAAGTAACAACCAGCATCTTCTGTTTGTTTGTTTATACATATACTGTCTTACTCCAGAATATACCAAAAGCATACCAACTCTGTGCAACATGCCATAACTACAAGTCTGAAGGGTTCCTATACACCCCCTCCCCCACAGCTTAATAATTCACTAGAACAACTCATAGAACTTAAGAAAGTACCATACAGGTTTATTATAAAGGATACAAACCAGGGACAGCCAAATGAAGAAACACCAAGGGTGAAGTCTGGGAGAGTCCCGGACCCAAAGCTTCCTTGTCCTCTCTCTCCATGGAATCAGAGCACATAACCTTCTAGCACATTCACACATTTCAGGAGTATTCAGTTTTGGGAACGCAGATCAATCCATACTAGTCTACCCTCTGCCCTGTTCCCTCAATTATGGTCCTTCCCATGAGCAAAAGTCATTCACTTTATCCCAACATTCCCCAAGGTTTTAACATAGTCCAACATCAACTCTAGGTCCAGAATCTCATGTAAATATAATTAACTCAAAAATCTCATCTTTAAATTTTCTAAATAAGGTATGGGTGGAACTCTGGTATGGTCTATATGGAGGGGAAAATTCTCCATTTGTGGATCTGTGAAAACTAGGAAACAACTTATCTGCTTCCAAGGTACAATGGTAGCACAGGAATAGGAAAGTTATTTCCATTAGGAAAGGGAGAAAATGGAAGGGAAAAAATGGTTGCTAGTCTAAAGCAAATTTTACCCATCGGGGCAAATTCTGTTTGATCTCAAGGCTTGGGATAATCCTGTCTGGATACTCTGTCCTCTGGTCTGCTGGGACAGCCCCACTCTTTTAGCTCAAGAGAATCCCACGGGTTCAATCATCTGTGGTGTTGCCCTTGGTGTTATTCTTCCTTCATTTTGGTTTCTTCTCTCTCCCTTTCAGACCAGGCTGGAAGCACTTATGCTGGTATGAAATTCTTAAAAACCTTGTCAGTCTCTCATATAATTCACGGGGCCCAAACCATTTGACAAGAGGGTCCTCTGTAGATCTTTCCTGGATAATCATGTATATACTGTATAACCGTCTCTCTATTTTGATTTTTCCTGGGTAACCATGTGTGGATACTCGTATCTGTTTCTAACTTGTGCAGTGGTTGATTGTATCTGTGAGTCAGGCAAATGATTGTCCAGCCACACCCTTGGCCCTGTCTTCAGAGCACGCTGTCTGTCTGGATAGTCAGAGAATATACTAAATCATTAAGTGCTGGGCCCTTTTTATTAACAGCTTATTCTTCAGTTTATCTTTTCTCATATTTTACTATAAGCACCAAGGAAAAAGTAGATCACAATGTCAACAGTTTTCTTAGAATTTCCTCAACTAAATAAGTTCATCACATACAAGTTCACCCAATGGCTGAACACAATTCAAATAAGTTTGTGGGGTTTTTTTTGCCACTATTATAAGAAATGTCTTTTCTTCAGTATCTAATAACATGTTCATCATTTCCTTTTAAAGCCTCATTAGAAGTACCTTTATTGTTCATATTTTCACCTACCATCTCTTCAGTGCAGAATAGGTTTTCTCTATCAATCCTCTACTTATTATTCAAATCCAAAGCTACTTCCTCATTTTTAAGTTTTTGTTAGAGCAGCACTTTAATCAGTACCAAAATCTGTATTAGTTTTCTGGGGCTACCAAAAGCTGGAAGAGGCAAAGAAGATCTTCTCCTGCATATTTCAGAGCAAGCATGACCCTGCAACACCTTTATTTCACACTTCTAGCCTCTAGAACTGTGAGAAGATAAATTTCTGTTGTTTATTACATCCAGTATATGGTACTTTGTTATGGCAGCCCTAAGAAGCCAAAATGGGTGTTAACCTGGAAGTACTGTAGTCATTAGTGAAAGACAGTGAGTGTATGTGGTATCTTTTTGTATCCCTAGGATTTCCTGCCATTTCTCTTTCTTCTTTTAAGTCATAGTTGTGTCTAGTTGCACTACAAAGTTTACTTTTGTTGTGTTAACAGCTTATGATTTGCCTTTATGTCAGGAGAGTAGCCTTAAATCATTATGGGGGATCCTTAGTACCAAGGGGCCTTCAAACTTTTGGAGGGGTAGGGCTTTAGTTTTATAGACCTTCCTTCTGCTAGAATGCCTAGTACTGGTTCTCAGTTTCCTTTCCATGCATATGTTGTAATACCTCCTGCATCCAGGTGAAGCAAGAACAACTCCAGTGGCACTTCATTTAGCTCTTGGATAGTCATTTGACTCATAAATGATGAATTACATGAGGCCTTTATCATTACTTCTAATGGACATCTCTGATTTTCAGTTTTGAGGGGTTTTTTTTGTTTTTTTTTTAATTTATTTTTTTTAATATATTTTATTGATTTTTTTTGCCCCCCTCCCTCCTTCCCACACATCCCCTCCCTCCCCAGAGTTTTGTGTCCATTGGTTGTACTTATATGCATGTATAAAAGTCCTTCGGTTGATCTATTATCTCCCCCAGATCTTCCTCCCCTCCCCGCTGTAATTTGACAGTCTACTTGTTGATATACTGTCTCTATATCTATCTTTTGGTTCATCAGTTTATAATGCTCTTTATTATCCACAAATGAGTGAGGTCATGTGGTGTTTCTGAGTTATTTTTAAAGACCACATTCTTTGCCTATCCTAATGAGGACCTGTACTTTTTTGGATTTCTCTTAGTGCCAGTCACAGTGTTGGCAGGTCTCTTAGAAGATACTATATAAATATTGTTTTATCTATGGCACTGCTAGTGAGAGACTAGCTCTAGTGATAAATAAGAGATGTTAGTTGCCAGGGCTGTCATTTCAATTTATCTTGCTTACAGTGAGCTCATTAATAAATTGTCACAGTGGTAATATGAAAATAATGAACCTTCTGGAGGCCCAGCTGGGGCACAAAGTGCTAACAGGGACCTTCAGGGCAACTGCCATTGTTATACACAATTAAGTTAAAGAATTTCAGGCTCTTTTCCCCCTTTGAAACATTTATATTTTGCAAAATTGAAATTCTTTTTTTTTAACACTAGTGTACTTTCTAATTTTACTTGAATTCAATTTAACAAACATGTATCTGATACCTACTATCATTAGACAGTATGTTAGACTCTAGGGATATAAAGATAAATAATACATCCCTTAAGGCCTCACTGTCAAATAGGCTATAGAGGCATATAAACAATACAGTATTTAAATATTATTAAGTATAAGCCAGATATCAACATAGCACAGAAGAAATTATTATCTAGGGAAAAGTGCTAAGAAGGCTGAGGAAGAGAAGATAACATTGATTTCTGAGTTAAATTTTGAAGGATCAGTGCTAATTTGACAAATTGAGTGTGTAATGGGAAAAGGGACTTCATTATAGATGAGTTGAGGGACTATAGATCATTTAAAATAACTTCAGGGAGGAAGGTAGAGAGAAGGAAAAAATGGGTAGATGAGGCTGGAGAAATTAGTCAAGGGCCAGATCTTAAAGTATTTAGGTTTTGAAAGGTGCAGCAATGCCAAGGACTTTTTTATTTATTTTTTATTGATTAAGGTATTACATAAGTGTCCTAATTGTCCCATTACACCCTACCTCCCATTCATGCCCTCACTCCCCTGTTGTCTGTGTCCATTGATTAGGCTTACATGCATGCTTGTAAGTCCTTTGGTTGATCTCTCCTCCTTACCCCCACTGTTCCCTACCTTCCCTGAAGTTTTACATTCTGATTGATGTTTCTCTGTCTCTAGATCTATTAATGCCAAGGACTTTGGTGGATTTCATTCTATGGGCTATGTGAATCTATGGAAAGATATTAGAGAGTCAATATGATTGGCTTTTTATTTTAGAAGAGTTATGTATGGTTGCCATACATATGGTGGAATGGAAGTAAAGAGAGACCAATCAGACTATTCATTAGTTTTGTGCAAGCAAGTAACAATATAATATACTGTAAAGAGCATGACCTAGATTGTTTAAATTCCTAGTTTAATCACTAACTCTCTAAACTATCTCTTTAAGTTTTCTTATCAGTGAAATGGCAATAATCTTATACTTGAAGTTATGGAAATTCATATAAAGTAACATATATAAGTGGAATTGCTCCCATAAGCTAAGTATAAATCTTAAATGTTATATTTTTAATTTGTTTTTATTGAGTTTTAAGTAACTTATAGCCAAGTATAGGATTTCTTAAAAATATATTTTTAATTGATTTTTAGAGAGGAAGGGAAAGGAAGAGAGAGGAAAAAAATTCATGTGAGAGTGAAACATCCATCAGCTGCCTCCTACACGCCCCCTACCGGGGATTGAGCCCATAACCCGGAATCAAACCCATAACCCAGGTATATGCCCTGACCAGGAATAAAACCAGCAACCTTTCAGTGCATGGGATGATGGCCAACCAATTGAGCCACACTGCCAGGGCCCAAGTGTAGGATTTTTAAGAAGCACTTTTATTTTCCTTCTGCCACTGTCCCAGAAAAACAAAAGGAAAGCCGAAAGGTTACAATTATTTTATATTCACATTAAGATCCATATTTTAGAGTTTTCCTAACATTTAAAACAATAACATAACTGAATTATTTTCCTTTGGCTTTCCTGCCAGACTCTCATTTGGAGAATTAGGCTTAGTATCTTTTTTGAGTTAGTAGTGCTATAGGAAAAGATAAGAGCCTTAGCTCAACAAATGAGCTTTTTAGCTGAGAAATAGCATCAGAGTTTACTCTGCTTCTGTTTCTTCAAGTGTTTAATAAGGATAACATGAGTAGATGTCCTAGCCATTTTGCATATTTACTGTGAGGATCACCTTCTTTCTATAAGTGAAAATTCATTAAACTACTATCCAAGATGCTGTTACAAATAGTGTAGTAATGATTTAGATCAGAATCCTAATTTCAAGGGAATTATAGTGCTAAAAGAACTGTAAAAGATGTATCCGAATAACTAATACAAATAAAATAATATGTAAGTCAGTTAACTTTGAAAATTATAAAGGAGTAAAACTAGAAGTCATTTATATTTGTACAGTATATTGTAAAAATATGTTTTTCCTTGCACCAAAAGGTCACTGGTTCAGTTCCTAATTGGGGCACATGCACCATTGCAGGCTCAATCCTCAGTGAGGGATGTGCAGGAGGCATCTGATCAATGACTCTCTCTTATCATTGATGTTTCTCTCTCCCTCTCCCTTCCTCTCTCTAAAATCAATAAAAACATTTTTAAATGTTTTATAAAGTATATTTCATATGTTTTTATTATTTAAAGTGCTTCTCCAGGTAAAGCTGAGATAGAGGCACTTTCTTAGATACTTGTGGAAAATCAGTGATAAAAATAGCTTTAGATTTTGTAAAGATTTTTAAACCTACATATATATTTTGATCCCAGGCTTAAATATTCACTAATATCAGTATAACTTAAGTTATTCTCAAAGCCTTAGGAGTGATGTGTGTGTGTGTGTGTGTGTGTGTGTGTGATGGAGATAATATCATTTGCCTTTCAGATTTGTTGTGATGAAATAGTCATATATATAAAAGTGCTTAAAAAACAAAACAAAAAAAACACCCACCAACAATCTTGCCTTTAGTCTCTTTGCTGTAGGCTACCCACCTTTTTTTTTTTTTAAATCAATCTTTATTGTTCATATTATTACAAAGGTTCCTCATTTCTTCCCCCCTCCACCAGGTTCCCATCCCACCCTCCGCCCCCTCCCCATCCCCCATTGTCCTCATCCATAGGTGCACAGTTTATGTTCAGTCTCTTCCTCCCTCCCTTTCCCTGATGGTAAATCCCTTTTCAGATAGTGAATCAGTTACTTAGCATTTTCTCATATCAATAATACCTCCACATGCCCAATGATACACTTCACACAAAAGACATTTCCAAATAGGTCAACCAGCCTCATCCAGGCCCCACCCAAGGCACTCAAAGATCAACACCCCAGCACTATACTAACTCAACACATCCAGATCTAAGCCTTCATCACTTGATTCAGCAGACCCTCAAGTTCCCACAAAAGTTTCCAGCCATGTCTGAGAGGCAGCCGTGGGGCAGGGGCAGGCGAGGAGCAAGCTATTCCAGGCCTGGCTGCTCCGGGCCTGGCCTCTGTTGCTCTGGTTCGTTCCACGACCAGCTGCTCCGGGTCTGGTCACTGCCGCTCCCGACCTAGTTGCTCTGGACTTGGCTGCTGCTGCTCCGGGCCTGGCCGCACCCGACCCAGCTGCTCTGGGCCCGGCCGCTCCGGGCCCAGCCGCTCCCAGCCTGGCAGCTGCTGCTCCGGGCTTGGCCGCACCAGACCCGGCTGCTCCGGGCCTGGCCGCTCCCAGCCTGGCAACCGCTGCTCCGAGCCTGGCCGCACCAGACCTGGTTGCTCCAGGCCTGGCCGCTCCCAGCCTGGCAGCTGCTGCTCCGGGCCTGGCCACACCCAACCCGGCTGCTCCGAGCCTGGCCACTCCTAGCCTGGCAGCCGCTGCTCCGGGCCTGGCCGCACCAGACCCGGCTGCTCCGGGCCTGGCCGCTCCCAGCCTGGGCTACTCACCCTTTCACTGTTGTCCAATGTTGCCCAATTTTGAGCTTTGATACAGCATCTTCTCTGAGATATTTTTTATTTATTTTATTGTTTAAAGTATTACAAATAGTAGTACATATGTCTCCTTTTGCCCCCATTGAACTCCCCCCCACCCGCCCCCGGCTTATGCTCCACTCCCTGCCCCAGTGTCTTGTGTCCATTGGTCATGCTTATATGCATGCATACAAGTCAGCGGGAAGGCTGGGGAGTGTTGGGGTTGGGGGAAGGAGGTAAGAGATCTCTGATATATTTTCAAGTAGTTTTTTTACTTGTGAAAAATTTGAAAAACCTTATGTTCACCACTTAAATTTTACCATTACTTGTAAATATTGCTGATATACTAGTGTTCATGTATCCCTCTACCTACCTAGCTGTATTGAAATTTCTCTGGTGATTTTTTTAGGACTTTTCTGAAAGATATTTAAATTAACTTGAAGGCCAGAAGTACAAATGCATTTCAAATATTTGTAATTAAATAGCTTTTCTATTTAAATTGCTCTGTTCCTGTGAAGAATTTTATTTACCAGGTTGTTCATTATTGTGATCTTTTTGTACTATTTGTGTTCCTATCTTCATTTCTAACCTTAATTCATCCTATTGCATTTTCCTAAGAATGCCATCAGCTAACCTTTTTCCAATTTCACATTTAGAGTAGGTTCTTTATGGTAATCCTTGTTGTTTTTTTCTCCTTTTAAAATTAATAAAAAGTAATACTGTACATTTTGTGCCTAGTGGCAAACATGCATCTAGAAGCTTTGTTTGATTAGAGAGAGATGCTAGCTAGCACAGGTCTTAAAATCTCAGGTATCTCAATACTTTCCATCAATTCCCATTTCTTGTTTCTTAGCTTGTGTGTTTCCCCAGGACAGCTTATCTATTTAGAATGCCTTAGGAGTAAATATAATCCTTTGCCTATGTTTGGTTAGAGCAGGGGTGTCGAACTCAATCAGAGAAGGGGCCAAAATCTAAAATCCAGCCTAAATCGCGGGCCGAATGGTTTACTGAACAGTCATAAACTGACAATGTTAACCAGAAATGTGAATTTAAAATGAGTGGAACAATCTTTTCCTTAACAGTGCTGTTAACCAACCCACATGCTATCAAGCAAAACAGTAATATTGGTATCAAGCAAAACAGTAATATTGGAATGTACCTAAAATGCTCATTGTTTTGTTTTCTGGCTAGATGTCTGACACCGTTTTCCCCGGATCAATGAGTTAATGTTCGGTTTTATTTCTTGGGCTGTAGCAACCCGCAAAACAGCATGGAGGTTGTCATCGGTAATGCGTGATCTGTGCTTGTTTTTGTTCAGATTCATTATTGAAAACATCTGTTCACAAAGATAGGTGCTCCCGAACATGGATAGAATACGGGCAGCATGAAGTCAGAGCTCTGGCATTGAGTCAGGGGGCAGTAGAGGGTAGAAGTCCTCAATTTCAACATCCTGAAACCTTGATTTCAGGCCACTGTCAGACTGAAGCTCGATTATCTCTATCTGAAGGTGATGGGGCACATTGTTGACATCAACTGTAAAAGGATTGGCAAAGATGTCAAAGCCTGAGTGCTGTGTTCTAAAGTCAGAGAAGCGCCGCTCAAATTCACTTAGTAAACGGCTAACTTTGGTAGCCAGCCGACTGCAAGGAAAAGTACCAGAAATAGTGGTTGAGATACTCAAACAAACAGGAAAGTGGGCAAGATTGTCCTGTTCCAGTTGGGACTTCCATAGTTGAAGTTTACGCTGGAATGCTGTGATCATGTCAGACATCTTCGTGATGACTTGTTTGCGTCCCTGCAGCTTGAGATTCAGTTGGGCGAGATGCTCGCATATGTCACACATCATAGCAAAATCACATAGCCAGGCGGGATCCGACAGTTCAGGCAAGGGCTTTCCTTTACTTTCCATGAAAAGAGCAATTTGTTCTCTGAGCTCAAAAAATCTTTTGAGGACTGCGCTCTTGCTCAGCCATCTTACTTCTGTGTGGTATGGCACGTCTCCATGCTCTGCACCCACCTCCTGTAAAAACTGCTGGAACTGGCGATGATTCAGGCCACGTGCCCATATAAAGTTAATAGTTTTAATGACTGTGGTCATTATGTCATTCATGTCCAGAACTTTTCCACACATAGCCTCTTGGTGGATAATGCAATGATAAGTAATCAAGGGTGTGTGGCAGTGACTTTTTTGCATTCTTTCCTTCATTAGTCCAACCAAGCCTTTCTTTTCTCCACACATTGAAGGTGCGCCATCGGTAGTTAGCCCCACCAACTTTTCCCAGGGTAATTTAAAATTATTTATAGATTTCTCCACAGCCTCAAATATATCTCTACCAGTCGTCGTCCTATGCATGGCAGCTACATCCAAAAGTTCCTCAGTGACAGAGAGGTCGGTCTTCGTAGCACGTATAAAGATGGACAGCTGCGCTGTATCAGTGTTGTCTGTGCTTTCATCGATAGCAAGTGAAAAAGCGAGATAACTGCATGCCTGTTCGGCCAGCTGTGATGATAGATTTCCTGAGAGTTCTTGAACTCTATCTGCAATGGTGTTTCTTGACAAACTGACATTTTGAAAACTCTGTATCTGGTCTGGGCATACTTGCTCACACACTTTTAGCATGCATTGCTTCAAAAAGGCACCCTCTGAAAAACACCTTGAAGTACGGGCAATTTCTTCAGCCACTATAAAGCTTGCTTTCACTGCAGCATCATTTTTCGCTGTAGCCTTTGTAAACATTTGCTGCTGTGATTGTAGTTTGCCTTTTAGCTCTTTAACAATTTTATGCTTTTCTTCCAAAGTATATTTGCCATACTTAACATTATGTTTGGTGTCAAAATGACGACGTATATTGTACTCTTTCATCACCGACACTGTCTCATAACACAATATACACACTGGTTTGCCCTCTCTAAGCACAAACATGTATTCATTTTCCCATTTGTCATTAAATTGTCTGCCTTCACCGTCAACTTTTCTTTTCCTGGACATTTTGGGATCAATATTGGCAGTAAAAGATGTAGTTTATTGGAAATCTGCATTAGAAGGAAAAAGTTGAAAACTGCACAGGGATAGCTTGATTTGGCAGATGGAGTGGAGAAAAAAAAAGTCAGTCAATAAATGCCTGGCTGGGTACAGATAGCAGATTCTGTTGCGATTTTTATGCCTGCACTTTATGCCAGGAACTGGCAGCTTCTGCTGTGTATTTTTTATGCCCGCACACTCACTCTCTCCTCTGCTCTGCCACCCGCACAACCACATCGGATGCCGGACTATAGGTCACGCCTCCTGAATCTCGCGTGACTTGTAATCTATGCGCATGCGTAATAGATAGCAAGTACGGCAAGATCACAAGCCTCCTATGTCACCGCGCGTCATTGTGATGGAACGCAGCAGAGTGCAGTGATGACAGCGCGGTGCAGGCCACATTGCAAGGCCTGGTGGGCCGGATTTGGCCCGCGGGCCTTGTGTTTGACATGTGTGGGTTAGAGTATCTCAGCAGTTGATTGATTTTCTCCATTATATAGCTCTATTTAGATTATATATTACAGAAATTCTTTAAAGTTCCTGGTTATTTGATGGTACTCTTTCTTATTTTCCATTGCTGCTAAGTAGCTGGATACTTTCTCATTTTTAAAATCTCATATTTTTAATGACTTTTAATCAGAGAATTTGCCATTAAGTTTTGTGGATTTCCTTAATACACTGTGAGAACTGTATTCAGAAGTCTTTGAAAAAGCAAATAATATTCATGATTATGTCTTTTTAAAAAAAATATGTTTTATTGATTTTTTTTACAGAAAGGAAGAGAGAGGAATAAAGAGTTAGAAACATCAATGAGAGAGAATCATCGATCAGCTGCCTCTTGCATACCCCCTACTAGGGATGCGCCCGCAACCAACGTATATGCCCTTGACCGGAATCGAACCCGGGACCTTTCAGTCCGCAGACTGACGCTCTACCACTGAGCCAAACTGGTTTCGGCATGATTATGTCTTTTAACTACTTTCATTCTCTCATTACCTTGATCCTATAAGATTCTAGAGTGACTTATAGACACTAAAGGCTCCAGCTTGTTTTGTTTCATTTTAAGAGATTTTCTACAAAATTTCTCTCAGAAATCATCTGAGTTTAAATTCATACCACCCAAAATGTTATTCCTTTTTTAAAAAATATGCCTTTTATTTATTTGAGGGAGAGAGAGAAACATCAATCTGCTATCTCCCATATGCATCCTAACTAGGGATTAAACCTGCAATCTGGCCATGTGTCCTTACTGGTAATTGAGCCTCCAACCCTTACAGTGCACAGGACAATGCCCAATCATCTGAGCCATACTGGCCAAGGTGAAAATATTATTCTTTAAATTAAAAAAAGTAGTTTTTGTGCTCTTGTCATATAATTTTTCAATTGCATACCTTTTTATTAAAGATTAGACTTCATTAATTTCATTCAAAAATACTTATTGAATGCCTCCTCAATACCAGACACTATTCCAAGTGCTGGGATATAGTGCTGAATAAATAACACTGATGAGTCCCCAGTAGAGGACACAAACCTTATATAATAAAAGGCTAATATGCAAATCGACCAAATGGCAGAACAACCAGTTGCTATGATGCGCACTGACCACCACGGGACAGACTCTCAACACAGGAGTTGCCCCCTGGTGGTCAGTGCACTCCTACAGGGAGAGTGCCGCTCAGCCAGAAGCCGGGCTCATGGCTGGCAAGCGCAGTGGCAGTGGCGGGAGCCTTTCCCTCCTCCTTGACTGCACTAAGGAGCAACAAGCTGAGCAGTAAGGAGTAGCGAGCAGGTGGGCGGTAAGGAACGAGGGGTCCTGGACTGCAAGAGGGATGTCTGCTGAGGGGGTCCCACACTGAGAGAGCGCATGCTGGGCTGAGGAAACCCCCCCCCCCCAAGTGCAGGAATTTCATGCACTGGGCCTCTAGTAAATAGATAAGGAACATATTAAATGGTGCTAACTGCTGTGGAGAATTAAGAGTGATATGATAGACAGAATCTGGGTGAGTGAGTGGTCAGGGAAGGATTCTCTGGGGAGGTGGCATTTACTAATAACCTGAGTCTTCAATGATAACAAGCCAGCTATATGAGTATGAGCATCCCAAGTAGTATAAAGTTCTAAAGTAGTAGTTAAGGAGCTTGGCCTGCATCAGGAGCAGAGAAGGCCAGCTTGGCTTGAGCAAAATGAATGAGAGTAGTAGGGGAAAAGTTGGTAGAGGTCAGGGCCAGATCATGAACATTTATGGGGGTCAGGATGAGATACTGCGATTTAATTTTAAGTTCTACGGGGAATCTTAAGATTTTAAGCAGGGGAGTGACATGATCTAATTTATAATACATTAATATATAATCAAGATAGAGACATAATGGAGACAGTCAGCCAATGGTGAGAGCATCTAATCAAACATAGGCCAAAGATTGTATTTATTCATAACTTAGATATATACTAAACTAGAGGCCCAGTGCACGAAATTTGTGGTTGGGGGGGGGGGGGTCCCTCAGCCCAGCCTGCACCCTCTCGCAGTCTGGGACCCCTTGGCAGACATCCTTCTCCCAAGTCTGGGATCCCTCTCATAGTCCAGGACCCCTCAATCCTTACCACCCTCCTGCTTGCTGCTCCTTATTGTTCAGCTCGTTGCTCTTTAGCTTAGCAGAGGAGGGAAAGGTTCCTACCACTGCCGTTACACTTGCCAGCCATCAGTCTGGTTTCTGGCTGAATGGTGCTCCTCCTGTGGGAGGGCACTGACCACCAGGGGGCAGTTTTTGCATTGAGCTTCTGCCCCCTGGTGGTCATTGCACGTCATAGCGACTGGTTGTTTCACCATTTGGTTGATTTGCATATTAGCCTTTTATTATATCAGACTAGGGACCCAGTGTGCACCTTGAAAGTAACTGTGGGTTATGAGGCTATGGTGGGTTTTTGTTTGCTGGAAGCTTTTTGATGACTGCTTCAATTTCTTCCATAGGTATTGGCCTGTTGAGATGTTTAGATTCTTCCTGATTGAGTTTTGGAAGGTTGTATTTTTCTTGGAATATGTCCATTTCCTCCAGGTTGTCCAGTTTGTTGGAATAGAGTTGTTCATAGTATTTTTTAACAGTCCTTTGTATTTTGATGGGGTTTAAACTTTTCTTAATGACTCAGACCCTTATAGTGTGTGTGTGTGTGTGTGTGTGTGTGTGTGTGAAGAATACAAAATTCCATGGGCTTTTAGTAATTTGTTTCTAATTTTCCTTTTCCCACAAGCCCACTTTTTAGTAGATATTTTTTACAGAATATAAGGTTTTTCAGGAATGCATATTGTTATAAAAACACCAGGAATTAAGTTTGTAGATCCACAATAAAAATAAAAATAAAGCCAAAACTGGTTTCGCTCAGTGGATAGAGCATCGGCCTGCGGACTGAAAGGTCCCAGGTTAGATTCTGGTCAAGGGCATGTACCTTGGTTGCGGGCTCATCCCCAGTAGGGGGTGTGCAAGAGGCAGTTGATCAATGACTTTCTCTCATTGATGTTTCTAACTCTCTCTCTCTCCCTTCCTCTCTGTAAAAAATCAATAAAATGTATTTTTAAAATAATAATAAAAAAATAAAAATAAAAAGATTTGAAAACCACTGCCCTAGGTAGCTCTTTTTTTATGCTAATAATAATTTCTTGTATTTGCATAGTAACTATTTGCCAAGCCTCTTTACACATATATGGTCTATGATAAGTAAACTAGGGAAGGGATTGACTTTTTGTTGTTTTTAAACTATATATTAGGCAAGCATAATGGAACCTAAAAGAGCATGGACTTTGAAATGAGACCATCTTTAACTTTAGCCTTTCTATTTATCGATAGTAGTAGCCATGTGACCCTGGATACCTTAATCTTGTTTCATATCAGAACCTCAGCTTTTTTTTTTAAACCTAAAAATGTCAGAATTATTGGGTGCTTTAAATCAAGTAATAAAGATAAAAATGCCTAATAGGGACACCATGAATAAATCTCACAAACAAAAAGTTGAGTGGAAGAAAGTGTACATAAAATATAGTACATGTGGTGTAATTTTATTTTTATAGCATTCAAAACAGTCAAAACTAATCTACAGTGATAGAAATCAAGGCATTGTTTATTCTTGGGCAGAGTAATGACTCAGAGGAAGAAAAGGAGTACTTCAGTAGCTTGTAATGATCTCTTTCTTGTTTTGGAGACACATTGTGTACTTTTCATTATGGGTATTATACTTTAGCAAAAAGGACATTTTTAAAGTGCTTAGCATAGAACCTAGCAGATAGTTAATGATGGTTCATTAAATTAACAATATGAAAGGTTATTTAGAAAAGTGATCTTCGCCTCCTTTCCTTGTAACCTTCTGTTTCTTTGTTACTCTCAGTTTCAGACCTATCATATTTATACTGATGGTAATCTTAATGGGCATTGTTGAAGGAGTTAAGGTTAATCAGGCAAGGTGAAATTGAATGTCTGACCAGTGTGATCTAGGAATATGAATTTTTAATTTTTTTTTCATGTCTCGATGTTTAGTGACATGAAAGCAACCGCTGCTGGTAGGAGGGGTGAGCATGGGGAGCAGGTAAGGAACTCTGTGTCTTGGGCTCAGACACTTGCCTGGAGAAGAGGTCAGGCCCAAAGCACCTTTGCTTCCTTCCTTTGTCAAATGTCCTGAGAGCGAATGTGACTGAGACTCAGGGTCTCCATGGAGAACTGTAATCCCCCGTTTGAGCCACCTGTGCCCCCAGGGTCCAGCAAGGGAACAGGCCCCTTGCCAGGGGACAGGCCCCTTGCCAGGATTTTTAACTCAGCCAGGTAAAGGGGAGAGAAAGGGAAAGGGGAGAGAAAGCATAAGGCTGACAGATCTGATTGGGTGACATCTAGCTCCCCGCCAAGCACAAATCACCTGGCACCCCTTGCCTGTGAACATTGTCCCCAAGGATGGGGTCTGGGCACACTGGGCCCCCTGTCGGGTTAGTGGCTTCTGCACCCGAGTGGCTCTGGGACGAGTATGATCCGGCTCGACCTGTTGGGCTGCGGGCTGCTGGTCTGCGGGCAAGAAGCCTGGCTGTTATATCCTTAAAGGCAAAGCACAAGAACAAAAACATGCGGAGAAAAAATAAAGACAATTAGAGTGTGTTTTCCATGTTAGGACCCCGTTTCAGTTATAGACTACAACCTGCCCCAGCCATTGCAGTCCCTTGAGGACTTGCAAAGTTTTGGCTTGGTGGTCAGTCAGGAATATGAATTTTTATTTGATGCTATCCTCTGATCATTATGTGATTTGATGTTCTGCTTTTTAAGGAGATTAAATTGATATTTTTCTAATTTGTATAATATAATTTTGTCTTATATCTACTTTAGTATTGAATGTTTTCATGGTGGGATTTGGACTTACTCTTTTATTTCTGGCATTTTTTTTTATAAATATATTTTATTGATTTTGTACAGAGAGGAAGGAAGAAAGATAGAGAGCCAGAAACATCAATGAGAGAGAGTCATTGATTAGCTGCCTCTTGCACACCCCCTACTGGGGATACGCCCGCAACCAAGGTACATGCCCTTGACCGGAATCGAACCCGGGTCCCTTCAGTCCCCAAGCCGACGCTCTATCCATTGAGCCAAACCGGTCCCGGCTATTTCTGGCACTTTTAATGCAAGCCAGCTACAGTGCAGCAGGCTTTGAAATGGTAACTGTTAAACCTAACCCCTTTTAAATTTTACATAGATTCTTATCACTGAAAGAGAACCAGACTTATTGTTTTGCCTTATTGTTTTTATACTACAAATATAGAAATAGAACTTACATACTTGGAAATTTATGTAAGATTCTATTGTAAAAACTTATTGAAAATTCAATCTAAAAAAATTGAGACTTATTTTTCCTGCTAGGTAATGTTTGGGATATAAAATAAGCCTATGACAGTCTCTGTCCTCATGGAGGATAGAATCCTATAAGGAGAGGTCTGTGAGGTAGGCAGAAATTAATTTATTTGCATTTGCTTTTGATCTTTTGAAATAAAGTTTCTGATATAACTATTAGCAAGATCCTCTAAACTACAGAGAACTGTGGTGATGATTGTATGGATGCTGAGAGAGCCAATATACAGAAAACTGAATGACTTCTCAGTAATCAGTAACTTCACAAAAAGGGAGGTGGGGAAGTACTCCCTATCTATCAGATATTTATTTATATTAACTCATTATAATAAATAATGCCATTTAGCCCTCAAAATCCTTTGGAGTAGACACTATGATTTCCACTTTAAAAATACAAAAATTGAGGCCCAAAGACAGTAACTTGTCCAAGTTTATATAGCTAGTGACAGAGTTAATTTGTACCACTTGCTATAAATAGATAGCAACATTATCCAAAGAAAGGATATGTCTATCAAAAGATAGCTTGAAACATGCTAAACGTAAGGTCAGAAAGAAAATTGATAGGTTATATCTAGGATTATTCAGGAAAGGAAATGCTATGACTCTAGTACTTAATTTCTTGAAAGTCCCATGAACCTTTTTGTATTCCTGTTATGAACTGGTTGAATAGTACTGTCAAAATAGAACTGATGATGCCGAAACTGGTTTGGCTCAGTGGATAGAGCGTCAGCCTGTGGACTGAAAGGTCCCAGGTTCGATTCCGGTCAAGGGCATGTACCTTGGTTGTGGGCACATCCCCAGTAGGGGGTGTGCAAGAGGCAGCTGATCCATGATTCTCTCGTATCGATGTTTCTAACTCTCTATCCCTCTCTCTTCCTCTCTGTAAAAAATCAATAAAATATATTTTTTAAAAATAGAACTGATACAGATTCACCTGTTGCCTGTTTCATTTCTGTATGTGTGTGGTAAAAATACATACCATAAAATTTAAAATTTTAATTCATTAAGTCCATTTAAATGTTATGTAGCATTTACTACCATCCATTTTTGGAACTTTTTCATCATCTCAAACAGAAACTCTGACCCCATTAAATCATAACTCTTCATTACCCACCCTGCCAAACCTCAATGAATTTGCCTATTATATACCAAATCTAAGTGATATTATATAATATTTATCCCTTTAATTTTAGCTCATTTCATTTAGCATCTTTTTAAGATTCATCCATGTTATAGCAAGTATTAGAATTTCAAGCCTTTTTATGGCTGAATAATACTCTGTTGTATGAATATACCACATTTGTTTATCCTTTCATTTATTTATGAATTCTTGAATTGTTTCTTCCCATTGGCTATTGTGAATAATGCTGCTATGAACATTAGTGGACAGTGTTCATAGCAGCATCAGTCCTTGCTTTCAATTATTGGTAATTCTATGTTCAACTCCCTGAGATTTCCCATAGCTGCACCATTTTTTTATTCCCATTAGCAATTTGTAAGAGTTTTAGTTTCTCCACATCCTCACCAACACTTCTTATTATTGTTTGTTTGTTTTCATAATAGCCATCCTAATGGACGTTAGTAAAGTGGTTTCTCATTGTAATTTTGATTTACATTTCCCTAATAATTAATGAAGTTGAGTTTCTTTTTGTGTGCTTATTGACCATCTGTATAGATAAATGGAGAAATGTCTGTTCAGTTCCCTTGCCCATTTTTAAATTGAGTTGAAGGTTTTTGTTGTTGAATTATAGAATTCTATTTTTTTTAGTTCTATTTTTTTAATTTTTAAAAATATGTTTTTACTTATTTCAGAGAAAGAAAGTGAGAGGGAGAGAGAGCTAGATAAGATACATCAATTATGAGAGAGAATCATCAATGGGCCACTTCTTATACACCGCCCACTGGGGATTGAGCCCACAACCTGGGCAGTGCCCTGACTGGGAATCAAACCATAACCTCCAGGTTCATAGGTTGATGCCCAACCATTTAGCCACACTGGCTGGACTATATATATATGTATATATGTATATATGTATATATGTATATATGTATATATATAAATAGATATTAATCCCTTATCAGATATATGATCTGCCAGTATTTTCTCCCATTCTGTAGGTTGTCTTTTCCCTCTCATGATAGTGTCCTTTGATATACAATGTTTTTCATTTTAATGAAATTCAGCGTATTGGGGGGTTTGCCTCTGCCTTAGATGTCATATCCAAGAATCATTGCAAATCCATGAAGATTTCCCCTTATGTTTCCTCCTAAGAGTTTTATAATTTTAGCTCTAATATTTAGGTCTTTGATGCATTTTGAGTTAATTTTTGTATAGAATGTAAGGAAAACATTCTACTTCATATTTTGCATGTGAGTATCAGGTTTCCCAGCATTATTTGTTGAAATGAGTATCTTTTTCCTATGAATGGTCGTGACACCATTACAGAAAATCATTTGACTGTATATGTTATGGTTTATTTCTAGGTACTCTGTACTATTCCATTTGTCTATATGTCTGTCCTTACGCCCAGACTATACTGTTTTGATTACTGTAGCTTTGTAATAAGGTTTGAAATCAGGAATTGTGAATCTTCAAAATTTATTTTTTATTTTCAAGATTGTTTAAGGTATTTGGGATTTTTTGAAAGTCCATGTGAATTTTAGTATGGTTTTTTATATTTCTACAAAAAACATCATTGGGATTAAGATAGAGATTGCATTGAGTTTATAGATCACTTTGGGTATTATTGTCATCTTAACAATATTAGTCTTCTAACATATGAACACAGATGTCTTTCCATTTATTTATGTACTAGAAGTCTGATGCATGAAAATTCATGCACTGAGGTGGGGGGTGGGCTCTCAACCTGGCCTGCGCCCTCTCACAGTCCCGGAGCCCCATGATCTATTGCTCCACAGAAGTAGGCCCTACCCACCTGCCGCAGCACCTCTGGCTGGCCAAGTAGCCTGGGCCTTCCCCTGGCCACAGCTCTGCTATCAATAGCCCGCAGCCAAAACTGGTTTGGCTCAGTGGTAGGGCGTTGGTCTGCAGACTGAAAGGTCCCAGGTTCGATTCCAGTCAGGGGCTTGTACGTTGGTTGCGGGCACATCCCCGGTAGGGGGTGTGCAAGAGGCAGCTGATCAATGTTTCTCTCTCATTGATGTTTCTAGCTCTCTATCTCTCTCCCTTCCTCTCTGTAAAAAAGTCAATGAAATATATTTTAAAAATAAATAAATAGCCCCGCAGAGGAAGGCCCCGCCTACCTGGATGGTCGGTGGCCTAGGCCTCCCACTTTGGGGTAATTGTGGAGCTCCCCAAATGATTTCCCCGCCCTCTGCAGGCGATCATGGAGCCATGGCAAGGGCCCCCGACCAATCGCATCGCACCTGCCTTGACTGGCCTGGCGCCAGTGCATGTCATAGTATGGTTGTCAGGAAGGTCATTCTGCTGTTCGGCCTTTCGGTTGATTTGCATATTATGCTTTTATTATTATAGATTATTTAAGTTTATTTTAGTGTTTTGTAGTTTTCGGTGTATATTTTAGTTCATGTGGCTGTCATATTTCTTACAGTAAATTAATAAATGAACATTTCAGTTTACCCATTATTATTTAATGTCCTATAGATCTATCAAGATTCTATTCTATTTGTAACATAATTAGGATTCTAAATCCACAAAGCTGAGGGAAGGATCCTGGAAATTGGAAACCTAACCATATTGCTGCTCTTGGGAAACTATGTCTGGGTGTCCAGACTGCTGGTTTCCTCTGATAAAAACCTAATTTCACTGTCTGTCTTCTTTGGTCTACTGTAGTTTGTTCACATTTCTAATTTTTTCTATCTTTTGCTTCTAGATTTCTCCATCTTACTAAAGGAAACACGATTCCCTATTTGGTATAGCTGATGGTACCATGCAAAAATAAGATCCTCGAAAAGGTCAGAACCTGTATTTATACATAAGAGAAATAAAGCGTTATCCTCTATTAAGCTTTGTATTAATGGACGTGTCACAAATAAAACAACTAGAGTGAATAAAAGAATGTCACCCTTTCTTGCCTATTTATCCTACAGTTTTGACAAGTCCTGCATATTATTTATGCAGCTCTTTATAGTTTGCAAAGTGCTCTTCAAAGAATTATACATTTTTTACAGTAATCTTATGAAGTGGGTACTATTGCTATTCCTGTTTCATGGAAACAATGAAAGATTATTAGATTATTCAAAATTATGTCATTATGAAGAGCAAGATATAGTCCTAGATCTTTTGGTTCTAAATCTTACCCTTTTCATATTGTAAATTCATAATCAGTATCAGAATTTAGTAAACATGTAAGTATGGAAGCTGTATGAACATTTGAAATAATGTATATAAAAGTCTGTGAAAAAAGTTAAAGTCCCTTTATAGATGTAAAATACCATTAATAATTCAATATTAATGGTATTTTACATCTTGATATTGAATGTCTAACATGATCTTTAGGATGACATAAAACACTTCAGTATGTAATATGCCATTGTCTTAGTTTAGCAAACAGCTCTTCACAAGTTGCTGCCTACCTACTTTTCTATTCTCATCTCAATCACTTCCTGTCACTTATCTCTTACTTTACCCTATTCTTTTACATCTATAATAAACTCCTGGCTATTGTCCTAACACACTATGCATTTTCAGGAAGTATGATGTGGCACCATTGATGCCAATGATCTTGTTCAAGAAGCAACAGAGAGAGTTATGGTTTCTCTGCATTTTCATTAGCCACTCATTGTTAGCTGCTTTACTTGTTAAAGGAAATATTGATGTTCTCTAGGGGTCTGGTCTCTCTGTGTGCACTGCAGAGATGCATAATTGCTACAGAGAGTGGGGGAGGGACAGTCACCAAGGAGAGATCCGCTCCATCTTCTTTGTTCACATCTGCTGCATGCACAAGGCAGGATTTTTTGCTTTCTTGGCAAATGTGATTGCCTACCTTGCCTCTCTCCCCTGTTCTGGTGGATCATCCCAGAGGAATATTACCATCTCATCACACTCATCTATGAATGGAGCAAAATAAATGGAAAGCTGCAGGCAGAGGATCAGGTGAGAGGCACTAGGGATACTTGCTAATGAGAGAGTGGCTGATTAGTGGCACATCCCAGCCCAGTCTTCTGTCTTATCTCCTGCCTCCCCGTGGCTTGTCATCCATGACCACAGTGGGACAGTTGTTCAGCTCTCAACATTTCAATTTGATTTCTGTGCATATCGGCTTAGGATTGTGGTTTATTAAAAACCACAACTGTTACCTAACACTGAAAGAGTTCTATCTTGTCTAATGGGTTTTCAGAAGTACATTTGATTCTTCTTCTTCTACTTTCTAGTTTACGTTTCTGGGAGAAACATTCTTCCTTCCCTGTTCTCTTTTTCCTTTCCCTTCCTCACCTTATCTCTCATTGGTATGTGAATGTAAGCCTGCATTATTTTCCAACCTCTATGAATAATTTAAAATACAGTACCTATGAACATCCTCTGTAACTTAATTTTACCTTATTTAATCCCAGACTATATCTATCTTATTCAGTGTCCAGATCAAATGTCAGTTTTTACTGTAGTAAAATGGATGGCAGATTCACATACACATTTGATTGTAGTTCTTCCCACGCTGGACTGGCTAATTTGTATTAGAAACATTTGTACGGTTTCTTTTCATTTGTTTGTTTATTTTGAGGAGAAAGATGGTGTTGTTAAGAGCATAGTTTTTGTTCAAATTCTGCCTTTTGACTGAACTTTCAGAAAGTTAATCAACCTCCCTGGTATCATTTCCTTATTTGTAAAAATAAATAATAATACCATACTAAGTGGTATCAAACGGGGAGGATGGTCTTATTGAAACACTTAGCACAGTATCTGGCACACAGTAAACACTTAAAAATAAGATGCTAGTAGTAATTATTATTGCTATTTTAATATAAAAGATAATTTACAACTGATTTTTAAAATACATTTTTATTGATTTCAGAGAGGAAGGGAGAGGGAGAAAGAGAGATGAAAACATCAGTGATGAGAGAGAATCATCGATCTGCCTCATGCATGCTCCACCTTGGGGATCGATCCCGAAACCCGGAGCACGTGCCCTGACCAGGAATTATACCATGACCTCCTGGTTCATAAATCAATGCTTAATCACTGAGCAACACCAGCTAAGCTGATATTTTTTCTTTTTTTTTCCTCTTTTTTATTGATTTCAGAGAGGAAGGGAGAGGGAGAGAGAGAGAGAAGCATCAATGATGAGAGAGAATCATTGATTGGCTGCCTCCTGCATGCTCCTTACTGAGGATCAAGCCCACAACCTGGCATGTGCCCTTGTCTGGAATCTAACCTGGGACCCCTTCAGTCTACAGGCCATTGATCTGTCCACTGAGCCAAGCCAGCTAGGGCTGATTTATTCTTAATATCACAATATATGAAGAATTTTTTTTCTTGCTTCAAGGTATGATCTATTGTAATTGTTTTGTCACATTTCAAAAGGATGTTTCCATAGTAGATTTTTCTATTATATATTATCTCTATATTCTAATACTAGAATCTTTACATTCTCTAGATCTGCACTGTTCAATATCATAGCCACTGAACATGCATGTATTTAAATTGAATGAAAATTAAATACAATTAAAAATGCAGCTCTTCAGTAATTCTACACACATTTAGGTGCTGCATAGCCACATGTGACTAGTGGCTACTCATTAGACAGTGCAGATGTAGAACATTTCCATTATCACTGACAGTTATATTGGACAGCAATACTTTAGATGTGCCTAGTCTATGCTCCTGCATTCCTTTCTTAGAAATCAGAAGAGGGTATATTTTCTAGGATGTTGCAGAGACTCCTGTCTTAATGTTTCAGGGCTCTGGACATCAAAGGACTCAGATTAGTCTTCTTACTCCAGCCCCTTAGTGTCATTACTGTATTTTGAAAGAAACAGAGGCATTTTCACTTCCCCCAAGTAAATCACATTTCCATAATTTTTAAAGGTCCCAGTCAAAACTTGTGTCTGTCCTAATATTGTGAGTATTATTGTAGAATCCTTAGGGGCTAACTAGTAACAGGGGTTCTAATGTCTTTTTTATAAATACGTTATATTATTCAAATTCCGAGTTTTCTCTCTCAGAAAGGTAGTAAACAGCAAGTTTTTCCTGAATAATCTCTATTATCTGTATTTTGCACTTTGTATTATGCACTTTTAAAGACTTTTTTTGTTCTTCACAACAATTTAGGGAAGCAGTAGTATTAAGATTGCATTCCTATTTTACCGATTAAAAACCTAAGGCTTGCCAAAACCGGTTTGGCTCAGTGGGAAGAGCATCAACCTGTGGACTGAAAGGTCCCGGGTTTGATTCCAGTCAAGGGCATGTACCTTGGTTGCGGGCACATCCCCTACGGATGTGCAAGAGGCAGCTGATGGATGATTATCTTTCATCGATATTTCTAACTCTCTATCCCTCTTTCTTCCTCTCAGTAAAAAGTCAATAAAACAAAAAACAAAAAAACAGCAAAAACCTGAAGCTTAGTACAATTAATTATTTGGCTAAGTACTTTAAGAAAAAATAAAATTGTTATTCAAAACAGGATAAAATTATAACTTCAAGCCCTGGCTGGTGTGGCAAATACCTGGGTTGCAGGTTTGATCCCTGGCTCCAGTTGGGACTGTATGCAGGAGACAACCAATTGATGTGTCTTTCTCACATCAATGTTTCTCTCTCTCCCTCTTCTCTCCCCTTCCTTCCACTCTGTCTCTAACAATCAATGGAAAAAATATCCTTGAGTGAAGAGTAACAAAAAATAAATAAATTTAACTTTCAGTTCAATATTTTGTTTTGTTTTTATTTTATAAAAGAAAGATTAAAGCTTCTTTAGGACAACTTGGAAACTGATGACTGTTGTATGAAGTACTCAGAGAATTACTGCAGCCTCATTTGTCCTATGGCCATCTGCCATAACAAAATGCCACAGACTGGGTGGCTGAAACAACAGAAATTTATTTTTTCACAGTTCCTAAGGCTAGAAGTCCAAGGTCAAGGTGTTTGCAGGGCTGGTTTCTGGTGAGGCACCTCTCCTTGACTTATAGATAGGTGTCCTCAGGTGGCCTTTTTCTCTGTATGTCCTTGAGGAGGGAGTGAAGGAGGAAGAAGAAGGAGAGAGAGAGAGATAGCTAGAGAGAGAGAGAGAGAGCGCGCGCGCGCGCTTTCTCTTCTTATGACACCAGTCCTGTCAGATTAGAGGTCCACCCCTATGACCTCATTTAATTTTAGTTATTTCCTTAAAAGTCCTATCTCCAAATATTGTCACATTAGAGATTAGAACTTTAACATATGAATTTTGTGGGAACACAGATCAGTTCGTTACATTATGTTAATGGTGTTTGAATATCTTTTGATTTTTCTGGCTTACCCTAATTGGAAATTATATTTATATTAAACATTTTTATTGGAATAAATGTAGCAAGTATCTATATTCTTTATCTCTGCAGATATTGAGGCTTAGTTAAAATAAACCTGTGGTACTTGCTAGAAGGTACTGTCTAACACTGAGATAGTCTAATAAGCAAAAAAATTATGTCTGTCAAACTATGAAAACTATTCTTCTAATGCAGCCTATTTTATTAATAGTACTTTACAGGGTAATAAATGTCCACTTCTTTTCCACCCCAACTTTACAGATGGAGAAATTAACATACAGAGAAACTGACTTGTCAGAGGTCAGAGCAAGGTATTGGTGGATCCAGGGATAAATCCCAACTTCTTAACACCTTGTCCAGTTTTTCATTGACTATGCAGCCTAGTGGTAAGTATCTTTTTACTCTTAGAGGTAAGAGGGATTAAGAGCCTTAGCAAGGACTGAATTTAAAGAATTTCTCAATTCTAATTAGATTATTCATTATCCTTTCCTGTTAGCCATGATGTCATTTTTTTCATTAGCATGAATTTTCCAGGTCATGAAAGGAGGCTGAAAGTTTTGCTTTTTTTAAAAAAAATTTCAATCATAGTTGACATTCAATGTTATTTTATATATATATATATATATATATATATATATATATATATATATATATATATTTGTATTGATTTCAGAGAGGAAGGGAGAGGGAGAGAAAGATAAAAACATCAATGATGAGAGAGAATCATTGATTGGCTGCCTCTTGCCTGTCACCCACTTGGGATTGAGCTTGCAACCTCAGCATGTACCCTGACCCAGAATCAAATGGTAAACTCCTGGTTCATAAGTCACTGCTCAAACACTGAGCCACACCAGCTGGGTGGAAGTTTTGCTTTTTAAATACTTAAAAATATTTCTATAATGGTTCAACTATAGTGGAGATTATTATTAAGAAAGGGAAAAAAATATATTTAATGTATTTTTTATCGGTGTTAGGTACCATGCTAGAAACTTTGCATTACGTTATTTTACTTAAACTAGAGGCCCAGTGCACGAATTCATGCACGGGTGGGGTCCCTTGGGATGGCCGGGGAGATCGGCCCCCAGCTCATACCCCAGCTTGTGCCCCCAGTCCCACAGCCCCACCTGGCATTTTGCCTTGGCCTGGCGCAGCCCCCTCACCTGCTCCACCATCCTGCCTACAAGGTGATCAATTGGAGCTAGGGGGTCAGGTGGCGACCCCACCCCCCACAACCGCTGCTGCTGGTCACTGTCTGTGGAACAAATAGCAAGCTCGGACTGAGAGGCTGAGGGCACAAGCTGGGGCCCAATCTCCGCGGGCTACCCCAAGGGACCCCACCCATGCATGAATTCATGCACTGGGCCTCTAGTTTAAGTAAAATAACATAATGCAGAGTTTCTAGCATGATACCTAAACCACAGTTGGACATCTTCTCAAAATCTGGGACTGCTGGCTCCTAACCACTTGCCTGCCTGATTGCCCCCAGTAGCCCTCCCCTGCCCATCCAATGGCTCCCAGCTGCCCTCTCCTGCTGGTCTAGTTACCCCAAATTTCCCTCCCCTGCAGGCCTGGTTAGCTCCAACTGCCTTCCCTTGCAGGCCTGGTTAGCTCTAACTGCCCTCCCCTACAGGCCTGTTGACCCCCAACTGCCCTCCCCTGCCAGCCTGATTGCCCACAACTGCCCTGTTCTGCCGGCCATCTTGTGATGATATGGGAGTGGCCATCTTGTGATGACATGGGGCGGCCATCTTGTGAGAGCATGAGGGCCACCTAGGCTTTTATTAATAAAGAGTTTAGGACTTGATCTTTGAAGGCTTTTAAATGAGGTAGTGACAAGTTTTATTCTATCCATATTTCAGAAAATTAATATCAAAGTATGGGTTGAAAGGAAGTGAGATCAAACAGGAATTAAGTAACTATTTTTATAGGTCAAGGTGAGAGATAATGCAATCTTAACTCAGATTAGGAGCAGAGGAAATGGCCATTTTAGAGGTAGAACTAATATAATTTGATAACCTAGTTGATTTGGGAGGACAGGGAGTGCAGACAATTAAAAAGGATTTCAGGTTTTGAATTATTACTATTAATGGGAAAAGGACTACCAGAGAAGAAATATCCTGCCTGATAAAAGGAAATAAAACAAAACTAGTTATTTTAAAAAAGTAGCTACATATCATAATATACTCTGAAACATGGCCATTATGTTTAGAATGTTTGAAAAGTTATACAACTACTTCCCTTTAAAAAAATTTTTTTTTAAATATATTTTTATTGACTTCAGAGAAGGAGAAGGAACAAGAGAAAGAAACATCAATGATGACAGAGAATAATTGATCAGCTGTCTCCTGCACGCCCCTCTCTGGGGACCAAGCCTGCAACCCAGGGATTTGCCTTGAATGGAAATCAAACCATGGCCTCCTGGTTCATAGATTGACACACTCAACCACTGAGCCACACTGGCTGGGCACTAGCTCCTTTTTTTTTTAATCTATTTTATTGATTTTTTATGGAGAGGAAGAGAGAGGGATAGAGAGTTAGAAACATCAATAAGAGAGAAACATTGATCAGCTGCCTTCTGCTCACCCCCTACTGGGGATGTGCCCGCAACCAAGGTACATGCCCTTGACAGGAATCGAACCTGGGACCTTTCAGTCCGCAGGCTGACGCTCTATCCACTGAGCCAAACCGGTTTCGGCTGGCTTTTATTTTTTGTCTTTACTAAGATATTTTTTTCTAAACTGCATTAGTCACTTTTAAATACTATTTTATTAATCTTGTAACCTGATTTTTATTTATTGTGGCTTCCTGAAGCAGTTTTACATATATTAGTAGCTCACCTTAAGTCATATGGTACTGAAAAAGTGTATAAATAAATACACTATATATTGGTATATAATGTTTAAGAATACATTCCTTTTTTAAAAAATATATTTTATTTTTAAAAAATATATTTTATTGATTTTTACAGAGAGGAAGGGAGAGGGATAGAGAGTTAGAAACATTGATGAGAAAGAAACGTGGATCAGCTGCCTCCTGCACACCCCCCACTGGGGATGTGCCCACAACCAAGGTACATACATGCCTTGACCAAAATCAAATCTGGAACCCTTCAGTCTACAGGCCGAGGCTCTATCCACTGAGCCACACCAGTTAGGGCTACATTCCTTCTAATTATAAAAGTAATTGTGAAAAACTTTAAATATAAATTCAGTTATAATACCCTAATATCTTTTGTCTTTGTCAGCAATTTTTAAGCCTGATAAACTTTGTAAATTTTAGTAATTATTTAGAGGAGAACAGACATGGCAGATTACTAGAAAGTCAGGGCTCCTCAAACCAGGAGAGAAGGCACATACTTGGAGTGGAACACGGACCAGTTCGACTGGAATGTGGTGGAAAAGTCATAATACATAAGACCGGAGGAGTCGCAGGAGCCAGATCCTGCATAGCTTTGTAAGGTATCCTTAACTCCGTGTGAAGCTGTTGGAGGTCCTCAAGCAGATAAATGACATTTTATGTTTTAAAATGATGCTCACTTTAACCCCTATGTATAGAAAATATGTTGAAGTAGGCCAAGAGTAGAAAAAGGAAAAGTGAGCAGAAAAACCCTTTTTGAATAAGGCAATAATGTGAGAAAGTAAGAAGGCAGTGACTATAGACAACTCTTAAAATAAGTTTTCTCTCTCTTTTTTTTTTATTGTTTAAAGGGAAAAAATAAAAAACAAATATACCTAATTATAACTAGTGAAATATTTTGCTTTAAAGTTTACTTTATCTGATCCTAATATAACTACGTACTTCAACTTATTTTTGTTGGCAGTATTTTTTTAGTTTATTCTTCTGTTCTTTCCTTTTTATATTTGAGGTTTATCTCTTATAAATAACATGTGTTTTTTTTTTAATATAATCCAACTATATTTGTTGGATTTTAATTGGAATAATTAAAACATTTCATTTTCTTTGGGAAAAAATAAAATAAGTTTTCCTATGAAGGAGAGAAAAGTTGAAGGATATAGCAGGAGAGAGATATGTCAGATTAAGAGGTGATGTTTTTGGGTTTTTGTCTTTATTTGTTTTGATAGGTGAAGGAGTAGTAAGAATGCTGATGCAAACGATCTATTAGAAGGGGAGTCTTTGCAAAGCCCTAAGAGGAGGAGAGGAAATGATATCTGGAGCAAGAATTGAGGGTTGACTTTTGATAAAAACAAGGACACTTTATCCACAGCAGCAGGAGACAATCAGAAATAATGATGAATGAGTAGCTTCATTTATTCACCAAATGTTTTAACTGAGAACCTACTACTATACTATGCAATGGGGATACTAGTATACCACTAAATAAGATGTGTACCTTTCTGAAAAGAGTGGCATGTCGAAGGTTTCTATCCCTTTTTGTTGTTTTCTCAATGAATGCAGAATTAATGTACTCCCCTAAGAGCAAAGGTGAGGGAGGGAGTATTTGGAGTATGAGGAGAGAGAAAGGCATATTAATTTGTTTTTTGGAAAGTAGAAAAGCAAGTAGGAAATGTGGTGTGATTTGCAGATGGTGTTAAGGTAGCATTTGAAAGTTATGGCCATGTGTTTAAAGTGAGATCAGTAAACTTGCATTTGTTTTTCTTTAGTACTGAACTGTTGGGATAGGCATGGTATAGGGGGATAAGTGGTTTAAACCAAAGTTAGGATTGAGGCTTGGTCAAGAGTGTTTGCAGGAAGTGATTTTAATGAGAGATCACGGAATCTGAGCTGGGTAGGAAGAGAAATGAAAATGTGATGGGTAATTGATGGTGAGAAAGTGGTAGATGGTCAATAGACTAATCTAAATTTTCAAACGAGGAAAATGTATTTCTATTATGTAAGTTATGTATCCTCTTTATGGAAAAATTTTAAATATATGAAGTTAGAAAATAGAAAGGGGGAAAAGACTACAGATTGGATGATTTAAATAATACAAATTTATTTTCTCACAGTTCTGGAATCTGGAAGTCCAAAATCAATGTTTTGGACGTAATTTTTTTCTGAGTCCTCTCTCCTTGGCTTATAGATGTCTGTCTTCCTTCTGTGTCTTTACATCATCTTTTCTTTGTCGTGGTCTGTGTCTGAATTTTCTCTTATATGGATGCCCGTCATATTATCGTAGTTTAGGGCCCACCCTAATGATCTAATTTTAAGTTAATTACCTGCTTAAAGACCCTCCAGATGGTCACATTGAGATATTAGGGAGGATTTCAACATGAATTTTGGGGGGACACAAATTAGCTTATCACAGGGTTGTTCTTTGTTTTTCATTTTTTTTACATAATTGTTATTATTCCATGAATATAATTTTTATCCCATATTTTAACAGATAACATTATAACTTAAACATTTTCCTGTTTTGTTGCTTAGCCTTTGTAAAAGTTTAAGAGCTGCAGAATATGTTGTCAAGTGAATGTATTGCAGTAATTTAATTAGCCTTCTCTTGTGAACATTTAGGTATTCCCTTCCCTTTTTTTGTTATTTATAAACACTACAGTAGCTTTTAAAATAAAAAACCTTTTTTTTCAGTATCTTATATTATTTCCTTTGAATAGAGTCTCAGAAGTACTTTATCCGAAACTATTAATACGTACTCCTCAATTGGAGAAGCATTGAATCTTTTCTTTGCACATGACTTCTTTTTTTTCTTCCCACAGAAATAGACTGGAATGATGTTAGAAAACACAAATATGGTCATCTGTTGGAGTCTGCATCCCAATATCAAGGTAAGAAAAATATCCTGTTTAGCATGGAAGACTTATCTGGCATTTCTTACTATAAAACCTTTGAGTGTACAAAGAATTCACTGGTTAAAACAAAAACAAATATTATCATTTATAGGGGTATCTGTCAAAATCAATATGCTTTGTTTTGAACTGGAAATCAGGAATTTTAGATTCTAAGTACAGATAATCCCAAATTAGCTTCAGAGCTTTAAGCATAGTTAGCTTCTCTGGACTTCCATAGTTTTTAAGAGGCTTGGGTGGTATACTTTTACAAGTATTACTACTAAACTTAATGTCTTTTAAAATGGGAGAATTGGACTAGACAAACCCTCAAGCCCTCATTTTACCCCCAATCTTCACTTTTCTATTATTTTGGTAAGTTTGTTATGATGACTTATGCTGTGACATTTTTTTCTTTAATAGAAGCTACTGACATCCTGGAGTTAGGTAAGATATTTTTCTTATGTTTCTGTCACTAAACCAGGGATAAGATTATAACTAGGAAAAGAATTCTATGTGTCTGTCTCAAACTAGTGGATCCTGTGCTCTTCTCTACATAATGAGCCCATGAATTCATCTCTGCTGCTATGTCAAAACCTCTTTGTCAGGAGGCCAAAGACCAAGCTAACAAAAAGGAAGAGGTGGAATTTAATTATAAGGAGGATGGGAACTGAACCAAACTGGAAGTAACCTCATAATTTACTAAATCCAGAACTAAAACAAATCCCCACCATCCATAAATAAGAATTTGGTAGGATTTTCCCCAAAGAAATTATTTATGAGAGATATTGAACTGAAATGAAACCTAAGGATATTCTAATTTTTAACTAAATAAAAACTAAAATATTAAAATATCAAATAACAAGAGTCAGACTAATATTACATTTGGTTTTCATCCCTGCATAGTATACTTTAAGAGTAGGATTTGAGAAATATTGATGATATTTCTCTATCAAGGTTCCTATATAAACATCAGTCTTAACTTCTTAGAGTTCTTTAAATTTTTTCTACATGTTACATGTATATTGATAGCCTGATGCCTTTATCAATTTTTGTTCAAGTATTTTTATATATTTTGTTACTGCTACTTCATTTGTTCAGCTCTGTTATTGCCTATTTGCTTCCTCCACCTTTTCT
Organism: Pipistrellus kuhlii; assembly: GCF_014108245.1. Classification (NCBI taxonomy): domain Eukaryota; kingdom Metazoa; phylum Chordata; class Mammalia; order Chiroptera; family Vespertilionidae; genus Pipistrellus; species Pipistrellus kuhlii. Next base: position 166,653,337 of record NW_023425515.1, on the reverse strand, counting down.
TTTAATAACATATTACTTTCACTGCCCACTGATAAAGATAACATAAAGTAGTAGAACATTAGAGTAGGAGCCAGAACTTCTGGGTTCTTTGAAAGCCAACTCTGCCTCTTAGAAAGTTTGTGACACTGATCCTTAGTTTTTAGAATTGTCAAATGGAGATAATAATCCATTCTGCCTACTTAACAGAGTTGTTAAGAATTCTATCTAATAGCCGAAGCTGGTTTGGTCTGCGGACTAAAAGGTCCCAGGTTCGATTCCGGCAAGGGCTTGTACATTGGTTTCGGGTACATCCCCGGTAGGGGGTGTGCAAGAGGCAGCTGGTCAATGTATCTCTCTCATCGACATTTCTAGCTCTCTATCTCTCTCCCTTCCTCTCTGTAAAAAATCAATAAATATATATTAAAAAAAAAAAAGAAAGAAAGAAAGGAAAAGAAAAGAAATGCAATCCTTAAAAAAAAGAAAAGAAAAAAGAATCCTATCTAATAAAGAGGTGAATATGCTAATTGACTCTCATGCCGCCACAAAGATGGCGGCACCCACAGCCAATAAGCAGGGAATATGCTAATTGACTGCCATACCCTCAAAGATGGTGGTGGCCACAGCCACAAGATGGTGGCACCCAGTCCCTTAGTCCCACCAGGGTGGCAGGCATGGGACAAGGCCAGGTGGGCCTGACTGCTCCACGCTGCTCCTTCTGAAGTTCCCCAGTCCCCTAGCTGCCCAGGGCTACCTGAGGCTCAGATAGCCAGGGCTGGCTGAGACTTGTGCTGCCGGCAGTGGCAGCAGTAGAAGTATGATGGGGCATTGCCTTTCCCTGATTGCTGAGTCACCTCCCACCCCCAAAGGCTCCCGGACTGTGAGAGGGGGCAGGCTGGGCTGAGGGACCCCCCTTTAGTGCATGAATTTTCATGCACCTGGCCTCTAGTGTTACATAAGCTAAATGGATGTGAAAACATCTTAAATACTTTTCATTGTTGGAGGATAATTATTTTAATGCTTTTCAGTAACTATCCCAGGCATAAATTTACTAGTCCAGAAAAGAGAAGGACTATTATTTGCTTGCTTCTTTTCATTCACTCAACTTTTATTTAGCTTCTATTAAGTTTCAAGTACTTTGTTAAACAGTGATGATTTTAAAAAATTAATAAAAGATAGCCCCTGTCCTTAAGCAATTATGATATAATGTGATGAGCATGAAAATAAAGGTGTGAGTATGATGTTATAGGAAGCAGGGATATGGATGGATTTTTTTTTTTTTTTAACCTGGGAAGACAGGTAAAGCCAGAAATTTTTTTTTTTAGCTATTGATCTAAAAAACTTATGAACAATGTTTTTGAGAATGAATTACTATGTATCTCAAAAATTTAGCTTTGGACAATTTAGATTAACTGGGTTTTATTAATGCTGGATGTGCCACAACTTATTAACCATTTGTAAGTGCCAAAAATACTTAGGGTTGAGGATATGACTTTGAAAAGAACTTGCTCTATCAGATATTTAAATTGATTATGAAATTATATGAAACAAAGTATTCCAGATGCTGGAATAGACTGATGAGAGGAAAAAAATGTAGAGTCCAGAAATAGATCCAAGTATTATATATATAAGAAATTAACATATGATCAATGTAACATTGTAAATCAGTGGGCAAAATGATTTATTTAATAAATGATGTTGAAGCACACTTATTGAATAAAGATGAAAAGGAAAGCTTCATGTTTGCCTCATTTGTCTCACAGAGTAAATTCCAAATAGATAAAACATTTAAATGTAACAACAACAAAAAAAAGAAGAAGAAGAAGAAACCTGAGAAATCCTAGAAGAAAACATGGGTTAATATTTTATTATATTGAAGCAAGAAAAGTATGATATGAAAACCAGAAGCCAGAAAAAAAAAAAAGGTTGAGGAATATAAGGGCAAATCCTATCAGATTGAGACAAATGTCTTCAACATATCTGATAGACAAAGGACTGATATCATTAATATACAAAGAACTCTTAGAATCTCGAATAAACAGAATACCTCAGTGAAAATGGCAAAATAAAATAAATATTGACTAAGTCTAAAAAGATCTTCAACTTTATTAGTAATCAAAGAATTGCAAATAAAAGCATGTATATTTTCTTTCTTTTCTCACTAAGATTTATCAAAATTATGGAAATGGTTAAAACAGTTTTTGCAAGGAACATAGTCCTTATGTATTGTAGGAATCCTATCTAATAAAAGGGTAATATGCAAATTGACCATAATGGCAAATGATCAGTCACTATGATGCACACAGGAGGCAGATGCTCAATGCAGGAGCTGACCCCTGGTGGTCAGTGGACTTCCACAGGGAGCACTGCTCAACCAGAAGCCAGCTCATGGCTGGCCAGTGCAGTGGCAGTGGCAAGGGCCTCTTCCGCCTCCACGGCAGTGCTAAGGATGTCTGACTAATGGCTTAGGCCCTCTCCCTGAGTTGAACATCCCCCAAGGGCTCCCGGGCTACCAGAGGGATGTCAAACTGCCAGCTTAGGCCTGATCTCCCAGGGAGCGGGCCTAAGCTGGCAGGTGGACATCCCCCAAGAGGTCCAGGACTGCGAGAGGGCACAGGCCGGGCTGAGGGACAATACCCACCATCCCCCGAGTGCATGAATTTTCATGCACCAGACCTCTAGTTGTATTATAATATAATATATGCCTACTCTTTGTCCATTAATATCACTTTTAAGAATTTACCAAGAGGAGTTAATCTTAAAAATGGTAAAAGATGTATGCACAAACACAGATCCTCATCAAAAATTATAAAACACTTAAATGATCATCAGTAGTATTTAACAAATTACCGTACTACTCTTAAGTTATGTAAATTATGGTACATATAAACAATGGAACACTTCAGACAGTAATCTTGGAATAGAATTTCTGGCCTAAAGACTATGAGTTAGAACAAGGCAGACTTTGGCTGAAAATATAAGTTAAAGTCTGTTGTCTATGTCCATCTGTAATACTATCAACAATAAAGATAAATTTTTTAAAAAGTCAAAGTCTATCCAGTTGTAACATTAAAAAACCTATACTAATAAAAGGGTAATATGCTAATTAGACTTGGATGTCTTCCAGATGTCCTTCCAGACAAAGCCATGGTGGCAGGGGCTGAGGCTGAGGCAGAGGCAGTTAGAAGCGATTAGGCCAGAGGGAGAGCAGTCAGGGGTGATCAGGCCAGCAGGGAAGAGTGGTTAGGGGCCGATCAGGCAGACAGAGTGGGTAGGGGCAACCAGGCAGGCAGGCAGAATGGTTAGGGGCAGGCAGGTGAGTGGTTAGGAGCCACTGGTCCCAGATTGTGGAATTGGGTCTAAATAGGCAATTGGACTTCGAGGATTCCCAGATTGGAGAGGGTGCAGGATGGGCTACCTCCCCTACCCCCCGCCCCCCCGTGCATGAATTTCATGCACCAGGCCTTTAGTAGCAAATAATGTTTCTCATTGTAGTACTGAAGTAGAGGCTGGAGGAACCTTTTAGGTCTAAATTTTTCTATCACTTCATTAAGGTTCCTTTTTTGACCATCCTAACTAAATTGCCAACACATTCTTGGCACTCTTTTCCTCTTACTTTGCTTTACTATTTCTTTATTTGAAAAGGTCCAGGAGTTATATAATTATTATCTAGTGTCTGTGTTACCTTTGGTACCAACTGATATATATTATTTGTTTATTTATTGCCTCTCTTCCCCTATAGAATGTAAGCTTCTTATGAGCAGAGACTTTGGATGTTTTGTTCTTTGCTATGTATCTATCAATCACCAGTGCCCAGAACCAGGCTTGGCATATAGTAGGTGCTCAATAAATATTTGTTGAATGAATAACTATTAGAGAAAGCAATTCACAAATTTAACTAAGTGGATCTCTTGTACTTTACATTATGGGGATATTATTTCCTAATAATAGATGTAAATATTGTGTTGTGAATGTACAGTTTATAAGACATTTCATTAGTATTATTCAGTAATGTAAGTTAGATAGCTGGTTTTTTCCCATCTGTAAAGTCTCAGTTCAAATGTTTCCTCTGTAGAGCATCTTTCCATAACTTTACCATCTAAGATAATTCCTAGTCTCTATCTGTCACATCACATTGTTTTATTTCCTTAAAGTTCTTATCACTTATGACCTTATTTGTTTATGTATTCATTGTGTCTCATCATGTACCATAATGTAAATTCCATGAGGACAGGTGCCTCCTGTTTTATCCCAGCACTTAGAATTCAACACATAGAGGATACTCAAATATCAGTTGAATGAATAATCGAAACAATTATATTTAACATTAGTTAATAATCTTCACAATAATTCTTTTTATATTTAATCCTCACCCAAGGATATTTTTTCCATTGAACAGAGGGTGGTAAGGAAGAGGGAAAAAGAGAGAAGAAAAAGAAGGAGAGAGAAGGAGGGATGGAGAGAGAGAGAAACATTGATGTGAGAGAGACGCATTGATTGGTTTCCTCCCACACATGCAGGAGATTGAACCTGCAACCCAGGTTATATGCCCTTGACTGGGAATCAAACCCTCAACTCTTTGGTGCTCAGGCCAACACTCTAACTGCTGAGCCATACCAGCCAGGGCTTCACAGTAATTCTTGACCCCAAGTATGGATTATATTTCCCTGTTTTGCATTCACAAGGCAAACTGTACTACTTCATTAGCTTAAATTAATTGTAATTGATCAGATTATTTGTGTTATTGTTTATTATCTCTGCTTATCTCTAACTGCAAGCTCTGTGAACTTAGGAACCATGTCTATTTTGTTCTCTTAACAATGAATACAGTGCTTTTGCAGTTGGAAGTTAAATATTTGTTGAATAAATAAATATATGTACAATCTTGTGAGACAGGTATTATCTCTATCTTTAGATGAACATACTGATGCTTGGAAAAATTAAGTAATTTCTTCAAGATAATTATTTGTAGAAATAAGACTTTAGCTGACATCTTCTGACTCTCAAAATCACATTTTTTCAACTATACTCATAGTTTATAGACACAGATGTTGACCATAATAATCTAATGAGCTTTTGAAAGTACAGATTCTCACACCTCTCGGAGACTATTGAAGATGAGGATCCTCTGAAGATGGGGCCCAGAACACTATTTAAAGAAATTAGAAAAATTATTCAGGAGACTCTTATGATAAGCAACATTTAGGAATCAATGATGTATCTGTGCTGAGCCAGCTCAGCCAGGTTCGGTGAGCCTGAGAGTGGGTGATGAAGGATTGAGAAAAGACAGACAATAAAAGAAAGCTGGATCTGGGTGGGACACTGTCCTTTCTGATGGAGAGAGGCAGTGCCACGGACTGCAAGCTGTCTATTTTATAGCCAGAGTCCATGAGGCAAAGTAAGGGCGTGCTTACAACGTTCTGATGGGTTTCGAATCTACTCAGTTATATGCACTTGAACTCTGTCAAGCCCACATCACTCAGACACATGGGGCCATGTGTTCAAACCATAGGTTCAAGCTTACAACTATAGCCTCTAGGTATGCCCTCCAAGCTGGGACTTGCACGTGGCAAGGAGAGCACTGTGCCCTCTCATTAGACCAAGGCTTTAACCTGTGCAAACACTGTAGCCACTCTCCACAGTATCTAGGAGTTGGCAAGCAGGTTACATCTAGCCCACTGCCTGTAAAATTTTAGTGGAACAGAGTCATGCTTATTCATTTACATATTGTCTATAGATATTTTCACACTACATGGCAGAGTTGAGTATTTGTGGCAGAGACTGTATGACCCACAAAGCATAAAATGTTTACTATCTGATTCTTCACAGAAAGTTTGCCAACCCCTGATGTATACTTGGCTGCCTGTCCTATTTCTTTCTTTTTATTTTTATTGATTTGAGAGAGGGAGAGAAAGATAGAAACATCAATGATGAGAGTCATTGATTGGCTGCCTCTTGCATGCCCCTGACTGGGGACCGAGCCAGGATCCTTGAACGGAATTGAACCCAGGACCCTTCAGTCCACAGACTGACGCTCTACTCACTGAGCCAAACCAGCTGGGTCTGTCCTATTTCTTTTGTGGTTATTTTAGTGCTTGAAGATGTGGTAAACATGATGTTTGTCTCCATTATGGGCATTACAGGAGGTGCTCAAATATTACAAATTAACTTATTTTGCAATTTATTTGATAATAGGAGACTAAGTCTTAAATAGCCTCGTCAAATATAAGAAAAATACTATCTAGGCACAGTTCAAGCCAGTCAGCCTTCGCAATGGGTGAGCTACTTTTAACAAAGAAATTTCTGTTCATTCTCTTGGTAATAGGGTGTTCTCTAAATGGGGGTAGATGTGAGGTTTCTTGCCTGTAAACAGTGATTGATTACCATAATTGATATGTATAATAACTGTAATTAATACCCTAATTATTTTGGTATCCCTGATGCTGCCATAAGTCTTAAAACCAAAGTCCCTTGGGTGCTTTTGGTTAGAATTCAATCTAATATGAGTAATTACCCAGGATTGACCAAACCTCTAAACCTAGTATAGTAGCTGATAGCACATGTAAGTATTTATATTTAAAATTAAATAAAATTTAATATTTAATACCTTATTCACACTAACCGTATTTTAAGTATTCCATAGTTAGAGATGGCTGGCTAGCCAAGACTCATTATTTGACTTAATCTTTTGTAAGAATGGAATAATAATTTGTATTGTTTCCTTTTTCTATCAGCAAATAGTGATAAAAATATATTCAATCCTTGTGTTAGGGCCATCTCAGCTAAGAGCAAACTCTATTAAATTCTGATCTCTTTAAACCTTGACTCCAGAAAATAATCTATCTCATTTACCCTACGGACAAACTGTCTTTTCATGATGATTAATCATTGGCCAGCTCATGAAATAGCTTAGAACTGACTGTGATTTCTGGCCAAATCTATTTGGCTTGGTTAATGGTGGTGGGAAAGGGAGTCAATAGGTCAATAGCGTATATAGTCTTGGCATCACCTTTGAAGTGATTTAGATTTTATCATTCAGTGACTCATTTTTATTCCCAGCATCTAGTGCTTTTTGCATGGCCCAAAGGGGCCCTGTGCTGCTCCACTGCAGAGGAAACTTCAAGAAATGCTGGTTTGCTACAGTGTTTTAGCTTGTGAGAATCTCTGGGACCTTCTCTGCTCCATCATGGGGTCTCCTCTAGGTGGGTATTAGGGGGAGATTGGTTCTTTATTAACCTTTAATAAAGAACTTGATAATCTTTTGTGATCAAATAAGATATATATTCAATAGTTGTCTGTCCTTTAAAATGTTTTCCTGGCCCCAGCAGAGTGTCACTTTAAAGAGTGCTTCCTTAATGCAGTGTTCCTTAAAGAGGCTCTAAGGCCACTTCCTTAATGCAGTGTTCTTTAAAGAGGCTCTAAGGCCACTTCAACAGGCTAGAAGATTTGGTGCCACCCCTCCCCCAACCTATTTTTTAGTTACTATAATCAGAAATGCTACATAGGACCTAGTTTTCTCTAAATTACCAGATCTTTGTCATATTGTACATCAAAACAATGCAGCATTGGCAGGGATGGGAGTGGGGTAGGAGTGGAAGAGACAAACCCAATTTTTAGACTGAGGATGCAAGTATAATCTCACTCATTTTGGCTTTTCCTACCCTCAAATGCTCTTACCTTATGTTTCTAGATATAGATATAGAATTTAATTTTTTATTTTTTTTTCTGAAATGAGACCCAACCATATTGGGTTTAAATGCTATCCCCTGATGGCAATAAGTGACCTTTCTAGGAATCAGGTTGTTCAGAAGGAATCTTCTTATCCATTTCCTACCTGTTCTGTTTCTGTTCTGTTTCCATGAGCTTCCTAAGCACTTCTTTGAGTCACTGTTTTATCTTACTGTAACATTTTGGATCACTTTAGGAACTAACATGAAAAACCCCTCTGGTCATCTTTAGACATGATTTAAAAACATTCATCTAAAATGATCCACTCAGGTTATCTAAATTTCTGACCCTAATATTCCTTTGAACCCAAAAAAGGAAAAATTAAGTTTTGTTGTGCTCCAAACCAGTCTGAAAATAGTTTAATGTTTAGTGTAGATTACATCCTGAAAGCATTTTTTTAGGAAGTTGACTGTGATAGAGATTTCTATTTCCTTTACAGGTCATTTTACCTGGGACAAATACCTAAAAGAAACATGTTCAGTCCCAGCGCCTGTCCATTGCTTCAAGCAGGTAATTTATTCTCAACATCCTTAGTATGTGGGAGGCAAGTAGACTTTTTCTGATCCTTAGACAAGCAAAACATGAGGTGGGAGCCATGGGCTTCTCATCTGAAGGCCCTAGAATAAACTTCTATGGGGAGAATGCAACTCAGAACTCACTGAGTTTTGGCAGCAGACGTTCTCCTCAACTTCATTCAAATAATACCTTTTTCTTCTTCACCTCCTTGAAGATATTCTGTGTTACTGAAAACAATAACTAATTTTTATTATTGCTATTTAATCAGCAGGATACATAGTTATAGCCCTTGGTCCGCAGACCACTGTTGGTCCGTGAAGTCTGAAAGGTGGGCAAGCGCTGGTTTAAGGAAACCTTTGGAGCAGTGGTCACCAACCGGTAGTCCGTGGATCACGGGTGGTCTATGAGATCTGACAGATTGGTGACCGCTGCCTTAGACAGTTCTTAAAAGTAGAGCAGTATTTGTTTCTCTGCACTCAACATCCCTGCCACAGTCATTTTTTTTCATAAAAATACTGGTTCTGAGTCCCATCAGGGTAGGGGGAGTGTTTGAAAGAGCTCAGCAGAGGCCATTCAGAGCTTCCCACACAGAATTAAGTGCTCCACACAACGCATAGATGATATTAACTATACCTGTACATGATAAGACTAATAAGCAAATTCTGTACTGCTGCTAAACAGAGCAATTTATATCTCCCTCTGTTACTAATGATTATTTCCTCAAACTGTCAACATTTTACTTTGAGTTTGAATCTTATCTATGCTCTAAATAAAAGTATGATTCAGGGCTTCTGCTCATTTGAAATAATAGGGGCTAAATTTATGTTCCCATCTAAAATAATTTTTTAAAAGACAAAACATATTAAACTGGTTTTCAAGTAACTGAAAATCAAGCAACCAACCACAGTGATCTCTAAAAGATGGAGCCCCTTATGATTTCCCAGCTTACTACCTTAAGAGAGTTTTGAGACCATGGCCCAGGGAAGGTGACTCAAGATTGAGCCCAGAACTCTGTAATTTGAGGATATGGAACTGAGAGTCCAGGAAACCAAGGTGGCTAGAATTTTCAGAACGCATTGCCAGAGAGAAGAAAGCTGTGCAAAAAGCAAACAACAGAAATGTGCAGAAATCTCCCTTCAAGTATTCAGCAAAGTACTGTTGTTCAATATGTGCATGTGAGGCAACTACCCAAAGCCAAGGGAAAAACCATCTGAAAGGTTTAAATGGAATAGATCCTGGCACTCACACTAGGCTAGGAATAGCCCCTGATCCCACCAACTAGATTGGGAAATCTCAGTTCACATGGCATTGGGTGGAATACTCAGGAAAAATATTGCTCAATAGTGGTAAATAATTAGCCTTAAAGTGAGCACTGTTCTGAGCCCGCCAAGAAAATCATAAAGCAAAACTCAGAATGATCAAATCATTTCCAAGTAACTTAGTTGCACCTAGGAACAAACCACAGAAGGGAATGCAAAAATATCTAGCACCCGAAGGAGGGCAGCAGGGAGATGGGAGACGTCTGTAATAATGTCAACAATAAGAAATGTATATCTAGTACCCAGCAGGTAAAATTCACAGTGTCTGGTATCTGATCAAGCCAGATATGTAAAGTGTCTGGAAAATATAGTAATCAATAATGTGCAAAATATTATAATCAATCAATAAACTGACTTAGAACCTATGAAATCTTAGAATAGCAGGCAAAAACATAAAAGTTATATTCAAAAGTTTAGCAGGGAACATGGAAGATATTTAAAGACTCATATTGTACTACTATGTACAAAATAAAAACACACTGGATGATATTAATGTCAGGAGAAAATATTGGTGGATTTCGAATGAAACACACACACACACACACACACACACACACACACACAAGAATCTTGAAAAGATGAAAAGAACATTAATGAGCCATAGGATGACTTCCAAGTTTATGTGATAACTTCATAGACCATGTAATTTTAATGCCTAAAGGATAGAAGGGGACAGAAAAATATTTGGAGATATAATGGCTAAAAACTTTCAAAAATTTATTAAAACTACCAGTATTAATCTACAAATCTAAGAAGTTCAATGACAAAAAAAGAAAGAAAAAAGAAAACAAAGAAGACAACTACACTAAAGCATATCATAAATGCTTAAAATCAGTGATAAGAGAACATCTTAAAAGCAGCCATAAAGTTAATTTTTTTGCATACAGGGAAACTAAGGTATGAAAGACATTATATTTTCTTGTTTGAAACAATGCAAGCAAGGAGGAAGTTGAGTAACATCTTTAACGTATCAAAAGAAAAACTGTCAACCTAGAATTCTATATTCAGCAAAAATGTCTTCCAAAAACCAAAGGCAAAATAAAGGTATTTTTAGACATCCAGAAGCTGAATGAATTTACCAGGAAACCCACTATAAGAAATGTTAAAGGAAGTCCATCAAGCAGAAGGAAAATGATACTAGGTGAAATTATAGAACTATACAAAGAAAATCACTGGAAATTATAATTACAAAAGTAAAGACATAGTTTTTTTATTATTACTTAAATCTCTCTAAAAGCAATTGTATAAACAACAGTAATATTGCATTATAAAGATAATTAAAATTTGTATAAGTAAAATGTATGATAACAATAACTTAAATGCCAAGAGAAATTCTAAGTATAATATTGATAAGATTCATATACATGAAGTAGTATAGTATTATTGCAAGATAGGCTGATAAGTTAAATGTGTTTACTATAAACCCCAAAGCAACCATTAAAATAATAGAAAACAATTAGCAATATAGTGGAATTAAATCCAACCATATCAATAATCCAAGTGATTATAAAAGGTCTAAATGTCCCAATTAAAAGGCTGAACTTATCACATTAAATAAAAAGCAAGACACAATTATATACTGCTTGCAAGAAACTACACTTTAGAAAGAAAGGCACAGATAGGTTGAAAGTAAAATTATATACCATGCTGACATTGACCATATTAATATGAATGTATATTTCAGAGCAAAGAATATTACCATGGATAAAGAAGGAATTTTATAGTATGTATTAAGAGGTCAGATTCCTTAGATGAAGCAAAAAATTATATGAAGACATAAATAAGTCTAAAATTTATCTGCAGTCAGACTTTTAATAACTTTCCTATGATTAGAGAACAAGTAGATAGAAAATAAGCAAGTATCTAAGATTCAAACAACACTATTAGCCAACTTTTGGCACCAAAACCACAAACAATAGAGGTAACCTGATTGATACTCTCTAACGACAATAGAATATGCATTCTTTTCAAGTGCACACAAAACATTTTCCAGGTTAGACTATATTCTGGACTATACAATAAGGCTTGATAAAGTTAAAGGGATTTAAATAATAAGAAATATATTCTCTGATGCGTTGGAAATAAATTAAAAATCAATAGCAGAAAGTTATCTGGAAGACCCCCAAATATTTGGAAACTAAGAATCACATTTTTAAATACCCATATAGGTATTTAGGAACATTAGTATTTTCAGTTAAATGAAAATGAAAGAACATTTAAGAATTTGTGGTATGATGCCAAAGTAGTTTTTAGGGAGAAATTTCTAGCACTAAACATTTATATTCAAAAAGAAGAATAGTTTCATATAGCTCCTACTTTAAAAAACTAGGAAAAATGAATAATTAACCCCAAATTAAGCAAAGGGGGAAAAAAAGAGCATAAAATCAAGATTAGAGCTTAAATCAATCAAATATATACCAGAAAAATAATAGAAAAAAATCATTGAAACCTACAGCTGATTTTTGCAATAAGATAAACTTCTGGCTAGTTGATCAAGAATGAAAAGAGAAAACTAGTAACTAATATCAAACTAAAGGAGGTAACATTATTATTGAATCTATAAAGACATATTAAGTGAATACTATGAACAAACTTATGCCTTTAAGTTTGACCATTTAAATGAAATGGATAATTTCATGAATGATAAAAATTACCAAAGGTCACTTAAGGAGATAGGAAATATAAACAGCACTATTTCTGCCACAGATCTAAAATATTTAGAATATTCCAAGTCTAGATGACTCCACCAGTGAATTGTTTCAAACATTTAAGGGAAAAAATAATGCAAATTCTACATAGACTCTTTTAGAATGTTTAAGAGAAGGGAATACCTTTTGTCTCATTATATGAGGCAAGCATTATTCTGATACCAAAACCAGGCCAACATTGATAGAAAAGAAAACTTACAGAGTTACATCCCACATAAAATACATGTACAAATTCTAAACAAAATTTTAGAAAATTGAATCAAACAATATGTAAAAATAAATCATGACAACTGGAGTTTAGTTTCAAGAATCAAGGTAGATTTAACATTCAAAAATCAATCAGTGTAATTGACCACATGAACACACTATGAAGGAAAAAATAAGATTATCTAAATAGATGCAAAGAATTCAGTGTCCATTAATAAAAACTCAGCAAACAAGAAATAGAAGGAATTTTTTAAAATCCTAAACATCAAAGGACATCTATGAAAAATCTACAGATAACATCACATAAAATGCTTTTTCCTTAAGGTCAGGAACAAGACAATGATTGTTCTTGCTACTTCTATTCAGCAGTGTTCTACCAATGAGACCAGGCCAAATAAAAGAAAAGCAATCCAGACTGAAAAATTAGAACAAAAACTGAAAAAAATATATGGGAAGACTGACCTTACCTACTAGTTGCAAGGTTATGGTGCAAATAGGATGGTCATAAACAATTGGTGAAAATGTAAAATGGTTCAGTTACTTTGGAAAATAGTTTGGCAGAAAACTTCAACATACTATTGAACAAAAATAAAAATCACTAAGTTAACTAGGAATTAAATAATATATTCTTTTTTTTAAAACAAGTGGTTTTGATTTTGCCCTTTTTTTAAAAATATATTTTTATTGATTTTGTACAGAGAGGAAGGGAGATAGATAGTTAGAAACATCAATGAGAGAGAGTCATCGATCAGCTGCCTCTTGCACACCCCCTACTGGGAATATGCCCGCAACCAAGGTACATGCCCTTGACCGGAATCGAACCCGGGGCCCTTCAGTCCCCAAGCCGACGCTCTATCCATTGAGCCAAACCGGTCTTGGCTGGAATTGAATAATATGTTCTTAACTTGCACAGTATTTGTACCTCAGTACTAAAGCCAACATTTTACTCAGTGGTGGAAAGTAATTCAATAAAGATATAATGAAAGAGAAATTTCCATTTACAATAGCAGGAAAAATTAATATCTATGAATGAATTAAAAATATGTGAAATTATATAAAGAAAACTTTAGAAAATAGCTTACCAAAAGCATGACCATTAAAAATTTATAAAGTAGACTATCAAAATTAAGAACTTCTGCTCTTCAAAAGATAATGATAAGAGAATGAAAATATAAGCCATAGACTTGGAGAAAATATTGGCAAACCACATAGCTTACAGCAATACTCTCCAAATTGATCTATTGATTTGATGTACTTCTTATCAAATTCCAGATGCCTACTTTGTAGAAGTTGACAAGTTGACTCTAAAAATTCACATAGAAATACAAGGGACCCAGAATAGCCAATTATATGAAAAAAGAGAACAAAGGTAGATTATTTCTATTTCCTGGTTTCAAAACTTACTACAAATCAACAGAACTTAAGACATGGTGGTACTGACATAAAGATAGACATATAGATCAGTGGATTAGATATAAACCCATACATTATGTTCAATTGACTTTGGACAAAGATGCCAAGACAGTTCAGTGATATTTTCAACAACTCATATGGGGAAAACTGGATATCCATATACAAAAGAATGAAGTCGGACCCATCCTCCACACCATATATGAAAATTGACTCCAAGTGTATGATAGACATGAATGAATGTAAGAGCTAAAACTATAACACTCTTAGAAGAAAACAGGAATAAATCTTGGTCTAGGTCTTGGTCAGCAAACTCATTAGTCAACAGAGCCAAATATCAACAGTACAACAATTGAAATTTCTTTTGAGAGCCAAATTTTTTAAAGTTAAACTTCTTCTAATGCCACTTTTTCAAAATAGACTCACCCAGGCCGTGGTATTTTGTGGAAGAGCCACACTCAAGGGGCCAAAGAGTCGCATGTGGCTCACGAGCCGCAGTTTGCCAACCATGGGTCTAGGCAATGATTTCTTAGATATGGCACCAAAACCACAAACAATAGAGGTGAAACTTGATAGACAAAATTAACTGCTTTCGTGCTTCCAAAGACACTATTGAAACGGTAAAAAGACAACCCACAAATGGGAGATAATATTTACAGATCATGTATCTATAATGATAGCTATATGTCATTATACCTTTTAACAAACCCAATGTACAACACCAAGAGAGAACCATGTTGTAAACTGCGTGCTTTGAGAAATTATGATGTATCAATGTAGATTCTTCAATTTTAATAAATGTACCACTGTGGTGGGGAATGCCACAATAGGAGAAGCTATTCATGTGTGGGGACAGGGTGTATATGGGAAATCCCTGAATCTTCCTCTCAGTTTTGTTATAAACCTAAAGCTGCTCTAAAAAAGTCTTTAAAAACAAAAACAAAAATGAATTACTGATACATTTAACAATATGGATAAATATCAGAATAGTTGGCTGAGTCAAAGAAGCTGGACAAAAAAAAAAAAGAATATATTCTCTATAATTACATTAAAGACTAGAAAACGCAACTCAGTGTACAGTGAAAGTAGATCAGTATTTGTCCAGAAACAGGGATCTGGGAAGGACTAGACAAGGATTATAAAGGGACATGAAAGGACATGTCCATGTTCATCATCTTGATTGTGGTGATGGTTTCAAAGGTGTGTGTGTGTGTGTGTATATATTCAGTAAATATATGTGTGTGTGTGTGTGTGTGTGTGTGTGTGTGTATGTATGTATATGGTGTCATGGATGTATCCATATGTCAAGATTTACCAAAGTGTATATTTTATATGAATTATAAAATTAAAATTGTTTTTAAAGATATAAATTGATTTATACATCAATGTCAAAATAAGAAAAAAATTGATCCCCTCTCCCCCATAGTTAGTCTGTGTGCTGGGTTTACAAAGCAATATACATCACTTCATGAAGAGACACTTAGTATATAATAGGTAAATTGTATAGTTTCTAAAAAGAAAACATGAGGACCTAGAGAATTAGGGAGTTGGAGAAGATAGAATGAGAGTATTAAGTAAGGACCATTTGAGGCACTCTTATCCTTTTCTTACTAGTGTGAGTCAATATTTTGATGCTTCAGTGGAAAGTAATTTTTTCCCCTTGTTCTTACCTTCCAGTGTTTCTTTTGCATGTAAATCTTCCTACGTATTAGGGAATAATTCACAGTGGTTTGTCCCTGGTCAAGCTGTAACCACTTTGAGTCCAAGGCATAAATTTTCAGGTTCCATCTAATATCCTTACTGAAAATGCCACTTAACCTTAGTCTGCCTAATCCCCATGGCTTGTTCTCCTCAGTCCTACACACCTCCAAGCAACGAGTTCAAGATCAGCATGAAATTAGAGGCACAGGATCCCAGGAACACCACATCTACCTGTATTGCTACAGTAGTGGGACTAACAGGAGCTCGCCTCCGCCTTCGCCTTGATGGCAGCGACAACAAGAATGACTTCTGGCGGCTGGTTGACTCAACTGAAATCCAGCCTATTGGGAACTGTGAGAAGAATGGGGGTATGCTGCAGCCCCCTCTGGGTGAGTAATTAGACCCAAGTCCTCTTTAACCAATTTATCTTCCCAAAATTGTACATCCCATTATGGGAAAGCTTAGGGTCCCCTGCCTGCCTTTTCTTTTTCATATGGTCCAAAAGAAAAGGCCCACCCAAAGTAAATGAGCTGTAAAATCTGGACATCTCCATCTCTGCCTTAACTTATAATATTCAAGCATCTCTCAAACTCTCCTTTTTCTAACAAAAGCCATACCCTTCATCCTTCTTTGTCAGTTCCCATTTACCCTGATGGACAGAATGGAAGGAGGTCTTGCCGTTTAATCTGCTTCAAAAAACCATAGAGCTTTTAACAAATTCTACAATAATAACAAGAAGTCAGAGGGTAACCTCCCAATAGAAAGGATGACCATAAGAAGGGTCCCTTATCTCCTTTCCCCTAAATTCTCACTTGGTCCTGGGATTTTCTCACTTTTAATTAATTATTCAGTAAAATGTATTATTTTACTTAAACTGATAACCTCACTAGATTTTTCTCCTTAAGATCAGATTCATCTTTTTCTTCTTTTGCCTTAATATGCATGAGAGATTTAGCCCATCTTTTCAGTCATTATGAATCATTATTGCAGTGAGTCTCAATGGAGGATAGAGAGAGATGGGTTATGGGTTATATAAGGGCTATGTCCCATCAGGAGGTTGTGCTACATTAATTGAGCATTAGAGAACATGTATTGTTTGAAAGCATTCCCCGGGTAGTTATTTAGCATTTTCCCCAATTAAAAAAATTATTTGTAATGTAAAATTTCAAATGTATACAAAGGTAGAAAGAATAGCACTGTGAATGTCCGTGTATCCTTTATCCTTGATAGTTTTATCTATATCTTTACATATTCCCTGCCTTCTTCTGCTCAATCACCCATAGTATTTGTCATTAAATACTTAATATATATAATTTTAAATACAATTATAATAATATCACATAAATAAATTAATGATACTTTTCAATATCAACAAATTTTTTACTCAGTATTTAAATTTTCTCTGTTTTCTTTCTCTCACTCTCTCTCACACACACACACACACACACACACACACACACACTACAGTTTCTTTGAATCAGGATTCAAATAAGATCCACATATTGCAGTTGATTGATAAGTCCCTTAAGCATCTTTTAATCTTTGGATTTTCCTCTCAGGTTTTTTTTTCTAGCAATTTATGTGTTGAAAAATCTAAGTCTTTTGTCTTCAAATTTTTCCATAATTAGATTTTGCTGATTGTATCTCTAAAGTATCATTTAACATGTTTCTCTATCCTCTTTCCTAGAAATTGGTAGCTAGATCTAGAAGCTTGATCATGTTCAGGTTCAGTTTTTCCTAAGAATATTTTATAGATGGTGGTGTTTACTTCTATTAGGAAGGTTTTTGGTCTGATTGTCCTCATTTTTATAATGTAGTAGTCATTACTGCTTGTGGTCTCGATCTGGGCTTCCCAATTTTTCTTAACGGGTCAAATAGTAAATATTACACTTCGTGGGGCCTTGGATTCTCTATTGCAGCTACTTAACTTTATCTTTGTAATGCCAAAGCAGCTATAGACAATACATAAGCAAATGGGCAAGCTGTGTTCCAGTAACACTTTATTTACAAAATGGATGGCGTTGCCTGCTGGCTATAGTTTGCTGACTTCTGATTAAATTTGTCAATTTATCATGCAAAATGGGGAATTGTAACCTTACCATTAATTCCATCCATATAAATTAAGTGGACTGTACCTATTAAAATAAACTTTAATCAATTATTTGGTTATCCTTAAGCATAATTCATGTAAGAAAGATGGTTTAAATGCTTGATTCTTTTACTTACCCATTTTCAAAATAATTAATTGCTTTACTAATATTCTCTAAAAAATGTATAAGGAGGATTTTATTGTTGCTGTTTGGTATCATTAACTCAAGGATTCATACATATTTGATATGTTTCACTTCATTGCACTAATTGTTTTTATTGATTCTTGAAGTATCCCATCTTTGGACTCATGAGCTTCATCAAATTGTCTCTGATTCTTTATTATTTGATAGCTCTCTTGGATTTTTGGAATTTAAAATGTTCCTTGCTCATCTTGTACATTTCTTGGCCCAAATAAAGAATTGGCTATTTCTTTTAGGTGCCTAGGCTCCTTTTAGAGGGAGGCGGTATTTAGAGACTATAATCTAAGCACTAGAGTGCTCAGTGCTGTTGAGATGATCATTCTTTCTAGGTCTTTTTGGTATTGAGAGGTAGGAGCAGCATCTTTTTTATTAGGATAATAAAGTCATTAGTTTATATTAATACTTCCTACTAAAATTCAGGACATTTGTTTTTTTACTGATTTTATCTTCAGTCTCTTAAATCTGTATTGCCTTTGTACCACTGCAAAACTCTAGTTTTCCATGTCACTAAAAATTATTAGTTTTATCCTACAATACATATATACAAGTCTCAGAATAACCACACCAACACTACCACCATTATGAGACCTAAACAATGTTTGAGTTTTTTGTAATTTTTTGTCTTACCCTCGGGAAAGTCTAATGATGTTATAAGGTCATTTGCATTAGTTTTTCTCTAGGTGGCCATGCCACCAACTTGATATAAACTTAGATTCACTTGTTTAATTTTTAATATTTAAAGATTGCTTTTTTAGCTTGGCCAGTGTGGCTCAGTGGTTGAGTATCGGTGCACATGCCTGGGTTGTGGGCTCAATCCCCAGTGTGGGGCATGCAGGAGGAAGCCGATCAGTTGAACCTCTCTCATCATTGATATTTCTATCTCTCCCTCTCCCTTTCTCTCTGACATCAATAAAAAAAATTTTAATTGCTTTTTTAAAATGTTGCTTTATAACTACATAAACGATATACATTGTTCTTAAAGTCAAATCTATAAAATAAAGTATATTCAGAGAGATTCCCATCATCCTATTTCTTTTCTTTGCCATAGGTAACCAGTTTCTTTGACTTTTATGGTTTAAACTCCAATTTTAAAAATATAAACAAATATATCTGTGTGTGCATGAGGGTGTACATACATAGATATGTAACCTCCACCCTCTTATATAAAGGACAGCATTTTATGCATACTTTTCTCAACTTCTTTTCTTTCATTTAATGATATGTCCTAAAAATGACTTCTTAGTAAATAGTTTGGAGACATACTTCAATCCTTTTTATAACTGCATGGTATTAGATTTTTCTCACCTACTTTATGAATCACTATTTAGAAGTATCTTGAGAGACTATTAAAAATATAAGGTCCTAGGGATGGTGATGATCATAAAAATAAAAATATTTCCACAAGTTCTCTAGAAATGTACAGATCAAATAGGAGAATAATCAAACCACCCATAACTCATGTCCAAATATAAGTAGGAGTCAGGAATATCACAAATTTCAATTACATGTTAAACTAAATATTCAGATAAAAATATCTGAAACCAGTACAGTCAGTAACAGATCCATACCAAAAGGAAGTGTTTTATATAGGTGGTAAATGCATTTAAAAAATAGGACAGTGGGGGTTTTACCTAGCTAAAAAAATCACCCCAGAGAAATATAGTCCCATTCAGAGAGGGAAATACTGAGAACACAGCTAAAACCTATTGGATTAGAGCAGTGGCTATTGGGGAAGCAGAAGGAAGAGAGTGAATTGAAAGTGTAAAGAACTAGAGAGAGCAGTCTTGGGAAGATAACTACTTTGGGTGGGAAAGGACACATAATTCTGAAGGAAAAAAAGGAGTAGCAATATATACAGGAACAAAAGAGAATCATAAAATCAAAAAATATACCAACCCTCCTATCCCAGCCCAAACCGGCTCATCTACTAAAGAAACTATATTTCCCTATGCTAACAGAAATACTCTAGATCCCTGCCAAAACAGAACCTTCTGTTTTTGCTGGTCCAGGAAAATATGACACTTTAAATGATTAGTAAACAGCAGTCAACATCTGTAAAAAGTTTCCATGTGAAAAAAAAGAAAATAAAGGTAAAACTATTTTAACTATTGAAAATCCTCCTGCTTAAATCAATGACTAGACAGAGGAAAGCTGTTGTATAACTCAAATTCAATTAAACAAGTATTGACAGATAGGAAATACATTGAATCATAGTCAAACTAGAAATGTACAATGTAAATCACATAAAAGATGTGAAAATAGAATTTTCCAAACTCAGGAAAAAGTTGAAAAAAGGATAAAATAATCTCAATTGAAGACTTAATTCCCAGGTACTTGGCTTAGTTGATCATTCCCATAAGCCAGGGTTGCGGGCTCAATTCTCGGTCAGGGTACATATAAGAATCAACCAGTGAATGCATGAATAAGTGGAACAACAAATCAATGTCTCTTTTCCCTCCCCATTTCTTTTCTCTCTCAAATAATTTTTTTTTATTTTTTAAGTAGCCCCTGGCTTGTTTGGCTCCATCGATAGAGTGTCAGCCTTTGGATTAAAGGGTTCTGGGTTCAATTCCAGTCAAGGGCACATGCCTGGGTCGTGGGCTCAGTAGGGAGCGTACTAGAAAAAAGCCAATCAATGATTCTCTCATTATTTTTTTAAAATATATTTTATTGATTTTTTACAGAGAGGAAGGGAGAGAGAGAGAGAGAGCTAGAAACGTCGATGAGAGAGAAACATCGACCAGCTGCCTCTTGCACACCCCCTACTGGGGATGTGCCCGCAACCAACGTACATGCCCCTGACGGGAATCGAACCTGGGACCTTTCAGTCCACAGACCGACACTCTACCCCTGAGCCAAACCTTTTTTGGCTGATTCTCTCATTATTGATGTTTCTCTCTCCCCCTCTCTTTTCCTCTCTGAAACCAATAAAAATATATTTAAAAATCAAAAAAATAAAATAAAAAATAGGGAAACACCAACTACTTTTTATAAGGCAGGTGGAACTTTGATATATAAACTTGATTTCAGCACGTATAACACACAGTCATGTATGAATGTTGTTTTAAAAATCTTAAATAAAATATTAACAATTAGAATTCAACATATTAAAATAATTCATAATGGCAAAGTAAAGTGTTTTTTGTTTTTTTGTTTTTTTCTGGGAGTAGATGAGTGGATAAAAAAAAAAAAGCTGTGGTAGCCCTAGCCAGTTTGACTCAGTGGATAGAGCATAGGCCTCCGGACTGAAGGGTCCCTAGTTTGATTCCGGTCAAGGGCACATGCTCGGGTTTCAGGCTTAATCCCCGTTGGGGGTAGGCAAGAGGAAGCCGATACCCTGTCATCATTGATGTTTCTATCTCTCTCTTTCTCTCCCTTCCTCTCTGAAATCAATAAAATATATATTTAAGGGGGAAAAAAAGCTGTGGTAAATTTTACACAATGGAATACTAAGCCATAAAAAAAAGGAAGGAAATCTTTTTTGCAATAGCATGGATGGACCTGAAGAGTATTATGCTAACTGAAATAAGCAAGCCAGAGAAGGAAAAATTCCATGTGATTTCACTTATATGTGGAATCTAATGAACAAAATAGAAAGATTCATAAATACAGAGAACAGACTGACAGCTGTCAGAGGGGAGGATGGTTAGGGGCCAGGTGAAAAAGGTGAAGGGATTAAGTAAAAAAAAAAAAAAATACCATAGACACAGATAACAGTATGGTGATTACAAGAGGGAGAGGAGGGTTGGGAAGATAAATGGAGATAGGAGATTTGATTTTTGGTGGTGAAAACAATACCATATATAGATTATGTATTATAGAATTTTACACTTGAAACCTATATAATTCTATTAAGCAATGTCAGCCCAATAAATTCAATAAAAATAAAATTTTAAAATGATGCTCAAATCTCTAATAATGAGGAAAATGCAAATCAAAACCACAATGAAAAAAGCACTTCACACCCATTAGGATTGTTGCTTATTATCAAATAAATAGAGTCACAAATGTTGGTGAGGATGTGAAGAAATTGCAACTTTTGTGTATTGCTAATGGGGAATGTAAAATGGTGCAGCCACTATGAAAACATAGCAGTTCCTCAGAAATTTTAAAATAGAATTATTATATGATTCACAAATTCTACTTTAGGATATATAGGCAAAATAATGAAAGCAGGACCCAAGCCAATATTTTTTATATCTACGTTTAGCTGTATTATTCACAGTTTAAAAAGATCAAAGAAACCCTAGTGTTCCTCAGCAGAAGAATGAATAAACAAAATGTGGTATATACATAGAGTGGAATATTATTCAGCCTTTAAGAGGAAAGAAATTGTGACGCATGCTATAGTGTGGATGAACCATGAAGACATTTTGCTAAGTCACTTATTTCAAGCCAGTCACAAAGGACAAAATTATATAATTCCATTTAAAATTGAGAAATTCACAAAAAACAGAAAATAACATTGTGGTTGCCAGGATCTGGGAGGAAAGTGGGAAATGGGAAGTTATTGTTTAATAGATACAGAGTTTCGCCGAGACCGGTTTGTCTCAATGGATAGAGCGTCGGCTTGGGGACTGAAGGGTCCCGGGTTCGATTCCGGTCAAGGGCATGTACCTTGGTTGCGGGCATATCCCCAGTAGGGGGTGTGCAAGAGGCAGCTGATGGATGATTCTCTCTCATCGATGTTTCTAACTATCTATCTCTCTCCCTTCCTCTCTGTACAAAATCAATAAAATATATTTTAAAAAAATAATAATAATAATAGATACAGAGTTTTGGGTAGGGAAGATGAAAAAATATCGGAAATGAATGGTGGTCATGGTTGCACAACAGTGTAAATGTACTTAATGCTATTTGTTTTTGAGAAAGGGAAAGCATATGCATATATGCACATACACATGTATAACATGCAGGAAAATATATTTTTACAGACACGGTTTATAAAAAGCACTGGAATATTACACCAGAAAATAATGAAAAGGTCACAATCTATTGGGAGTAAGAAAACAGTAAAAACTATAGGAAGGAGAATGAGACTTCTCTGAGAATATCCTTTTATATTCTTTTGATTTTTGAAATGTAAGTGTTTTTGCTTAATAAAATTAAAAAAGATGAATGAAGCATATTTTAAAATTGACTACAAACAGAAACAAACTGAATTGTGGATATAATAGACATCATAACCACATTGAAAAAGGAATTAATTCAAATAATTTGAACACAGAATCTTCTCAGTATACTTTTAATGGGGCATATTTTAAAGAAAAAGTGGAACTTATTCTGACTTTTTCTTAATGTTAATGGGTTTGTATGTATTAAAGATATAGCAAATGAGTAAATAAGATACAAATATAGAATGGCAGATGAATGACCTTGCAATATATAATTTGAATTGGAGTTATCTGTATGAACTCTTAACTTTAAAATTAAGATGCCTTCAGCCGAAACTGGTTTGGCTTAGTGGATAGAGCGTCAGCCTGCTGACCGAAAGGTCCCGGGTTCGATTCCAGTCAAGGGCACGTACCTTGGTTGCAGGCACATCCCCAGTGGGGGGTGTGCAAGAGGCAGCTGGTTGATGTTTCTCTCTCATCGACATTTCTAACTCTCTATCCCTCTCAATTCCTCTCTGTGTAAAATCGATAAAATATATTTTAAAAAATAAATAAATAAAATTAAGATGCCTTCAATTCAAATCATTTATGTACAGGGCTGGACAAAAGTAAGTTTACTGTGCCATTGTGACATTCTTTTGAGTTAATAAAGCTAATATAATAATCATATGTCATATATATATATATATATATATATATATATATATATATATTTATTTTCCCCCCAAGTTCGGTTTATTGAAAAGGCCTAGAAGCAATGACACCTCAGAAGCAATAAGCATACCTTGGTTTCTAAATCACATTCTCTACTAAATGGAATCAAGATTTTTGGAGAAATGACTGATTCTAAGGCTGAGCAGATGAGAATATATAAGATGATTCTAGAACATTTTATGACAGGAGAGAATTCTCAAAGAATGATGAGAACATATCAAAAGGACACAGGAGCCAACTTGAAGGGGTTCTTACCAAACTTGGAACAAAGAGTGTCAAAAAAGAATAAAAATAAAAGAACAATGGTAATAGCATCCATGGGTCCTAGTGATATATAAAGAAAAATATCAAGAATTGCAGGGAGCCCTACTGAGTTTGACTCAGTGGATAGACTGTCATTGTGGGCTGAAGGGTCCCAGGTTCGATGCCTGAGTGGTGGGCTCCATTCCCAGTTGGAGCATGCAGGAGGCAGTTAGTCAGTGATTCTCATCATTGATGTTTCTGTCTCTCTCTCTCCCTCTTTCTTCATCTCTGGAATCAATTAAAAAAAAAAAAAAATTTTTAAGAATTTCAGGGAAACATCTTCTTTACAGAATGCCAGCTAATAAAATACAGATGGAATGGTAGAAAATTACCATTTTAATTTATTCAGGGAAGGATAATCAATGAATGTTGAAATCAGATGGTGAAAAGCTTATTGAAAAATATGATATTCACATAATCTCAAAGTTCTTCCTACTGATTGCCTCTTAACTACAAAGGGGAATTGCAATGAGGAAATCTGCAACTTAACAACTGATCAGATTTAGTATCATCAATAGTTTGACAAATTGACACTATGTGCCTCTTGAAGTAAAGCAGTGAGAAGTACTCAACATTACTTGTATAGTATTTATGTTAAAAATGTTTAGCATCAATATACTTGTAAGGAAACAATACAAAAAATTCCAAATTGTGGGACATTTGGTAAAATAGCTAGCCCAGATTCTTCATGAAAAACAAAAGATGACAAAGCTATTGTAAATTAATGGTGTCTAAAGAAACATGACAACCAAATGCAATATGTGATTCTTTATTGGACCCTGTATTTTAAAAAATTAAACAGAAACATTTTGGGGATAATAAGAATATTTTAATTAAAGTTCTTGGGAATGGTAATATTGTAGCATTAAAGGAGAATGTCATTATTTTGAGGACAAATGTACTGACATATTTGGGGGTGAAGTGTCATGATGTCTCTAATTTTCACATAGTCCAAAGGAAAGGTGTGTAGATATATGGAAATAAAATGTGGTGAAATGTTGGTTATTGAATATAAGTGAAGGATGCATAGTTGTTCACATACTAGTTATGCTATTTTTCTTCTAGGTTTAAAATTTTTCAAAATAAAGTTCTTAATAAATTATGTATGTAACTATACATATATATGTGTGTGTGTGTGTTCATGTTCCCCAGGCCTCCTCTGGACCTCTCCCCAGAGTTGCTGAATCAGAAACTCTAGGTAATGGGGCTTGGGATTCTGCATGGTAAATGGCTCTCCCGAGATGCTAATGCAATTGGTCTGTCTATATTTGGGAAGCATTGTTCTAGAAGAGCATTCTTCTTCATTAAAATCTTGTATGGTGTGTGTGTGTGTGTGTGTGTGTGTGTGTGTGTGTGTGTGTACATGCGCGTATGTGTGTGTTCTGTTCACATAGGAACAATTATTATTCCCTTGCAGAGTCCTATAGGGGGGAAAATGGGAAGGTAGAAAGATTCACCAGTGAAGTTATCTCAATGCTGCCAGCCTTTTTCTCACATACCCTTGTTTTACTGATCTTTTATACTAAAGACTGTGATGGTTTCTTCTAAACAGGTCTGTCTGGATCACTAGTTCTCAAACTTGGCTGCTAGTTGGAATGATTTAGAGAACTCAGTGTGTAGGCCTTAGAGCAGTTAAAACAGAATGCCTGGGGGTTCTTCTGATGTATTCTTTAACGCTCCCCAGGGGATTCTAGTGTCCAAGTTTGAGAGTCATTGATTTAAAGCAGAAGCTGGCCTCTGTGAGACCACTAGCCAAGTAGGTTAGGATCCTAGTACAAACTGCTCAGCAAACTTGATCACGTGCTCTGGTGTATTTGTGGCACATTGACTTGAAAGGAATCCTTTTATGTTCCTGTCACTGATCAGCCTTATCATTTGCTAAGTAGTCTCCAGGGCTGGTCACTAAAAAAGGGAATCTTTAAGATGCATATCTCATTTTCTGGTCACAGAAATTTGAATTGTTTATAGAAATGTGGGGATGGAGTCAGGGGGTGAGGAGACAAAAACAAAATTTTAGAGTGAAGTAACAACCATGGTGGCTTAAATGCTTATTTATAAAGTTAATTTTTACAATATTTACTAAACTTCTTTTTTCTGCAGCAAAGCCCCTGGCATTGGGTAATGCCAGACCATCTATACCTATGACTATCTCAAGATTAGTCACAACCCCCACCTCCAATTAAATTAACCTGAATTGTGTTTGAGTCTGTATATGGGGATGTAGCAGCAAAGTGGTGATAGAGTCCTATCAGAGGTAAAAGAAAGCCTAACAATCTTTTCCAAGTACAATCACTTATTCCTAAAAAAAAAGACAGTTTATTCAACATCTCTCTTCCAGTTCTTTCTTGTTTCTCTCAGACTTGAGGTAGCATGGAGATAGGTCACCAAACCCCAGGTTGGAAGCACTGTTTTAATTCAATATCCTCCTCTGACAAATATAGAAATAAGAAAAGAAAAATGAGATGTTCGAGGTTGTACAATGAGTGACATATTTCTGTATATGTATTTGTATATGTACATGTACGTAAATCATCTCTGGGAGGAGAGAATGAGTTGGAAGTGTCATGGAATCATCTTGACAGCCATAGAGTCTAATAACTTCACGAAGCTTAAAATTATTATATAGGACAATGGTACTGTGGGCAGTTGGGCCCATAATATGTGGTTCCTGGTATGAGTGCTATTTTGTTACCTGCCACCAGAGGGCATGAACTATGATTAGATTCTGGACCTGTTGCTCTTATATTTAAGTCCAGAGCTTCAAGAAGTCGCTGTTAAGTTTAAACAGCTGGACCCTAACATATTTAGTAGCCCTCCCCCGTATCCCACCACCATCACCACCATCTGGTGAGCACCTGGAAGCTTTTATGACTGGTTCCATGTCAGTATTTTTAAGGTAAGCACAGAACACTTGCAGCATGTGTTTAGAATTAGAGATATGGCTTTGTAAAATTCACTCAGCCATTTAACTAGCTTTGTTTTGTGGCTATTGATAAGTTGCTTTACCTTGACTTTTAATCTTGAATTTCAATAGCCTTGCCTGCCAAGTCATTAATAAACTCTACCACACATGATTTTTATAGCATCCATCAACTCTTGGCACCCATTTAATAAGGAGAAGTTTTCTTTGTTCAATAAAACTCAATAAAACGCTTATATTCCAATTGGAAAATACATACACATTACAAGGGAAAATAAAACTTAAGGCAGTGATAAGAGTTAAGGATAAATAGAAGGGAGTGGGATTTAGAAGGCTATTTTAGATAGGGTAGTCTAGGAATGCCTTTCTAAGGAGCTGAGATTTCAGCAAGTACTAATTATCAAAGATTTGAGGAAAGGGAAAGGTTTCGTGGCAGAGGGATGTAGCTTGGAATGAGGAATAGAAAGGCCAGTGCGTGGAGGACAGAGGAGTGATAGGAAATGAGTTATAAGAAGTAAGCAAGTTCCAGATTATGTAAATCTTGTTAACATACATAAAGTGTTCAGATTTATTTTGTATTATGGTATGTGAGCATAAAAGTGTGGTCTGATTTATATTTTAAAATACATAAACATATTTTGCCTTCTAAGTGGAAAACAGTGGGAGGCAAAAGTGGAAATGGCATCTCTGTTACAAAGCTGTTGCAGTAGTCTATACAAAGTTACTGTGGCTTAGGTTAGGGTGACTAGTAGTGAGTGAGAATATATAACGGTGAGAAATTATTTGATTTAGGATATATGAGATGAAAGAGCCATCAAGACTTGCTAATTAATTGTATTTGAGGGGTAATAGCAAGAGAGGAATCAAGAATAGACTTAGTGTAGGCTTTTTGGTCTGAGCACCTGGGTTTAATGGAGCATTAGATGAGATGAGATGATGAGGAAGGGAACAAGTTTGGAGAGAGTAGCAAAGTCAAGGGTTCTGTTTTTGCCTTAGCTGGTCTGGCTTAGTGGATAGAGTATTGGCCTGCAGACTAAAGGGTCCTGGGTTTGCTTCCAGTCTAAGGCTACATACCTCGGTTGCAGGCTCCTGGCTCTCATCCTGGGGCATGCGGGAGGCAGTCAATCGATGTGTCTCTCACATCAGTGTTTCTCTCTTGTCTCTCCCTCTCTCTCCCACTCTCTGAAAATCAATAGAAAAAAATATCCTCAGGGGAAGATAAAAAAAAAAAAAATTCAAGCACTTTTGGCTTTCAGGTAGAGTTATAGAATAAAGCAGTTGGAAATATGAGCATGAGACTCGGGACAGAGGTTTAGGCTGGGCATGTAAGTTGGCAGTCATTATTTGACAGGAGAAAAGTAGGGATTGTGAAATGACCAAGCACTGAGGTACCCATCTGTCCTTTTCTTTGCAAGCACCCAGGCCACTGTTTAATTTGAGACCTTCAAATTATCATTTTTCTTCTTCCTATAGGTAAAAATGACTTCAATTCTTTTTACCTAGAGAGATAGTATGAAAGAATTGAGTGATGAAATATTTGAAGATATTAATGTGATGATTAATAATGAAGGCTCTGGAAATAGAGGAGTTGGGTTTAAATCCTGTCTCTTGAATATTATATTTAGTAAAATTATAGCCTTAGATATTTTACTTAATTTCTCTGGCCTCAGTCTTTTAATCTATAATATTGTAAATAATAGCCAACATTTGTCTAACATTTAGCATATACCAAGCAGAATTTTAAGTCCTTCACATGTATTAATCCTTAGAACAACCCACTGAGGTTGTTTTCCCCACACATAGACTGGGCCTGAACTTGAATTTCTTTGGAAATTAAAATTTTTTTTTTCTTTTAACCATGATAAAGGAAGAATGGTAGTGAAGATTCTTTGGTCTATGAGTGAAAAAAACTAACTCAAACCAAGTTGAAGGAGGGGACAGGAATTACAGACTCATATAACAGAAGTCTAAGGTAATTGAGTATGTCTGAACACAGGGCTTTAAACACTCTCATGCCTCTCCATCACTTGCTCTACCTTGGCTTTATTCTCAACTCTGTTCTCCATGTAGCAATGCCAAATCTACAAACTCTATCTAGCCATGATCATGGAAAAAGACTATATATGCATACCAGTTTGAAATATATATGCACACTCTTGGTCTAGGGCAGGGATGAAGAACCTTTTTTCTGCCAAGGGCCATTTGGATATTTATAATATAATTCCCATAATATAAAATTATGCTGCTATGGAAAAAAGCTCCTAGATTTACTGAACTTCAAGTCCCACCTGTGGTTGCCTTGGCAAAGTCAGACCAAATGATTTTGTGGGCTGGATGTTCCCCACCCCTGGTCTAGGGGAATCTAATGCTCTTGAATGGAATTATTTTCCATTCCACAGTTAGGCAGAGAGAGCCATGTGACAGACATTCTCAACAAATCACATAGAATTTGGATGGGATTTTTTTCCCAAAACCGGGGGAAGGGAAGCTAGACAAGCCAAAAAAAGTGATCGTAGTTTTAGATTAAGTGATAGGAGCATCCATATTGCTGTCGCCATTGTTGGTGTAATCGAGCTACCCCAAGTTATCTTCTGGCCTTAGAGGCTGGGTTTAGCCTAGCCAGCTTTGAGACTAAAGGTTTAAAACATATAGGGTGGTAAATCTTATTAGTTCTATTTTTTTCTCCCTTCTTGCTTCTTCCCCAATAATTTAATTATAATCCCAAAAGCTGATTCTTCCTTTTTCATTTTATCTACACACTGTTGAATATAGTGGTTAAGAGTGTGGGCTCAAAGGTCAGATTGCCTGGGTTTCAATCCTATCTTTGTCATTTGCTCACTTAGAAATCTTAATCAGTTTACTTTATGTATCTTTTCTCATCTATAAAATGAAGATAATATCTGCCTCTCTGGGTTGCCTTGAGGATTCGATAGTCAGTGGAAAGTGATTGGCACAGTGTCTGACCCACAATAAAGAGTTTAAAAATATCAGATTCTATTGTAATGTTCAGCTCTGCAGCTTTTATCAGAAATGGGAAAACTGAGTTAGATTGGGAGGCTATGAAAAAAGTACTAGATTTTGATATCTCAGGAGAAAGTTGAAGCCAAATTGAAAGGAGTACTTGAAACTTCTTTCCACTAATTGGGAGATCTAACTACAATAATGATCTTATTTTTATAATTAATTAAATGGTACATTCTTATTGACTTTTCCTTGCTGAATGACAATGGACAATTAACCTCTCTAGGCTTTTTATTTTTTTGTACAATGAATATCTTTAGACAGGATGATCCCTTTCATCTTCATCATTACTGACCCTTCGTTGGTTAAGTAAAATTGAAGATCAGAAAGTGTTTTGTACTTGGTGTGTATGTGTGTGAAAGAGAAGTGAGAGAGCACACACAACAAGGGAGGAGAGAAAAAGAAAAATAGTGAGTTAGTTTATATAGAAATAAACTAAAAAGATTCACTTGTATACTGAGTTTATCAGCTGACATACTTGATTTCTTCTTAAGAGATTATTAAGAAGAAAAACTTTCACACTCTACTGTCTAGATCATTTCTAAGTATTTGTTAATTTTATCTCACATCTATTTTAGATTTTTTCAAGGAAAACTTTTTAGGTGCTATGAATCTGTAATACTTGTCCTGGAGTCAGGCCCCTTGGTTGGGGACTTTGTTCCACTACTTGTTTTGCAACGTTACACTTGGGCAAATTACATTCCCTCTATGGGCCTCATTTTCTCATCTGTCTAATGAGGCATTTCCTCTACTTAACCTTTAAGTCCTTTCCTAACAGTCTGTGATTCTGTAACATATCACAGTGTAGGTTATGGAGGAGTAACTGGATTCCAAAGGGAAAACTTGATATTGCCATTTCCTTTGAAACATATTTTTTATCTGTTGCCTATTATGTTTGCTGCAGGATTTCGGTTGAATGCCTCCTCTTGGCCCATGTTCCTTTTGAAGACACTAAATGGAGCTGAAATGGCTCCCATCAGGATTTTCCACAAGGTACGGTGTCCCTCAGATATCACCAACTCTAAATTGCTCAAGGTCATATGCTTATATTCTTTCAATTACTTAGCCTCTGATATCTACATTATATTTATGGCCTGAGGATGCCTTCTCAGAAACTAATTCAGCAGATGGGATTGTTTAATACCTTACGAAGCAGCAGTTATACCCAGAAGACAATTGTAAATATAGACTATAAATTATGATTATTGGTTTTTGGGTCCTAGCTATACCAATAATAAGCTATGTCTTTTTGACTTCATGTCTAAAGTGGGATTCTGTCTACCTTACAGGATAGTTAAATTAAAATGTGTTTACTAGTAAAGTATATAAAATGTGATATAAATCTAAAGGAGCTGTTCTTGTTATAGATCTTGGAATTTATAAAGTTCATATACTGAACAGAGGGAAAGAAATGAGACAATTTTTGAGTGCCTATAATATGTTTGGAGTTTATTTATACTATCTCACTTAATACCCACACTTAACTTTCTGAAACCAGAAATATTATTTCCATTTAATAGCTAAGGAAGCAAATACTTTTGAATAAGGAACTTGCTCAAGATCACATGGCTAGTAAGTGGTGAAATAACCACTATATAAGGGATCAATAACCCATATTCATTTTTCCTTATTTCTCCAGGGATGAGGCATCAATCTGCTCTCAGTTGAATTCTTTATCCTTAATGAGGTTAGAGTTATAAAGGGTACTGAATTAGTGTTGCCTGTGCTGCTATTAAAATCTAAACCCTAAAGCACTCTGGCTGGCAACTTAAAAACTCTTTAACTACAGACTATCTCAAAATGTTTGGTGGGGGCAGGGGACATCTGTTCTTTTAAATGCTTAGTCGAGCTTACTAAAAAGGAAGAAAACTCACCCTAGCCGGTTAGGCTCAGTGGATAGAGTGTTGGCCTATGGACCAAAGGGTTCCAGGTTCAATTCTGGTCTAGAGCATGTACCTCGGTTGTAGGCTCCTCTTTGGCCCGGACCCTGGTCAGGGCATGTGCAAGAGGCAACCAATCAATGTGTTTCTCTCACATTGATATTTATCTATGTCTTTCCCTCTCTCTCTCCCACTCTCTCTAAAAATCAATGGAAAAATATCCTCAAGTGAGAATAAAAAATGAAAGAAAATTCTCCAGAAGCTAAAATGAAGGAGGAAAACTAGAGTGTTAAATACATGCACTAAACCTGCAGGTATTTTAAGGAGCTTTCCAATAATCTTGTCTTTTACCAGCCACAGTAGGATAGAAGATGAGGCTTTGAGCCCATGAAAACCAGGAATGGACTCGAGACTGCCATATATAAAACCAGATCAGATACCTCAAATGTTCACTCCTTAGTGAAAGACGGTTACATTGATGAGGAGAGTTTCTGCCTGAGCTCTGGGGTAAGGGCAGGAATGGAGTCATCTCCTTGATAAAACAGTCTTTCCCTCATGGAAATCCAGGCTTCAGATATGGTACCTGTGTTGTCTAGAAACTCCAGAGGTTATGGAGAGATTTCTGAGTGCCCAGCAGAAGCAAATCCAAAACCTCTCTAGAGACTTTGGTTGCTTTCAACCCAGATGTCATAAAAGTTCCCAAAGTGAAGTACCACTGAAGATGGGTACTCCCTTCAGAATTACAGAGCTCTCAAAAACTCTCAAAACAAATCCATTGTGGTGGGACATCAGTAGACACAACAAACAGTACGACTATAACCCCAAGGACTTTCAGAATAGAAATACCAGATAGATAGAGATTATAAATTAAAATTTTGAAACTGATTAAAGAATGAAAAGAAGAATTTTTAATTTTGTTATTAATCCTCACCTGAGGATATTTTTTCCACTGATTATTCAGAAAGAATGGAATTGAAGGAGGAAGGGAGGGACAGAGGAGATGAAGGAAGGGGGAGAGAAAGAGAGAGAAACATCAATGTGGGAGAGACACATCAATTAGTTACCTCCCACATCCTCATGATGGGTTTGGGGGTTCAAACTGGCAACCCAGGTACATACCCTTGATACTTTGGAGCATGTACATGCTAACCACTGTACATCAGCTAGGGCAAAGAGAAGAAATTTTTTAAATGATAAAAGTATAAAACCCTATTTTTCAAAGACAGATTTGAGGGGAAAAATTGAACATCTATAAATGAAACTTAACCATTAAAATTGAAAATTAATAATATGTATATAAGCAACATAGATATAGATAAAAGAGAATTAACTGAAAGACATGTAAGGAATTTCCCCAGATTGCATCACAAATAAAGAAATGGAAATATTAAAGAGAAGAGATAAAGAGAATAATATTCGAAGGTCCATTGATGTTGAATATGAAATCCAGAGTAATAAATAAAAAAAAAGAATAGAAAAGAACCAATATTTATAAAGATAATGACGGAATTTTTCAGAGTGAATAGTAAAGGTAAATATACAGCTTAAAACATCATGGTGTAAGAGATTTATGGGGGGAAAATGAGAACCTGTGTAATACTTTCAACAATAAAAATTCAGAACCATCAAAAAAAAAAAAATCATGGTATAACTAAAGTCAAAAGAAAATATCTGAGCAAATACACAGAATTCCTTCCAAAGAATTGCAGTTAGGCTGACAGAACATTTCTTGACAGCAGCAGTTCAAAACAAAAATAATAGAATACCGTATTTTCCACCATATAAGACGACCCCCTAATTTTACAGTTAAAACATAGGTTTAGGCCTATATTCGCTGTATAAGACTACCCCCCACTTCTGAGGCAACACCAGTTCTTTTTTTAATAGACCGCCTCTCTAACTCAGCCAATCCAAGCAGGCTTTTTATGCATGCAAATTATACATGTTCTGTACCCGAAGCTACACTGTGTTCTAGTAAAAAGCCTGCTCAGATTGGCCAAAGTCTTATACGACCCCCTAATTTTACAGTTAAAGCATAGGTTTAGGCCTATATTCGCTGGCCTAATATAGCCGGAAAGTACGGTAGTATCTCCAAAGTTCTTAGGAAAAATAGTTGTCCATCTAGAATTTCATATCTAGTTGGAGTATTATTTCAGAATGAATATAAAAGCAAGGCATTTTCAAACAAACTAACGTAAGTAGATGCCAACATATCTGCTAAAAGAACAACTGAAGAATATATTTCAGGAAGAAGATAATTGAACCCAGAAAGGAAAAATGAGATGCAAGAAGTAGTGGTGAAGAAAGGCTGGTTAACATGTGGGTAAAGCTAATCAACCATTGCCTATAATTGTTTAAACCAATTATAATAACAAAAGTGATTAATTGTCAGCATAACAATGTGAAAGGTTTTTGTAACATGACTAGATATAAAGATGAGTTTTAGACTGACTTATGTCAACTATACAGTTATAGTCTTAAGGAGATCCACTGAAAGATTATAAAAGAATGGTTATCATCTGAATCAATGAGTGGGGGAGGAAAGAAAATTCAGTCAATTGTAAAGGGAAAAAAGAACCTTGAAAATCAAGAAAAATAGAATTCTAGGAAATACAATAAATTTAAGTATATCAGTTATCACAAGAAATGAGCTTAAACTCAGTTTAGTCAAAAAGATTAGATTTTTTTTTAAATATATTTTATTGATTTTTTTACAGAGAGGAAGGGAGAGAGATAGAGAGCTAGAAACGTCGATGAGAAATAAACATCGACCAGCTGCCTCTTGCACACCCCCTACCGGGGATGTGCCCGCAACCAAGGTACATGCCCTTGACCGGAATCAAAACTGGGACCTTTCAGTCCGCAGATCGACGCTCTACCACTGAACCAAACCGGTTTCGGAAAAAAAGATTAGATTTTTTTTTTAATATACATGTTGAAAGTAAAAGAATATAAAAAATATACCAGGCAAATCATTATCAAAATAAAGCTGGTGTTGCCCTGGCCAGTGCGCCTCGGTTGGGTGTCGTCCTGTGTTCAGAAAGTTTGCCAGTTTGATTCCCAGTTAAGGCACTATCCTGGTTGCAAGCTTGATCCCCAGTGAGGGGCATGCAGCAGGCAGCCAATCAACAATGTTTCTCTCTCTCTCCTTCTCTCTTCCTCTCTCCAAAATCAATTAAAAAAAAAAAAAAAATATATATATATATATATATATATATATATATATATATATATATATTTATATTTAACATCAGCTGTATAACTATTTTTATAGTTAACATCAGCTGTAAAAAGCTGGTGTTAACTATACTGAAATCAGACAAAGGAGACTTTGAGACTAAAAAGCATTTAGAAGTCACTATCTAATGATTTTTTAAAAGTGCGGTTCATCCATGGCCGGTGTTGCTCAGTGGTTGGGGCATCAGTCCACACACCAAAGTCTCAGGTTTGATTCCCCCTCAGGGACACAGGACATATACCTGGATTGTGGGTTCTCTCCTCAATCCTGGTCTGGGCTCATGCAGGAGGCAACCATTTGATGTCTCTGTCCCTCACTCTCTGTCTCTCTCTCCCTCTCCCTCTCCCTCTCTTTCTCCCCCATCCCTGCCTCCCTTCTCCTTTCCACTCTCTCTGAAAAGCAATGGGAAAAATCCTCTGGTGAGGATTAATAAAACAAAACAAAACAAAAAAAGTACAGTTTACCAAGAAAAATGAAAGTTATAAATATGATGCTCTTAAAGAACACAACCTCAAAGTATATAAAGCAAAATTTGACAGAATTACATGGAAAATCCACAATCACTAGTGGATAATTTAATATATACCTCTGAATAATCAATAAATCAAGCAGACAGAAAAATTGTATCAGTCATCATAAGCTAATCTGAATTAAATTAGTTGATCAATTTGTAAAAAATCAGTTGCATTCTTTTTCTTTTTTTTAAATATATTTTATTGATTTTGTACAGAGAGGAAGGGAGAGAGATAGAGAGCTAGAAACATCGATGAGAGAGTCATCAATCAGCTGCCTCTTGCACCCCCCCCCAACTGGGGATATGCCTGCAACCAAGGTATCGAACCCGGGTCCCTTCAGTCCCCAAGCCGATGCTCTATCCACTGAGCCAAACTGGTTTCGGCTCAGTTGCATTCTTACTTAACAAATGGTTTGAAAATAAAAGTTTTAACTTTAACCTGTTTGGCTCAGTAGATAGAGTGTCAGCCTGCATACTAAAGGGTCCCAGGTTCAATTCTGGTCAAGGGTATGTACCTCGGTTGCAGGCATATCCCCAGTAGGGAGTGTGCAGGAGGCAGCTGATCGATGTTTCTAACTCTCTAACCCTTTTCCCTCCTCTCTGTAAAAAATAAATAAAATATATATATATTTTTTAATTTTTAAATATAATTTATTATGGCAATAAAGTTAAATGCATTTAGAAAATGTTAGTAAAAATCAAGAGTTTTTATAGAGTAAATTTAAAATTGTATATTAAAGAAGAAATCTATATTAAAGAATACTTAACCAGTGGAAAATGCTATCATGTTCATAGATGGGAGAGTTCAAATTATACATACAAAAGTTACTTTTTCCCAAATTAATCTATAAATTTATTGGGATTATAGTCAAAATCCAAATAGGGTTCTTATGTGGAACTTGAAAAGCTGATTCTAAAATTCATACAAAAGGTGAAGAGAAGAACCAGAGAACATATATATCCATAGTCCATGGACACAGACAACAATGTGGTGAGGACCAGAGAGAGGAGAGGGCGGGGTCTGAGAGGAGTTAAGCAAAGAGAGGGGCAAACGGGAGACATCTGCAATAGTGTCAACAATAAAAATTTAAAAATAAAAATAAAAAGACCAAGGAGAAAGAATAGCCAAAACAATATTGAAGAATGACAAAATAAGGGGATTTTTTTCTTATTTGTGTAGGATCAGACAGTAAAGCCAGGGTAACAGAATAGAATGTAACACTTATTTTGTGAAATTTATCTAAGCAATTAAATTGTGAATTAGCATGAGAGAGTGGGAGAGGAGAAGAGAACACTGCTAGAGAGAGTATACAATGTTAAAACTACTTTGGAAGGCAATATAGCAATATTTAATAAAGTAGAAGATGTGTATATTTATCCTATAATGCAATTTTACTCCTAGGTATATATATCCTAAAGAAACCTCCCCATACTAAGAAACGAATGCAAGAATGGTCATTAAAACTTTTGAACAGC
Source organism: Pipistrellus kuhlii (assembly GCF_014108245.1). NCBI lineage: Eukaryota > Metazoa > Chordata > Mammalia > Chiroptera > Vespertilionidae > Pipistrellus > Pipistrellus kuhlii. Next base: position 166,616,301 of record NW_023425515.1, on the reverse strand, counting down.
CCTGGCCAGTCTGGCTCAATGGATAGAGCATCAGTCTGCAGACTGAAGGGTGCCGGGCTTGATTCAGATCAAGGACACATGCCTGGGTAGCAGGCTTGATCCCAGTAGGGGTGTGCAAGAGGCAGCCAATCAATGATTCCTTCTCATCATTGATGTTTTTATCTCTCCCTCTCCCTTCCTCTCTGAAATCAATAAAAATAAGAAAAAAAAATTTTAAACTTTTGAACAGCTGGAAAAACCTTAAATGTCTACCAAAAGAATAAATAAATTGTGACATATGCATATAATATCTTATATAATATCTTCTATTAGTTAAAATGAACTAGATAAATTTCAAAAACATGTTGAACAAAAAACAAGTTATAGAATGATATATTCAGTTAATACTACTTATATAAAGTTTAAAATATGTAAATGGATATGTACAGCCATGGGGAGTGAGATAGGGGAAGGGCACAAAAGGAAGTTCAACTTTACCTGTTACCTTTTACTTTTTTAAAAATACTGAAGCAAATGTCACAGTGTTAGGATTACAAATATTTAGTATTTTTTTTAATTCATTTAAAAGAAAGACTAAATCTTCATTTTAACTCTTACATAATAGTCCCTTTTTTATCATCCAAATGAGGTAGCAGTCTTTTGGCGTACATAGCCTCTCTCTCTGTGTCTAGGTCTATATATTTCTGTTTCTCATCTAGGAACCACCATCGCCTTCCCACAACTTCTTCAAAATGGGAATGAAGCTAGAAGCTGTGGACAGGAAGAACCCTCATTTCATTTGCCCAGCCACTATAGGGGAGGTGCGGGGCTCAGAGGTGCTTGTCACTTTTGATGGGTGGCGAGGGGCCTTTGACTACTGGTGCCGCTTCGACTCCCGGGACATCTTCCCTGTAGGCTGGTGTTCCTTGACTGGAGACAACCTACAGCCTCCTGGCACTAAAGGTAAAGGCCCATCTTTGAGCTCTTGAAATCAGGACCCAAAATGATGATAGAGATTACCTAGATCTCTTATGGTTAGTATTTCTCCACCAATAAACCTCACTAGTAGGCAGAGGAGGAGCAAGAGCCAGTAACTTAGGTAAAAAAACAAACACACACAAAGTCTACCTGTGAGTAATTAACAATAGGAATAAAAATGTCAAATGAAAGTAGGTATGGAAGCAGCAAGAAGAGAAGTGCCTTGGAAGTGGTAGTGGAGCCATTTTTGTTTAACTGAGACTAAAACAGGATAAGCCTTATTGATCCAGACTATATTCAGTTAGGTTTATTTTCTCCCTTTCTTGCCTAGAGAACTCTGTTATGTTGATCAATAAATCTCTTACAGCAGTTAGAGAGTTCTCAGGAGCCAGAAGAGCTGAGAATTTGTGTCCAAGAATTGCTGGACATGCATTCCTTTCTGACTACACACCACGCTGATAAGCAACATGACTCACTATGTGGTTGCTGCCTCCAGAGGTATTTGCTGAACTATTTTCCTCTCCAATTCTGTGTATCTCTGGAGACCTTAGATTTTTAATAGAGATGACCAGGCTCAGAAGGTAGAGAAAGACCTTCCAGTTGGCATTTTCATACCACATCCTTCAGTCATCATTCCAGCACCAGGTGTTTCCTCCAACACTCCCTCCTTCACCACTCCAGACTCTTAGTAGGTTCTGTAATGTAACTTTCAGAAATAGAAGAACTTCAGCCATCTCAGTGTCCTGGCTAAGGAGCAAGTGAGACAATGTGGAAAAAATGTGGTTACTCAATTCATTTCACAAAGCAAGATGTTTTCTGTATGTGTAAGCCTGTTCTCTGTAATCTTAGGATCTCTTCTTTTTTGCCTTCTGGTCATTAGTGTGCAAATGTGAAAAAAATGGAAAGTAATGAGATTGTTTCTTGCTTGCAATAAGTAGGGAAAATACTAGTATTTAATGTTCTTTTATACGCATTTCATTTTATCTTCCTGGTAACTCTGAACTAGAAATAATTATTTTCAGTTATATTTTATTTATGAGAAAAGCGAAGTTCAGAGGATTAAGTGACTTGATTTTGTTGATATCCCAGTCTAGAGAGGGAGGCCTTGGAGATCTTTCAGTAGAACTAGCTGTCAGGGCTGTCACTTTGAACCATATTGCCTTCACACATCTCTCCTCTATTCTCCCCATTCTCTTCTGGGCTCTCCTTAAAGCTTCATTTGAGACTCTGGATTTTGGCTTCCAGATCCCTGATATGAAATAAGAAAGAAGCAGTGTCAGAACATTGAACTGGGGTCTAATCCCAACTAGGATTAGAGCAAGTCATTCTAAAATGTGAGAGGTTGAGCCGAAACCGGTTTGGCTCAGTGGCAGAGCGTCTGTCTGCGGACTGAAAGGTCCCAGGTTCGATTCCCGTCAAGGGCATGTACATTGGTTGCGGGCACATCCCCGGTAGGGGGTGTGCAAGAGGCAGCTGGTCGATGTTTCTCTCTCATCGACGTTTCTAGCTCTCTCTCTCTCTCCCTTCCTCTCTGTAAAATATCAATAAAATATATTAAAATAAATAAATAAATAAAATGTGAGAGGTTGAACTAGATCAGGTGGGTAATGTCCAGTCTGCACTTGGGCCGTATAAGGCCTACAAAATCATTTGGTCTGGCCCTGCCAAGGCAACCCCAGGCAGGACTCAAAATTCAATAAATCTAGGAGCTTTTTTCATAGCAACATAGATTTAAATTAAGTGAATTATATTAATCAAATAATGTTATAAATATCCAAATGGCCCTTGATAGAAAAAAGGCCCCCTACCCCTGAACTAGATGATCCCTAAGGGCCCCTCCACCCCAGTAATGCTGTATAGTTTTCTGATCTTGGGGATAACAGTTGACGCCTGTGACTGTCTCCTACTTGATTTCAGACCCCTCACCACACCTACCAGCTAGTTCTACCCTCTACTCATATAGGGCTCTGCCCCTCTAAGAGGACTCCTGCATGCCAGCTGTTTCTCCTTTGCTAAGCCAGATCCTTTTTAGCTCCTAAACTCCTGGGGCCAAGCCAACCTTGATGGATAGCAAATACCAAGCTTGCAACTAATCCAGGTATTTAGTTATAAAAGGCAGAACCTTTTTTTATTTTCTTAGCTCAACACTTTTTGTTTCTGTGACTTAAAATTGAAAACAGAACTATGCATTACTTTTTAAATTTAAGAAACCAAATAAAAAATTCAGTGTATTTGGCATAGTCATTAATACTAATCAGGCCTTTAGCCCTCATAATAATCCACTTAACATCCCTTGCTCTGATTTCAAGCTGGGCAAGTCAGTTTCATATTTTAGTTTAGCTTCCTGTGTAATTTTACAACAGTAAGAGGACATGAGATGCAAGCTACTTCCATAGTTATATATTTTTTCTTTTTTAAAAAAATAATTCTTTATTCAGATTATTACAGATGTTCCTCCTTTCTTCCCCCCCCCCCCCATAGCTCCCCTCCACCTGATTCCCCCACCCCACCCCACCCCATGCCCTTACCCCTCACCACTGTCCTTATCCATAGGTGTAAGATTTTTGTCCAGTCTCTTTCTGCATCCCTCACACCCCCTTCCTCCCGAGAATTGTCAGTCCACTCCCTTTCTATGCTCCTGATTCTATTATATTCACCAGTTTGTTCTGTTCATCAGATTTTTTATTGACTTGATTTTTAGATATGTATTTGTTTTCACTTTGTTGTTCATAATTTTTATCTTTACCTTTTTCTTCTTCTTCCTCTTCTTAAAGAATACCCTTCAGCATTTCATATAATCCTGGTTTGGTGCTAATGAACTCCTTTAGCTTTTTCTTGTCTGTGAAGCTCTTTATCTGACCTTTAATTCTAAATGATAGCTTTGCTGGGTAGAGTAATCTTGGTTGTAGGTTCTTGCCGTTAATCACTTTGAATATTTCTTGCCACTCCCTTCTGGCCTGCATAGTTTCTGTTGAGAAATCTGCTGACAGTAGTATGGGTACTCTCTTGTAGGAAACTTTTTCTCTGGCTACTTTCTAGATGTCTTTTGCCCTTGGCATTTTAATTATGATACGTCTTGGTGTGATCCTCTTTGGATTCCTTTTGTTTGGGGTTCTCTGTGCTTCCTGGACTTATAAGTCTATTTCTTTCACTAGGTAGGGAAATTTTTCTGTCAATATTTCTTCTAATAGGTTTTCAATATTTTGCTCTCTCTCTTCTTCTGGCACCCCCATAATTCAGATGTTGGTATGCTTGAAGTTGTCCCAGAGGCTCCTTACACTATATTCATATTTTTGGATTCTTTTTTCTTTTTGTTTTTCTGGTTGGGTGTTTTTTGCTTCCTCATATTTCAAAGCTTTGGTTTGATTCTTGGGGTCCTCTTGTCTACTGTTGGATTTCTGAATGTTATTCTTTATTTCAGATATTGTATGCTTAATTTCTGACTGGTTCTTTTCCTTTTTTTTTTTTTTTTTACATTCTCATTAAGATCCTTGAAGGTCTCACTAAGTTTCTAGGCGGTTTCTAGAAGATTCTTGAGTAACCTTATAACTGTAGTTACTCTATAGCCAGTAGTTTGCTTTCCTCCATTTCTTTCATTCGTGACATGTTTCTTTGTCTCTACATTTTGGCTGCTTCCCTGTGTTGATGGAGTGGCTTTGTGTGGTAGGTGACCTATAGGGCTCAGTGGCTCAGCCTCCCCAATTACCTGAGATGGACACTCTTGGTGCACCCCTTTGTGGCTGGGTGCACAGTCTTGTTGTAGTTAAGCTTTGATTGCTGTTGGTACACTGGGAGGAATTGACCTCCAGGCCAATTGGCTCTGAGGATCATCTGTGTCTATAATGGAAGAACTGCTGTTCTGGAGACAACTTTATGGGGCAGGACTTGCTTCAGTGGGGCTTTGGTGCTCACTGAGTCTGCCTCTTGAATATGTCACTTATATATGTGAGAGTTGAAATCTGGTATTGTCTCACACTGACCACTAGGTATACTGGCTCCTGATCTCCAAGGAGGTGCAAGTCAGCTACTATCTAAGGCCACCCAGCAGGAGCTACAGCAAGATCTGCAGATTTCTCCTCTTTGTTTGGGGTTTGGAAGTTTTGGAGCTCTCTGACCCAGCTGCAATTTGTTAGGCTAAGCTGGGAAAAGGCAGGCCATTCATCTGCAAAAGCCGTTGTGCACAGATCAGGTGGGTTTGTAAGTTGGGTGGGGTGGGGACTTAGGGAATCACTAGGGCATGGTAAACAGTGATGACTTCCAGTCAGCCTGAAGCTGGAACCTGAAGAATGGGGAGGGAGAGAGAATTCTATTTAGCAGAGGAAACAGATGAGTAGAGGCCTGAGATTTTTTTTAAATGCAATTGAGGAACTCAAAAAAAAGTTTAAATGTAGGGTGTAAGGAGGGGAGTGGAAAGAGAAAAGCCTAGGGAGGAAGGCACAGGAAATGCACAGCTTCCTTTTATATCATTTTAAGGATCTAGGTCTTTACCCCAAGAACAATGAGAGCCATTGAATGGGCTTTAATTAGTGGAATTGCAGGCCAAATTTGTGTGTGTGTGGGGGGGGGGGGGAGAGTTGGTGTGTGTGTGTGTGTGTTTAATTTCTTTATTGATTAAGGTATCACATATTTGTCCTCAACCCCCCTTCCAATCCCCAACCTCTCGCCACTCATCCCCCCCCCCCCCCAATTGTGCTTGACCACTGGTTAGGCTCATATGTATGCACACAGGTCCTTTGGTTGATCTCTCCCTTTTATCCCCACCCTCCCTTTCAGGTCCAACAGTCTGACCCATGACTCCTTATCTCTGGGTCTGTTCCTGTTCATCAGTCTATGTTGTTCACCATTTCCCCTAGATGAGTAAGATCATGTTCTTCTGGAAATATACTTATAAGAGTCGAAAATGAGACAAGCAATAATGGTTATGCTGGAAGGCATATGAATCAGTCTGTAGTGAGTTTCTTTCTGGGCCAACAGTTCTTTTTAGATTCAAATTCAATGTCAAACAGTTCCTTATGTGTTTATGTCAGCAATGATATTTCAGTTCTGGATGGTGGGCAAATGGTGGTAATGCAGGTTTGGTCCTCGGCAACCTGCAGTGATACACAGCTGCTGACTGCTATTATAGCAAGGCGTCATTAGCGTCTTCCATCTCTGGACTGCTTCTCTTCTGTCATCATGGTTGGAGTAGTCCTGTCAATTTTTCTCTGTTGCCGGAACCCACATGGTCTCAGAGTTGTTTTCTGAAAATATACAAACATATTCTCCTCCAAAAGTTAATAAAGGAATATTTTCTATAAATTTAACTTGGATCCTTTTTTATTTTTTGCCCAAATGATTTTCCTCTGGCTTGTTTTGACACCATGTGTGTTTTTCATGGTGTCTTGCTGATAGCATTACAATTAATTTTCTAAAGTACAAATTTTCTAGATGTAATTTACTTACAGATATTTTTCCTTACATATTCTTCTACTTCCCCCTTTTTTATTTAAATATTAGGGGGCTTTTGAAAATTTTACAATGTAGTAGTGATAGCTTTTAAATTTTATTTTTTTGCACTATAATATGACTGCTTTAGGTTAATTTCCTGTTCTGAGATTTTATCATGAGATGAACTACCAATAAAAATTTTAGTTAACACTTTAGGAACAGCTTTTTTTCCAGTGCAATTAATTTTTCTAGAATATTTGCTTATTTCAATTAGCCAATTTAAATTAGCCTGAAAACTTGTCTACTATTTTACTGTCAAATTTATTACCGTGTAAATATTAGTGGAAAGGATTATTTGCCTTCTTGAGTAGGCCCTGAGCATTCCTGGTGGTAGGCTGGATTTAGATATCATAAACCCGCTTCCCCACACCATGGGTACAAGACAACTCAAAAAAGTCTTGTAGTGAGAGGGCAGCTGCTGTCAGCCAAGTCTCTGTCTTTTACCCAGGTCCCGATTTGAGCTGGACATGAGAAGTTAAGCAGCCATGGGGGCAGGAGACTCCCTCAGCAGGGGTGAGGGTTTGTGCCCCATCTCAGTTGACCCCTAAGTTCTCTCTTGATGGCCCCTCTTTGACTGTGCCTCTCTTAGTTTGTTCCTTCCCTGAGGAATCTTACCCATCTCTGGCTAACCAGCCATCCTCTGGGGCCAAGCAGGGTGATGTGAGGTTCAGTTCCGTCTCCTTGGTATCCTATGGCCTGTGGCCTCCACATCCAACTCCTGCCATACGATCCCCTAGCCTGGTGGCAGGTCCCCAGAACTGATCACATATCTTGGGGATCCCGGGTTTCTTCTCCAGGGAGGGCCCACCTCGCCCCACTGGGTGAGAGACAGATCCATGGTACCAGTCATCACGAAGCTTCAACCTCGACATGAACAGAAAGCTCAGGCAGCAGCTGTGGGCAATTGGATTGTGAGAAGAGGGTCCCTCTTGGCCAAAAGAGCAAGAGGGGCCAATATAGAATGCTCAGGTGCCTTCCCAGGAGGTCCTCTATACAATGGAAGGGATTAAATCCTTTCATGTTCTTTTTAAATTGCTGACAGACATTCAAAGAGTTAATTTGTAAGTTTGCTTGGGATAATTGTATATTATGCTGTTGTAATTCTAGAATATCAAGCGATGTGTTATCTTTGTCTACAATCACCAAAAAGATGATTTTTTATTGATCCCCAAGAGTTTGATGTACTATTATAAGTAATTGGGGTAGCACAAATCTGGGAAAATTTTGAATGGCATTGTAGAATAATATCATGTAAGGATATTCTTTGTTCTGTGCCATGGCAATTCCATTTCATACTGGCTGTCCATTTCTTTTTCTATACACCAGGTCTTAGTTACATTTTCTGCACCTCTCCCAGGGGCTAGTAGTGATAGTAGTGAGACCCTTTCTTTGGTGTCCACACAAGCCAGAAACCTCTCTTTAACTTTATATACAAAGGGGCAGTGTTTTGATTTTGTGTCATACAAAAGGGAAGCTGGGTGGAGACCCCTGTGGAATTATACTTTCTTGCCCCTCCAATGGTCCTCCTGGATGACCAAGGTGTTTGATGTTATTGGTGACTATATTAGGTGGCAGATCAGCCCATGTAAGGGGTCTTACCTGTGAAGTGTCAGGAGCATAAGTCCAAAATACTTCCCCATTTGCCCAGAACTATCCCCTTCCCATCACATATGAAAAATAAAGTATTAGATGTCCTTATTTCAGTTATGGCCTTGTATTCTAATCACATGGTTACTCTAATCAGATGGAAACTCTGGCCTTTATCCACCTATCCAACAATTGTAGAGCAACCTTGTGTTAGCAGTGTTAGGCTTAGTGTAGGTGATAAAGAAGAGCCTTCTTTCCAGATTGATTGAGTGATTTAAATAAAAATGGGTGTGCAAATGCATAGCACCATGTAGCACATAGTGGATGTCTACTATATGTTAGTTTTATCTGCATTAAGATGCCTAGACATCTAGGAAAAGGGAACTACATACACACAGGCATTTTAAGTACTATTTTGGTCAGGAAAAATATATGAGATGAGGTTTGTGCAGTGAACCAGAACTCCTATTATTGATTTTCCTCTTATTGTATGCTTGTTGTACACAAATAGAAATAGGAATATGAGAAATTAAAATGAGCGGCACTAGATTATGAAACAGGGGATCTGAATTCTCTTACTGATTCTAATTATATCTTCCGAAGGGACAAAACAATCTTGTTCCGTGCCTCCCTTCCAACTTTCTTAGGCTGACCCTTTAGAGTTTACAGTTCTCTTTCCTGCCCTCACTAACCACAGATACCTGAGAATGGTAGTAATTTTTTGGCATATGTAATGAAACAATTGGCATCTCTCAAACTTCCTGGAATAGCGAGAAGTAATTTAGGCAGTTCATATATTTGACCAACCACACCTGTTGCTTTCTTGGGAATACTTAGATTCATGTAGTTTTCTTTGGCAAGCTCTTATTATAACACTAATTTTACGCCAGTACCAATACATATCAATTTGCAAAGTCCTCCATTTTAAATAAGTATATGACTTTTTTGAGGAAATATCCTACGTAATAAAAGCCTAATATGCTAAGTGTCCAGTCGTCTAGTTGTCCGTTCAACCAATCAAAGCTTAATATGCTAATGGTATGCTAAGGGCACTCAACTGCTCGCTATGACATGCATTGACCACCAGGTGCTAGACAGTCATCTGGTTCACCAGTCTTTATGACATGCACTGATCACCAGAAGGGCAGACACTTCAACCAGTAGGTTAGCTTGCTGCTGGAGTCCAGCAATTGGGACTGAGCGAGATGGGCTGGACATGCCCTGGAGCCCTTCCATGTCCCTCCCCAGCCCCGATTGTGGGGTCCTTTGGCCTGGCCTGTGCCCTCTCGTAATCCGGGACTCCTCGGGGATGTCAGAGAGCTGGTTTCAGCCTGATCCTGCAGGCCAGGCCAAGGAACCCCACTGGTGCATGAATTCGTGCACTGGGCCTCTAGTCACAGTTATAAATGAAAATTTCTTAATATCAATAATGACTAGAAAAGAAAACCAAATATTCATTTATATCAAGAAGATGAGGGAAACTTGGCAAATTCTTAAAGCAAAGAAAATTAAGATCATAAGTGGGTGATATGGCAAAAAGGCAGGAGTTTGTAAGATTTTATTTATTTATTTAATATATTTTATTGATTTTTTACAGAGAGGAAGAGAGAGAGATAGAGAGTTAGAAACATCGATGAGAGAGAATCATCAATCAGTTGCCTCCTGCACAATCCCCACCAGAGATGTGCCCGCAACCAATGTACATGCCCTTGACCGGAATCAAACCCGGGACCCTTCAGTCCGCAGGCCTGCGCTCTATCCATTGAGCCAAACCGGTTTTGGCAGGAGTTTGTAAGATTTTAAGATTCATTGTCTTACGCTACAGAAAGCTGACTGTGTTCATTTGACATGGCTGACTAGCAGGTGCTTCCTCACAATGTGCTTTCATGCCACCTTCATGAGTAGCTTAGGCATCTGAAAAGATATAGCCCCTACTTGCTAAAATTGCTTGAATCCTCTTAGCTATTGCCCTAGACAGCTAGTCAGACACCCTTTTGATTTTCAGTAACTTGAGCTTTTTGAAGTTGGTTTATGGTACCATCATGCATGATTTTATTATCCTTTTGTTTTTCTCCAGTCTGTATAGATTTATCAGCCTAAGAAGACCCCAGGAAAACATGAAATGTCTTTATAATTGCAGAGGTGCTCTATTCATGCCGTAGGAATAAGGGTTAAGAGGGAAAGAAGGAGCTAGATGTAGAGAACTGCAAGTGTTAACTGAGTTAGACAGGAGCAGAAGGCAACCCATGCTTTATTAGATGAACTGGAATTTAGGGGAATAGAGTTTCAGCCTTGGCATCAGCCCAGCTGGCAGCACATAGCTGAACCCAGCCAAGTTGAGCAAAGCTAATAAAGAACACATCCTCTAAATTACTATGCCAAGACCAATGATACACTGCTATGAATGAAAACAAGATCTCAGTCCAGAAACTGATAAACTAAATGGATTTTCCCATGTTCGTTTTTTCTTTTACATGGTTTATGTTCTATGTCATGCAGATACAGATACACACACACACACACACTGGGCTTACTTACATTTTATGAATCTGTTTTCAGTTCCATATACAGTATTCTTGCTGCATAGAAGAGAGATCTGATAAAGAATTCTTTTTGGCAACTAAGACTCCTAACTAAGGATTATTGGAGAAACCTATAAATCAGCAGTACCCTGATGTCCTTCATTATTATAATTAGGCATGTTTGGCTCTTTATCTTCCTTTCTTTACTCGAGGAATATGTCCCTGTTTTGTAATTGCTTTCAGGGTAGTATAGTGAAAGAGCATGGACTTTGGAGACTAAAAGATCCAGATTCAAATCTTAGCTTTAGCTATCTGTTCTTTGGCAAGTCTTTTAACCTCTGTGAGTTTATTTTTTATCTTTAACATATCCAAGTGTAATGGTTATCTCAGAAAAATAACTTGTTTGATTATTTTTAAATAGATATTTATTAAATTTATTGGGGTGGAACTTATAGGTTTCAGTTGTGGGTTTCTATGTTATAAGATCTGTATATTGCACCGTGTGCCCACCACCCAAAATCAAATATTTCCTATCACCATATATTAGGACCCCCTTCCCTCCACCCCCTTCCCTCTGGCAACCCCCACTATTGATTGTTTGAGTTGCAAGTTGAAGTGCCACTTTTTTCATGGAACATCATCTTTACTTAAAAAAAAACAACTGACTTGGATATTTTGCAGACACTTTCTCCAAAATTAAGTGAGCTGGGCACTATAAACATTTGTTGACAGCCTGTAAACATTTGTTGTGAATGGTAAATTTAAACTTTCAGGTACAAATTAGAATTTTGAAAAACTTCTATCTACCAACATGAGCTTAACATCTTCCCAATATGTAAAGATTTCAGTGTCACCCTTTACTATGTTATATCCCATCTAGAAGTTATTTTGGTTAAGATTCAGCCAGTTGTCTTAATACTAAATATCAGATGGCAGGAAGGTAAAAAGCCATAGAAAGTTAGAATCTTGGTATCAGAAGTCATCAAATTCAATCTCACACCTGACTCAGGACTCACCTTAAAACCATCCCCTAAAAAACTCATCTATCCCTCAAATTCTTCCAGAGCCAGGGAGATTATAACCTCTCAAAGGAGCACCTTCCTTCTGCTTATGATAACCTTATTGGCTAAATATGTTCTTTTTCTTTTTAAATTTTGAGCTGAAATCTGCTTTCCCCAGTATCTTTCCATTGGCTCAAATTTTGTTTTTGTTTTTAATATATTTTTATTGAAAGGAAAGAAGAGAGAGAGAATCATTGATCAGCTGCCTCCTGCATGCTCCCCACTGGGGATTGAGCCCACCACCTGGGCATGTGCCCTTGACAGAATCAAACCAGGGACACTTTAGTCCTCAGGCTGATGCTCTATCTACTGAGCCAAACCAGCTAGAGCTCTTTTTATTTTTTTATTTTTTTTATTTTTAGAGAGGAAAGAAAGAAAGAGAAATATAGATTTGAGAGTGAAACATTGTTCCGCTACCTCCTATATGCCCCCTACTGGGGATGGAGCTGGCAACCCAGGAATCCAATCCGCAAACTTTTAGTGTTCAGGGAAACACCCAACCTGATCTCAAATTTGTGTCTTGTTTCATATGAAACCTTTTCAGATAGCTCTTGATACACTTGTTTCTCTAAATATTTTTTTCTTTAGATATTTCTGAGATTGGATAGTTTATAAGCTCATCAACTTGAACTCTCTTTTTGATCCATTTCAATTTACAGTGTTGTGCCTAGAGTGAACTCTACACACCAGTGATGGCCTAACTGGTATAGAATGGAGAGGCACTCCCACTTCCCTTAGAAGGGAATTATACTTGATCTAACTGTTGAAGATAAGTGCTGTATTTTTTTTTTTTCTAAGTTTATATTCTCAGTGGTCACAGTACATGCTTAATGTTACCCCTTATTTAGTCTCAGCACAAGTTGAACTTATGGACATATGGCCATGTTAGGGAAGGGAGTTTTCTGGTAGTTTTTTATTTTTTTACTTAGAGGTAGGAATGGTAATTCACAAGATTTGGAAAGTGCTTTTATAATTTCTCTTTTATCATAATACCCAGATAGTGATAAACCAAGTATTTTCATCTGTAAAAGCCTTCATCAAATAAGAGGATCTTCCCTCTTTCCCCGTAACTTTTCTTCAAATCAGTAGCAATTAAATAGCACCTGATCTATAGAAACATGGAAGCCTTCCTTAAGGATGAATTCAGCCGAAACCAGTTTGGCTCAGTGGATAGAGGAGCATCGGTCTGCAGACTGAAAGGTCCCAGGTTCGATTCCAGTCAAGGGCATGTACCTTGGTTGCAGGCACATCCCCAGTAGGGGGTGTGCAAGAAGCAGCTGATCGATGATTCTCTCTCATTGATGTTTCTAACTCTCTATCCCTCTCTCTTCCTCTCTGTAAAAAATCAATAAAATATATTTTTTTAAAAAAAGGATGAATTCAGTTACATTCACGTAGTCAATAATTGCAGTATACTGTACAGCTAGTCTTATTAGAACTTTCCATGGAAAAGAATGTATGTCATAAAATATGTTAAACATCATAATAACCCATAATTCAAAGAGGTTAAGTGATTTTCAAGGACCTAAACCCAATTCCATGGGTTTCTGACTTCAGAATTCATGTTCTTTCTACTGTAACACACTTCACTTTTCTATGCCTCAAAGAAAGTTTAGAGATAACCATTAGGTAAGTAAGTCTAAGATAATTGTGAGGAATATTGAGTAAGATATTGAATGTTAAATATAGATTGCTTTGGGTAGTATGGGCATTTTAATGTGGATTCTACCAATCCATAACACAGTATGTTCTTCCATCTGTTTATGTCTTTCTCTGTCTCTTTTATAAATGTCCTGTCATTTTCTGAGTACAGGTCTTTTACCTCCTTAGTTAAGTTTATTCCTAGGTATCTTAATTTTTTTGGTGCAATGGTAAATGAAATTTTTTTTTAATCTCTCTTTCTGTAAGTTCACTATTGCTGTATAAAAATGCCACAGATTTCTTAGCATTAATTTTGCTACATTGCCGAATTCATTTATTAAGTCTAATAATTTTTTTTTCTGTTATTCATTTGAACTTTATTTTAAGGAACATAAAAAATAGGTTTGTACTGTATTTTCCGGCGTATAAGACAACCCCCTAATTTTACAGTTAAAACATAGGTTTAGGTCTATATTTGCTGTATAAGACTACCCCCCACTTCCAAGGCAACACCAGTTTTTTTTAATTAAATTTTTAATGAATGACATTTTTCGAACATACCGTAATGTACTGTACATTGATACGATAAATGGAAGGTCTCTTCACAAATGGCAATGCCATGAACTTGACCGAGAAACAAGAAATCCAAAAGAGAACATATACTCGGCGTATAAGACGACCCCCGATTTTCGATTGACTTTTTTTTTTCCGTTTCAAAAGTCGTCTTATACGCCGGAAAATACGATAATCCATCCTTTTGTTGTCTTTGCTGTCACTCAAGTATACACGATGAATTTGTAGATCTGGGAGGCAACAGAGCAGTGAAGATTAAGTGAATCCTTTTAATGGAGTTATTTGTTAAGTGATAAATAACTAGACATTGATTTCGTTGTAACCCAAATACTCTTAAATATTGACATCTCAAAGTGACAATCCAGTTGCAATGATACCCTCCTTTCAGTTAGCAAAATATCAGAAAAGCACGTTGAAATAAGATACTCCCCCAAGAGAGGCTATTTTATATATTTTATTTTATTTTATTTATTTATTTTTTAAAATAAATTTTTATTGTTCATATTATTACAAATGTTCCTCTTTGCCCCCCCCCCCTCCATTGCTCTCCTCCACCAGGTTCCCACCCCACCCTCTGACCTTTCCCCACCCCCCATTGTCCTCAACCATAGGTGCACAGTTTGTTCAGTCTCTTTCCACATCCTCCTCTCCTCTTTTCCCCAAGAATCCTCAGTTCACTCCCCTTCCATACCTCTGATTCTATTATATTCAACATTAATATTGTTCATCAGATTTTTTTTAATTTCCTTGGTTTTTAGATTCACTTGTTGATAGTTACATATTTGTTGTTCATAATTTTTATCTTTATTTAATTTCTCTTCCAAAAGAACCCCCTTCAGCAATTCATATAATTCTGGTTGGTGGTGATGAACTCCTTTAGCTTTTTTTTATTAGTGAAGCTCTTTATCTGGCCTTCGATTCTGAGTGATAGCTTTGCTGGGTAGATTATTTTTGGCTGTAGGTTCTTACTATTCATCACCTTGAATATTTCTTGCCATTCCCGTCTGGCCTGCATGGTTGAGAAATCAGCTGACAATCATATAGGTGCTCCTTTATAGGTAACTACCTGCTTTGCTCTTGCTGCTTTTAATATTCTCTCTTTGTCTTTTTCTCTTGGAATTTTAATTATGATTTATCTTGGTGTGATCCTCTTTGGATTCCTTTTGTTTGGAGTTCTGTGCACTTCCTGGACTTGTAAGTCTAATTCTTTCACCAGGTGGGGGAAGTTTCCTGTCACTATTTCTTTCAGTATGTTTTTGATATCTTGCTCTCTCTCATCTTCTGGGACCCCCATAATTCTGATGTTGGTTCTCTTGAAGTTGTCCCAGAGGTTTCTTACATTATCTTCAATTTTCTGGATTCTCTTGCCTTCTTGCTTCTGCGGAGGAGTGTCTTCTGGCTCTTTATGTTCCAAATCTTTGACTTGATTCTTGCGATCTTCCATTCTGTTTTTAGGACTCTATATAATATTTTTTATTTCAGACACTGTATTCTTTATTTCTTGTTGATCCCTTATTATTTCTTCTTGATTCCTTATTATTTCTAGTTGATCCCTTTTCATATCCTCATAGGTCTTATCAACCTTTTCTAAGAAATTCTTGAAAAACCTTATAAGCGTAGATTTGAACTCTATATCCAGTCGCTTTTTGTCCTCCATTTCTTTCGTTTGTGATGTTTCCTTGTCTCGGCATTTTCGCAGCTTCCCTGATGGGGCGGGAGTTTCAGGGTGGAGCCTACAGCCTTGGCTTCTGTCAGCCCCGCCCTATGGGGCTCCTGAGTCTCAGTAATCCCCAGGGTCCTTCAGTACTCGTTGGAAGCACTTCTGAGAGAGAGGTGCCCTAGATTTTCGCCTGTTACCAAACAGTCTAGACTAGGGGTGTCGAACTCAATCAGAGAAGGGGCCAAAATCTAAAATCCAGCCTAAATTGCAGGCCGAATGGTTTACTGAACAGTCATAAACTGTCATTGTGATGGAAACGCAGCGGAGTGCAGTGATGACAGCACGGTGCGGGCCACATTGCAAAGCCTGGCGGGATGGATTTGGCCCGCGGGCCTTGTGTTTGACACATGTGATCTAGACTCTACCCCAATGAGCCCGGAACTGGGGTTCAGTTCAGTTGGAAATGGAGTTGGAGGTGGCGTTCAGAGCAGTCCGGAGCTTTTGTCTCCTTCCCGCCAAGGCAATCCCGCAGCACAGCCAACCGTCCCTTCTCTGCACACAATGTGTGCGCCTCCAGGACCTCGTTTCGCCACTCCCTATGGATGAGCCTGGGTCCCCTGGGTCTGGCCTAGAACTGGGGTTCAGAGCAGTCAGAACTGGAGCCCAGCACAGTCCGGAGACTTTGTCTCCTTCCCTCCAGGGCATTCTAGCAGCAGAGTCTACAGTGCACGCCTGTGCACGCCTCCGGGGGCTCTGCCTTTCGCTGCTCCCTGGGATTCCGCCTCACAGCCCCAGCTCCCTCTGTTTGAGCCTGGGTCCCCAGGGTCTGGCCTAGAAATGAGGTTCAGCACTGTCGGGTCTTGGGTTTAGCACAGTCGGAGCTTTTATCTCCTTCCCGCTAGGAAATGCCAGCCAGGCACTCAGCCGCCCCTCCTCTCCGGCTCCATCCTCTCCGCGCACGTGCCGCATGTCTCCATACCTTAGGCATTTACAGCTCCTCGGCTCTTCCTTCTGGTTTTTTCCTTGCTTCTTGTTGTAGAATTTCCAGTAAGTCGACTTTCCTATAGTTCTGGGTAATGTCCATTTTATATTTTAGTTGTATTTTATTGAAATTGTTGTGTGCAGCTGCGGCTAGGTGTTTACCTGTGCAGCCATCTTGGATTCTCCCAAGTCTAATAATTTTTGATGGAGTCTTTAGGGTTTTCTATGTACAGTATCATGTCATCTGTGAATAATGACAATTTTACATCATCTTTTCCAATTTGGATGCCTTTTATTTCTTCTTCTAATTTTTTATTTCTTATTGGTAGTGCTTCCAGTACTATGTTGAACAGGAGTGTGAGAGTAGGCATCCCTGTCTTGTTCCTATTCTTAGGGGAAAAGGTTTTCATTTTTGCCCATTGAGTATGATGTTGGCTATAGGTTTGTCATATAAGGTTTTTATTATGTTGATCCCTCTATTCCCACTTTGCTGAGGGTTTTTATCAAGAAAGGGCTTGAATTTTGTCAAATGCTTTTTCTGCATCAATTTATATGACTGTGATTTTTATCTCAATTTGTTTATGTGATGTATCACATTCATTGTTTTGCAAATATTGTACCATCCTTGCATCCCAGAATAAATCCTACTTGTTCATGGAGTATGATCTTTCTGATCTACTGCTGGATCCGCTTTGCTAGAATTTTGTTGAGGATTTTGAAATCTATGCTCAAGAGGGATTGGCCTGTAATTCTCTTTCTTTGTGTTGTCTTACCCTGGTTTTGGTATTAGTTGTATTTTTTCAAGGAAGTTGACCATTTAATATAAAATTTCAAATGTATTTATAAAATTTATTTATTTTCTTAATGTCTGAAGGATCTCTTTTATTCTTGATGTTCATAGATTGTGTTTTATTTTTCCCATATATTTTTATTGGTTTCAGAGAGGAAGGGAGAGGAGAGAGAGAGAGAAACATCAATGATGAGAGAGAATCTGCAGTTGGCTGCCTCCTATGGGATCAAGCCCACAACCTGGGCATGTGCCCCTGACCAGAACTGAACCCGGGACCCTTCAGTCCAAAAGCCGAGCTCTGGAGATAAATATGGAATAATAAAACATGCTTGATTGATCCAGCATGGGCCTTCCTAGGTTCTTGATTGAGAACTTAATAGATCTCCATCTCCTTATCCCTGAAAAACTATAAGAATACCCTTGAGAAATTTAGAGCTTAGTTCTTTGACCTCTCAAGTTTCTTAAAATTTTTAATTCTTGAAGAGAAAATCAGCTATGTTTTTTAGATAGAGCTCCTCTTTCTAGTAGGACTTTGTTTCCTTAAACCTCAAGATTATGGGAGATTTTATTCTAGATCTTAGAAACTCTCATCCTTGCTTCATGTCTCTAGTATACAGACTCAGAACTCAGCAAATGTGCCATGGGGAAAATTGGCCGCACACATGGAGCTCCTCAAGTTCCAATCTGTTACACCAACCTCTCTGACTTCTTTTTTCTCTAATCGAGCTCCTGACCCAAAATTCATGCCCCAAATTGGCAAATGCCCTCAGGAAAGAAAACAGTGTCAGATACTTAAGAAGCCCTCCCCAACCAGGTCTGGAATTCCAGTTCATCTAATCTTCATGATTTCTACAGTTCTGCAGTGTTATTTACAATAATTTATCTGACTTTTACAAGCCATGCTGCATTGTCATAATCTATTACATTCTACCTAGAAACATTACCTTCTACTTATTCACTATAATGAGTTTTTTAACCAGTCTCTGTAGTTCTAATCTTGCCTTACCCCATCTCTGAGCAGTGTTCTTTTTTAAGTATATTCTGTCACTCCTGTGCTGAGAATCCTCCAGTTGCTTCCCTTCATACTTAGAATAAGTTCAGGTTCCCTTTTTTTTTTTTTTTTTTTTTAATATATTTTATTGATTTTGTACAGAGAGGAAGGGAGAGAGATAGAGAGTCAGAAACATCGATGAGAGAGAGTCATCGATCAGCTGCCTCCTGCACACCCCCCACCGGGGATATGCCCGCAACCAAGGTACATGCCCCTGCCCGGAATCGAACCCAGGACTCTTCAGTCCCCAAGACGACGCTCTATCCATTGAGCCAAACCGGTCCCAGCTCAGGTTCACTTTTGCAGTCTACAAAGTCTCACATAATCTTATCACTATTCCCTTTCTAACCTATTCCCCCTCTTCTCTCCCCTTTGCTCACTCAGTTCCAGTTATATACTGACCTTTCCAATTCTCAAACACGCTAGCAGGTTCCCATCTCAGAATCTTTGCACTTGTTATATGCTTTCTACTTGTACAGCTCTTTCCTCAGATCTTCATAAGGCTTTGCCTTTATTTCATATGGGAGCTCTACAAATGTCATCTCTTCAGAGAGGACTTTTCTCACCCTTCTATCTCATTACCTTGCTTTAGTTTTGATCATAACACTTACCTAACAATATATTGTATATTTATTATTTTATTTTCTTTCTCCCCCACTAGAAAGTAAGTTCTGTAAGATGAAAACAATGTTTTGTGCATTGTTCTAACCCCAGGGTTAGAACAGCGCATAAACTATAGTAGGTGCTCAAGAAATATTTGTGGAAGAATTAGATATCTTAAAGAATTATCTATTTAAGAAGAAGATGAATGATTGTAGCAAAATTGAAAGTAACATAGATGTCTACAAAATGCTTTGGGAAAGGAGACACTAACTTATTTGGGATGCAGTCAAACAAGGCCTCATTTAAGGAGGTGAATGTTGGAAACTGAAAATTGATGTATGTCTGACCAGAAAGAATAGAGAACTCAACATATGACTTGGCATTCAAAAAAGAGTGGGTCTAGAACATGGGGACAGTTGACAGGAAGTGACATCAGACATAACTGGAGAGCAAGGCAGGGGCAAAGTCACAGAAGTCCTTGGATATAAGGATAAAGAATTTGCACTTTGCCTTAAAGGTAATATGGAGCAAAAATGTTTAAGGTTAAAAAGAGATGCTATCAGATATATTATATTTCTATATGTTTCACTACTCCTCACTATAATAATAACATTAAGAAGATTGATGTAGAAAATCCCTGACTTGGTTGAAGAGCCTACTTTCAAAATATAAGTCCTCATCCCAACTTACAGTGTAACCTGGGGAAGGAATCATTTCCTCTTCTGAACCTCTAATCTTCATTCTTAGCAGGAAAAGATTGTGGGCATTCTGTCTCTGAGTCTATGGTTCTGTTTATATACCTTGGGGAGAAATTTTTAATATTTTTCTACTGCATATACCAGAAATAATTAAGCTTCAAATTGTAGCCAATCTAACTTCTAATTGAAATAATTAAGCTTCTAATTGAAGCCAAACTTCAGTTCTCTTCTGAGATTTTCTAATATTTAGGTAAGATGCCAGGAAACTAGCTTTTTGGGATAAAACTACCCAAATGGAAGTAAGAAGTCTCTTTTTTTCCCCCTCCTGCTGGGATGGGAGGAAGAGGTGATAGAATGAGTCTTTATCTTACAGTTGTGATTCCAAAGAGTCCCTATCCTGCATCTGATGTGAACACTGAGAAGCCCAGCATTCACAGCAGCACCAAAACTGACTTGGATCATCAGCCAGGGCAGAGGGGGCGTAAATCAGGAAAGAAGCGGGGCCGGACACCCAAGCCCCTAATTCCCCATCCCATCGCTACCCCATCCAAGGCAGCTGAACCATTGAAATTCCCAAAGAAGAGGGGCCCCAAACCTGGCAGTAAGGTAGGTAAAAATGTGGTTTTTCCATAAAGGAATCTTACCTAATAATAGGCAAACATGTAAATTGACTGTACCTCCTCTACGCCACCAGCCAATCAGGAGTGATATGTAAATTAACCCAACAAATATGGCGGATAAATTTGTATACACAGATGGGGCGGGCAGCGCCAAGCCCTAACTGTGGGGTCCCAATCCATTGGGGGCCCGGGAAGGCTCCAGCCACAGGGTATTGGTTCATCAGGGACCCAGGGAGGCAGGACAGACATCATGAGGCTTTTTAGTCTGCTGTAGAGCATGAGGGAAGGCCCACATTTCCTGCTGTTTCTAGCAACACAGTTGTCTATTATGCCTGAATTCTTCTGCCTCTTTACAAGGACTCTAAATTCCCTTGGGTGTTATTGATTTTCAATGATAGCTGTTCATGGGAATCACTTGAGGCGTGTGTGTGTGTGTGTGTGTGTGTGTGTGTGTGTGTGTGTGTGTAAAATATTCTAAACAACAAGTCTGCCCCTTCAGAAATTAGAGTTCCAATTTGTTCAATTTCCATAGATTCTGATTTTGCTGATTTGGAGAGTATCCAGCCAACAGTAAATTTTAAGTGTCCCTGAATGATTCTAACCTGTGGGTTAGAAGCCACTGCTTATGTTTATGCAAACACAAGAGCCAAATATCCAGGTAAAATATAGAAATCTCAATTGTACAGCTCAATAAATGTTTACCTATATCTAAACCCAGGTAGCCACCATTCAGAATGTTCTGTTGAATCTTTCTCCCTTAGCAATAAAAGCAGAACCAGCTACTTACCTTGGAGAGAGGAAAAAGAAAACAAAGGAGAATGTGTGGGAATATGTAATAATACCGCAAAACAGTACCTCCTAATAATTTTATTTATCACATTATAGGCTCTTACTCATCTCTGTTGTACTTGCCATCAGTCAGACTTACCTGAGGGGTCCCAGATTGGAGAGGGTGCAGGCCAGGCTGAGGGATCCCCTCTACCCGCCCCCCTGCACAAATTTTGTGCACCAGGCCACTAGTAAAGGAATATAAAGGGATAATTTACCCATATCCATACTTCCTGGAAAGGGGTATGTCTGGTCCTATTTCTTCACCTTGTGTATACTTTTAAGAGGAATTTACTAAGTTGTAATCCCTATTTATCTATTTACCTGAGAGTAGGTTATATTAGATATAGGATAGTATGGATAACAAACAAATTTTGACTTTGAAAGTTACTCATATTCAAGGGAATTCTGGTCTATCTTCCAGAGATGGAAGCCCTGCTCCTGATTGTTAACCTGCCCAAAGTGGATGCCCAAGCTTGTAAATAAAAAGAGGATATTGACTTTGTAAAAGTATTTTTTCTATCCTGCTCCTTCTTTAAAAAAAAATTTATTGAATTTTTATTACGTATCAAGCTCTATATCAGGCTCTATATGATTATATATCACATATTCTTCACAAAAGTCTAGGAGATGAGTAGTGTTAATGTTATTTAAAAGTTAAGTAAATTGATGCTTAAAGATATAACTTCTCTATCATCACATAGCTAATAAACAGAGATGGGTCTCAAGATCTTCTAGTTTCAAAGTCACTGCTGCCTTACCACATATTCACTCTCGCATTTCTTGAGGGAGATAACACTTACCTTTAGTATAGGAAAGGATTCCTGAGTCAGGCTTTACTGAGCACTATTCACTATGCATGACCAGTTCTTCATGCAGATCTTCCCTAGGGAAACCACTGATATGAAAGTTCCTCAGCTTCTTCTCTAGGGCTTCCCTTGGCATCACCTTCTCCATTCCCTCCCTACCTTCAGGATTTCTCTGCAACTTCCTCCTGAACTAGACTACCTGACTTTCACTCTGGAGATGAATCCCAGTCTTCCTAGGAACTCCATTCCAATCTCACAAGTTCTTCCCTAGGTTTTGTTTGTTAGTTGATTGGGTTTTTGTTTGCTCCATAGCTCCAGCTGACTTCAGTCCTAGAATGTAAGCTCCTTAAGGTTGAGAATCTAATCTTTTTCTTCTTCCTTTTTTCTATAGTGCCTTATATATCTGTCTCTTGAGAGATGTTCAGTATATGCAGGATGGATGGATGGATGGATGGATGGATGGATGGATGGATGGATGGTTTGAGTGATGATTTTCCAATTGAGATTGTTTCTTACTTATTGGCTTTGAATTCTTGATGTCACATCCTGATCTTTGTATATAACACGTAATGCTCCTGACCTACTACCACTAACCCCTACCCCAGGCCCTGATTCATTTTTGTCTCCATAACTCTCTTCTCATTCTCATGTTTGAAGGAAAGGCTGAAGACCCTAGGATTACAAGGCTAGAGAAGCTGTGCTTTTGATTATGTGAAGGCATTTTGAGCACAGACAAATTAAAGAGGGAGAAAACTTGTCTGTAAGGTTCCAAAGACAGGATAAGAACCAAATAAGCAAAAGCTTAAGCAGACAGGTTTTGTCTCAGGATAAAGGAAATTTAACTAAAAGTCTATATTTAGTTAAATCTATTCCAAAATAGTAGTGATGCCTATCATTAGAGGAATTTCATCAGTGACTGATGGAAGGGGTGTTATCAGAGATAAGGAAATAGAAATACTGGGGTGGAAGGCTGATTAAATGACCTATAAGATCCTTCAGAACCTAAGAACTATGACTATGATTGCCTCTGCTCTGTTTCCTCAGACAGTCCCAAATATAATAGCCAGAGTCCTCTTTCAAACCTCTTGAAAGCAGCAATTCTTATCTTATCCTGTATTTTAATGGCCTGGCATTTGAATCCCTTCCTGTCCTTTTTACCTACTGCTATAAGTATATATCCTTTCCATTCAACCCATAACTTTTATATTCCTTTGTGAAGCAAGGTAATCTTGTGACTAAAAGCTTTGAAACCAGGCATACTTAGTTTTATATCTCATCTCCATTTGTTACCACCTGTGTGACTTTGAGTAAGGCTGTGAGCCCCATAAAATGGAGATGGGGTAATATACTATGAATAGGTATAATGCATGTAATTGCACCTATCTCAAATAATAATAATGTCCTCCATTTTTCTGATTCCTACAATATTTGGACACCTTATTTACTAGGGTTGTTCCTTCAGGGACTCAGGAAATTCCACCACCAACTCAGTGAAGTTGAACCTTTCTATCCCAACTCATTGTTTATTTGGATTTATACTTTTTGCAATATCAAAACTATGAGGGGTTGTCCATAGCCCATGTATGCTTTCATAAGTATTTGTGCGATTCCTTTCACAGGCAAGGCCATCTTTTAGTATATTCTTGCTGTCATTGGTGCTCTTTAAATAATACTCCTAGAAGGCAAACAGGTTTATTTAGCTTAGGGGTGTCGAACTCAGTCAGAGAAGGGGCCAAAATCTAAAATCCAGCCTAAATCGCGGGCCGAATGGTTTACTGAACAGTCATAAACTGTCATTGTGATGGAAACGCAGCGGAGTGCAGTGATGACAGCGCAGTGCGGGCCACATTGCAAGGCCTGGCAGGACGGATTTGGCCCGCGGGCCTTGTGTTTGACACATGTGATTTAGCTCCCAGCAGTGTGACCTTACATGACATTTAGTAAAAGGGGATTCTGGACCTCAATGATGAATATGTTTTTCTTGCCTTCAGAAAGGCTTTTAGAAAAATTTATCTTGGAAAGAACCTTCTAAGATCCTTCTCCCCCAAAGGCTGCTCTGACCAGCGTAGGAGAGATGCTAGGAGTTTCTCAAATCATCATTATTACTTCCCCCATCATTGGTATTCTATACTGTATGCTTCATTGAAAAACAGTGTTGATACTTATATGCCAAGTATCATGCCAGGAATGGTACTCCAAATCAGACTCTCAGGGAGCTCCAGGCTAATCAGGTACAGCAGTACATAAGTATATAATGACAATACATGTGACAAGTGCAACTATGCAAAGGACAGAGATAGCACAAAAGAGACAATAACTAGAGAAAATCTAGATATTTGTCAGATAAAAAAAGAAAGGAGATTTCAAACAGAAGGGATGGTTTATTAGTATAAAGATGTAGACCAGGTATGGTTTTTAGAGAAGTATCATAGTTAGAGATTATTAGAGTATAAGGCCAAAAATAATAAATGGCAGGTAATGAGCACAAGAGGTAGGCAGAGGATATAGTGTGTAGAGTTAGGAAAATGTACATTTCCATTTTTCAAGAAAGAGAAAGTACCAAATAATGTCAAAGTAGACTCAAGCCATAATATTTTTTTTTTTTTTGCTTTTGTCTGCACAACTAATAAAAAATCAGGAACTTAAAATCATAATATTGAGTCTAGTATAAAAGAGAGTGAGTTAAGCTCTGGCTGTACAGAAACCGAGATTCTTGTGCATAGGTTCAGAAAATATTTACTAAGCATGTTCAGCTTTGGACAAGATGCTGGGGGGGCGGGGGGAAGATAAAACACAGTCCCATCTACAAATATATTTTTATTTCATGGGTGAATTAAGTACTAGAATAGAGGAGTAAGAAGACAAGTTACCTATCATGGGTAGCAAATTTCCCCCATCCATTTTGACAGAGAAAACCTCGGACTTTGCTGAATCCACCACCCACCTCACCAACAACCAGCACCCCTGAACCGGACACCAGCACTGTACCCCAAGATGCTGCAACCATCCCCAGCTCAGCCATGCAGGCCCCCACAGGTAAGAACAGATCATAGTATTAGCTGCAACAAGCCCCAGGTCCCTGTGTCTGTACTTTCTCATCTTGCACCAATATTAACTCCCTGTCCATTTATAAACCTAAATAAAATCTTTTTGTAAAAAAAAATTATCTTTGGCATCTGAAATAGTTTCAGGGAAACCTCCATCCTGTCAAAAAACAATCAAAGAAACCTTATTTCACTTTGACAATAGCCACACCAAAAAAACACACAAACAAACAATCAAAAAAACCTGAGAATGTCTCTTCCTGCAACCCAGATACATGCCCTTGACTGGGAATCGAACCCGAGATCCTTCTGTGCATGGGCCAACTCTCTAACCACTGAGCACACTGGCCAGGGCTGCCCCACAGTTCTTAAATAGTCTATTCTGGGTTTTTGTGGGGGAGGGGGTATGTTGTTTTTTTTCTACTTGCTTTTCAGTTTTGGAAATTTCTATTAAGATATCCTCAATCTCAGCAATTTTTTCTTCAGCCATGTCCAATCTACTAATGAGCCATCAAAGATGTTCTCCATTTCTGTGACAATGTTTTTGATCTCTAGAATTTTTAAAAATTCTTCTTAGAGTTTTCATCTCTGTGTATACCTTGCCCATCTGTCTTGTATGCTGCATTATCCTCCCTGGTATATTAACCATAATTGTTTTAAATTCCTAATCTAATAATTCCAACATCCCTGCCATATCTGAAACTGATTCTGATACTTGCTCTTTGAATTGCATTTTTTGCCTTTTAGTATACCTTGTAATTTTTATTTTTTTTTTGAGAGCCAAATGTGTTGTACTTCTTGAAAGGAATTTGTGAATAGGCTCTTAGTAATGTGACATTGAAGTGAAAAGGGAGAAGTATTCTATAGTCCTACGAGTAGCTCTCAGTCTTTTGGTGACTCTGTACCCTAGGACTAGGAATTTCACCAGTGCTTCTTAGTCTCCCTACCAGTGGGATAGTGTGGCTGGAGGGGGTTGGATTTGGGTATTGCTTCTCCCAGGTAGGTTAGGCTCTGATAAAACCCCAGCAGGTTAAACTCTGGTGAAATAGTTTCTCCTGAGGGCAGACCTTGTTAAAGACAGAAAGCTCTGATGTAGTACACAATGTTTCCTTTACCACTCCCCTACTGGGAGCTGGAGGGGACTTTTCTCCCATATTCACTGTGAGAACCTGTTCAAGCTTCCAGAGGTAAAACTCACAAAAGTGGGGATCCCCCAACATGACTGGGCCCCCTAGAGTTTTTAACTATCAGATTTGTCCACACTGAGCTTCCAGAAATTTGTCAGTTACAGTTTAGATTTTCCTACCTTGGCTCTGGTTCCTATGGAGGTTTCTGCTCATACGTTTCTGTTCTAGTAAATCATGATTCTCTATATCCACCTGTCTATCTTTCCAAATTTGGGGACAGCAGTTTGCCCGCGACCTCACTTCTCTGATGGATCTAAAAAGAATTGTTGATTTTTACATTTGTTCAGTTTTTTACTTACTGTTAGTATGAAGAAGGTACTTCCAAGCTCCTTATATGCTGGACCCTTCTCTGAACTTTTTTTTTTTTTATAACCTCCAATTCTTTTTAAACACACACACACACAAATATATATATAAAATCAATTTCAGAGAGGAAGAGAGAAACAGAAACATCAATGAGGAAGAGAATCATTGATTGGCTGTCTCTTACATGCCCCCTACCGGGGATTGAGCCCACAACCGAGGCATGTGCCCTTGATCAGAACCCGGGACCCTTCCGTCCACAGGGTGATTGATGCTCTATCCACTGAGCCAAAATGGCTAGGGCTACAACCTCCAATTCTGATATCATGGATACAGTAGAAAATTAAAAGATGACAGTATACAAAAATATCTTTATGACCTTAATATTAGAAAGCATTTTTAAAACAAGACAGTAAGTATAAACTATAAAAGAAATGGCTTATGTATATACCTGGAAAAGGTAATATCAATATTCAACTATTTTTTTTAATATATTTTATAGATTTTGTACAGAGAGGAAGGGAGAGAGATACAGAATTAGAAACACTGATGAGAGAGAGTCATCGATTAGCTGCCTCTTGCACACCCCCTACTGGGGATATGCCCGCAACCAAGGTACATGCCCTTGAGCCAAACCGGTTTCGGCAATATTCAACTATTTTAAAATTAGGACAGCTCGTTGCTCTTCCCCTTGGCATTAGTTAGGGTGGCTCAACAGGGGTTGAAGGATATACTTTCAAGATAATTTGTTCAATGGCTGGCAGAGTTGGTGCTGGATGTTAGTTCTTCACTACACAGACCGCTCCAAAGAGTAGCTTGGACTTCCTCATGCCATGGTGGCTGGGTTGCAAGAGCCAGTGTATTAAGAGACAGAAAGTGAAGACTACCATTTTTTTTAATCTTTGAGCATCATTTCCACCATATTCTCTTGATCAAACAGACAGAGCACAGATTCATGAGAAAGAAAATGGGCCCTACCTTTCAATGTGAGGAGAGTCAAAGATTTATTGACCATGTTGTCAAACCAACTTAGTCCATTCTCTGTACATAAATTATTTACATTTTCTTACCTCTTGAAAAATTTGTTCTTCCCCTGCAATATTCCCCTTAAAAGTCTCATCAGTTTACAGCATCAGGATCCAGATGTAGGATTTTGTCATCTAAATCAGATCCAGGTGCAAATCAGACCTCTCAGATGCAGTTCTTGGGTACAGTTCCTTGAGGGTAGTTATCCAATGACCTGTGAACCAAAGAAAGATGTTAACTAATATGGTAGTTAACAGAGAGGATGAGAGGAAGGATGAAAAGGGTAATGAGAGTCAAATATATGATAGAAGGAGACTTGACTTTGGGTGCTGAACACACAATGAAATATGTAGATGATATATTATGGAATTGTACACTTGAAATATATAATCTTACTAACCAATGTCACCCCAATAAATTTAGTAAAAATATTTTAAAATATAAAATAACAATGAGACACACTGGGGGAAGAAAAGAAGCATATTGTCTGCTCCCCACATATGTAGCATACAATGGTAGGACAGGCTGAAGATACCTTATAGATACATCTGTTCAAAGAAAAAACCAAGAGCCTCATAGCAGTAACTGGTCTATAGAAATCTATCTGGGCACATGTTGGCAATTCATTAGTTGGATCCAATACTACTTTCTAGGACTTTTTATCATTACTCATGTTTCTGTCCTCTGTATCATCATCATTCCTTTTCCATGAGAAAACTAAGATTGTCGGTAAAAGATTGGGGGTCTAAAGGATTCATTTAGTGCCACTCTTACCCTTTTTTAATTCTAGCAGGCAAATCTTCCACCAGAATGATTCTCTTAGAAACTTGAGGGGTTTTCTATTGGAATTTACTTCATTAGACAAAAGCTACAATCATAGATCTCTTGAAGATAAACCCTTCTCTAGTTTGGGCTACTGTGAAACAATGTCCTTAAGATTCTTAAAAGTCCTGTTAAGGGAGAGAAGATTTGCCCTTGAGATTCTTATAGGGCCTTTTGGTCTGAAAGAGTCTCTGGAGCATAGATATAAAATCATTCTGACATTGTAACAAGATATTTCCTTCCCTATTCTGGATTTGACCCTTTCTCGATTTAGGGTTGTTTGTCTTATAGAGAGACTGTGAATGAGAAACAATTTTATTTGTGAACTCTGCAAGTCCTGGGCTTTTTTATGTTTTACATTAGACTGTATGTTTGTTTTAAGCTGATTCATCTCATTTTGTACTCTTATCACAGGGAGTAAAATCACCTTAGCTATTTCATTGAATTTATCAGGTACATTTCCTATTTCTATGTTACTTCAAGTGACAGTGCTGTGTAACTTTCCACCACTACCTAGTAAGTGTCCCCTGTCCTCCATCTTCCAATAAGATTTTTCTCACTTTCCTGTAAGTCTTCATTGACAGCCTTCTCAACACTCTCTTTGTGGCTTTTTATGCTGCCCAGTCCCAAAGTCAGTGTCATGTGTGCCAGGCTTTTGTTACTGGAGCACCCTATTTCTAATACTACATTCTGTCCCAATAATCTTTTGCTACATAACAAACCACCACAAAACTTGATGGCTGAAAACAACAAGGTGGGCAGGGCTGAATGGCAGCAGCTTGTCTCTGTTCCATCCAGTGTCAGCTGTGGCAGGCTGACCAGGGCTGGAGGATCGCTTCTACCACATGCTGACAAGTTGGTTTTGCCTGTTGGTTTCTCTCCCCATGGACCTCACCTGGGGTGGCCTTGCCTCCTCACACATGGTAGTTGGGTTCCAGAAGTAAATGTCCCAAGAGACAGGAAGTGGAAACTGCTAGTTTTTTCAGCCCTAAGCTCAGAAACTGGCAGTGTCATTTCCATTATAATTTATTGGTCAAATATCACAGAGATTGGTATAAGGAATGTCAAAGAATTTGGGGGCCATGTTTTAAAACTGACACATTATTCTAAGGGTTTCATTGTTTGTCTTTTATATTTCACCCTTTTAATCCATGTAGAATTTAATTTTTTTTTTAGAATTTTAATTATTACTCTAATACAGTGAAACATACAAACCTTAAGTGTACAGTTTGATGAATTATAATCAGTGTAAGCACCCATGAACTATCCCAATTGAGTTAAAAGTCATTTCTGCCCATTCTTCACTCTCCAGAAGTCACCTCATGCCTCCTTACAGTCTTCACTCTCATCTTTATTTTTATTTCTATCACTGTAGATTAGATTTTTCTGTTCTGGAACTTAATATAAATTGATATACTAAATATAGAATACTCTTTCCCATCTGGTTTGTTTCTCTCAAAATAATGTTTG
The DNA here is from genome assembly GCF_014108245.1 of Pipistrellus kuhlii. Lineage (NCBI taxonomy): Eukaryota > Metazoa > Chordata > Mammalia > Chiroptera > Vespertilionidae > Pipistrellus > Pipistrellus kuhlii. The sequence continues at coordinate 166,586,581 of NW_023425515.1, read as the reverse complement.
TGAGAAACTCTATCAATATTTTTTTTTTATAGCCACATGGTATTTCAATAAGTAAATATACAACAATTTTTATATCCACTCTCTTGTTTATGGACATTTGGGTTTAAAACTAGTATGGCTAAATTGCTATGAATATTCTTATAATGTTTCATTTATTTTCATTACTCTTCTTATCTCTGAGTTCTTTCATTTTTATTTATTTTGTTTTTAGCAAAAGAGTCAAGTTTTGATATGGTAGTCCCATTTCTTAACAGACTTCAATCCTTCAATTATTAGACCTACCTCCATACCCACCTCCAGAGGCACTGGCCCATTCTTGGGCCTTTTGTGAATTATCAGATGAACAGCTTGGTTCTCATCGTTGCCCACTCTTGGTTAAGGCTTTAGCTTTCTTAGGTCTGCTGAGTCATTACTACTTTGCCAGTCTGCTTTCCAGCTCCTGAAATTGTATGTTATCTTCTTTCTGGTATCTGGCTCATTTTAGTGGGTTTTATGAGAAAACAAAGTTAAATTTTATTTCAATTCATCTTATTTCTCTTTTTTTCCTTTCTTTATTTTCACCTCTCACCTTCCATATCATTCCTTCTCCTTCCTGTTTTCCATTTTCTTCTCTCCATCTTGCTTCCCCTTAGAATGATAAAAGTGTCCCAGGAGAGCATCCAGCTCAGCCCCCTCATTTTACTGATGGTAAGCATGAGGCCCAAAAGGGCAGCGTTTCATCCACAGCCCACACAGCTGCTGCTCTTATCCTATAATATTTGTCTTTAATAAAAGTAAAAAAGAGGCGTTTTGTCCTCCAGCTCCTTCAGTTAGTGAGCCATGACAATGTGAGGAAGGAGAGTATCCCCTACTGAAATGGAAGCCTGGAAGGCAAATCAGCAGGGAGAGTGTCACAGCTGAGCAGCTTCCTGTGAGCGAGCCCTTCGGGAGACCAAGGAAACAATTCTGTTTAGGACCGCCTCTTTAGCGTGCCCTTCCCCACCATGGTGCCAAGTGGAGGGTTGCAGTTAGGGGAGTGCCCAGCTATTAAGACAAGCAAAACTACTGAAACAAATATCTGGATGGGACCCTCGAGCCCTTTTCCCCTTTTCATATTTTTCTTTATTCTTTTTTTAAAATCCTTTTACTACTTTCTTGGTCCTAAGTGTTGATATATAGAAGATAAAAAGGGGACTCCCAAGGCCCAGAACCGAAAACTAACTCCGTCTCTCTCTCTCTCTCTCTCTCTCTCTCTCTCTCTCTCTCTCTCTCTCTCTCTTAAATTTCCATAATCCCATAATCTCTTAAACATTTAAGGTAAGATACACAAAGAATATGTGAGCAACCAAGCACCAAAAATGAAAGTACACATATCTGGGAAATAGTTTAAATTTTTTTTCAGTGCACAAAACGCCAAGTGCAAGTTCCATGCCCTGGCTTTTGCTCAGGCTGTTCTTCCAGCAGGCTGTGTTCCCAGAGCCTTTGGTCATGCAATTTGGGCTGGCAGCAGCTGGGCACAACCATCTTCCTCCTCCCACAGTGTGTCACCAGCTTAGCAGCTGGGAGACCTGCTCAGGACCAGAGTCTAGGGTACAAAAGACAGAAGAAAGCACTGTTGTCCAACTTCTCTACCCCATGGACTCTTTAAGCTTTTTAAATTTTATTATTTGTCTCCTGCAGTTTGTATTTATTTAAACAAGAACGGCAGCACAGGCCCCCACTTAGATAAGAAGAAGGTCCAGCAGCTGCCTGACCATTTTGGGCCAGCCCGTGCCTCTGTGGTGCTGCAGCAGGCTGTCCAGGCTTGCATTGACTGTGCTTATCACCAGAAAACTGTCTTCAGCTTCCTCAAGCAGGGCCACGGTGGTGAGATTATCTCAGGTAAGCTCCCTTCAGTGAGACCTTCTCAATTGGCTAATTTCTGACAAGGCATCCTGATTCCCACTTCACACCTGAAGGCTCTGGAGAAGTGTGAAGGTATCCCTTCCTCAGAGAATATTCACTTTCAACGCCCTGAGCACCTCTGCCAAGTAGAATACCCACACAGACTCTGTTTAGAGTCTTAACTGAGCCTCTAAACAGATGCCTCTGCTGTGGACCTACGAGTGTGTTGTTTTAAAGGTATCCCGGGAGACAGAAGAATCAAAAGGGGGCTATTCTATGGCAACAGGAGAGTTTCTCTAGACTGCCACAGCCTCCCACCTGGCGTGAGGGAACCATATATTCTTTTCTCACTCTTTTAAATTCTTAGCTCCGTAGTTCAAAGCCAGCCCTGATCCAAGGGAGTTGACTGCCAGGGCAGAGAGGAAGAGTCATTTCCTCTTCCTTTCCCGCTCTGAGATCTGAGTCAGCTGCACAGTGTTCTGTTGTTTTCACTGAGAATATTTACTTTTTCTGCTGTGCCCCTGTTCTCTTTCAGTTCTCATAAGTCCAAAATGCTATTCTTTACCATCAAACCTATGAAGACTTGATCTAAAGCCTTTCAATCTTAACTATGTGCTCCTCCATAATCTCCTGCCCCTTCCTTCTAACAAGTTGCAATATCCAACCTCAGGAAACAGTTGACATGGAAAACCTCATGCATAATCCAACTGTATTCTTTCAGCAAACATTTATTAAGCCCTTACTGTATGTCAGAGGTTATTGCCAGACACTGGCCGGGGGAAGGGGAGAACGAAGATGACAGGCTCAGACTCTGCCCTGGTGGAAAAGGAAGAATGTCTCACGGTGAGAGGTGTTATAGCAGAGAAGTATGTACAGGGTAGTGTCAGAGCCCAGACGAGAGTAATTGCCTGAGAAGAGGATGGGGCAAGCCAGGAAGGCATTGTTGCAGAAGGCTGAGAACTGCATAGGAAATCGAGCTTTCCTTTCCTTCTGAGGCAGAGGCCATGCCCTAGTCTCTCCTTTGCTTTTGTGCAATGGTCTGCAGAGCCCTGGCTTCTTCACTGCCTCTGTCTCTCTCTCTCACTCTCTCTCAACATATTTTTATTGATTTCAGCGAGGAAGGGAGAGGGAAAGAAAGAAATATCAATGATGAGAATCATTGATAGCTGCCTCCCGCACACCTCCCACTGGGGATCAAGCTTGCAACCCAGGCACATGCCCCAACCAGGAACCGAACTGTGACCCACCAGTTCACAGGTTCACTGCCTCTCTTTACAGCAAACCCCTATAGGGTTCTTTCTCTGCCCCAAAATTGGTTTCTAAGAAAGATCTATCCCCACCACATCCCCATTTCCTGCTGCTCTCAGAGACAAATGCAGAGGCTTTTAGCTTTTTAAAGACTAGACAGATACTTTTTGAATAGAAATAGAGTAAAATAAAACGAAGCATGGCACAGTTTCAAATGTTGCTGAAATTCTAGTGCTCTTATACAGATCGGATTGTGCGCCCAAACCAGTGCTGGCAATGGCTGTATTCTCTTCTGCCCAGTTCCTCTGTTCTTGGGCAGTTCTTATGGAAATAGCACCCTAAATGAACAGATTTCCTGGATGAGGCCCAGTCAACTGATGGAGCAGATAGAATTATGTTCACAGTTGTTTTCACAAGTTGAATAAAATCCTTCCAGAGCCCCAGGTGCAACAGACTTGGCCTGGCCACTCCCATAACTGCAAGCCCTTTGGAGTTGGAGGCAAAAATCAAACCCTCAAGGGAGGGTGGAGAGAGGGAGGGAGGAGACGTGGGCACTGATTGCCTTTGTGTAACCAGGTAAGCCTGAGACAAACTGTGGGCTGGCCTGCCCAGTGCTGCACTGAACTGCCCGCCTGACATGCTCAGCCCTGTTTACTTCACTTCACAGCCGTGTTTGATCGAGAACAGCACACCCTCAACCTCCCAGCAGTCAACAGCATCACCTACGTTCTCCGCTTCCTGGAGAAACTCTGCCACAACCTTCGCAGTGACAATCTGTTTGGCAACCAGCCTTTTACACAGACTCATTTGTCACTCACCAACACAGAGTACGGCCACAGCCACGACAGGTACCTACCAGGTAGGAGCTGGGATGGGGCCTGGGCTAAAAAAGGGGGCAGGGCTAGTAGCAGCTCTAGGGAGGGCCTGGGATCAGCCCTCTCACCTGCTAGCCTGGCTCCTATTATCCAGAAGCTGGTTTTTCTGTCCTTAACCTTTGCCCCATATGGGACTTTTTGGTCTCCTCTCATCTTTACTCTCTTTTCGGGATTTTGTCCCCTCTCTGTAGAATGAACTTTCTTTCCTTTGGTTTTGTCCCTAAAAAAAGATGGTTCACGAATCCTCTTCTGAGCTCCAAACTGCATGTGGAGTCACAGTACGTCTCCCAGTGTGAGTCTGGCAGCAAGGGCCTACCATAGATCTCCCTTGCCAGCAGGAAGGTTTAGTCTCAAGCTACAGATTGAGAAATGTGCTCCCTGGTGATTGGCTATCTACTCTTTCCTTTGGCACGTAGCCCTAACTCCTCCTGCACTGCCAGTCTAGCAAGTCAATTCAAGTTCCTGCTGTTTCTAACTAGGCTGGAAAATAACTTTCTTAGTTAACATACCAGTCCCACAACGGGAAAGCGGATGCCACGTGGCCGGATCAGTGACTAAGCACTTCCGAGAGAGGTTAAAGAGTGAATGGAACGCAGCCGCTCTAATCTGGAGCCCAGGACACAGACGACAGGGAGGGAAGGAAAACTCGGCCCAGAACATAGCGAGGTAGGTCATTGTTGAGAGAGGGAGGATAGGCCTTTAAAGGAGCCTGTGGACTTTGTTCTGGCCTGAGGAGTGGAGAGGCGGTGCTGTCAGCTTCAGAGCTGTGCTGTCTGTTGATGGGGGAGCATGTAAGTCTGAAAGGTGCCCCCTTCTGACCTTCTCTAACCAGTCTTGTTCTCATACTGCCTTCCCTAGTAATCTTTTTATTATTATATTACCAGAATCACTTCTGATAAAGTGCCATTCTGAAGAATGTGCTCAGGAAAGTGGCTACTCACCCAGCCCAGCCACCACCACCCCCTTAATGTTTGCATCCAAATGAGCTTTGCTTACATAACTTATAAAAATATACCTAACTTTCAAATACTGCTTGTGGGGACCAGGCCATCTGGTCTGCGCAGACATATGTGTGACCTGGTCATTGATCCTTTTTCTTACCTAACCTGCTCTAAATTATGTTCTTTCAGCATCAGAATCTCTGAGAACAGAAAAAGCCATTCTCACCTAGAGTTAGAATGTTCCACTGGGAGTCTGGGCTGAGCTGGTGAAGTTGGTGCAGACAATGGCAGACTATGAAATGTCCCCAGCCATAGGCAATCAGGAACTCTTAAGTTGTACCTCAGTTATGAAAGTAAAGCCTGCCTGGGATTCTGGAAGAGCAGATACATGAAAGGGAGTAGTATGTCCATGAGTGTAGCTGCTAGCCTAAAGACAGATTTCTCAAAGAAATAGCCACTCCGAATTCCTCAATGGAATTTGGTCATTAAGAACTAAGAGAAATGTCCTGGTAGCAGCATGCAGAGACTGGTAACAGTGCATATCATGGACCTGCAGTCCCCAAGGCCATTTGGTATTATGGCCATGACCTTTCCTGGGTATTCTATTCCAGTTTGCATCTCTCTGCTGATTCAGATAGGAGGAAGCAAGCTTTAACCTCTTATCCTTACCTCTCACCAAAGAGACCAATGCTAGGGTTATCACATTCCACCACTGGCTGTCCCCCTTTCCTTCCCTCATTTTCAGACAGATTCAGTCAACTTTGCAACCTCTGGTTCTCATAGTGGCTTCCCAGCCACGTAGCTGCTCTCACCCTAGTCTTTATTTGCTTCCCTGAAATGAGCATTTTAACTCTGCTCAGGCAAGTCAGAGCACCATCTAGATTTTGACTCCTCTGTGCTCCTTCACTTATCTGAATTCTGCTTAAATACTCCTAATGCTATGTTGCTCACTGTCACCTTTGGCAATCAGTCTTACTGTTAGACCCTCTGATTGTGAAAATGCCTCTCTTTATAGCTGAAATCTGTTTTCTTTTAATGCCTGCCCCCTGTTGCGTTCTCTGCCTTCCCAATCCTCTTCCCATCCCATGACTGCCTTTAGGGTTTTTGTCTCCTCTGACTGCTCTCCATATTCTACATTCCCAGATTTTTCCTTCTTTGCTTCTCACCAGTATTCTGGTCACCCTCCACTGGGAACTCTGGTTTTTAAGGTCAGTCTTGCAATATGATACGCAGAGATCTGCCACTCACTAAAAATAAATGCGTATGGGCAAGATCCTTATCTGTCTGTTTACCTTTGCATAACCCCATCCCTAGCATAGTGGCTTGCAAATAGAGGGCTTAACCAAATGTTGTTGAATGAATGAATGAGCTCCCACTCATGCTGATTGTTCTCTTGTCACCAGCATATCAACCTTATGAGGTTCAGGGTTTTCATCTTCATTTTACAGATGGATAAAAAGACAGTGATTATTGACTAGTGATTGTGCTAGAAATAGAGAAATCATGTCTTCCAGCCTTAATTCTGATTCCTGGGCCAGAGGTTTCAAAGTTTGCTTTGCTTTAGCAGTAGAACTCCTTTTTTTTTTTTTTTTTTTTTTACAAGTTAAGATGACACAAAACTCTGGTGCATAGAAGTTAAAACTGGAGCTGTTTTGGTAGAAACTGGGATGAGATCCAGAGCTCTCTTTCCTTGGCCTTTCTCTTAAAGCCCCCAGCCTGAAAGCATTGCTGTCCCTGGCACTATCCTAGGGAGATCAGCCTTTAGTAGAACCTCCCAGAGCCTCAGGTATGATTTTTTCCCACTGCATCTCATTAGGATAAGATCTTATGGCCTTGCCTAGCCCAGTACCACCAGTCCAGATTTTCAGGTCCCTCAATTCAGAATTCAGATTTCAGTTACCATTCTTAGCATTGCTGAGAGGAAAAGACACTTACTGATTTGCATCAGCATCTGGTAAGCTACAAGCATTGTCATCATAATTATTTTTCACATCTGTTAGCTCTTGTGAAACAGGAGGTATTATCTCCACTGAGTAAAATGAGGACTAGAAAGATGAGATTGTCCTGCTGATAAATGCAGAAATTTCACTTTATCTATTTCTTGAGCTATTGCAGAGAACATACGTAGGTTTGCCACTCTTAACTCTGACTGAAGAATAACAACGACTTCAGCCTTTGTAAATTTCAACCCATTCCATTTCCTCATTTGATGTTCTCAGCATGACAAATGGTGGTTTTTCCATTTTACAGATGAAAAAATTGGTGCTCAGAGAAGACAACTTATTGAGGATGACACGCTTAATAAATGGCAGGAGCTCAGACACAGTACTCAGGCCTTGCTTTCTGGATTGGGTTCCTGTCCTTGTCTCAAGGCAGGACAATGCAGTATTCATCTCTCCTGGAAAATAGGAATCTGGAACCTCACCTGTAGAATGGGAGTGATATGGTTTAGGTATTCTGGGGCCTCAGAGACTTCTCTCTTCAGAATCGTTTTTAGGGGAAGGCTTCATTAGTTAAATTCTCTGAGATAAGGGTGAAATCTGTCTCATGTTAGATTTAACATTAAGTCCATGGTTACCAAGAAATTTTAGGTGAGAGTCAGAAAGCAGTTCTAAAATCCTAAACCATCTTGCCAGAGGTCTTATTGTATGCCAGACAATGAGCTTGAATTTATTAGAGGGCCTAAATGAATCACAAGCATTATCTAAACACCAGAATTCTGAGAACCACAAAGGACAGTGATATGATCCAATTCCTGAGACACCCACCCATCCCCACCCCCAAGTCATAAATAGAGAATGCTGTGGCCATGACTAAGGAGCTGTTTTGATGTCTGGAACCCAGTGATGAGGCAGAATCTGCTTCAGGTTCTGCAGTGCAGTGCTTAGGGGATGCTGCTGGTATTGGGCCATGGCCTGGGTATAGAAATGTCAGGCTGAGATTCCCTTTACAACGATTTTCATAGCTACTTCCTTTTGGTATTTACAAGCCCCTTGGGAGAAAGGGGCTTCCTATATTATAACAAGGTCTGAGGGAAACACCTTGCCTACAGAGGGCAGAGTCAAATTCTAACCCAGATTCTGGTCCTGTGCCCACATTCTCACCGCTGTACATTCCAGCAGCGTCCTTGGAATGTTTCCGTAGAACAAGGCAAATATGAAGGGGGTGGAGGGCATAGGAGCAGATCCTTTGCAGACAACCCTTTGGCCAGGCATCAAGAAGCATTTCTGAAGTAAACGGCTGGCTGAGAGTAGGCTTCTGAAATGCCCTAAGCAAGTATATCTCTTCTCCAGCACCCTGTTCTTTGCTAGCAGCTTATGTGTAAGGCAACCTCTTCCTATTTTTTTTTAAGGTTCTCCTTATCTAGAAAAAGCAGAAGATATCTAGACCAGAAGAAACCTCAAAGACCATCTAGTCTAAGAGGAAGTATCTCTGAGGAGATCCAAGTCTAGAGAGAGGTACTGGGCTTGACTCAGACCACCTAGTGAGAGCCAGAGTGGTGACTGGTACACAGGCCTCCTGAGACCCAGCCTAGGACTTCCTGTTTGGCTGCCTTTTGTTCCATCCAGACAGGTAGCTGGGAGCCAGCACCGCAGCAGTCCTTCTGGATTATTTCCTGCTCTAACTCTTGTTTTACTGTTTTCCAGGTGAAACCTTTGTACTAGGGAATAGTCTGGCCCGGTCCTTGGAGCCACACTCAGACTCAATGGACTCCACCTTGAAACCCACCAACCTTGTCAGCACTTCCCAAAATCTTCGAACCTCTGGGTACCGGCCTTTGCTTCCATCCTGTGGCCTCTCACTGAGTGCTGCCTCAGCTATGCGTAGACTGTGCGCGAGGGGTAAGTTTACCAGAGTTCGGGCCCTCCTGCCTTCCCTCATTCTTTCCTTACTTCCTTCATTCTTTCCTTCCTTTCTTCTTCCTGAGCTCTGGGAGGCTAGAAAGGACTTGGCTTTGTTTCACTCTGTCTGGTGGTTGGGCTAGGGTCTGGGCTTACCATTGTGCCTGGGGAGGCGACTGAAGTTCTGGGATTGGCTTGAGAATAATGGTAACTATTATTACCATTATTTATAGGTCCAAAGGGACAAGGAAGAATTCATTCATTTCTTCGATGGCCACTTATTTGAAAACTGATTGGTATGGGGATGCAAAAATTGGTCACTTCTTGTCCTCAAGGAACTCACAGTATTGTGGAAGAGATACTTAATAGGCAATTGTAAAACAACATCTCTGCAACTGCACGAATCTTAGTGCAGTTGCAGAGATATTCTCTATTCGTATAAAAACTGCAAGAAGGAACACCTAGGGGAAGCTTCCTTGAGGAAGTGATGCCCTTCCTGAGACTTGAAGGGTGACTGTATGAATGGCCCTGTCAGGAGTGGTAGGGGTGGGAGAGCTTTCCATGAGAGCACAGCATGAACAAGGGCAAAGGGAAAGAGCTAATACAGTGTGCCAGGAACCACTGCTGTTTGGTGTTGCTGAGTCAAAGGAAAATACTGGGACTTCAAAGAGAAAAGCCTGGAAAGGTCAGGCTTATACCACAGAGGACCTTAAATGCCACATTAAAGAGTTTGGAGTTGATCTTATAGGCAATGTGAAGTTATCGAAGGCTTTTAATTAGAGGTAAGACCTAAAAAAGTTTGTTTTCAGTAGATCATTAACTACTACATTGAGAATGGATTAGAGGAGTGACAAGACTAGAGAGACCAGTTATAAGGTTATGAGCATGAGCCAGACCAGAAGTGATAAAGACCTAGATTAGGGCAGTGGTAGAAGGTTTGTAGAAGAGAGACTGGGTTTGAAACTATTCACCAGGTAAATTTAGTCAAATTTGAGGATGGTGAGGAAGAAGGGAGTGGGAATGTCTTCCAGGTTTTGAGATGAGGTGGCTGGATAAATGGTGGTGCCTAGAAGAGAACGAAGGGCGGGGAGCCCATGGATCATCTAGGTGATATTTAGAGGTGGTGGCTATTCAGATCTGGTTCTCAGGGAAGAGGGCTGCGCTGTAGTTAAATATTTGGGAGTCATCAACACATAGGTGGTAGTTGAAGCTGTAGGGTGAATGGCATCCATTTCCCAGAAGTATGTATAGAATGAAAACCATTAACTATGATGGAGTCCTGGGGACCAACAAAGTATAGGAGATAGGAACAGGGAGAAGATCCCACCTAGGAGACAAAGGAGTAGTCAAATGTGAGGAAAAACAGAAAACTTTAATATTGTGGCAGCCAGGGCAATAGGGAATGTTTTAAGGAGAACACAGCAAAGGGTCAGTAAAATAAGGATGGAGAAATAATTACTGGATTTGTAGCTTCCATGTTGGTGAAGGTTAGTGAGGGCAGATGGAAGTGGTAGGAATATCAAGGAGAGTTTATTGAGAAAAAGAAAGATGATGACCTTCCAAAGAAGGTCTTCTGGAGTGGAAGCACACTGAGCATGCTTATCAGTAGACAACTTGAGCCTTCTAAGGAGAAGAAATTAAGAATATTGGAAAGAGTAAAAAGTAAGGCCTGAAGAGTTATAGAAAGGATTAGGGATAAAGGGCACAGGCAGATAACTCTTAAACCAGAAGGAGGCACACCTTGTTCTCTGACATTGGGGGGAAGATTGTGGCCATGAGTAAATGGAGAGGGGCTGAGTAAGGAAGGTTTAGGAGTCTGAAAGATAGAACTGGTCCTAAAGAAGAACAGGGGGAATTGGGTGAAGGAGAGGAAATTGTTTTTGGGAAACACCAAGGTCCAGCTGTGCTTACAGACTACTTTGGGAGTTTGCAAGAGCCATAGTTTTCTTCTGTGGTTCTTAGAAACCTAGATGAGGGGTAAGAAAAGAGTTTGAAATTAAGGTTTCATTTTTTGTCGAGCTAGTAGGACAAGAGGGTTCAGGAAGTAAGGAAGCATTTAAAGGAATCGAGGAGCTTGAGGGAGAGGAGTTTAGATCAACACTGGATCTGGACAGGGTGGGGAAGGAGCAAGGCTAAGAGGAGGCTGAAGGATGGGGAACTCTAAGATTGATGTGTTGATAATCTTGTTATGTCAAGGTTATAATGGACATAAGTCACAAGACAGTTGGGAAGATAGGGTGGAAGTCAGAAAATGGCATGTTTAAAATTCTGAAGTGATGTTTAAAATTGTTCCAGGTGATGGCAAAAACCAGACAGTGAATTTGGCAATCAGTATTTGAAGTAGAGTAGATGTGAAAGTCATTGGCAGAGAGGCAAGGAAGTTAAATAGATTGCCGTTTGCCTCTGAAAATTATGGCAGGAATTGGGGTGGAGTAGAAGGCAGCTAAATACCAAAAAGCCTTCATTTAACAAGGGGTAGAAACACTGAGATTTATAGACAACAGTATGGCCTCTGAAGAACATGAGCTTTCAGAGGAGGATTGTCTAAAAGTAGCAATGGGAATATAGGAGATCCACTTTCACACCCCACTCTGGGCCTTTGGTGTTTCCCACAAAAGGCCTTATTCTTTCACAGCCCAGGAATGTGTGGGCTATAAAAGAATAAGGAGACTCCATTAGCAAGGCCTGCAATGGAAAGAGGTGACCTCAGGAGAGAGTTTTCGGGAAGGCTGACAGGAAGAAGCCTGGGATGCCCTCCCCCCCGTGAGGCAGCAAAGTAGAGCATGAGAAGCTCTGAAGTAGAGGTAGATTTGAGAATTGATCCCCTACCTTGAGATTTGGGTAAGTCATCTGACCTCCCACATCTTCATGTTCCTCATATGCAAAATTAAGATGGTGACATCCACCTGGTCTTTCCACAGGAGTGTTAAAAGGATCTGATGGAAGCAGGGATATGGGATCGTTTTGGAAACTAACTCATTCCCCAGGTAGGAAGGCATTACTTTACTGTGATCTTCTCCAAGGCCTGTTTCCGATAGGAGTGCCTCATGTGGATCTGGCCTCAGGTGTCACTGTTGTCCCCAGGCATTTTTACTCTTCCTTTGGAATACATTGAGTCTGTTGACCAGGTCACGGTCTATACATTTTCTGATCCTGAAGAACCCAATAAGACTATGAAAGGATTCTATTCAGTTGACCCTAAAATTGTTTCTCTCATAGAATTTAATGGATGTCAAGTCTATCCCCTCTTATTTCATCATCCAGGATGATTGGGCATCTGTTTGTTGGTCTCGCCTCTGTGGAGGTGCCTCACCTGCCTTAGTCATTCTCAGATTGAGACCCTCTCCCTTCATCAGCTATACCCATTGGGTGGAGAACTTTGATATAGTTTGTCTGAAAAATTGGGAATAGGAAAAGATACAGGCCATAACTCATCTCCTTCCTGCCTGTGTGGTCTTGGGCAAGTCCCTTCCCTTCTCTAAGCTTCACTTCTCTCATCTCTAAACTGAAGATGATAATTCCTTCATGAGCTATTTTTAGGGTTAAATGAGTGGATGTTAGCGGGAATTCTTTATAATGTTCATATATCAGACCTCTCTTCACCGCTCACCACTACCGCCTGATGCATGCCACAGTCATCTCTTATCTGGACTATTGTAGGAGACTCCTTTACAACTTGTCTCCTTCACTTGTCCCTGCCCCCTAACACCTATTATGAACACAGACTCCTGTGCTCAAACTCAATTCATGTCACTCAGAAAAGCCTCTGGTCTTACAGTGGCTTACAAGGTCTTCTGTTACCTCACCACCACTTCCTTGCCCAGCACACACATACACGCCTCTGAGATGTTATTCCTGCCACTTTTCCTCATTCACTCTGCTCTGGCACATTGTCTCCCTGCTCAACTCTAAATATGCTCATCACTCTCTGCCTAAAGGTCTTTGCTCAAATGTCTTCATCTCCGAAGAGTGTACATTCTAATAGGAATAGACTAACAAACACATAATATATAATAGTATTATATATGTGAATATATATGTTTATAATATATACTAGAGGCCCAGTGCATGAAATTTGTGCATGGGGGTGTGTGTCCCTCAGCCCAACCTGTACCCTCTCCAATCTGCGACTCCTCGAAGGATGTCTGACTGTCCGTTTAGGCCTGATCCAGTCACCCCCTAACCACTCCCCTGCCAGCCTGATTGATACCTAACTGCTCCCCTGCCAGCCTGTTTGCCCCTAACTGCCCTCCCCTGCAGGCCTGGTCACCCCTAACTGCCTTTCCCCTGCAGGCCTGATTGCCCACAACTGCCCTCCCTTGCAGACCTGGTCCCTCTCAATTGCCCTCCCCTGCTGGGCAAATTGTGGTGGCCATCTTGTGTCCACATGGGGGCAGCCATCTTGTGTGTTGGAATGATGGCAATTTGCATATTATTCTTTTATTAGATACGATAGAGGCTTGTGCATGGCTGGGGGCCAGCTGGTTTGCCCTGAAAGGTGTCCTGGATCAGGGTGGGGGTTCCCTTGGGGCATGGGGCAGCCTGGGTGAGGGGCCTGTGGTGGTTTGCAGGCTGGCCACGCCCCCAGGCAACCCAAGCAGAGGCCCTGGTATCTGGGATTTATTTATCTTCCAAAATTGAAACTTTGTAGCCTTGAGTGGAGCAAAGTCTCCTGCTTGCTCCATAGCTACAGCCATTTTTGTTGGGATTTATTTATCTTATATAATTGAAACTTTGTAGCCTGAAGTGGAGGCCAAGGCAGGCCAGGCAAGTGAAAAGTTTGGCTTCCTTCATTGCCAGGGAAACCCAAGCCTCCTGCTCTCTCTCTGGCCACAGCCATCTTGGGTGGGTTAATTTGCATACTTGCTCCTGATTGGCTGGTGGGCATGGCTTGTGGTTATAGCAGAGGTATGGTCAATTTGCATATTATTCTTTTATTAGATAGGATATGTATATCTAAATAATACTCTGTGTGTGTGTGTATGTGTATGATTTCTAGCTTCTCTTGGGTAGAGGAATTAGCTAAGATGACCCAAAAAGGACACTCCATTGTATATCTTTGTTCTGCTCTCCATAATCTCTGAGTTGGATTCTGTCTTAGCATCACAGGGGACTTTCAGGGCAGGGAGAAGTGGCTTGGTATAGAGAGTTCTTTCCAACTTCCTGTTACTACCACCTCTAAAAAGCCAACGGAATTTCTGTGGCTCTAATCCAGCACACTTCTCCCCTGGTCTGCATAGTGCCCAGCCCCAAGCTTCATCGCAGAGGCATGACTGGTTAAATCATTGGCCGTTATGATTGAGCTCAATCTCCAGCCTCTCCCTTCCTCAGGAGTTTGGAGGAAAGTTCAACTCTCTAGCCATCTAGTTTGTTCTTCTGGCAACCAACTCCCATCTTTAGGGTCTTTCCAATAATCACCTCATTGATATACCGTATTTTCCGGCGTATAAGACGACCTTTGAAACGAAAAAAAGTCAACCGAAAATCGGCAGCAAAAGACCAAAATTGCACAAAAATTACCTGCAGATCTTGATGGAAAAGTAAGTCTTTTCTTTGAAGTGGGGGGTAGTCTTATACAGCAAGTATATGCCTAAACCTATGTTTTAACTGTAAAATTAGGGAGTTGTCTTATACACCGGAAAATACGGTACTCATAATAAAAAGGGCTCATTCTAAATAACCTTTCTTTATCTCACCACTTGGGAAATTTAAAGGATTTTAAGAGTTCTGTGCCGTAAATGAGAATTAAGACCAAATATGTATGTTTCATATTAGAAATCACAATATCATAAGGACATAGCAGGGGGGGAAATAGAAGACCTAGATGCATAAAATTATTTTAGGTAGTCATATGTGCTGGAAAGAAAAAACAAAAACTATAGAGTAGTGGGGTTGAGAGTGACTTTGAGTGTCCCCCACCCCCATGTCCCATGTGGTTCAGGGTTCAGGTTCAAGTTTGGGTTCTGGAGGAGACAGCACACAAATGAAAGAGACTAGACTAGAAAATGTAAATTTGGGAATTGGGGGCCAGGCAGGAGCCCAGCTCAAGAGAAAGGACTAGGCTTTGCTCTGGCCTTGCTATTCCTTTTATTCAGGTTTTGGGATACACCCATAGCCCTTAGGCAGGCAATTCCAATGATAGCCAATCAGCAAGGATTTACATAAAACTAAAAGGTGGAAGTTGCTTCAGCTACCAGTGTCTCCACTAAACAGTGGGTGCGTGGTTCTGACCTTTCCGAGCTCAACTCTTCAACCTTCCAGATTCCTTGTCAACACCTCTCTGCTAGTGAAGACTATGGGCAGCTTCCAACAAGTGACAATGGGGAATGAAGTACTTTTACTAGTAGATCAGGGAAAGCCACTCTGAGGAATTGGTATTTGAGATGAGACCCAAATGTTGAGAAGGAATTGAGTATACAAAGATCTGGAAATAGAGCATGCCAGACAAAGGAAATTACAGGCGAAGAATAACAGCATAGCCTGTTCAAGTAGCAGCAAGAAAACTGGCTTGTCTGGATTATTGTGAGGGAAAGGTGGCGCGGAGCCTGGGACGTGAGGTCAGAAGGAGGAAGGGCCAAGTGATGGGGCAACTGCAAGGCCAAGGAGTTGAGATGTCCTGTTAGGTGTGATGGGAGGCCAATGCATGGAGTTTTTAGGGACTGACACCATCCAGTTCCTTTTAAGGCTGCTTTGACTGCTTTCTCGATAATAGATTATTAGGTAATGTGATAGGAGAAGTGTGTAGAGGTTAAGCTGTAACCAGGGGTACATAAAATGCTTTGTGAGGCCAATTATTTCCATGGAAAAGTTTCATAGAGGAGCTGGTCCTTGACGTCATCTCTTGCTTGCTAAGTTGGGATTTGCCAAAGAAAAGAAATTGAAGGGAGATGAGAGACACATTCTAGGAAGAGGGATGCGAGGAACCAGAGATCTGTGGCAGGTGATGATCAAAATAGAAATCCCAACTCCCACAGGAAAGTGACGATTGAGATATAGGCTCTAAGCCAGCGTTTTTCAACCGCTATTCCGCGGCACATGTTGCCTGGTGTGCCGTAGGTGCAGACAAGACAAGAATTTTATAATTTTTCACTATTTTGTTTACTTAATATTTCATAATAAAGTAATTATAAAATACTTTCTTTGTGTTTATTTGATTCCTATTCAAGAGAATTACTTTATATATAGTCAATATAGGCACAGAGTTAAATTTTTTAACATTTTCTAATGGTGGTGTGCCTCGTGATTTTTTTCATGAAACAAGTGTGCCTTTGCCCAAAAAAGGTTGAAAAACACTGCTCTAAGCAGAGCACTAAAGTAATGCTGAGGCTTCTGGAAGCCAAAGCAAAACTTTCTGTCTCTGTACATCAGCTAGAGTGAGGTCAGCTCTTCGCCAGGGTTTTATCCTCCACTTTTTTCCCCCTAGACCCCAAGAATTGTGTTCTGCTCTTGCCCAGTTCCCAAGGTCTCTCCAGTAATGGTCACCAGAACCACAGCAAAAGCAGTTTTACCCACCAGCCCCACACCGAACTAAGTAAGCCCATTACCTCATCTTACCCTGACTCTAGTCCAGGATGAGTCATAGCCTCAGTGTAAAATTCCTTTGATTTTCAAAATCAGATCTACCCTTAAAGAACAAAGATTTAACTTACGAAGACCCTTTGTGGAAACCCTCCCTCCCTCCCGCTGCTGCCACTGGTCCCTCTGCTGTTAGCTCACCCATAGGGCCTTTTAGGACACACCCTGGAGAGTGGTGGGGATTTCAAACCAGTTCCCACCCATGATGCCAGCTGTCCCTCTGTCCTGCAGGATCAGACCGATACCTGGAAAGCCGGGATGCCTCTCGAATGAGTGCCCGGGACCCATCCTCATGGACAGTCGAGGATGTGATGCAGTTTGTTCGGGAAGCTGATCCTCAGCTTGGGCCCCACGCCGACCTTTTTCGTAAACACGTAGGTGCCCCTGCCTGATCTCCGTCGGGTTCACTGGGAGAATTGCTTCCGTAGCCTTTAGACTCCTAAGGGCACGGACTATACATTTGTTCCAGGTCCCTTGATACAGCTCAGGAGACCACACAGACTTAGGGACAAAATCTTGGGTCTCGGTCAACCCTCAGTGGGCACTGAGTTCAGCCTACTCCGCTGGTGTGAGATCTGATGCAGCCACATTCTTGCTGGCTGTGCGCCCTGTGGGCTCTGCAGCAGGGACAGGCCTTCCTCTTCCTAGGTATATAAGACACGCTGCTCTCTCACCTACCAGCCTTGGGCCTGGGAATCAGGGGCCTCAGCCCACGTTAAAGAGTCCCTGCCAAGTGGCCCCATGCTCTCACCTGCATCAGGCCCTCATCTTCTCCTAGCCTCTCACACATCTCTTCCAGTGGCCAATGGCCCTGTGGCCAGGGACTACTCCTAATTCTTCTGATTTGAGGCACAAGACCATTTCCCCGGAGCCCCTGCTGCTTGGTGCAGTCCTCCCCTGTGGGCACTCAGAACAGAATTGCTCCCTTCATTGGTCATGTAAACTTCCATGCCAGGTGGTTTGGAGGGCGCTCTTAGCTCAAAGCTGCCCGGTAGGTGCCTGCTCTGTGTCTAGCTCACACAGATGGTCCCTGCCACTTAGGAAGGAGGAGGACTCAGAATAACAGGGTCATATACAGCCGTGAAAAGTGACACGTACACTGACTGGGGAGGCTTCCTAGAGGAGATGGAACTGAGCTGGACTCAGGTCTGGGAGGGTTCAGCACAGAAAGGAAACGGGTGCAAACATGTGAAGAGCTCAGCGGGTGGGCTCAGTAGTAGCTGTTCGCGAGGAGGGCTGTTGGAGACAAAAAGTGGGAGACCAGGGAGGCTTCAGCGTCACAGCAGGTCCACTGGACCCCATGTGGCTGTACTTCCCTGGGGTGGTCAGAGCAGCCAGGCCTCTGATGGCGCCTCTCCCACGCCCACAGGAGATCGACGGCAAGGCCCTGCTCCTGCTGCGCAGCGACGTGATGATGAAGTACATGGGGCTGAAGCTGGGGCCCGCGCTCAAGCTCTCCTACCACATTGACCGGCTGAAGCAGGGCAAGTTCTGAGCAGAGGACGCGGCCGACAGCTGAGGGGTGGAGCAGACAGGGCAGCATTCTCCGGCCAGCAGCCGGCTCCCGGCGGTTGGTGGCACTTGGCGCACCTCAGGATTGCAGGAGGCTTGCGGAGCCCCCACTGCTGCCCTCCATGTCCTTCCGTGAAGGGCTGAGGAGGGGAGTGTTGGGCCCAGGGCTGACGCTGCTCTTCCCCTCAGGCCTGCCTCTGTTCTGAGGCCCCTCTATTTATTTCCCAGGTCCGGCCGGCCTCAGAAGTTTAGACTGACCACCTGCCATGTGATGGCAAGGGGTAGACCCCTGAGGCCTCAGAAGATGGGGCCCTGAACTGACACTCGTGCCCAGTCCCTTACCACCTGCTGGGCCTGGTGTGGCACCCACTGCCCCACATTTCCTGCCTTCTACAAAATACCCAGATTCCAAACTCATGGTGCAAACCTCTACCTTTTTTAAAAAAAATATATCATTTTGTATTGTTATTTATTGTTTCTGGCACTTGGGCAAGCCCTTCAGTTCCTACTCCTCACTCCAAACATGGGGTTTCAGGAGGAGCAAGACTACCCTGCCCGGGTCCCAGAGAGGTGTGGCCCCTTCACAGAGGACATTCCCTCAGGGACTTTCTCTTTGGGACAGACAGACCCATAAAGCCTTGACCACATCACTCAGTGTTGGGAGGAGAGGATCCCTGTCAGCTTCCCCTCTCTATCTTTCTGGGCCCTTCGCCCAGCCTCACCCATGGGGGTGGGAGTCCCTGCCCACACTGACCCAGCACAGCTCCTTGCCCTGGCCAGAACTGCTCCCACAGAAGGTCGGGCCAATGATTTTAGGCCGAGAAGCCCCTAGGGTGGTAGGAGGAAAGGGTCTCCAGGCTGGAGTCTGGCGGCACCCACTCCGCTGTCCACACGCTTCCTTCGCAACCGGTCAGCACAGCTGCCCTGCTGCCATCTGGACTTATTTTATGTTGACTTGTTTATAAATAAAAAGCAATATAGATGCCAGTGTCTTTTTAATCAACAGCCAAATCACTGTTTCCAGTGGGCAGGTCAGTCCTTCCTCATGGTCTTAGGAGCTTGGACAAGATGATCTCTGAGTTCTTCTAATTCCAGCAAATGCTTAACGAACAGGAAATTAGCCAGATGCCCCCTGAGGCCCAGCACTGCATGCCAGCAGGACAGCGGTGCGCGCAGCAGCTCCTCGAGCCTGAGCTGGGAGAACAGCAGCTCCAAGGAGCCTCTGTGGCTGGGCTCATCCACATCCTCAGCAAGGAGAGTGCACACTGACTGGGCCAGGGGCAGGTGCCCCAGGCCAGGGCCACACACCCGTTTCTCGCGGATGGCAGAGGTGGTGTAGGGGAAGCAGCATAGTTCAGTACAACCTGAGAGTGTCACTGTGGGCCACACTGCTCTGCATGAGTTAGAATGAGCTCATTTAACCTCACAACAAACCCCTTTTGTAGATGAGGGAAGAGAAGCTCAGATCACAGCCAGGAAGTGTTAGAGTAGACATTTGAAGCCAAGTAACCGGACTTCAGGGCCACGGCTGAGGTTCCCGCCAGTCCAGCCCTTCGCTGTCGCACTCTGGGTCAGTCATTTCCTTTCTCTGAGCCCATGTGCCAGAGGATGGGACGGAGAGGGGTGGGGGAGAGTGGGTAGGGAGACTTCTGAGGGCAAGGGCATACTTGCCAGCTCTTGGCAGTGACTGGTTCTGACATCCTGATGAACTTAGAATGCCCTTCTACGTGGCCACTGTGGGCTTCTAACCGTGGTCTCCACAAAGCAGCAGAGGGTCAGTGCTGCCAAGCCAGAGCAGGCCGTTTTCCACAGACTCCTGGACATTGGGTCCGGTAGGCTGTGCTGCTCATCCCGGGTGCTCTCCATACCAGCCTTGGCCTATTGTTCAGGACTCTCCTTACCTCGGGCATAGAGAAGGGTCTGGTGTCAGGGAGCCCTGGACCCAACTGTGTGCACTCTGACCCACCCTGGAGGTAGCTGAGCCCAGTTGGATCTTGGGGTTGATGACTGAAGGGAGTCTTGGGGGGCACTAGGAGGCCTGCATGGCACTAGGCCTAGAGAAACATTACAGAGGAAGTGAGGACACCTTCAGCCCCAGGGTTCTGGGAGCTATCCCAAGGGAGCCCTGGGGCCAAGCTGGTGTATGTTCACAGAGAGGGTAGGGGTGGAGGTGGGGGAAGCATCCTACTGAGGGATTTCCCACCCTCGCTGCTCAGTGCCTGAGGCTGGCCAACAAGGCATTATTGGCTCTCATGAGCTCACAGAGGTGTAGTTGCACAGGCCCCGCCCACTTCCTGCAGCCTTGGTTCTTGCTGCCACCCCACACCAAGCTCCCAAGTGCCCTAGGGAGCCGCTGGCCAGGGATCAGGGAGCTGTGGGAGCTCAGGCCACTACCTCCCAGGAAGAGCAAGGACATGAGGGTCATAGGCCTCTCTTGTCCTTCTATTCCTGTTGGTCCTGAATGCCCCCACCCCAGCTTTGGTGGCCCCCAGGCCCTGACAACTTCAAGGATCCAATCTGAAAAGATGCAGGCTGCTGGTACCTGCCACACCGACCAGAAGCTGGGTGTGGGTGGGTAAGTGGAGGGCTGGTGTGGAGGGCACAGCTCGGGATCAAGGTCTCTGACCTGGTGGGAGGCTGGAGGGGGGCGGAGGATAGGGCCCCAGCTCTGCCCCTCACTCTGCCCCTCCTCACTTATGCTCTCTGAACCAAAAGGAGGACTCAGTCTAAGCTAGTTCTTAGGAAGGGTCCACGAGGCTCCGCAAGTTATATCTGCAAAGCCCATTCTTCTGGGGAGAGGCCATGGCTTTCATCAGCGTGCCAAAGCATAAAACCTGCTCTACAGCCCTCTGACCGAGTCCTGCCCGTTTCAGAACCATTCTGGACGCACACCAGGTTCAGACTAGGCAAGCAGAAATAGCAGTGGGGCCACAGTCAGGCCTCGGAGTCCTAGTCCCCTCTGTCCCTCTTTGGGCATATCTCCTGTCTTCTCTCTGGACTGGAGGGGCAGGCTCTCATGCTCTGTTCTCCGACTCAGCCCTGTCTGACTCCTCTTTCCTGTCCCAGGCCCGGGGTGGCTGGCAGGCCCCTTCCTGCTAGCCCTCTGCCCTCCCTCTCATTCTGGCCCTTCCCAGCCCCTGCCCATCTGTGAACCTCCCAGGAGCTTTGGCACCCCTGTGGTCCCCTGGAGGGCCTGGGCCACGCTGAGAGCCCAGGGCCCTGGGAAGAGCAGCCTGCAGGAAGGAATCCCGGAAGCCCTTCTGAGGGAGACCCCTCCAGGGGCCCCCAGGAAGAGATCAGCACAAACAGGTGCAGGAGCCCCTCATGGAGCCCCCAGGCAAGCAGTCCCTGCAGGAGCTCCTCACAGAAGAGTCCCCGCCTGAGGACTCAGGCCTGGAGGGGGCTCCCAGCACGCATATCCTCTACGTGGGCCACCTGAACCCCCAGTTCTCAGTGCCGGTGCTCACCTGCCTGCTCCGAGACACCCTGGAGCGGCTGGAGCTGCCGGTGGCGCGGGAGCACATTGAAGTGGTGAGGCGGCAGCGGAAGGCCTACGCCCTGGTGCAGGTGGCCACCTCTGAGGACATCCTGGCCTCCCTCCGTGGCCGCCTGCAGGCAGCCTTGGAGGAGCACCAGATCATCCAGGAGCTGGCAGCCCGCGGGAAGGAGCTGGTATTGGGGGACGGCCGTGAGCCCACACACCACAGGGAGGTAAGTGAGACATTCTCGGAGCCACCAGCCTGCAAGCCCCGAGCCTCACCCAGGGGTCCGGGTATGGACTGCCTGCACTGCCATCCATCGGTGGATGGGCATCTTTGAGAAACTGGGGACAGATCTGCAAACTTGGGGACTACTACCCCCACCCCCAAAAAAATAGCCTTCAGCGGAGGGACACTTAGCCTCCAGCCGGAAGCATGTGTAGAAAGGCAGATATATGGGATTCCTCCCTGGGTCCTTTGCACCCCAGCCTCAGGTCCCAAAGGTCCTCATTTCCTCCCTGGACCACCTCATTCAGCTGACAAACACCAGCAGCCGCTCTATGCCAGACTGTAAAGTAGGGAGCCAGGGCTCAGCCCTGCCCTCAAGGAGCCCTGTATCTATAAGCAGAGCCAGACATGGCCGACAAAGCTGCCTGGAGGCCTCCCGGAGCTGCTGGGAACAAACTAGCAGGGGGAGTGAAAGCCGGGCTGGGACTTAGGGAGTGGGGCTGGCATTCCGGGCAGAGGAACACGGCCCATACAGAGGAACAGGTGGGGAGGGGAATGTTACATGCAGCAGGCAGGCCAAGTGGTGTCCCTGGAGCTCAAGCTGCAGGCTGCAGAAAGAACAAAGGAAGAAAGAGCAGGAGTGGAGAGACCCAGTCAGTGGGACTGAAAGGTTGGCTTCCACTGGGAACCTGAGGGAACAGTCGCCTCACTGAGGCCGTGCAGGTCACTCCATGAGACAGGTGATGTGGTTTCTCTCTCCTTTTGGGGTGAAAATGCCTCAGTGTTTAAACTGCTGCAGAACTACACAGCTCTGTGACTTGCACTTCAAGATCAGTGAGCCTGATTTCATGTTTGTATGACAGTTTCTCACATTTTTATACTCCTGTCTTTTCTGAGCACTGCAGGGCAGAGAGGAACATGGCCCTCCTTGCCATGCCTCTGCCCACACTGAGCTCCCAGGGCTGGTGGCCTCTTCCAGAGCCCAGCAGGCAGGGAGTCCAGGGAGGGGCCGCTAGGGGGAGTGGCCATAGGCTCATGCCCAGAGCCCCTGGACAGAGCAGAAATGATGGAAAGGGCCTTGGGAGGGCCTGAGGAAAGCTGAAGTTCAGGAGGGCTGGCCAGTGGTCCAGAAAGTGATCAGCAAGGGTTTCAGGAAGATCAGGAAGGGGGTGGAGTCTCAGGGGCCCCTCTCAGTTCAGAGACCTGAAGCTGTCACATGGGACCTTAGGTATCTCCTGGTGACCCAGGCCTGGGCCTCAGAGATCTGTCCCAACCAAATGGGAAGAGATTGAGCCAGAGGCGTCACAGCTTCCTGGGAAGGAGAGCTCTTACCCGCCATGCATTTCACAGTCCACCTGGAAAGAGAGAAGTCCAGCCGGGAAGAACCAATGGCTGGCTCCAACCCTTGATCTAGTAGCCTTTCACTCTGCCTGGGAGGGAACACGGGGATTCCTCAGCGGGCTGGGCCCCAGGGTGGTGGGAGGTAGGAGTTCTGGAAGCCTATCCCTGTTTGCTGCCCTGCTCAGGGACTCTTGCTCCAAACCAGCAGGAGGAGAACAGAGGCCCAAGTCCTGGCCCCAGCCCTGGCCCCAGCCCAGGCCCCAGCCGCCCACCTGCCAAGCACACCAACGCCCCACCAGTCCAGGCTCTGGAGTGGCCTAGCTCCATGCACCAACCCAACTGCACACGCTCGGACAGCGCCATCGTGCACCAGGAGATCCAGGGCCAGGAGCGGCTTTTCCAGGGCGCCTTCCTGGGCAACGAGACACGCATCATGGAGTTTAAGCGGGGCGGCGGCGAGTACCTGAGCCTGGCCTTCAAGCACCACCTGCGGCGCTACGTGTGCGCCTTCCTCAACAGCCAGGGCGGCAGCCTGTTGGTGGGCGTGGAGGACAGCGGGCTCGTGCGGGGCATCCGCTGCAGCCACCACGAGGAGGACCGCGTGCGCCTGCTGGTGGACTCCGTCCTGCAGGGCTTCAGGCCGCAGGTCTTCCCCGACGCCTACACGCTCACGTTCATCCCGGTGGTCAACACCTCCGCCAGCGGCACGCCCCTCAAGGTGAGCCCCGGAACAGGGAGGTCTCTGGGGCTGTGTTGTCATCTGTCATCTCACCACTCTACAGTGATGGCCCACATCCACTCTGCTGAGCAGTGCTGGGCAGTGCTGGGCAGGAGGTGGCGCAAAGGGGAGGCCGGGAAATGGTGATGAGATAAGAGACCTGGCCTAGCCCTGCCCCAGCCCCACAAGCTGTCCCCAGGAGCCGGAAGCCAGGTCCAAAGTAGGGCAGGACTTGGGCTGCACACTCTCCAGTGCAGCACCCAGAGCTGTTGTTGCCCTTGGCTAGGTGATCCGCCTGAGCGTGCACGCCCCCAAGGCCCAGGCTGAGCCGCAGCTCTACGAGACAGACCTGGGGGAGGTGTTCCTGAGGCGTGAGGGGAGCATCCAGGGCCCACTGGCCGTCCACGCCATCCAGGAGTGGTGCAGACAGGTAAGTGGCAAGGCTGGTCAGCGGAGCAGTCCTGAGCAAGCCCTCAGGTTTCCCTTGATGCTCCATTGCCTTGTGAGTGTGCCCGAGGGGCTGAATTGAAATAACCCTACCACCTGTCATAGTCCACCATTGCGTGGCGAGTCTGCAGAGTAGAATATTGAGAAGTTTTAAGACAACCTGAGGGCTGTGTCCATTTCGGGGGAGGCCCTCAAGATAATGGGCAGGAAGTGCTTGTCATAATTCCAAGCAAAAGCCTTTTCAAGAGGGAAACATCAGGTGGCAGACAAGCAGAGGAAGGCAAGGCGCTGATGGAGAGAGAGGGTGTTGCGGGAGGAGGGGCTGCCAACCTGAGCCTGCCTCTGATACTGGAGGAAGCTGCAGAGGACAGGTCATCCCAAGGCTTGGGATACTCAGCTTCCCTCCAGACCCCAGGGCTGACTCCATCAGGGGTGTCTGCGTGGCCCGGGGACCAGGCCTCCCCACCTGGCAGTGCCAATCCGGTGCCAGAGGCCTTGAGCAGGCCCCCCAGGCTCTCTGGGCCTTCCCTCCTCCATCAGTTCAACCCTGGGAGGAGTGTGTGTGGACCTGAGATGATGTCAGCTTAGACGGCGGTTTCTACCATGCCCCCTCAGAAGTGGACAGCGGAGCTGAGCAAGCTGGAGGAGAGGGTGAAGGTGCTGACGGCCGAGAAGGAGCAGCTCCAGCAACGGCTGCATCAGCGCAGGCCCATCTCCTGCACCTGCTGCGTCCTGTGAGGGCCACGCGAGCAAGTGAGCACAGGGATGAATCTGGCACTCTCCCCGGGAGATACAGGGACTGCCTACTTGAGCCAAAGACCTTCCAATAAACCCATCTGGTTGCTCAGAGGGGGACGGGAGCACCAGGCTTCCTTGCTCCTTCAGCAGAATTGCACACACAGGCTGGTCCTATGTGGCTTCAATCCTGAGCAGACTCCGTGCTGTGCATCTAATGAATTGCTCTTAGCATGAGCCCCAAGGAACCTCACCTTCAGAAAAAAACCTGTAAAAACTTGGCCAGGCTATACTGGGGCTGGGCTAGAAGGGACTGTCTCTGTTCCCAAGATGCTCATCTTGCCCAGGCCGTGGTCTGACTCCAGTTGGCAGACAGGGTCAGAATGGAATTTATCTTGGGAAATCCCCTCTGCAGATGGCAAGGCACCTCGGTTACAGAGCAAGCAGGCAGCCCCAGCCCTGGCATGCTGGAACTGTGGTTCTCATAGCTCTTCAATAAATTACAGGGACCTGGAGCAAGAATGATTATTTCCAGAACATCTGGCTAGCCAGTTGGTAGCTGAGTCATGAGTCACATGCCTAGTCTCCCCTCTGTCCAGGAGGCCAAGCCAGCCCTGGGCTCCTACTACAGAGATGAGGGGAGGATCGCAGAGGGTCAGGTTCCAGTCCAGCCCTGCGTTAATGGCTGGTACCTTGGGGGGAAGTGCTACCTCTCAGATAGTAGCAGTGCACTGCTCATCCTCAGGTACCCTGTTTCTCAGCACACAGGCACCTGCACAAAAAGGGCGTGACTTTCATTCTGAGCACCCTCAGCCACTGGGAGTCCTGCTCAGCCATTGCCCCACCACCAGCAGAGCTAGAGGCTATAAAGCCAACATCTGACCAGGACAGGTCTGGACTCAAAGCCCTTCAAGGGCTCATTACATTGAGAGCAAAGGCCAAACCACTGTCTATTCTACACAGCTCTCCCTGACCTCCTCCCCTTGTGCATGCATTCCAGCTACACTGAGCACCTTTCATCACTCGTCTCAGGGCCTTTGCACTAGCTGCCTCCCCTGCCTGAAATGCTCCTCCCCAGACAGCTGCTTGACTCATCTTCCCCCCGTCCCCCCATTTTGAATGACACCCCTTTCCTGCTTACATGCAAGATGCTAGCCCAGGCATCACGATCCTGACATGCTTACTGGGAGAGTTGATTTCTCAAAGGCAGGTTAAGACACGTTTTAGCCAAGCTGCTCTGGGCAGCCGAGAACCGGTCCCGGCCACTGGGTTTGAAGGACACCAGAGAAGCTTGGCCAGGTGTCCTCCCCAAAAGCTCTGTGCACTGATCAGTGGACACCAGGCACGGGAGGCTGCCCTCCTGGGCATTTCTCGGCTTCGGCCTCATCTGCCAAGCGGGGTGGCAGGGCTACTCAGGTTTCACGAGCCCTGGAAAGGCATCTGGGTCCTTTTTGGAAAGGCCATGCGAGCAGCCAGCACCTAACAACTGTCATTTGAGGTGCTTTTATAGGGCTCTAGAGGCAGGAATGTCTAACCATTCCGAGTGTTTGCAAACCTCATACCAGCCAAGTCCTCACGGTTCCAGGGAGCGCTGTCACCAACGGGCATGTCAGAACCGTTCTGGGAACGGCTTCTATATGGAACCACCGGCTAGGAAAAGAGGTTACAAGCCCCCCAACCAGCCACATTCGAAGTACAAGATGAGTATGGAGACCTCTGAGGGGACATTTTATTCTGGCCCAGGAGGAACGGAGATGAGGCAGCCGGCTGCTCTGGGTCCGGGGACACCAGCTCTGGCCTCAGCGGCAATGGTGGCCTCGGATAGAGTGGAGGACTAAAAAGGAACCCACTTCTTTTCAGACGCATGTATTTATTTATTTCAGAGAGGGGGAGGGAGAGGGAGAGAGAGGTAGAAAAACATCAATGATGAGAATCACCGATGGGCTACTTCCTGCACACCCCACACTGGGGATGTGCCCTGACTGGGAATTGAACCATGCATGACTTCCTGGTTCATAGGTCAATGCCCAACCACTGAGTCATGCCGGCTGGTCAAGGAACCCACCTCTTTTCTGGATCTCTGATGGGGCAAAGTGTGAGGAACATTTTCTCCCCAATCCCTAATGTCCATGAGTGGATGTTGTTGACCAGAGACAGGTAACCCAGCCTGAGCTGAGCTCTGCCTCACTCTGAGGAGACAGCTGTGAGCAGGTGTGCTCAGCAGCCAGAGGGTGTGTGCCAATGCTACCAACATACCACAAGGAGCATGAACTCAGTATCACAGTTTACTTTGAAGGAAAACCACCCAGGAGCTAGGGGAGCAGGAGGACCTGCAGGGGACAAAGCAGTGCCATGCCGTCCGGCCACGTGCATGTGGGGCCAGGTCCCTGCTCGGCAGAGGAACAGCCTCCATAAACACGCATACTCCCCCTTCTCAAGCTCACAGCGCACATGCACCCATGTTACTTCGAATTTCTATCTTTAAATGCTGAGAATCTAAATTTGAAGTCTTTTGGAAAATTCTGGACCCCATTAGAAGGAAGGGCTCCTTTCTAATTTTTAGACTATCAGGTCAGCCACGTAAGACTGCTCACCTGGAGGAGAGCCCGGGGTGGGCGCTCCGGTGGCCGGAGGCAGCACACACTTCCCACCTGCCAGTACGCCTAGAGCATGACAAACCAAGCAAGTCTCTGTTCTGCATTATTTATTTCTTAAGTTAGAATTTACACCAAGTCCAGCCAGAATAAGGGCACACAGCTGTGCCCGCCGTTACGTCACGTAAAGAAAATAGGTTTTCATATTGCCTTTCAACTGCAGTAACACCATCCCGGAAGGAGAAGTCCCTCAAGCAAAGCTGTCGGTATGTGAGAGGGTCTTAGAGGCAGCTTCCCCACAAGAGTCTGTTCTTCTCTGAGTGACCCCTTGATGCAAGGAGCGCTTCCCAGCCCCAGGAGAGACGCCCCGCCGGAGGACAGGGATTCTCAAACCATGCTTCAGAGACAGGCTTTCTGCCATTCATGTGACACCAGGCTGACTGTCCCTCGGACAGTGAGTACCAGCCACATTTGGCACTGAGAGTGCCCAGGCGCGGGCAGTTTCTGGTTTCGCTGCTCTTGGCAGCGAGCCCGCAGGTCACCAGCACCAAGGGTGTAAGCATCGGCTAAAATTACCCTCCATGCGCACCAAGCGCATGCGGCACGCTCTTGAGAATGGCCTAGGCCTCCCTGGCGGAGCGGGAGGCCACGCACTCAAGTCCACAGTGACTCGAGGTGGCTGCAGAAACGAGGCGCTCGGCGGGCACCCCAGCTGCCCGGTCACCGCTCCTACGATGTCCCGCCTCCCGTCTGAGGCTGGGGCTGAGAGGGAGAGTCAACACCAGGCAGCCACCGTGCAGGAGCCGATACACATGATGCGACATGCAGGTCACAGTCTTCCCAATACCCTTCCCCATAATAAAATATTCTTAATAAAAACATAATTTAAAGGAAGTGTCAAAAGCTGAGTGTAAAATCAAGCTGCAAACTCCCGAAGTCTGGAGGCTCTCTTGAAGAATCACCCCTGCTTAAAAACAAACAACAAAAGGAAATTAGCAATTACAGGAGGTGTGCACTGTGAAAGTGGGAAAGTCAGAATCTGGAGTCAGCTGCAGTGGTCAAATGGACTTCTCTGTTTCTCATGGAAGTCCGGGGGAGGAGCCTGACATGAATAATTACCAGCTAAATGTGTCATTCCCATAGAGCCACGTGTTTTCAAGACCTTACAGGGACCTCCACATCTGCCCCAATACAAGTGCGCTCTTCAGAGCATCCAGCCTCACAGTGCCGGGGACTGAGCTCTCCACTGAGGGGAGCAGTGAGAATGCCCTACCACTGACCAAACGCATCCCTTTCCTGCCCCAGGCCTTCCCTGTGCAGCTTTAGCCTGTCAGCCTCGGCACACTGTCGGTGGAGAGCACTGCCCGGCTCAGTCATCTGAGCATGAAGATACGCTTCATGGCAGTGCCCACACCTACTTCACTTTACATACTTACAAGTCCTGTCACTACAAAGACAAACATTCAAAGTTAGCTCAATAACTACTTGAATTTTAAGGGATTTCCAGAATAAGCAGCAATCGATATAAAAGTGTTAGAGGTGGGTGACTGCATGACTGGGCAGAGCATACTTGGAGGGCTCTCACCCACTTGATGCCCACAATGACCGTGCCATTTTCATTCTCTGGCAGATAAAAATTTTAACACTAACCTATGATATTCTTATAATTCTAGTGTTATCACCATTACAAAAACAAACAATAAAAACCTGAAGCTTAAAAATAGCACATACGTTACCGTCAGTCATGATTTATTGAGGGAAACTTCAGTTCGGTGATCTCGGAGTCAGGGGAGCTGCTTCCGCTCCTGTCACTGTAGGTGTCCCTGAGAATCAGAGTTTACTCATCACTTCCCACCAAAAACCCGCCTGCTTCTGTAAGCACTGCGCCCGTAAGGACATTTCAGAAGGACTCTCTACTGCATCGCATATTTAGCATAAAGCTGTAGAGCTTCTAGTTACAAAGGCACACATTCGAGCTTCGCTGCAGTCACCATACCTTAGGCCCCAACCCAGGGTGACTGACTGGTTCGATGTTAAGGTGCACAGCGGCTGACAACTCAGCCGGCACCCTGGGAAAAATCAGTTCCCCTTGGACCACAGGGTCCTACTTAGTCACAGGGTCCTACTTAGCACTGGAACCCCAATTCTACAAATGGGGCACTCGGCAGTGCTGGGGCAGGTCACGGGTGGCACAGACGCAGCCTGAGGAAACCCAGGGACGAGAGGTCACCGCGTGTCCCTGTGAGGAGCCTCCAGCCAGGCTCCTGGGCTCAGCTTATCGCCGGGGTGATGGCTGCTGCGTGGAACCAGTGACCACCGAAGAATGAGTGTGACCGACCTGGGCGAGAGCCTGCAGCCCTTCTGGAGGTAATGCGGCAGCCTCCCCACGGAGGCCAGCAGGAGGCCAAAGTACGGCGGCGACGGCTTGATAGGCCTGGACAGGAACTCAGGGTGGTACTGAACGCCAACAAAAAAGGGATGATCTGAAACAGAAACACGTAAGAAAGTTTCAACATCTATGTGCACATCACATGTATCAAACAAAATCTTATTAAACGTTTCACATCTGCACAGACCCTGCAATTATCTGAAACAGCGTCTTGCTTGGGGCCCGGGAAAAAGTGCCCACAAGACTGGGAGCAGACACCCTCTCCCCTACCCGTGCCACCCTCCTGGCTGGAGGCACCTCCTCGGGTCCTCCCCGGCTCCCCGGACGTCTGAGGGCTGAGTCCCATTAAATTGGATTGGATTAGAGGGGGCTCAAGTACCCAGCTCCCGTTCGGAAGAAGGCGGCACCGAAGCAGGAGCGGCAACCGGCTGCCTGCAGAGGCCCTGGCAGAGCCGGCCCCTGGGCCTTGTCCCTGGGCTCCAGGCGCCTCCTTCACCAAGACCCCCTCCTCCTGAGGCAGCGCTGCTTCCTATTTCTGTTAGGTCCAGGGCAGTAACTACATTTTTGTATTTCCCCACATGCCAAGAGAACCGTACTATGTTTTCCATTAAATACAGCACCCCCGGTAATCACCTTCCAACTCCACAATTTCCATTCTCTCTCCGCCAACGTCTTGGCCAACAAACTTTAGGCCTTGCTCCTCCAAACACTTTTTCAAGACTGGATTCACCTGTTGAAGAATGAAGAATAACCTCTCAGCTTATTGTTTCCAAAGCATCAGAAAGGAGAAAAATTTACAAGTCACAAAGCTCAATTCCTCACCTCGAATCTGTGGCGGTGCCTCTCTTCCAAGTAATCTGAGTCTCCGTAGAGTTTCCCTGGCAAAACACAAAGCCAAAACCATGCGGATGCACAGAATTCTGACTTCACACACACACACACCTATTTGCCACCACAGCCTGCTCTCCGCCTGACTTGTATCATCCACGCCTTTTATCATCTGGGCCTTCGGAAGATTATTTCTGACTCTCCCGCCACCTCAGCCACCCGCTCGCAGCAGCAGTTTAGGCTGACTTTGGGCTCTGACTTTCCGACCACATGGAGACAAACTGGAACAGAAACAGACTCCCCCCCCCCTCCCCCCACCTGAGCAAACTACCGCGGAAGACAAGTCAGGAGGCCCCGAGCATCCAAAGCCCTGAGAGATGTCTTAGGACCGCGGTCGGCAAACTGTGGCTCACAAGCTACATGTGGCTCTTTGGCCCCTTGAGTGTGGCTCTTCCACAAAATACCACGGGCTGGATGAGTCTATTTTGAACAAGTGGCATTAGAAAAAGTTTAAGTTAAAAAAATTTGGCTCTGCTGACTAATGAGTTTGCCGACCACTGCTCAAGTGACTCAAACTCTGTTGCTGTGGAATCCCCAGACAGAGCTGCCTCTGCTCATATGTGCAGACAGAATTGTCCCAGTGGGCAAGAAAATGACATCTTCACTTTCTTAAATAAATTCCTCCCCAAATTTCCCTCAATTTTTAGCACCTGCTAGTACTTTTAGAAATAAATCTATTTAGATTGAACGTCATAAAACCGCCATTTTTGTGGGAACAACAATTCCACACGGTTCAACCTCGCAATATAGGAAAGGAAAAGGTTACAGTGGGTTTCATCTAACTGCCTCATTCTGCCTCGTCCACACCCAAGATTCCCCTGGCCCCGCCTGCACTACATAGGACCTTCCTAAGACCCACACCGTGGCTCTGCCTGCTTCAATGCATCCTCAAAACGCATTCCGGGGAAGGAAAGGAACTTGTAAAGCAAGAACAGAATCAAAAGCACCAGAGCCCAGCACCCCCCAAGACACACGTTCTGGAGGTGTGGGGCCGAAGGCCGCGGGGGGGGGGGGGGGGGGGCGGCGGCGCGAGGGAGGGGGCAGTGCTTACTCAGGATGGAGTTCTTAGTCTGAAACAGGGTTCTCCTCTTGCCCAGCCGCATGGTGCCGCCCATCTGCCCAGGATTGTGCTCTGGCATGTCTATGACCTGGAGGATGGAAAACAAGAATGCTCTCCAAACTCTGCTTCGTTAGACAGACCACCACACTGTGCATGACATGAGCCTGGAGGCTCCAATTCCCCAGCCGTTCCTGCCAAGGGGCGTTTGTCACGGGGAGAAAAGCCCCCAATAATCATTCTAACCTTCACTGGGTGGGGGTGAATCCTCCGCTGCCGTCATTGCTGCCCCCAGCCCTGTGGACCCCAGCGCCGCTGGGCCGCGGCGGTTCTCACGGGGACCAACAGCCCAAGCACACCACACAGGTATGCTGTCACACGCTCCCCGAGACCGGTGAGCTGCTCAGAGGCAAGGGCGCTCGTCCAGGGCTCACCGAGGCCCGACAGCCTTGTGCGCGCCTCGGGAGCAGAGCGGCCAGGGCCCCCAGCCCTGATGGTCCTCTGGCCACTGACCTCGCTGTGCCCTGCTGCTCCTCCACCCCGCCACATCTCAAAACCTTTGTTTTTCTCCTCCTGAGGTCTGTGTTCGCAAAGTTCAAGCTCAGGCCAACAAGCAAACACTGATGCTGTGGAAGTGCCTGGAGATCAGAGCTCTGTCCATCTCCTTAACACAGCGACCTCAGTGTCAAGAACAGGCCTGCGCCCGGGGCCCTCGCCCCCGAGCCACGCTCCTCTGGTGGGTGTCTCAAAGGGCTCTGGTCACCATCACACAGATCGGTACTACATTCCAGAAGTTCTTTAACGTATGCCCATCTTCTAGGGTTGGTGGGAATTAAGTCAACCAATATATAGGGGTGGGGAAAATAGGTTTACAGTTTTGAGTATGTGAAAGTTTATTTTTATATTATTATTTACTCTTGTATTACAGATTTTTCCACACGAGCAACTGTCAACTTACTTTTGCCCACCCCTGTATAAAGCAGTGAACAATACCTAGCATAATAATAAGTGCCCATAAGTGTTTCATATCAGTATTATTATAAAGAACTCCTGGGAGCTAAGAGGAGTGGAGATGGAGAATTATTATTTTTTTAAAAATATATTTTTATTATTTACAAAAAGGAAGGGAGAGAGTTAGAAACATTGATGAGAGAGAAACATTGACCAGCCGCCTCCTGTACGTCCCCTACTGGGCTGTGCCCACAACCAAGGTATATGCCCTTGACCAGAATGGAACCTGGGACCTTCAGTCCGCAGTTTGTTAGGCCAATGCTCTAACAAACCGGTTAGGGCGGATGGAGAATTATTTTAATCAGGACCTCCCTCCCTGGCAGTTGGCATGGGTGGTACCTGTCCTTAACTTTTTGTGGCAAAATGGAAGAGCAGTGAGAAGTCACACAGTGAAAAAGAAAATCCTTCCTTTCCAGTGGGTCTGAAAGGAAGGACCTCAGGGCCCTTTGGTCTTGTAGAGAGCCCATTGGGAATGCACATGGATGACCTTTAAATTAATGTCAGCAGAGTCCAGGAGACTGGCACCTGTTATCAGTACAGATTTCTTATCTTTATCCAGTGCTTGGAATGAGGAACAAATAGTACCTTGACTTACCCAGGTCTTGATATGCTAAATCCCAAGAATGAGGGAATGAATAGGACCTGGGCACACCCAAAACTTCTTTGACCTTAAACCCCCCTCTGGAAATCAATAAATGCGCTGTTGTCTGTGGTGGGGATTGACTGTCCCTCTATCAGAGTGACAGCCTCCACCTGGCACCCAGCTTTTGGATCTATTTCTGCCTCTTGTCTCTTTCTTTCTTTTATTTCTTAATCCCCAGCTCCTCCCCTCAGGAACCTGTCCTCCTGTCTCTAAACATCATCTTCCATAAATGTTCCTTCGGCACCATGTAAACCCCAGTGAGACTCAAACACCGACTTACCACAGGATGGCTGGTATTGGGGTTAAACTCTGTAGAATTGGCATCTGAAAAATAAAAAACATTTGTATTATGAAAATAATTACAAGCAAATCTGATTTTTTTCCCCCCACAGAATTTTATTTTTTATTTATTTATTTATTTATTCATTTATTTATTTAGTAACTATTTTTTGATTTTTTTTTGCCCCCCTCCCTCCCTCTTATATATACCCTCCCTCCCCAGAGATTTATGTCCATTGGTTGTACCTATATGCATGTATACAAGTCCTTCGGTTGATCTATTATTTCCCCCAGATCTCCCTCCCCTCCCCACTGTAAATAAAAACCCCCATGCTTGTCTCCAAGACCTGAAACTGACAGCCACCATCAGTCAGGCAGTCAGTGTCTGGCCATGGGGCTGCTGTCGCACTGGAATGGAACCCGTCAGCCACAGCACGGCCACAGGTCACGAACAGTGCTGGCAAATCTGATTTTTTAAAAGTCGGATTCCTAAGCTCTAAATCACAATTACCTCTTCAGTTTAAAGTCATTCAGTGATTAGAACAAAAACTAGGGACAGCGTTTCAAAGTTATAAAATGAACACACAAAAGTATTTTTTGTATACATCTGTAATCCTCTGGGAGGTCAAAGCTTTACAAAATGAGGACATGGAAACTAATGACATAAATAATCTTTATTTAGATAATACCTCCTTTTGATGGTTCGTATACCATAATCTCAACTTTATTCACTTTTCGCTTCTGACTCTTTCCAAGATGGGCAAGAACTACCTCTTTCGTGCTCAGCACCTTATACCAGGCCCTACTCAACTGCCTCACTCAATAGCTAAACCAGAAATTAGCTGATTTCAAAATCCTAAGTAACCTTTCTATCCTTTACTGACCTTATCACCTGATCATAAGCAAATCCACTGGAGACTAACAGGAAACGCACCGAGCTTTGGTTCTGTGTGTCTGTGCGTTCTATCTGAACATGCAGGGCATCGTCCCCCTGCTGGGCCCAAACCGGGCCAGGACTCAACAAAAGGAAAGCTCCTCTCCAGGTCACTCATCCACCTGGGAAGCCCAGTGGTGGCCGGAGGGTCGACGGTGCCCAGGGGGCTAAGTCAGTACCCGCCAGCTCCGATGCCAGAGCCTAAGGGCACGCTGCCTACAAAAGTGAGCCACCTCGCCCTTAGCTCAGAAAAAAATGTGAACTGAGATCAGCCTGTTAACAGCGAGCTGGCCTCAGGAGGATCACCAGTGCTTTGTAAAGCCAGACCACTGGTTCATTGCTACTTTTCATTCCTTCACGTTGCTGTGTTTTTCTTAGAACTCATAAGGTCTTTCTGAAAATCTAGTACCTGTTGGCTGGGCTACAGAGGACAAAGGGGTTGTGGCAGACTCTCCCAATGGTGGCCCAATGAACCACACCCCAGTATTCACACCGCGAGGCTGTTCTCCTTGGCCACAGACATCAGCAAGCTCGATAGGGGCTTGCACAGTGGGCTTGCCATTGTGGAAGCCAGTCTTGTCTCCACTCCATGAGGAAGCTCGGCCTGAATTAGTGACTGAGGAGCTGCCACATGGAGAGACCTTGGCAATGTCCCTGCTGGGCAGAGCTGAGGGCAGGGCAGGGTGATCTCAGCCACACTGCACGGAGGAAGCCAGTCACCTCACAGAATACTGGGAAATAAACCATTGTGTTGGAAGCTACCAGTCTGAGGATGGTCTGGAAACAGTGATACCCTTAGCCAGGCACAGAGTTGACATGATGATTTCCCATTTCCAGGCCCTGAGCTGGGACTATTTATGTGTAACTTCATTTACCATGTGAATGGGTACATTATTAACCCATTTTATAGTTGTAACAGAGGCCCCAAAAGGCTAAGGAATGTGCCTAGAATCACCCATAATCTATAATAATAATAGCATAATATGCTAATTAGACCAGATGTTTGGTCGACCTCCTGGATGACCTTCCAGACAAAGCTGGGGCTGTGAGAGCCGAGCCCCTTGCACGAATTTCATGCATCGGGTCTCTAGTAAATGACAAAGTCTGAATGGAACCCTAGTCTAACCAGCTCAAGTTCATAAAAACTGCACTGCCTCACCCAGGCCAGAGTTCTCCCGCTGGACACCAGCTCAGGGCGATGGCCATGGGGATGAAGTGTGAGGATCTCCAGAACAGGAAGTGCCGGACAGAGAGCTAGCTCAGTTGGGCTCCCTCCTTCCTGGGGTTTTGCTTAGAAGGGGCCTGCTTTCTCTCAACAAACGTCCCTATTAATGCACCCCAAGAGGTACTGAGGCTGGGCGGGCCGGTCCTTCTCCACGGCTCCCAGTGACCCACAGGCACCAGGCTTTGTGCCCTCCAGGGATTTAAAAAGTTTTTAAGTAGACACTTACCTTCCCATCCCAGCACATTTCTGGAAAATTCAACCACTGCCAACTGCATGCCTAAGCACACGCCTTGCAGGTGGGAGAGAAACAGGAATTAACTCCATGGAAAAGGTGACATTCCCACATTTCCCACAGCCTGCCCCGGGGCTGAGTCCTGCTGTACACAGCATCCCCACAAACTCTCTAACTTCCTGCTGTGAGCAAGCCCCCCGGCTATGCTTTATCTGCATCGGACTCTAAAAACTGGACCCATGTGTATGTAAAGACTCCAGGTTTCAGAAGTTATTCAATTCCAATATCCTATTCAGTACTTTAAAAAGTCCAGTTTTCCTACCCCCTTTTATTCAGTTCCCGTTTATAACCGGTCAAGGTGAAAATTCCTAAAATTTACAGCACAAGGAAGCATCTCAAATCACTTCGCTTAATTCCAGTCAACTGGTGCTTCAAGTGAGGATGGAAAACAGTTCCCCAAGTCTTGCCTAAAACTCAGTAAATAAACAGGATTCATTCTTTGACAATTCCATGACACCTACATGCAACTCACAAGTTTAATCTTTCATTTTGAAGGAGGGTTTTAATTGCTCCCACACAGAACTAAAGGCTTGATGGACTGACTATCGGAAAGATGGCACCTGTGTTTGGGACTGGAATCCCGTTTCCCTTACAGGTTTCAGGCACCTCCCTTGTGCTCTTTTCCACTTCTTACCCAGAAAAGGCTTCTTCTGCTTCCGAGCCCAGGAGATAGCGTGGATTTTTCCTTCCGTCCCTCGAACACCAAATCCGCCCGGAACCAGCACTCCACTGTTCAAGAGAGCACACCACAGACGACCCCCTTTCCACCAGTCCAGCTTGCAGTGACCAGCCAAAGAGCCATATCCAAGACACAGAAGCCATGAAGTTACTCCATACACTTTGCTACTGTGATTTCAGGCTGCCAGCAAGCTGAATGGAAACACTAAGAACTTAGAAAACACACACAAAACCATGGACTTTTCTCAGTGACGTTACAAAGTGCTAACAAGTAAAAAAAAGATTTCATGCAAAGTTGTATTACTGCTACCACACAGTATTTGTCCCAGGCTTGGCCTCTTTCCTAATCTTTAATCTGTATTAATATAAATGCCACTTTTTTAACCAGGGGCTTTTCCTGGTCAGCTTGAGTGCCACACTGACCTAGGGTCTCAACCACAGCTACATGGTCCTGTAACATTCAATTCTTCTGGGGAACCAGAAATTCTTGTTCATGTTTTACGATTATAAATAGCAGCTGCTGAAAACGAACTACTTATGAGGCTCTACCAACAGATACTAATCAAATATTCTCGATAAAAATCTCTCCATATAAAAGCCTAAGTGACTGAATGACCAGTCAACCAGTTGCTATGACATATACCGACAACCAGGGGGCAGATGCAGAACCTCCTGTGGCTCTGCACCCCCCAATCCCGGCCAGCCCCAACTGGCCTTGATCAGGGCTGGCCAGCTAACCTCCTGCAGCCATCGCTCTCTCTCCCCCCAACCCCCCACTGGCCCAATGGCCCCAATCAGGATGACCAACCTCCAGCGCCACACCCCGGCCAGCCTATCCTGATTGGAACCTCCTACAGCTCCTCCCCCCATGGCCTCTCCTTTCCCTGGCCAACCTCCCATTGCCCTGAAGGGCCCTGATCACCAGCCAGGCCAAGGGACCCCACCCGAGCAAGAATTTGTGCGCCAGGCCTCTAGTCTTTAAACAAACCTCACCAACAGGTGCAATAAAACTAGAACAAGTTCTCTTCCACTCCAATAACACGAATGAGCTGTATTTTGGTAAGGTTTAAATCATCCAGGATGCAGTCTCTTCAATAATTAAAGACATTTAAACAAGCAGATTTACTACCAGCACACAAAAGCACAGCACTTTGCCTGTGGACACAACCCAAGACCCCTGAAAAGCAAGGGCAGAGCTACTCACTGAGCGCTGCAGAGCTTCTGCCAGGCCTCGTGGTAGCGCACGGGCTCCTCCTGCAGGGTGCTCGGCTCCAAGTCCGTGGAATCGATGTACTGGGCGCAGCAGACCGGAGAAAAGAAGCAAGTTAACGACATCAGAGCTGCGAACTGATCTTTCCTAATTTCTGAACAGTATTACCAATGCCCCATCTTTCCCAATTTTAAAGTAGTTTTAAAATGATACTTGACTTTCTAATCCTTCCACTAATACCTAAGAGACCTCCCTGACTTTCTAGTCACCTCTCACCTCCACTATCTAACAGAGGAGAGGCACAGACTACCTCCAAGTGGAGATAACAAATGGATGATGCAAAGAACTAGCAAAAAGTAAGCCAGGCAGTGTAATGAAATCCCATAATTCTTTAAGAACATGTAATAGGTTGTTCTACAGGAACCTGTTCACCAGCAAACTAAACTATCACCCTGGGGCACACTGGAAAAACAGGCAAACCCCAGCGTTGCTGGTGAGGACACTGCTCCAGCTGGGGAGTCGAGATGCTGGGGAAAATGTATAACCTTTGCTGCTTTTTAAACAGGTATTTTAAAGGGACAAGTGCAAGGTTTTCCAAAAGAGCTAACGAACACAGTACTTCCTCTATGCCGGGCAAAGCACTAAGCACTTTATATGAACTCATTTAATTTTATAAAAGTCCTATGAGGAAGGTACTATCACTATCCTTTGTTAAAGGAGAGGAAACTGAGGCACAAAGAGGGTTAAGTAACTTGCCTGGAGTCACACATCTTGTAAGCGAGGGAGCCAGAACCTGAGCCCTGGCTGTGTGACTCTGGAATCCACGGACCTCGACACTTTACTGCCTCAGGGAGACAGGCAGGGGCCATGCCCGACAGTCCACGGCTCGGCTTCTGACCACACATCACAGAGCAGAGCAGGTACCTGCTATTTACTGGGTGCTGCCCCCACCCCCAGTACTGACTCAGCGACTAGACATGTGCTTTGGGGAAACCTCCCAGCTCTATGTGGTGGATATCAGCAGTACCAGCCACTGTGCAAAGTGCCTCTGGCCAGCCGGGCTCCCCCACCCCCTCGGGGCGATTTTACTGTGTTGTTTGATATTCAGATCCAAGCATTCACTGTCTCTCAGCTTCCATTCTGACCACCTCTCCCTTCACTGCTTCCTAAAAATGCTCTACTGTTCCCTGAAAGCCAGGGCCCACCATAACTTCTTTTTAATCCTAAAAATTATGAGCTTCAAAAGTATAAAGCAGATACACAGCATCTACGGACTGCAGACAGCCTCCCTGTTCCTGCCTCCGCTGCACCAGCACCACCCTCCTCACCTTGATGTCCAGCTTGTGGTTGATGGCCAGGGCGGAATGCTCCAGGGCTTTAATGACGGAGGCGTAGGAGTCTGAGAACTTAGTGTACTTGCCCACAAGGGCAATAGAGCAGGTCTCCAGCAAGCGATCGTATCTATCAATCAGAGGTCAGAAACCACATTATTTAGAATGTACATATGACCACGTACATACAAACACGAGACCTAAATTCCTTTTTAAAGAGAAG
The DNA here is from genome assembly GCF_014108245.1 of Pipistrellus kuhlii. Classification (NCBI taxonomy): domain Eukaryota; kingdom Metazoa; phylum Chordata; class Mammalia; order Chiroptera; family Vespertilionidae; genus Pipistrellus; species Pipistrellus kuhlii. Next base: position 166,547,023 of record NW_023425515.1, on the reverse strand, counting down.
AAAAACAAGTCTGGGAAGAATTTACTGGAAACAGCTATTATCTGAGTCCTATGTACCCAGCAGAAAAGAGCAAATAATTTTCAGATCAATGTGGCTGGCTTTTTAAGAAAATGGGATTTTAGAAGCTGTTACAAAGAGATGGCTTCAAAATCACACACAAACTGTTTTACAAAAATATTAAAATCCCAAAGGACAAAAAAAATTGACCAACAGTTCACAAGAGTTAATGTGTGATGAAAGGAATATAGTCAAATATGTTATAGGACATCCACACAACAGTCCATATTCATTACATTATAAAACATAATCAGCAACAGAGCAATAATATTTATAATACTTTATGGAAAAAGCCCTAAAACAGTGCCTTTTTTGTAGCTACATGAAGATATGCATGTAAATGGACTAAGACTGAAAGGGAAAATGTCAAAATGAAAACATCACAGCAGTGGCATGAGTGGCTCCCTGTCCCATGTGCGTACCACACCCAGTGCCCGGGGCGCTGCGTGAGTTGCCTGCTGTGCGAGGTGAGCAACGCGCAGCCTGAGGAGGAGAGTGGGGACAGCTTTCAAAGTGGTAGCCGGAGAAGACTGACTTCCTTGCTGATCCTTTTCTGGTGTAGGGTGAGTGACATGTTCCCAAACACGGCTCAGATATTTGGATGCTACCCATGTGCTGGCTTCGGCAGCACATATACTAAAACTGGATGCTACCCAGGAGTGTTCCAGCCACGGCAGTCATCGGTGTGGGCTCAGACATGCGTGCTCACCCACTGTCACCAGGGCGCCTGGTGACTTTCTAGTCGACCAGAAACAAGGGTGTCAGTGTGTAATCTGAACTCACTTGTGACCTGGGACCTTGGCCAACTCTACCAGGACTTCCTTGTCCATGATACAACTACGTGAAGGCTGAGAGCCTTACTTAGTGCTTCTTACCACGTGTAACCTTTTCCAACATGAGTTGACAGCACACATAAGAGCCAGTTCCCCAAACCCCTACAGAGAAGAGAAATAGGCTCGAGTTCCCAGCTCCTTATTATGAGGCAAACCTGTCAGCCATCTCTTTCCACTTCATCAGCATTCTCCGCGGCTGCCTCTCGATAGGAAGGTCAAGTCTTCGAAGAAAATAATCTACGACCCCCTGCTCCTCTAATAACAAGGGCACTCGGTAGATGGACGAGACATCATGGACACAGATCACCTGTTTAAAAAGCAGCAAAGGTTATTTTATAAAAATTAATGGGCTGACGGTCTCCTACTAGCTATCTGACCTTGAGAAAATAAATTTGAGAGAAAAGAGGACAATTTTTTTTAGAAAGATATAAATTACCAAAACCAATTAACTCAAAAAGAATTAAAAAATAGTGACTACTGAAGGGTCCCGGGTTCGATTCCGGTCAAGGGCATGTACCTTGGTTGCGTGCATATCCCCAGTAGGGGGTGTGCAAGAGGCAGCTGATCGACGATTCTCTCTCATCGATGTTTCTAACTCTCTATCTCTCTCCCTTCCTCTGTGTACAAAATCAATAAAATATATTTTAAAAAAATCGTGACTAATCTCTTATGAACATGGATGTAAATATATTTTTCATAATTTTTATTGATTTCAGAGAGGAAGGGAGAAAGAGAGATAAAAACATCAATGATGAGAATCATTCATCATCATGCCTCCTACTGGGGATTGAACCCACAACCCCAACATATGCCCTGACTGAGAAGTGAACAGTGACCTCTTGGTTCATAAGTCAATGCTCAGCCACTGAGCCACAACAGCTGGGTGGATACAAATATCTTAAAAAATAAATAAGTAAGTAAATAAATCACAAACTAAACTACAAATGCTGTTAAAAAAGAAATTCATGTTCAAGTGTTCAAGGAGGATTTGTCACCAGAATAGTGGTTCTCAAATTTGGTTATGGAACCACCTGGGGGAGCTTTTAAAAATCTGTAAGCCTGCTGCACTCCACACCATTTCTGGAAGTAGGAGGCAGCATCAGTATTTTTTAAAGTTAAGTTTCAGAATCACCACACTAGAAAATTTAACAGTGTGAGACTCAAAACATGAACAGATTAAAGGAGAGGAAGAGAATACCTCGGTGGATGCATGTTTAATAAAAATTCAAAACCTATTCATAATAAAAATTATTGGTAAATTAGAAATTTTATGGAAACTATAAAAAACCCAGAGGTAACATCATTTAGTTTGCTATTTAATACTAATGCAAAAGTCTGGAACAAGTCAAAACAGGCCACTATCACTATTTCTATTCAGTGATGAACTAGAGATATTAGCCATTACAATTACATTTTAAAATATGTATATGACCTAAAAAATAAACAATTATCACTAACTGTATACAATATTGTTTAATCCTTAAAAAAAAAAACCACACAAGAAAATGTATATGTAAACAATCAGAACTAACAGAATTTAATTAATGTTAGCTTGCCTTGAAATCAATGGGCAGAATTCAGCAGGGTTTCCTATACATAGATATATCTACCCAAGAAATATAATTTTTTAAAATATACCATTCACATAGAAAATTATAAATACCTGTGAATAAACCTGAAGTCTTAAAGATAAATCTAAAAAGCATCTTTATAAAGAAAATTATACAGGATTAGACCAAATCTAATGATCGGGGTGCATGATCGAGGCTGGGGAGGAATGCTGGCCAGCTGGGGAGGGCTCCAGGGTATGTCTGGCCCATCTCAATCAGTCCCAATCGGCCAAACCCCAGCAGCAAGCTAACCTACCAGTCGGAGCATCTGCCCTCTGATGGTCAGTACATGTCATAGCGAGCAGTTGAGCGGCCTTAGCATGTCATTAGAATATTATGCTTTGATTGCTTGAACAGACAACTGGAGGACCAGTCTCTTAGCATATTAGGCTTTTATTATATAGGATTATTGAAAGATAGTCCTGTCAACAAATGGAGCTAGAACTGGATATAGGTAAAAAGATGACTTTCAACTTTTATTAAAAAGTTACTATATATAAAAGTTAACTCACAATGGATCCTAGACCTAAACATAAACCTAAAATTGAAAAACTTTTATAAGAAAACATATTATAGAAGAAAATCTTCATGATCTTGGTTAAACAGAGTGCTTAGATATTATACCAAAAGTACAATCTATAAAGAAAAATGGAGTTTATATAAAAGTAAAAGCTTTTTGTGTTTCCAAAGATACCATTAAGAAAATGAAAATAGCTGAAAATGGTTTGGCTCAGTGGATAGAGTGTTGGCCTGCGGACTGAAGGGTCCCGGGTTCGATTCTGGTCAAGAGCATGTACCTTGGTTGCAGGCACATCCCCAGTAGGGGGTGTGCAAGAGGCAACTGGTCGATGATTCTCTCTCATAGATGTTTCTAACTCTCTACCCCTCTCTCTTTCTCTCTGTAAAAAAAAAAAAAAATCAATAAAATATATTTTAAAAATGAAAATATAAGCCATAGACTGGGAGAAAAAAATGTGCAAATCATATTTGATAAAAGTTCAGAATATATGAAGAACTCCTAACAATAAGATAAGCAACACAATTTTAAAAACAGGCATAAGATTCAAATTCAAATTTAAATATAGAAATACTTGTCACATGTTTAAAGTGAATAATTTTAATGACAACCTATTCTGTTATAGAATTTAATTACTTCGTTTGCTAGGATAGAAATATCTATAATAATGAAGAAGTGCAGAAACATTTTTCTCAGTCTGTTGAGATCTTGCTTCCAGGTGTGACCTCTGATTTGGCTCAAATCCTATATTAAAACCCTAATATGCAAATCAACTGAACAGTAGAATGACTTGTAGGAACAACAGGTCACTATGAGGCACACTGACCACCAGGGGGCAGACACTCAATGAAGGAGCTGCCCCTGGCTCAGCCAGAAGCCAGACTCACAACTAGCAGCTAGCAAGTACAGCAGTGGTGGTGAGCGGACAGGGAAAGGGATCCTGGACTGTAAGAGGGATGTCCACCTGCCGGCTTAGGCCTGATCCCCTGGAGTCCCAAGCTGCAAAAGGACACAGGCCAGGCTGAGGAACCCCCACCACCCCAGTAAACTATAACAAACTCATAAAAATTTTCTGCAGGGCTGAAACCGGTTTGGCTCAGTGGATAGAGCATCTGACCTGCGGACTGAAAGGTCCCTGGTTCGATTCCGGTCAAGAGCATGTACCTTGGTTGTGGGCACCCAGTAGGGGGTGTGCAAGAGGCAGCTGATCGATGATTCTCTCTCATCGATGTTTCTAGCTCTCTATCCCTCTCTCTTCCTCTCTGTAAAAAATCAATATATTAAAAATAATAATAATAATAATAATAATATTTCTGCAGGTTTGGACATTCTTACTTTGAAAAACATAGCCACTTCAAAATAGAATCAGATCTGCCATCCCAAAGGAACTGCCTTGTATATCTTACTCCTCACACCTTTAGGATGTTAAATAACCTCTGGACTGAGCCAAACTAACATTGCGTTCCAAACAATTGTTTGCAAAGCTAACAAGAAAACACACATTTTGACTACCAGACTGAAAATTAAAGGCATTGTTTAAATTAGCACCACCATGCACAGCTAAAGAGTAACTTAGCTAATCTGCAGCTATCGAAATTCCTTCTTGGACTTATTAACATCAACAGGAATTCCTTCCTTCTATTCATGTAATTATTCTGTTTTTCTTTTTCATAGAAACATCTTGCTTTCACCTGCTAATTAGAACAACATTAGGGATTCTACCCGAATCAGTAAAAACCCAAATTAATAACAATTGAAATACATGGTAAAAAGGCTGTTCATGCCCAAGCTGGTCTGGTTCAGTGGTTAGAATGTTGGCCCCTGGACTGAAGGGTCCCAGGTTCCATTCCAATCAAGGGCATGTATCTTAATTGCAGGCTCGATCCCCAGCCCTGGTCGGGCTGCATGTGGGAGGTAAACAATTCATGTTTCTTTTTCACAATGATGCCTCTCTCTCTCTCTATCTCTCCCCCTCCCTTCCATTCTCTCTAAAAATCAACGGAAGAAATATCCTCGAGTGAGGATTAACAAACAAAAAAGGCTGTTCATAACAGTGAAATTATTCTTACACATATGTGTTATGAAGCCCTCTGAGTGGGCTCCCAGCTCCCAGCTCAGGAACCTCACCCAGGAACACTGTTCTCAGGCCCAGGCTGCCCTCACTCTCTGAAGCTTGTGACATCATGGAGATGGAGATGACAGTTGCTCTGTAATGGGGAAAGGCTTTCCTCTTGCTCTGTTCCCTTTAATGCCAGGCAATGATTTTAATGGTTTTATATTCAAATCCATACTCCTGGTAGTCTTGTAGATGGATTTCCCTTATTTTAACCCTGCTGCTTCATTCTCCCCTGTCTCCTGACCTTCAAATAATCTAGCAGTAAAACAAAGCATCTATAACTTAATCATAAAACCCCTCAAATCCATAAAAACTCTCTTTCGGCCAAACCTGACCAACTTATCACTACTAGAATTTCTATACCATGCACCATACTTAAGACATATTACAGTTCCAAAATTTTGAATTTCCTGCACCATAGGTACTCTCCAGAAGTACAGGTAACAGAAAAGACTAAAATACATTTAGAGCCTACAACACCTTAGCCACCAGACACCAGGAATATCAAGTTGAATAAGGTGAGCCCTGTCCTCAAGAAGCTCAAAGTCTATTAAGGGAAACACACAGACACACATAAGGGGCAGTATAATAGCTCACCACCAGCACCTGTGAGCCCAAAGAAAGATCAAACTGAGGCTGAAGTGTGATAAGGTTTGACAGGTAAAGCTGCTCAGATAATACTGTGTCCTTGCTGAGCCCAAAGGAAGAAAATGAACAGGATTGTGAGGCCAAGAGGGAGGCGGGGGGGAGAGGGGGGGCGGGGAGAGGATGTGTGGACACCATTCAGCATGGCTGCAAAAGATAGTACAAGTGAGGAGAGAAGAGGCAGGAGAGGAAAAGCACAATGGGGAACCACAAGACAAGGTCATGGAGTCACAGAGCCAACAGGTTCAGTTCTAGGGAACAGTCCGTGGTCTCAAATCCTGAACCAAAGATAAGCCTTACAAAACTGGTTAAGAGACTTCAGGATAATCAGGAGCAAAAAGTGATCCATGTGAAGATGGAGCTTCTACTCACTTGTTCAGGTTCAACATGGCAGAACATAGATATTTTCTCTTTCACTGATGTGTCAAGAGGATTTGCACACCTGCACACAACCTGGTAGTAAAAGAAAGCAAGACAGTAAGAATGGCTTACAAAGCTGGGCTTTCTCCTAATTGAAATGAAAACAGACATCCTGGCACAACGCATGCATATTATGACAATACTATCTGTCTGTAAAACTTAAAATTCCCAAATCCCAAACTGGCAAAACAGACACGATTACTGCACTACAAGAGGCAAACGGGGTTTCCTCAGTGTTCTTGGTTAGGAGGGAAGAGAGAATAAATGACTCGCTGAGAGAAGAAATAAGACTCAACCATGTACATCCCAGATAAGGAAATATTTGTAAACTACAGCCCCAGTTCAAAGAACTAAACCTATTTCTCCACCATCCACTTAAAAGCATGCCAAGAAAACAAAGGGCTTGGGTGCCACAGAAGATCATGCTCAAACCAAGTAATAAGGACACCTTACCAGGTCTGGGGAAAGCCCGAGGCCTCTGAGCTCCCGAACACTATTCTGGGTAGGCTTAGTCTTCTGTTCCCCTGTTGAACTTGGCTATTTTATAAAAGAAAAAGAAGAAAAAAAAAGTTACTTGCTCGATGGTAGGAATTTTCAAGTCTGAATTTTCCCTGAACCCCCTTTTTAATGGGGAAATAGATTTGATCCCTTAGTTAGTTTTTATTTTTGTAAAACTTACACATCACATATTTTAGAGTCAAATAGTTCTACAAAGTTTGTCCTTAAGACCAGATAAAATCTAGAGACAGCCAGCCACTCTTTCACTCTTTTAACTGATCCCTCTAGTACACTTTATTGCTGATTCCTAACTTATAGTTTGAGGCATTTTTTATTGATTTCCCCGTTACATTCAACACTTGCAACCATTCTGAGCCTGCCACCCCCCACTTCACGATCCCTCACCAGTGTTTGTGACTTTTGAAAGTAGTTAAATACTGTCCACCAGTAGCCATGTGCCATACTTTTCCTTTCTGGCCCAAATGTTTGTTTTCTGTGTGGCTTTCTGGTTTTGTTGGTATGCTGCGTTTTCTATGTACTAAATTATCTTTATTCTCCTCTCACACTTAACAGATACATTTGCTAGGTATAGAATTCTAAGTTGAAAATCATTTCCCCAAGAATTTATAAGGAAACAGCTTCACTGTTAGCTTCCAGTATTGCTGATGAAAAGTTGAATGCCATACCGATTCTTGATGTTTCTCTTCAGAGCCCTTTAGAATTTCTTCCCCATTATTCTGAAATTTCACAAGGATGTGCCTTGGTGTGGAGGTTCATTTTTCATTCAATATGTTAGGCACTCAGCGGGTCCTTTCAATCTAAAACCTCATGTCTGGAAACTTCCTTGAATTGTTTAGAATAAAAAAATTTTTTTCTATGAAGGGCCATATAAGTATTTTAGGTTTTGTTGGCCAAGCATTCTCTGTCACAGCTACTCAACTCTGCTCTTTTAATACAAAAGCAGCATGGACAATATATAAACCTAAGGGTGTGGTCATATGTCCATATACTTTTTAAAATGGCTGGGCTGACTTGACCTGTGGGCATAGCTTATGGACCCCTGGTTCAGAATCTTTCCTTCTCCATTTGTTATTTTTTGGGACATCCTATTATTTGGATGTTAGAACTCCTGGACCATTCCTCAACTTCCTTGGTTTTTCTCTCTTATCTTTCTGTTCTTCTTCCCAGCGTATTTCATCAACCTTCTTTCTCTTAAAATTTTCAGTTCTGTTATCTAATTTTTAATCCCCAAGAATTTTCTATTCTCTGAACATTCCCTTCTTGGGTATCCAGCTTTGTCAAATTGATGCGTTTATCTCCCTTTAATTCTAAGGATATTAATGACAGATTGTTTTATTTTCTCTAAGTTTCCTGCTCCCTGCAGAGCCTTAATTTCCTCTAATTTTCTTTTTTTCCTATTGTTTTGATCACTGGCTACCAGGTCACATGGAGAAGGTAAGTGGACGTTACGTGAATGTGCACAGACTTGTGCACTCGGGAATCTGTCTGGCCTGTTTCACTGGGGAATCTCTGAAGGCAGTGTTGTTTTTTTTCTCCTGGGGTGGTCATACACCCAAGAAGAATCTTACAACCTCCTACATGGACGGTCCAAGCCTGGCTGTGATGTTTATGGGAACCAAGTGGAAGAAGATAGGGTGTCTCCAAAGCATCAAATTACACTCCCTTCCCCCATCTCTGTTTTTAGTTCAGTATTACTGCCCTCAAATATCCCTAGTGTCTGCTCATTCAGAATCTCTCTTCAGAGAAAAAAAAGCTCCAAGTCTTCGGCCAAGGTGGGGGTGGGGCTAGTGCCCCGCAGTGCACATTAGGGAAAGATGGAGCTCGTAACTGCTATTCCAGAAGCAGTCAGACCCCTTGGGGGTCTAACTGCTTCTGGAACGGCAGCTGTGAGCCCCCCCTTTCTCCCCCTGCCAGAGGTACCAGAGGCTGCCCTTCCTGCACCTCTGGGGGCTTTGAAGGGCAAACTGGATTGCTTCTCTTTTCCTGATGCAGGCTGAGGATCCAGCTCTCCCAGGTCTGCTAAGTCAGTTTCTACATGTCCACCTGCTTTCTGCCTTCCTAATTTTTGTTACTGCTGACACCTCTCTCCGTATTTATCTTTGTGAATTTTTGTCTATATAAAAATTCCCTTTACCACAGTTGTCATGGGCTTCACCATGTGGTTAAAGACAAATAGATATGGTCAGTCCACCAGCTTTAAATGCAACGTCCCTAATTATTTCCCCAAATGTTTCCCACTGGATCTTTTCATAAAGTATGACTGTAATTTAAAGTACACAAAGAAGTTTTTATTTTCTGCTTTCCGCAGCTCAAATATTTAAAACAGAAAAGGAGTGAAAATCATTCTTTTCTCCCTCCTCTCCATCACTCCGAAGTTTTAAATGACTTACCTGAGGAACTAGGCTGACATGAATATTACAGAAGTTTTCTCTTTTGACCTTGAATTGGAACTGACGGAAGGCCTCAATAAAGGGCATGCTTTCTATATCTCCCACTGTTCCACCGAGCTAGAGGAACAAAGTTATTTTAGAGGTTAAACACTAAACTTCCCTCCTGTGGGTTACTTTTCTGTCAGTAATTAGATATTTCTTTGTGCTAAAAGATTACTTTTTTTTGGATGAGTTTACCATTCCCCAGGATTATCGTGGATCTTTTCAAGAAAAAGGTCTGGTGAAAGATGTACTAAAAATTTTAATTGTAGAAGAGTCATAGAGCAACCTAAATCTTATCCACAAAAAACTTTTGTATTAAAAAGCATCAGTTGCAGCCTACCCCACATGGTTGAGCATCTACCTATGAACCAGTGGTAGGCAAACTCATTAGTCAACAGAGCCAAATATCAACAGTACAACAATTGAAATTTCTTTTGAGAGCCAAATTTTTTAAAGTTAAACTTCTTCTAAGGCCACTTCTTCAAAATAGACTCACCCAGGCCGTGGTATTTTGTGGAAGAGCCACACTCAAGGGGCCAAAAAGCTGCATGTGGGCTAGCGAGCCGCAGTTTGCTGACCACAGAACCAGGAAATCACAATTCAATTCCCAGTCAGGGAACATGCCCAGGTTGTGGACTCAACCCCCAATGGGGCATGCAGGGGGCAGCTGACCAATGATTCTCTCTCATCATTGATGTGTCTATCTCTCTCTCCCTCTCCCTTCCTCTCTGAAATATGTGTATATGTGTATATAATTATATGTATACATATAATTTTTTAAAAAATTATCAGTTACAAACTAGCTGCTGGAACTTGAGTCTCCTATTTTGCAGGAACAGAGATCCAATAGCCAGGATCAGCAAAGCAAGAGTATAAAAACTGAAACCAAAAGAGGCTCATTCATTCAGAGAAACACAAATGTGTCACAGTCCACACCACGTAGATAAATGCTGAAAAAGGAAAATTGCTCAGGCAAAGTATCAGTTTGACTGCACAGCCGATCCACATGTCTGTTGCTCTGCCCTCACCTGCCACATCACAGTCAGGAGGGTCAAGGGCTTCGCCGCTGATGGCTGACTAAGGAGGTGAACAGTACACTTGGCCACCCACCCAGGAATCACAGAGTTTAGAAAAGACGTATACACACCTCGATAACACACACTTGAGGTTCCAGGCCGTCTTCATCGACAGGTATTAATGCCTGTCTCATTACCCACTCCTGGATTGCATCTGTGATGTGAGGAACAACTGGGAAGGAAAAAAAAAAGGGTGATGACTCACACTTTTCCATCAGCATAGATGAGGAAGACACACTTTATCTTTAACAGCAAATGGCTGCACGCTTTGCCTTCACAGAGAGGTAAAGGGATCACAAAAATATTTTTTTAAAGTATATTTTATTGATTTTTTATAGAGAGGAAGGGAGAGAGATAGAGAGCTAGAAACGTCAATGAGAGAGAAAAACATCGACCAGCCACCTCCTGCACACCCCTCACCGGGGATGTGCCCGCAACCAATGTATATGCCCTTGACCAGAATCGAACCTGGGACCCTTCAGTCCGCAGACCGACGCTCTACCACTGAGCCAAACCGGTTTCGGCCACAAAAATATTTTTGAGACCACTCTTAAAAGACCTTAAAAAAATCTTTGGGCTCCTACTCCCACGCCCCACAGTCTCCTTTCCAGATTCCCAGTTGTGGCCGGATACACTAGAGGAGAGTAAGGTTGAGAGTGGCGTCCTGACCCAATCAGAGTTCACCTCCTCAGTCAGCCATCAGCAGTGAGGCCCTTGACCCTCGTCCATATCAGGACGTCACTCTGACTCAGGGTGTGGGTCAGAGTGGCATCCCACACCCTTAGTCGGTCTACCCTGGCTGCACAACCATAACCACACGGCAGACCACGTGGCCGCCCTACTGCTTACCTGGGTGCTTTTCAAGGAACAGGAGAAAGCAGGACCCTGCTCCATTACGTTTCCAGATTCCCAGAGGGGAGACAATGCACACGAGACAGTACAGTTAGGAGCACAACCTCTGCGCTCAGAATGTCTGGATTCACGTCTCCGTTCTACCTCTCATTAGGGGTGGATTTTTGGGCAAATTACTTAACTATTCTTAAGCTCAATTTCCCTCTCCATTAACTGGAGATAATAGCTTCTCCTTCATAAAGCTATGGAAATCACATGAGACAGCACTGGTAAATGCTAAGTAGAGTGCCTAGCACATGTCAATGCTCAATAAATGCCAGCTATTGCTAAAAACTTTTAAAAATCTTAACTGTTAGATTCTGATAACAAAATCCCAAGGGGCAGAGATTACTGTTTTACTTGCTATGCATAGAGCCAGCAGTGCCTCAAGCACAAGGAAATTCATTATCTATTCCATATACATCAGCTACAGTGATCTTTCAAAAATGCAAATCAGCCGAGACCGGTTTGGCTCAGTGGATAGAGCGTCGGCTTGGGGACTGAAGGGTCCCGGGTTCGATTCCGGTCAAGGGCATGTACCTTGGTTGCGGGCACACCCCCAGTAGGGGGTGTGCAAGAGGCAGCTGATCGATGACTCTCTCTCATCGATGTTTCTGACTTGCTATCTCTCTCCCTTTCTCTCTGTACAAAATCAATAAAATATATTAAAAAAAAAAAAAAAGCAAATCAAAGTTTACCACTCTGAATTTATGCTCCGAGTAAAATCCAAATTCTAGGTCGGGGTGGTAGGCCCCATATGACCTTGCTGCAACTCCGACCTCTCACCATCCCCTGGGTCACTGTGCTCAGCCTTAACAGCTCCTCGTTTCCCTGGTGAAGACCTTTGCAGCCTTGGGGCTTGGTACGTGCCACGCACCCTCCTCCCTCCAGTCCTCCCATGGCTAGCCTCTCGGCTCATTCATCCTCTCCTTAGAGGCTTTCCCTGAGCACCTGTCCAGCTGGCTCTCCCCACTACTTTCTCTATCTCTCTTCACTCTTCTTCCATCACAGCTCCTAACAGACACCTCATTCCCTCTGTGTGTAACCTCCACGAGGGCAATGGCCTCTCTGATCTTCTTCATCAGGATTCCCAGCACCAGGGAGGTCTGACTACCAGGAATGAGCATTCACAACATATCTGATGAGTGAATGAATAAATGGACAAATACACTGGAGCCCAGAAAAAAGAACTGTATAATCAAGGTCATTATAATTCCAAATTGATCCCTTTGTGTGTGTCAGGAACTCAAGAGAAACTCTTTACTGACTTAGCTCCTTTAATCCTCCTAACATCCAGGAGAAGTAGACACTGTTATTATCATCTTCATTTTACAGAAAAGGAAACCAGACCTGAGAGGTTAAGTAGTCCACCTATGTTCATAAAGTTGGTAAGTGGCAGAGCTAAGGTGTAAACATGACCTGATTAGCCTAGAGTCTGGTCTAAGGTAGCTCACTGTCACAGGGACTTTTGGCTTTTGGTCCAGTAAAGCCTAAAGCCAAAAGCAGATCTATTCTCCTAACCCAGGTGAAAGCCACTTTTTAGCAGCCCCAAAAGTGTGTATGTATGTCATTATACTAGGTCAGTGGTTTTCCAACCCCATCTTTTTCAAACCAGCATTTTCTCAAATGAACCACTATGCAAACCCCAAGACAGCAAACATACAAGTGAAACTGGGCTGGTGACAGCTCAAGAGGACTTACCAGATCCCCTAACCCATTTGCACTGATGAGTAGCCTAAAATCAATGCACATGATGCATGCTTTTCCCCTGCCACCACCTATACACAGACACAGCAACCATACACACACACACACTCTGACAGGCTTATTGTCCTAACCTAGTTGCCTTCAGCACTTCACACTCATCACTGTACTGTATAAAGACAACAGCTCTCTGGACTCAGATCACACCACCAGATTGACAGCTTTAGTGCCATCCAGAGCATTGATGGCTTCTTCAAGTTATTTTTTGAGTCAACTGAAGGTTAATAAAAAGCTAATATGCAAATAGAACAAATGGTGGAACAGAACAACTGGTCAGGGCGTTCGAGGAACATGGAGGGCGTAGCCGCAGTGGGATGGTGGAGGTTAGTGGGGGTGACAGACTAAGGCAGGGCACTGTTCGCTGCCACCAGTGGGTGAGCCACTGGTGGTTACTGAAAATTCTTTGCTCCCGTGCACCATGGTCCTGCCCAGTGCTTGCACCTGTTACCGGCGCTAGCCCCACTTGCATCTGCTGCTGGCGCCCAGCATCAGCCCCGATCCCTTGGTGCTGCCAGTGGGTGCAAGCAGCAGCTGCCAGCCCCAAGCGCCCCTCAGGGCTTCTCCACCTCCCCCTGCTCCTGAGGGGAGATCAGGGCCGGCAGCACATCTGCTACTGGCCCCACTTGCACCCACTGCCAGTGCCAGAGCCACCACTCGCAACCACTGCCAGCGCCAGCTCTGCTCTCACCCGCAGCCTATAGCAGAGCTGCTGCTTGCACCTGCTGCTGGTATCCGGCACCGGTCCCAATCGCTCAGCACCATCAGCAAACAAGCAGCTGCTGCCAGCCCTGACTGCCCCTGAGGGCTTCTCCACCTTTCCCTGCTCCTAAGGGGCAATCGGGACAGCAGCCACAGCTAGCACCTGCTGCTGGTGCTGGCCCCAATCACTCCGTGTTGGCAAGTGGGGCTGCTGGCAGAGGGAGGGGCCAGGGGCCGTGGTGGGAGGGGCCGGGTGGGGCACAGAGGATGTGCCAAGATCCGCCCCTGTGTCTATTGCAGCCTCCCAGGCCACAGTTCCTTTCAAGGTGCAGGAATTTGTGCACTGGGCTCCTAATATTTCAATAACAATACACAAAAGAAATTCAACTGGTTAAGACTTTTAAACTTGGAAGGTAAATCAGTCTTACCTTGGACGGTTTTTCCCAAGTAATCACCTTTGCGTTCCTTGTTAATGACGTATTGGTATATCTTTCCAGTGGTCAGATTATTGTCCTTGGTGAGGCGGATGTCAAGGAAACGCTCATAGTTACCCAGGTCAAGGTCAACTTCTCCACCATCATCCAGTACAAAAACCTCACCTGCAGCAAACAGTGAAAATGTTTAGGGTAAATGAAAAATATACATGCCATGGCACAACTTGCGTATCAAAACATAAATACTCAACTAGAACGAAGTTACCTATACACAAAGCAATTTATTTCTAGATAACTAAATAGGACACATAAAATCACCAACCATTCTCCAAATGGTAACTTCACAACAAACTTAGTCTGTGTCAGAAATCGTTCTGAAATATCATGGAATTGAAGAAAATTATAGCCCAAAGAGCTATGGACATATGAGACTTTACAGTTAGAATGGCATCTGTTTTCAACAAAAGCTATACTTAAGCAAAGCAAGGTTTGAAATGTGATAAAAGCATGATTTGATTCAAAGCTTAAACATGACATAAATATGTTAAGGTTGTTGATTCTAAAAGCCAACTCTGGGCTACACTTTAGTCCTAAACAAAGTTGTGAAAATGAAAGTATTTCCCATCCCTATGTTTCACATTCATTTCTCCAAACGTCATTTTAGCAACTTTGCCCAGAATGGCTGGTTTGTTCCTACCCTCACAATAAGAGACAAGCTCAAATACAGGAAAAGAAAAAAATGCCTCATTTTCCCCCTCAGAGGGGAGAGCTCATCCTCTGCTTGAGAATTCTGTAGGAAATATTGCCCGATATGTCCGTCTCTTCCTATCGCTATTTATTACACATAGATTTTTGCCCTGGTGACACTCACTCTTACACATTTTTACCTCAACATTAGGAAGTAGAAGTATGAAAACAGAATTTTAAAACTTAGGAAGTATGTTCTATGAGTACATCTCCCGCCAATTTTAAGCAATTAATCTTTGAGGTAATTCAAACAATCAGGGATCACACAGTTGATAGGTACTCTATCCTCCTTTAGCAGTTTCAACTTTTCACTCACCTCAAAAGATGCTCGTTTTTATTTTTTTATTTTTTATTTATTTTTTTTTAATATATTTTATTGATTTTACACAGAGAGGAATTGAGAGGGACAGAGAGTTAGAAACGTCGACGAGAGAGAAACACCGACCAGCTGCCTCTTGCACACTCCCCAGTGGGGATGTGTGCCCGCAACCAAGGTACATGCCCTTGACCGGAATCGAACCCGGGACCTTTCAGTCCACAGGCCGATGCTCTATCCACTGAGCCAAACCGGTCCCCGCAAAAGATGCTCGTTTTTATTATCCAAACTCTGTTAGCAAAACAGAAACTCTAGCATCTATATGTTGCTAAAATCCCTGCAAAGTGGTCCATTAGCCCGTTTGAATGGAATTCTCCATCAAAGGAACACGCAACTTCCAGAGGTCAGTTACCTCCACCTTGGAAAGCGCTTGTATTATCAAGATCTTTCTTATACCAGGGAAAACTCTATTTCTTTATTATCTTTTCATGCATCCTGTTTCTAAAGCTTGGGGCCAGCAAAAATAAGTATAACCCCTGTTCTCAAATATTTAAAGAAAGTTGTCACCAGATTACCTATTTTCAATCGAAGTGACAGATTTTAATTCAGCTGCCAAAAAGATAATTTCTATTATTTCTGTAATAGAAACCTCTAAACTCTAATTACTACATAGCATATTAAGATTTCTGCTTCCTCTCTGTCCAAGTGAGAAAAGCATCATTCTGCAACTCTAAGGAACTTTTTAGAAAGCAAGAAATGGAAGTTATGTCATGCAAAATACACACAATTTCCTAGGGCTGACTGACATTTCTTCTACACACTACACATTACTTTTAAAAAGAAAGAAGAGCCCTAGGCCATTTGGCTCAGTGGACAGAGAGTCAGCCTACAGACTAAAGGTCCTGGGTTCAATTTTGATCAGTTGCATGCTTGATCCCCCGCCCTGACCAGGGCACATGTGGGAGGCAACCACTTGATATGTCTCATACCAATGTTTCTCTCTCTCTGTCTCTCCCCCTCCCTTCCATTCCCTAAAAATCAATGGAAAAATATCCTCGAGTGAGGATTAACAAGTAAATAAAAGAAAAATGCACTTTGCTTACCATGCTCATAAGGAGAGAATGTCCCTGCATCGATGTTAATGTACGGGTCAATTTTAATAGAAGTTACATGTAAACCACATGACTTCAGTATTGTGCCCACACTGCTGGCGATGATTCCTTTTCCAATTCCTGATATAACACCACCAGTAACTAGAATGTACTTCATTTTACTTTGTGACCTGGGAGGACGAAAAATTAAAGGTTAAATACACCTCAACAAAATAAACGAAGGTTCACATACCAGCTCTGCCACTTAACTATTGGGTCTAGTAATAATTAATGTCGTTTTCTAACATTCGTTTAAAATCTTGCTTGGCGTTGACTTGTATTGACATAACCTTCAAACACGTGGTATCTACAGAACATGTGAAGTGCAATTAACAAGTTTTGCTTGAAAAAGTTTGTGTTTGGTTTGGTTTTTGTTGCAAAACTAGGGCTAAGAAGATGGCGGATGAAGAGCATATTCGGCACTGCATGCTTTACGAGTTCCAATTAGGAAGAAAAGCAAGTGAGGCTGCAAAAAACATCTGTAGGGCTCTTGGTCAAGATGCAGTTAGCGCCAGAAAATGCCAGCGTTGGTTTGAGAAATTTCGCGAGGGAAATTTTTCGTTAGATGACAAGAGTGGTCGAGGCCGTGTGTCCAATTTTGATCAAGAAGCTCTTCAAGCTCTTTTGGTGCAAAATCCTCAAATTACCCAACAAGAGCTTGCGACAACTTTAAATTGTTCACAAAAAACAATTTCCAATCAATTGCGTGCACTTGGCAAAGTCCAAAAGTTTGGAAAATGGGTTCCTCATGAGTTGACTGACAACAACGGTAATCAAAGAGTCACAATTTGCAGTTCGCTCCTCTCTCGTCAAAACCGTTTGCCGTTTTTAGAGCAAATTGTTACCGGAGATGAAGAATGGGTGCTGTATGTTAATTTGAAAAGGCGGCCTCAATGGTTGGACAAAAATGAGGCTCCGCAGCCAATGCCAAAACCTGACTTGCATGCGAAAAAAGTGATGTTGTGTGTTTGGTGGAATTTTAAAGGAATTCTTCATTATGAACTTTTACCATCTAACCAAACCATTACAAGTGCAGTGTATAGTGCCCAATTGGAAAGGTTAGCCCAAGCTTTAAGAGAAAAAGAACCCGTGCTGATTAATCGGAAGGGCGTAATTCTTCACCACGATAACGCACGAACGCATACTGCAAGAATCACTGCTGAAAAACTGCGCCAGTTGGAATGGGAAGTTCTCCCTCAACCTGCATATTCTCCTGATATTGCCCCTTCCGATTACCATTTGTTTCATTCTTTGCAAAACTTTCTTCTTGGAAAAAAAATTTAATAATGAAGAATGCCTCAAAAATGCATTGACTGAATTTTTTGCATCAAAATCACAAGAGTTTTACAACAGAGGGATTAAAATGCTTCCTGAGCGTTGGGCACAAGTAGTAGAAAACAACGGCAACTATATTGTTGATTAAATTTTGTTGTTTTGTTTAAATAAATTCGATTTTAAAAAGTATTAGAAAACGACATTTTCTAGACCTAATAGTTATAACCCTCTTGGAGCCTAAGTTTTCCTGTCTGTCACATGACTTCTGAAAGTTGTTTTGTTGTTTTTGGGCCACTGAATGGCTTCAGTCAAATATGAGTTGAAAAACAACTGCTAGCCAAAACCGGTTTGGCTCAGTGGCTCAATGGATAGAGCGTTGGCTTGCGGACTGAAAGGTCCCGGGTTTGATTCTGGTCAAGGGCGTGTACCTTGGTTGTGGGCACATCCTCAATGGGGGTGTGTGAGTGCAAGAGGCAGCTAATTGATGATTCTCTCTCATCAATGTTTCTAATTCTCTATCCCTCTCTCCTCCTCTCTGTAAAAAATCAATAAAATAGCCCAAACCGGTTTGGCTCAGTGGATAGAGCATCGGTCTGCGGACTGAAAGGTCCCGGGTTCGATTCCGATCAAGGACACGTACAATGGTTGCGGGCAAATCCACGGTAGGGGGTGTGCAGGAGGCAGTTGGTCGATGTTTCTCTCTCATCAATGTTTCTAGCTCTCTGTCCCTCTATAAAAATAAAAAAAATATATATATATTTTTAAAAATCAATAAAATATATATTTTAAAAAAAGAAAAACTGCTAATCAAATAATGTACCTATTTTTTTTTTAAGTTTTGACAACAACCCTCAGAATCAACTGAATAAAAAAATAATAACTTTAAGCTATTGATAGAACACTATGCCTCAAATGTTGGCTGACACCACCACCAGACAATGGAACACCAGGCAGGCACCTCATTATTTTCCCTACACGGGGAAACAATTTCATCCTTGGATGAGCACTCTGATTTCCCATAAAAGTAATAGTGTCTTTGGCTAAATCACAAGGTAGCCCTAAGAAAACACGGCTCCTCTAGGTTACGGAAGACAGAATAAAAGGAAAGAACTTTAACATTGACAATAAGTTGCAGTTAAACCTATCAATCTGTTGAAGGAAGCTCTCTTCTGCAGTTTAATAACACTCCTGGCCAGCAATCTCTCCCAGGTATGACCTGAAGAGTTTTATCTATCGGAGGAAAGGGACAGCAGATAATAAACCAGTGTGAAGCACATAATGGGCGGAGGACTCAAAGAGAGGGCAGATTAGATTAAATCCAAAGAACCAGACAGTTGTGGCCGTGTCTGGAAGAAACAGACTCTAGGAGAGATAAAAGGGATGGACAGATAACAAGAACAGCGGAAATAAGGGGCAGGTAAAGCAGCGTGGACCAGAAGAGGAGACAGAGACAGGCTCGCAAGCAATTTACCACGGGCCCACGGCATCAAAGGTCCAGAAACATCATTTAGTCAATAAACCTAAATGTGATCAAAATGAAAAATGCAATCGCCAAGGAGAAAAAGCGGTGCTTGCTTTGGCAAAGTCAGGTCCTTCTCTGGGAACACTTCATGTGAAGCCAAATTATAACAAAAATAAGCTAAGAAAAGGAACAAGGAAACTGGAGTTCTGCTTGGAGCAATCTCCCACCCTGTTCTTCCCCAAAGCAAGACACACCTGGCAAGAAGATGAGAATGCTTAGAATGTCTCCACCCTGAGAGAAGACTAGGTCCCTGTCCCACTCTGTCCTCTGTAGCAACATTTCCAAAAACCATGTTCTTGGTGTCTACAAAACGCATATGGGGTTCCCAAAAAGGGCTTTAGAGACAGATAAATAAGAGGAATGCTGGTTCAACAGTCAATTGGCTTCTTCAATGCAAGACCTCTGGGAGCCTTTAATAAGGTAACATTTAATGTGACCTCCAAAAAAAAAGGAGTATACAGAGCATGCAGTTTCCCTCATGTCCTAACAAATTTATTTGACCCCATGTCCCTAACATTTGGGGAAAACACTTCTCTGACTGTTCCCTTAAAGTAAAAATAGTTCCTTCCTCTCACATGAATATCAGGTGTGGTTATATTTTAAATATGTCCTAGCCAGGGATATCCCAGAGACCATGCCTGGTCTTCCTAAATTTGGATGTTCCTAAAATTCCTCAGCCACTCGGAGTGGGTTACAGAGTAAGAAAACTCATCTCACCCTTTACATTTGAGTTGCCCCAATTTTACTGTAAAAGGGGGGATTCCTGCAGTCTCCCACAGTGCCTGGCAATAAATATGCAATGTACTCAAAACCAGATACAGGGGGCTGGCAGGACTCCTCCTCAGTCCTGGACTACCCACGACTGTACGTATGTATGTCAGTGCTCCGGAGCCAGACACTGGGGACCCCCATCCATCAGATTTGGGCCCATCCCTCAAATGGCAGGCAGGCAGTCCAGTTATGAGACAAAACATTTATAAAGAAATGAGTACTCCAGGGATGGTGAGAGCAGGACGCCATGTGGAGCGGACAGAGGGGGGAGAGCAGAAAGCTTTCAGTGACAACACCAGGGTATAAAGTGCCATGCATGACCCCTCTGGAAGGAAAGAAATCCAAGGGAGGGACCCAGACGGCTCCAGAGGTGCTGACCTGCGAGGCTTGCCATGGGGGAGGCAGGGGAAGGGGAACGGTGGGCAGGAAGGTGACAGCTCTCCTAAGAAGGGGAAGACAGTGGGAAGTAAGCTGGAAGTGTAGGCCAGGGACTCAATCATGTGAACATTTGAAAGTTCAATCTGAACTTTATTCTGAAGGCGATGGAGACCATCGCAAGGTTTCCAAGCTAAGAAGTAACAAAAATCACGATGCATCACAGGAATTCAACAAAGATGACAAAAATGAAATAAAATAAAAGCTTCTTTCGCTGTTATATGCGGTGAGCTCCAGCTCCGCCACTTGGGTTCCGAGACCTGTCAAGTCACTGAAGCCGCCCGGAAGCCCGCGTCCTGACATCTGTAAAATGGGGGTGACAGTCTCCACGTCGCCCGTGTCACTGCTGGAGATTCACCGTGACCGTGGGTGCAGGCGAGCGTGCGCCACGCAGACACCGGGAACTTAACTTTAAAACGCAGCATCTTCACCCCGGGCGCCGGGAAGGGAGGCGGGTGGCCGGCCGGCCGGCCACGGGGCTGGAGGGAACGGCTCCGGGCAGCGGCCAGGCCCGGCGGGCTCCAAGGCCCCTTCCGCCCCGGGGACTCGGGGCGCGGCGGAGAGGGGTGCCGAGGCCAGGCCGCGGAGCCCTTCCCACCGCGACAAGCGCGTCTCGGACCTTCAACCCCCACCCCGCGAAGGGACGGCCGTGCCCGGAGGCCGGAGGGACGGGGCGGCCCCAGGCAGTACGAAAAGGAGTAGCATCCGCGGTGCTCCGGCGCACAACGGCCCTCCGCGTCCACGCGCCATGCCGGCCTCCCGCGGCCGGGCCTCCACACTGGGACCCCGTGGCCTTTCCCGGTGCCCCTCTCCCCCCGGCCCTCCGCGGCCCGTCTCCCCGGCGGCGCCCGGCCACGCGGCCCCGCGCGCTCGGGAGCCGGCTCCGAGCCGGCCCGGCCGCCCGCCCCTCTCCCGTTAGGCTCGCAGCTCATTGGGCAGGCCGGCCGCCCTCCTCGCCCCTGATTGGCGCGAGCGGTGTCTGTCACCCGGCGGCGAGGCAGTCCCGCGCGGGCTCGGCTCGCGCCGCCGGTGTCTGCACGGAGGACAGCGCCCCCGGGGTCCCGGGTGCCAGCCTACCTGAGGCCGCTTCAGATCCTCCGGGCGGCTGAGGAGCTGGGAGGGAGACGAGCGCGCTGGGCCCCGGCGGCAGCGAAGCAGCGCGGCCGCATGCGCCCGGCAGCCTTTTACCGGGGCGGGCCCTAGGCGGTGCGCACGCACAGGCGGGGGGCGGGGCGGCGCGCGGACCCTCCCCAGGGTGGAGCCGGAGTGCGCAGGCGCAGGGCACTCTCGCTCGCCTACCCCCTGGCGGCCTGATCTCCGGGGTCCTCACCTGCTGACGCTGGAGAAGGAGCTATATTCCAGGCTGGGCAGGCTCCTTCCTCATCCAGCTCCCTTTTCCCCCACATCATCCCTGACGGTGGCTGGTCCTGTGTCATCCCGCTGACACACACTGAGTGCTCACGGTGACACGCGCTATGCAAGGGACCCTGTCTGAGGTCTAACGAGGTGGTGCAGCCCACTGATCAGCTAATTACACTTCACCATTTTCTTTTCTTTTTCTTTTTTTAAAAAATATATGTTATTGATCTTTTATAGAGAGGAAGAGAGAGGGATAGAGAGCTAGAAACATCGATGAGAGAGAAACATCCATCAGTTGCCTCTTGCACATCCCTTACTGGGATATGCCCTTGACTGGAATCGAACCCAGGACCTTTCAGTCCACAGGCCGAGGCTCTATCCACTGAGCCAATCCGGTTTCGGCACACTTCACCATTTTCATAAGTGATTGCTGCTGAAGTGCATGCCAGGGAAGTGAGACTTAGGAGGAGGATGGGGGAAAGGGGGGAAGCCGGACTAAGTTCGTTGGGGACTGGGGATGTAGGCGGGGGAATGTCTTCCCTGTGTGGACAAAAAAAGGAGCCACACAAGCTGATCTGACTAATTTAGGGAAGGCAGCATGGGGGCCTTGCAAACTCAGAGACCTAAAGTAACCACAAAGGCTGGCCTGGTTTTTAAATTAAAATTTTAAATTAAAAAAAGCAGTCTATGATGGGTAGCCATGTCCTAGGCCGGTACCTTCTCTGACAAAGATCAACTTTGATCTTCACTGAACCTATTGTCTTTTTGCATCTATGATAGCATGCCTTTGGAATGTCAGGGTAACTTGTAATTTCCCCTTTTCCGGACCCCTCCGGATACAGTCCATGCGTCAGGACACCACAAGCTCCCTCATTGTTATTGTTACCGTGTTAATTATTAACTATCCTGTACCCACCTATGTAAAAGAAGCATGTGCTGCCCTGCAGGTGTGGTTCTGTGGCTGTGTTGCACCTGTGAATCAGGAGGTCAGGGTTCAATTCCAGTGTGGGGCATGCAGGAGGCTGGTGTTTAATGATTCTCTCTCATCATGGATGTTTCTTCTCTTGCTCCCTTCCTCTCTGAAATAAATTTAAAATATATATATTTTAAAGAAGCATGTGTCTATCTATCATTTTACTTTTTATCCAATCTTAGAGGTTTCCCCCTCTTTACTTTCTCCCACCTCCCTAATCTATCAGCAATGTATTTCATGTAACCCACTTATATCTCCTTTGATGGTAATTTATTTTAATATATATTTTTTGTTGCCTTCAGAGAGGACGGGAGAGGGAGAGATAGGAACATCAATGATGAGAGAGAATCATTGATTAGCTGCCTCCTGCATGCCCCCCTACTGGGCATGTAGCCCACAACCTGGGCATGTGCCCTTGACTGGAATCAAACTCGGGACCCTTCAGTCCTTAGGCCCACACTCTGTCCACTGAGCCAAACTGGCTGGGGCCTTTGATGGTAATTTATAAAAATAGGTGAAAAATCATCATTCTCTAGAATAGGGGTGTCAAACTCAATCAGAGAAGGGGCCAAAATCTAAAATCCAGCCTAAATCGCGGGCCGAATGGTTTACTGAACAGTCATAAACTGTCATTGTGATGGAAACGCAGCGGAGTGCAGTGATGACAGCGCGGTGCGGGCCACATTGCAAGGCCTGGCGGGACGGATTTGGCCCTCGGGCCTTGTGTTTGACACATGTGCTCTAGAACATTATCTCAATACATTGAGATTCTTCTTTCTGTCAATTGTCGACAGGTTGGCTCAAAAAAACGCACAAAAATTCTTTACCGGTTTGAATGTTTCTTACACTAACACCTGAAGTGTACTGGCAAAAGGAAGGGAGGGAAGAGATCAGGGTAAGAATGAGGCAGGAAGAAAAGCCGGGGTAAAGGTCCTGAAGCCCAGAGGAGCCTCGCACGGCTGAATCAGAAGGCCAGTAACTGCGATGGAGAGAGGCAAAGGGAGAGATTAACATGAGATCTGGCTGGAGAGGGGGCAGGGCTATACGATGTAGAGCATTAGAGACCAAGTTAAGGATTTTTTTTTCCCTCCTAAGAGCAGTGGAAAACCAAGAAACTTTTTTTTTTTTGGGGGGGGGGGGGTGTTGGTTTTCTTTTGAGTAGTGAATTACATGCACATGGTTAATTTTTTTTTCTTCAAACACTTGAAAAGTAAATCTCTCATCTCTGTACCCTAGTATTCCTGTTTTCGTCCTCAGAAGCAATTTATCAAAGTTCTTTTCTATCTTCATTAAAGGGTGTTTTTTTTTAAGGTGTGATATGACCAAGTTTATATAATCACTCAAACAAATGGATTTAAAAAAAGAAAAGAAAAAAAAGAAAAGAGGGCTTCTGAGTCTGTCCAAATCTAGACCACCCCTGCTCCTACCCTGCCAAGTTGCCCAAACTGCACTCGGCTTCAAATCTAAAATGTGCTTGGGATGTGTTTGGAGTGTACGGCCACACATTCATTTAAGAAGTATTTGGTGCCAAAACCGGTTTGGCTCAGTGGATAGAGCATCAGCCTGTGGACTGAAAGGTTCCAGGTTTGATTCTGGTCAGGGGCATGTACCTTGGTTGAGGGCACATCCCCAGTGGGGGGTGTGCAGGAGGCGGCTGATTGATGATTCTCTCTTACCGATGTTTCTAACTCTCTGACCCTCTCTTTTCCTCTCTGTAAAAAAAAATCAATAAAATATATATATATTTAAAAAGAAGAATAAAAAGAGAAGTATTTGGTGTTTATCAGAGTGCCTGAGACATGATGGACACTGAGAGCATACTTGCTGAGGCAATAAAGATCCTGTAGGAGATTTTAAAAAGCTGTCTACTCAGCTGCTCTTCCAGACCCCTGGACACTCCCCTCTTCCGCAAAACTCAGCCATCCTCTCCTCCATCCCCTCTCTCAGCTGATGGTCTTGCTTCCTATTTCACTGGAGAGAGAGGGAGATAGAGAGAGGGAGAAAGAGAGAAAGAGAGAGAGAGAGAGAGAGAGAGAAAGAGAGAGAGAGAGAGAGAGAGAGAGAGAGAGAGAGAGAGAGAGTCCACCAGGAGAACTTCCTTGAGCTCTCACCACTGTATCCATCAATCTTTATCTGTGTACTTCCTCTGCCTTCCTCCCTGCGCTGGGGACAAACTGTGTAGCGGTCAAACTGTGCTCTTAGAGGTCAACCTCTCCTCTCTGCTTCATGGGCCATATCCCCTCAGGTCAAGGATGTCACTCTAGGTCTCCCCTCCCGCATCAACGCCCTTTCCCTCTCCAGCAGACCGATAGCATGAGGCAGCTTCCCCCATCTGAAACCCCACTCTTTTTTTTTTTTTTTAATATATATTTTATTGATTTTACACAGAGAGGAATTGAGAGGGACAGAGAGTTAGAAACGTCGATGAGAGAGAAACATCGACCAGCTGCCTCCTGCACACCCGGGACCTTTCAGTCCACAGGCCGACGCTCTATCCACTCAGCCACACCGGTCCCGGCTGAAACCCCGCTCTTGACCACATCTTTCTCTGGTTACCCCATTTTTCAGTGCCCCCTTTTTAGCACAACTCCTAGAAAGTGCTGATGGTTCTTTCTGTCTCCAATTTCTTCCCCCTCTCTCAGGCTTCTTCTGATCAGGCTGTTGCTTGTGTAATTCCACCGAAACTGTTCTTGTCAAAAATTAACCTCTGTTCCCAGAACTCTCCTTCTAGCAGCCTAGACGGACAAGTCCCAGGTAAGATAGCAGTGTGTAGCATGTGCACGGCGTGATTACCTGTGTGTTTTTGTATATCTGGGCTGCTCCTCTCTCCCACCTTGAGCTCACCGACTCCCTGGGAGCTGCGGGGTTACAGCCATACTGCCTCAGATCCTCCCCCAAACTGTATCCCTAGTATTTATAACAGGTAACAGCTAGTCATTCCCTCCTTAAGCCACATTCTTTACTTGGCTTCTAAGAAACCACCGTTTCTCTGTTTTTCTCTTATTTCACAGGACTCACTTGATTCTCTTTTCCTACATTCTCTCCTCTTCCTGACCTTTACACATCAGCATGCCCAGGGCTCAGAAGATCTAGAATCATTCTCTATCTCGTTCAGATTTTCTTTTCTTTTTTTTTTTAAACCATTTTTATCTTTTAAATGAATTTTAAAAAACATGTTTTTATTGGTTTCAGAGAGGAAGGGAGAGGGAGAGATAGAAATACCAATGATGGGAGAGAATCATTGATCAGCTGCCTCCTGCATGCCCCCTGCGGGGGGTCAAGCCCGAGACTGGGGCATGTGCCCTGACTGGGAATCGAACTGTGACCTTCTGGTTCATAGGTCGACGCTCAACCACTGAGCCAAATATACCACTGGGCTGGGCTAAATATACCACTCGTCTAACTTCTCCCCTGCCCTCTCCTGCTTTCTTCGTTCCCTAACAGATCTCACTTGAGACCATTCCTCTATCATTCACTCACACAAGAATACCATCTCAAACTTTGTTCCTGGCGAACCCCTCCTACATGTCTCTCCTGTGGGGCCCTGGATGCTCACCCTGACACATTTGTCACAGGGAGATGAAATGGTCTGTTTGCTTCTGTGTCCCCTCCACATCAGATTGCAATCTGTTTGTCATCACTTAACCTTTCTGTGTCTCAGTTTCCTTATCAGGCACAGTCTTGTTCACCTTTAATAACCAGGATCTAGCATATTTAATTCCCTTTACTGCCCTGTGTTGCAAACACCATCATTATTATTACATTACATGTAACGAAGCCACGACGGAGAAAAACAAATGCCCTCCTGAGACTACATGGGTAGCACTCTGCCTGCATTCTACCCATCACCAAGGCTTCTTTGGGTTACTTTTTTTACTTTCACGCCAATATGCTGTCATCCTCGTCTAGCATTTAAATAGATTATCTAGGCCAAGACCGGTTTGGCTCAGTGGATAGAGCATTGCCTTGGGGACTGAGGGGACCCAGGTTCGATTCCGGTCAAGGGCATGTACCTTGGTTTTGGGCATATCCCCAGTAGGGAGTGTGCAAGAGGCAGCTGATCGATGACTCTCTCTCATCGATGTTTCTGGCTCTCTATCTCTCTCCCTTCCTCTCTGTACAAAATCCATAAAATATATTTAAAAATAAATAAATAAACAAATAAATAAATAGATTATCTAGGTCAGTAGTGCAGCAGAAGGGAGATTGTAATTACCGACTTGAATTTGTAATGTTTTCACAGATTGGTTATACCCTCACTTTGCTCACGAAAGGATTTAAAGCAGTGTGTGTGTGTGTGTGTGTGTGTGTGTGTGTGTGTATGTGTCTGTGTGTGTGTAAAATAAGAGAAAAATAAAGCAAAGGAAACATAAAGGTAGGAACTTATTCTCTTCGATGACACTCCATTGCCTTCAGGATAAAGTGAGAGTCACACTTTGATTATGAGCGTATGGCCTCAGTTTACCTCTCTCACCCCATGCTCTAGCCACTGTGAATTTGTCCAGCTCCCTGCACACACAATTTGTTCTGTTTCCCACATCTATTCTTTGCAAAGACCATTGCTGGAATAGCTCCTCCCCTTTGTCTTGCTAATGCCACATTTCCACTTGGCCTTCAATTCCCAAAGTATCTTTTCTAGACAGCCTCCTTCCCTCAGGTGGGGGCTTAGTCTCCCTCCCCCCACTCTTCTATTGCCACCTGATGTCCCCAAGCATAGCAGGCACAACTTGAGTTTTAATAGTTCCTTTCCTTGTCCAAAGCTCCCTCTTGTGAGGTCTGGGACTTGCTTTACTGATTTACTGTTGCTTGCTCAGGGCCTAGCTAGTCTCAGTACATAGTAGGCATTCGATAAATATTTGTTCCACAAATAAATGAATCCAGAAATTAAATTAGATCACAAATCCTACACCCTTTCAAGAGATGAGTCCCAAATTTGACTTTTAACTTCCCAGCAGCCAAAATGAAGAGGGTAAGTCTGATTAAGTAGAAAATTACACAGCTGCTCAGGAGAAATATCACTTCTTTTAACAACCTTTCACTGACCGCCCCTCCCAAATCCCCTACCAGCACCCCTAAGCTTCACCTACTATTTTTCCTTATTAGCATTTATCAAAACTCTAATAATTAATGGGCTAATTGGTTATTTGGTGTCTGTGTTTCCTACCAGACTGTATTTCACTTTTAGTCTCACATGGCCTGCATATAGTAGATGCTCAGTAAATGTGTACTGAATGAATTAAAAAGACCTTTATAGTTGCCACTGAGATCAGAAATTAATTTCTCCTGGGACTCTTCACGGAGAGGACATGGTTTCTTTGTTTGTTTGTTTGTTTTATTTAAAAAAAGCAGACAAGGATTTATTGAAAAACTGGCCAGGACTGCCGAGGGAGCACCACACACAGGTGGGCCCCACAGACCGCATTGATCAGGTGTAGGCAATCCCTTTTAAAGCTTCAAACCACAGGAATTTCCCTTTGTTCTAAATTCTAAAGGCTGGGAGCATTGGAATGTGGCCCTATCTTGCCCATAATACAAAAGCAGAACTCAAAGGTTAATCTCTAAAGGTTATTTATAGTTTCTACCCCTGAAGCTACTGAGTCAGTGGGAGTCAATCTCCTGTAACCACCCTATTGTTTAAGCAAGTAATCGAAGGTCGAAGTCAGATAGCAAGGTTAAAATTCAAACAGCAGTTTTTACCCAAGTATGATTGCTACCATATTTCATTCCCCACTGGTTTTCATGTGCTTGAGTCAAATCATTGACTCATCCTACTTCCTTGCTCTCCAGTCCCCTAGCACATTTAGCCTTACTTAGCCCCGGACTTTCTCACTGGTTAGCAAAAATGTTCTTACAGTTACCAAGACCCCTAGTAACACAGTTCCCATTAGTACTGTCCTCTCTGAAGTTGGAGCCCAGCTCCTGCATGGAGCCCAGGTTAGGGATCTCACGGTAAGGCCGCTGGTTGCCAGGATCCAGGCCGTTTTCTGTGCAGGAGCTGGGAGTGGTGTAGCCAGGTCTGGGTGCCGTCTACTTCAATAGCCGTGGGCGTGCTCAGCATAGCAGTGTAGCGTCCCTTTCAGGTTGGGGTGAGTCCTTGGGCAGTGAACTTCTTTACCCACACTGAGTCTCTGGGCTGGAAGGTGTGTACAGGGTCTGCAGTGGGCACTGGCAGTGCATCTGGAACAAGCTTATGGGTGAGTATACTGCAGAGCCTGTAAGGACTTGAGCAGGGAATGGTTATGAGTTCCAGCTTTCAGTTTCTCCCTGACCCTGGGAAGGATGGAGGGAGGTCTACCATACATGATCTCAAAAAGGGGGGAAACCCGTCCCGGTAGAGGGTACACATGCTCATAAGAGAGCGAAGGGCAGGGGGTTGGTCCAATTTTCACCGGTTTTTAGGACAAATTTAATTAGAGTCCTGTCCTGTCCTAAGGCTTGAGCTATACTTTGAGATACTTTGGCTACAAAGGCTGGGCTGTTATCTGCTCCTAAGGACACGGGTTTTATAACTTAAAGATGAATGGTCTCAATAACATCCATATAGCAGACACACAGGCAACAGGCACAGGGCTGTTCCTTGTGATTGTCAGCAAAGGCTGATGGCAGTGCTACAAAGTACAATGCAGGCAACGTGGTTCTGCAGAGAACCAATGCAATGCCAGTGGCATGCCATGGGGGTTGGTGGGAAAGAAGCCATCTGAAGAGCTGGCTTGTTCAGGAGTAAATGATAAATCATCTTCCAGCATTCCTCTCTGAAGGTTGTTCACTGGCCTGAGTGCTGGGTAGATTTTGAGGAACAGCGAACTCAATATTACACCCTCGGGGGGGGGGGGGGGGAGTGGAATAAAGCTATTCTGAGCTTCAAGTTAAATTCAAAGGCCTTTAACAATCAATTGAGCAGAATTAATTAATGCCATTCACTGGTACATCAGAATAATCTGATAGAGACACCTGTCTCGTGTAGGCATAAGATAGATAGCATGTATTATTAGTATATATGACTATTTGGTATAATCGTACACTAGTGCCTGAATAACACATGTAGGGGAAATGTCATAAACGGCAAGGAGAAAAACACTTTATAAAGACATGTCATTATGTAAGCATAACAATAAATGCTTAGTTCATGAATATACCACAGCTAACATCACCATGCATTCAAGACTTGGGGGCACAGTGTAATTTTTTGAAATTTTAATTAAATATATAAATATATATTTATTGATTTTTTTTTACAGAGAGGAAGGGAGAGAGGGATAGAGAGCTAGAAACATTGACGAGAGAGAAACATCGACCAGCTGCCTCCTGCATACCCCCTACTGGGGATGTGCCTGCAACCAATGTACATGCCCTTGACCGGAATCGAACCTGGGACCTTTCAGTCTGCAGGCCGACGCTCTATCCACTGAGCCAAACCGTTTTTGGCTGAAATTTTAATATTTTTAATGAAAGGAATGTGTACATATGGAACTAAATGTCATCTTGCTATTAAACTCTTTTAAGACTTTTAATGCAAATAAATGGGCAGATGAGAAAAAGTAATGCTTTTCAAATCATATGTTTTGACTTTTGGGTTCAGAAAACATTCCGAACGGGACTCATTTGCAGTCTTCTCACCTGGGAGAACCCCTCTAGCCTCCTCTCATGCTTGGTGAGCTATAGGAACCTCTCTTTATTCATCTGCCCCAGCATTTGCCACATTATATTGAGATTATCTGGATTTGCTTCTAGATTGAGGGAGAAAACTGCCTCTTTTTGGCTCCAGTAAATGCAAGAAGGGATGGTGACGCCTCCCCCAAACTTCCATAGGCCCTCAAGAACCTCCTCAAACACATCCTCCATCTAAACACTGTGCTCCTTATGCGACCAGAGCTTCAAGACACGCTCTCACCACTGGCTCCTAAGCAAGTGGCCTCTGCACCCTTCCAGAAGCAGAGCATTCCGTCCAGAGTGTCCAGCACGGTGCTTGGCACATAGCAAGCCCTCAGGAAATATTGGATGAACTAAATCAAGACTTTTTACTTGCAACTTTTTACTTCTTCGCGATCTGGCTTGCTCCCACCTATCTGGACCAAGACAGATGAGTGTTCCTGCAAGAAAGTCAATTGTTGTACTTCAGTTGGTCGAAGACACCAAGAGGGCAATCCTTACGTCAGCTCAGCTCAATAACCCAAGCGTCTCCGGGGTTTCCAGGCAATATTTCCCCGGGGTGATTCATGGACTGAGGCTCACCCAGGGGTGAGCGTGTCCATGTTGTCCAGGCTCCCTCTGGGCATCTAGCATTCTCCCAGCTGCCTCGGAGCTGAGTGACATAACTGAGTGATGCAAAGCAGGTGGACAGTCAGGAGACTGAGAAATTGAGAAAGATTTGCATCCAGTAGACACTCAGTGGAGCCATAAAATGTATACAGAACTCAATCGTTATAATTTCTAACTCTGAGGCCAGGCTCCAGACATCTGTATCTAAGATCTCTCTGAGATCTGTTTGTCTCTAAGAACAACGCATACCCCTGCCATTAGTGCCACAATGGCCTGAAAGGTACTTTTTAAAACCCGGGGGACAATGATGCCCCTTAGGATACCCAGCAACTACCATGTTTGTGTAATCAGCACTTCCATTTCTGTTGTACATGATGAGAGTTTTTAAAAATGATTCAACCTTTCAAAATGCCTGTTTTCAACATGTACTTAACCAGTTTGAGCTCGAGGGGATGTGGGGGAAACACCCATCTGTTTGTGGATTTAAATAACTGGAAAGGCTGATGAGGATGGTGTTGTGGAGGTGATGTTATCTCGGAGAAAAAAGTTTCTGGCTTGCTTTTCAAAAACTATTATTTGCTTATGTTTTGTAAGCTATTTCTGAAGTGTGACATAGAGACATCAAAGTGTAAAAAGCATAACTGTGCGAGTTGATGACATTTTACATATCTGACCACACCCACGTAACACACATCCAGACCAGGAAACAGAACATGCCAGCACCCACAAGCCCCTTATTCCCCTCCCAGTGGCCACTCCCCTGAGCGCATCCACTACTCTGACTTCTAACACCATTCATTAGTTTCCTCAGGATTCTTTTGAAAGCTAAACTGCAAATCATAGGTCATCTACTAACGTGCTTCATTTTTTTTCAAGAATCTTAAGATTCACTACATTCTGTCTGTCTCCTTTAAAGTGTAACTGCTTCCCCCGCCCCTCCTCCAGGCCAGATCCACTTCCTTTTTAGGGAAACGAATCTTTTCCTTTGATTCTCATTATGTAAACAAGGCCAAGGAGTCGGCAAAATGGGCATCTAGTTCCCTCGCTTGTCTACAAGGGACCTTTGGGCATCTCCCAGTGCCAGGTCTGCCCTGGGCACCGGGATTACAACGGCAATTACAATACTGAGGCCACTATGGTATCGGGGAAAGTAGTGAGGTGCCTTGGAACCCCCAAGAGGGACACCTAACCCAGCCAGGTAGCCAAGAAAAGCTTCCCAGAGCAGTGTCTCCAGGGCTGGGCGGGGCCAGGCTGGCAGGGGTGGCGGATGGGAGGGGGCTGGCGGGTGGGAGAGCTGTGCTGAGTCACTGAGATGGGAGGAGCTCATCCATTTAGGAAACTGCCCTGTATCCCACGTGGGGGAAGCCCCCAGTGGTGAGAAGACCTCTGGGTGACGGTGGTAGATGGAACAAGCACATCAAACTTTCCCTCCCCGCTGAAACCTCACCAAAACTACAATAAATGGTAATAGGGGGCCATATATATGTGACGAAAGAGGATTTGACTGGGGATGATGTGCAAACAATGCAATACACAGATCAATGTACCGCAGAAATATACACTTGAAACCTATATGATCTTATTAACCAATGTCACACCAATAAATATTAAAAAATTTTTAAAGGAGAGAATAGAAAGCTGTTTACAACTAAAAGAAAAAAAGAAATGCATTTAAAAATACATAAAACCATAAAAGCAGGAGAATAGGACAGGTGACAGGAGTAAGAATTTTGGAAGCAAGAAATTAGATGAATGAAAACTGAGCAAACAAAAAGTGCAAAGCCCAAGTGGGCAGTGGGGAAAGAAGAATCGGCTTGATTTACCCTGATGGCAGGAGGGATTTATTATAGGAATTTGACTTTGCACAACCACAGGAGGAACCAAGAAAGTGAAGATCTGGAGATGGAGAAGGGAGATCAGAGGAATCAGCAACAGATCCTTTGAAAAACATTAAGGCAGACACCTTGGAACTTGCCGAGAGCTGAGAAGCCAGCGGGTTGGCCCTGGGGAGAGGGAACCGGTGCTGAGGCCTCCAGAGGCTGCAGCAGCTTCCACATCAGTGGGCCCAAGCCTGGGAGGTGTGCCTGGAGCCACTGTGGCCAGCAGGGCTGGCACTGGGAAGAGGAGCTGGATGCGGACAGAGGACAAGCTGGGACCCACCGACGCTTCTGCATCTGCCTGTCACCATATCCCCAGTCAGAGAATAGCGGCCACTGCTTCGCTGCCAACGTCCCTTCTCTCACAGGAGTTCTATAGGGCAAGAACCTCTAGGAAGTAAGTGTCAGTTTATCCAAGTCCATGGTAAAACTTGGAACAATGAGTGCAGAGGAGCAACAAGCCAGAAGGAAGCCAGCCGCTGGCACTAAGGGGCACCAGACCTGGAGGCTCACACCGGGGCAGCTGCTGGGAGGAGGGAGCTCTGTGTTGCTTCTGATGCTGCCCCTTCGGTGCCTGTTCCTCCGGCTGACTGCCTGCCCCGCTAAACGCTCAGCTCTTCCACTCGTACTTGTCACTCCATACATTCTAATCCCTTTAAATTGCCGCTCTGCTATTTGCCTTTCATTCTCTTTCAGACCCTGGGCTGCCCGTTCTGGTTGGCAACCCGCCTGCTCGCCCGCAGCCATGTCCAGGCTAAGCCTTGGCCCTGCTCTCACTCCCACCGAGGCTGCAGAGAGCCTAGGTCTCTTCTCCAGGCAGAAGGGAAACTGCTTCTACTTGGGGAGATTCTGTTTCTTCTGCCAAGAGCCCAGCCTGCCTCTCATGCCTCCTTCTCCCTGGACTGGCCTATGGTCTGCACTTGGCGCCTCTGCCCGCCTTATTCCAGCAGAGCTCACTCATCCGGGGTGGACACCTGCTTCTTTTCAGAGGCCAGTTGTGCGAGTGGTTTTGAATGCTCAGGGTGAGCTCTCCTGCCTCAATCAGAGGCCACCTCGCCCCGGGGCCTACAGCAAGGAGACTCAAACAGGCACTAGCTAAAATAAGATAGATATTTATTTCTCACTTAGTAACAGCCTTAAGGGGAGTGGACATGGCCGACAGGCCTCCATCCAGAGACCCAGGCTTCCTCCATTGTGTCGCCCTGCGTCCCCACGGGGTGTTGTCCTCATCCATGTGCTCAAGGCTGGCCTCCTGCCACATCACTTTCCCATCCCTGCAGGTATGAGGAAAGAAAGGAAACAAGGAAAAGCAACCCCCTTTTCAGCAAATAATGTAGAAGTTACTCAGACCCCTGCTGACATATCCCACTGGCCAGGATCGAGTCAGAGGGGTCACCTTGGTTGCAGGGGAGCCTGGGAAATGCGATCTCTAGCAGGTTGACCATCTGCCCAGGTAAACTCTCTCTCTCTCTCTC
Organism: Pipistrellus kuhlii; assembly: GCF_014108245.1. Taxonomy (NCBI): domain Eukaryota; kingdom Metazoa; phylum Chordata; class Mammalia; order Chiroptera; family Vespertilionidae; genus Pipistrellus; species Pipistrellus kuhlii. The sequence goes on along the minus strand of NW_023425515.1, from coordinate 166,512,850 downwards.
TCTCTCTTTTTTAAATATATTTTATTGATTTTTTACAGAGAGGAAGAGAGAGGGATAGAGAGTTAGAAACATCGATGGGAGAGAAACATCGATCAGCTGCCTCCTGCACACCCCCCACTGAGGATGTGCCCGCAACCAAGGTACATGCCCTTGACCGGAATCGAACCTGGGACCTTTCAGTCCGCAGGCTGACGCTCTATCCACTGAGCCAGTTTCGGCTGCCCAGGTAAGCTCTTATTACTACCGATGACATGGAGAATAGATTCAGGGGAATAACCAGAGCCCCCTGGCTCTCATCCAAGGCCTGGAGGATAATGACTCTCTCTGCTTGCCACTGCTCACTCTGATAATACTCCCTCCCCATCCCAGAAGAAAATCAGGGTGTACCCAGAGCATTTTCCCTAAAAGTGTAAAAATGGTGTCATCTGGTAGAGCAGATGCTGTCACCACACTGCCCGTGTTCTTAGTCCTCCAGGGCAATTACGCCGACTTCCAGCTGTCAGTTCCTGAAAATCCTCACCGAGTGCTTCCCGGGGCTGCCAGGGCTGCTGTGCACGCAGCGCAGCTTCCCTGCCGCAGAATGGACGTTCTTCCCGGAGCCCAGCTCATCTCCATCAACGCTGATGCATGCCCCACTCTACCCCAACCCTGTCCAGGCCCCAAGCCAGATAGCAGGGATGCAGAAGAATCCAGAGGGCCACCAGCCCTTGCTACAGGCCAGGCCCAGCACGGGGTGCTTGCTTCACCTGCCTCCTCGTGTCATGCACACACAGCCCTTGGAGGGTGGTTCTCTTCTTCTCCCCATTTTACACAGGAGGAAACTGAGGCTTTGGAAGCACAAGTACCTGCCCCGATCCCCAGCTTGTCATCAGCAGGGCTGGGGTTGTGACTCACGTCTGTCTGGCTCCACCATGGCTGTGGCAGGTGAAAGCTGCTCCCTGCCCTGAAAGCCTTCAGTCCATAGGCGGACAGGGGAGGGGGAGGGGGGAATAGCTAATAATAAACACGTGTTGAGTGTAGCAATGACATACGTGAAGTGGAGAGATGATGGTTTCTCTTGCCTTCTTGCTGGAGGGAATGCATTCGGGGGATGAGCCAAGGAGCTGTCACATCATCCCCCTTAGATTGTTGCCTGAGGGGGAAATGCAATTCTGTATTTTAAAGCCACCATTATTTAGAGTCTTTTTACAGCAATCAAACTATTTTTTAAAAATATATTTTTTATTTATTTCAGAGAGTAAGGAAGAGGGAGAGATAGATGTGTCAGTTATGAGAGAGGATCATTGATTGGCTGCCTCCTGCACAACGCCCACTGGGGATCACAACCTGGGCGTGTACCCTTGACCGGGACCCTTTAGTCTGCAGGCTGACGCTCTATCTGCTCTATCCATGGAGCCAAACCAGCGAGGGTGAATTCAAATTCTTTTAACCCCGTGCTTCTCAACGCTTTTCGCCATGAGACATGTAGAAAGTGACAGTATTGACAGGCACATTAGAGTAAAGTTGAGATTTGGGAATGTCTGTAGAGGACTGGATAAAAATCCTACTGGCATTTCCTCAATAGTACATAATCATGAGGGGAAAAAATACAAAGTATTTAGCAAAATAGTAAATATTGAATTAGAACTTCCAAATAACATCTTTTCATATTTTTGATGAGACGTGACATGCTTTTTGTAACAGATTCTAAATTTGAAATGGCTACCAAATCCCTGATTATGTTTTCGGATCATGCTCTCTTTAAGTTCACTGTCGGCAGAAGCTTTTCACAAACAGATGCTGTGAATGGCCCTATCATTCTTCCTTTCAACTGTCAGAAACCAATTTCTTGCATTTAATAGAATTAGGATCCTTTGCATTATTACTTTAATGATACAATTGTTCTCTAACTCTAGGTTCTGCTTTTTTTTTTTTTTTAATATAAAATGTGACAGACATTTACCAAATTTCATGTCATAATATAAAGGGCTTTAGAACATAATGGCACTTTGTTCAAGTCAGTCATTTTAAGATTGTGATGAAATTTTCTTCCAACATACACAGTCTTTGCTTGATTAGCCTCAATACTTTTTTTCTTTAGGATTCAAATAATAACTCCAACTTAGTTCACTAGTAATCCATTTGTAATTTCACTTCTCCCAAAGGTACAAAATTTTCTTTGGATTCATAAAAGTAGTTAGCACATAGTATTAATATTTTCCTGAGGCTCCCCAAGACCGCCCTCGGTCTCCATGGTTTGCTAGAAGGCCTCACAGAGCTCAGAAAAGCTGGTGTATTACGGTGAAAGGTTACAGATTAGAATCAGTAAAGGGAAAAGTGCTTGGGTGAAGACCAGGAGAGACCAGACAAGACTGCTAGTCATTTCCCCCCCCCCCACCCCCCCCATCGTGTGGCACAGAGAACCTAACTCTCCCAGCAGTGAGGTGTGAAAATATGGGCAAAGGATCGCCCATCAGCGAAGCTCACCCCCCTCAATGTCCTGGTCTTTTTAATTCGCTGTCAGTCACATAGGGATACGGCACCCACATGACTGACTTCGGTTACTTAATCTCCAGATCCCCAGAGGTTGAACTGATGCATCATGGTCCAAGGCCTCAGGGATACAAAAGCTCTTTCATAGGGCAGGACATTCCAAGGGCTCAAAGGTCAAGGGCTAATCTTGAAGATCTTTGGAATGTGCAGGGTTTCCGCAACCCAGGCCTTTTGCGTTAACTCATTCCTGCACTAACATACTTGCAGGAGTCTTACACACTTTTATCAAGTTCATTCCAGAGACTCAAAAATATCAGGTCAGATTTTTTTGCTATTCTTCAAAAAGAGGAATTGCAAAATGATACTGCTTCACAATTTTCAAATTGCGTTTTTATTATGTTCTAAGTTCATAAACTCTTAACAAGACTCTTCTTTGGAGAATCAACCCATTACTGCATGAAAGAGCAGAAAGTAGATTTATTGTTCTATTTCAGATAAGGCTGAAGCCATTCAGGGCTGATAAGCTTGGGGCTTAATTCACCATTTTGATGATATCATTCATTGTGGAATTCTTTTTTTCTTTTTTTAATATGTTTTATTGATTTTTTTACAGAGAGGAAGGGAGCGATAGAGAGTTAGAAACATCAATGAGAGTCATCGAACATCTGCCTCTTGTACACCCCTACTGGGGATGTGCCCGCAACCAAGGTACATGCCCTTGACCGGAATCGAACCTGGGACCTTTCAGTCCACAGACCGACGCTCTACCACTGAGCCAAACCGGTCTGCATCATTGTGGAATTCTTATCTTCAAAGACATCTTTGCCTACGATAATTTTCAGGGAATGAAAAACAGGCTGCTCAGGTCTCAGAGTTTTGGGGGTGAACCTGTGAATAAAAAGCCTTCACCTCCTGTTATGATTGCAGCACCCCCCCCCCCGCCCCCGATCCCATGAGACTACAGTACAAAATACCCAGTGTGGTTTCATATCTTCATCAGTTGAAGGTGCTCGGTAACCTCTGACTGTTTCCCCCTCACTGGGTTCTGAGAATTCTGCCCGTGCTTCTGAAGGACCACAGCTACTTCTGGCTGTCAAGTCATTAGTCATAGCCTGTGTGAATGAAAGGAGCCACATGCTAACCTGACAAGCTCAGGAGTGGCCTACGTGGCAGTCTTGCAAACTCAGAGACCTAAAGTAACCACAAAAGATGATTTGAAAATGAAATATTTAAACTACAAACAGGTTTTAGTGGGTAGTCATGTCCTAGACTGATATTTTCAACTTAGATCTTTACTGAGCCCATTTGCCTTTTTCCCTCTAAGATAACATATCTGTGAGATGTCCGGGTAACTTGTAACTTCCCTTTTTCTGGAGCCCTGGGGCACATCCAAATGTGGTGAGATGCCTCAGATTCCTTCTTTATCTTATTAATTGTTCCTGCACTCACCTAAGTACATGTCTATCAGGTTACTTTTTATCCAGTCCCAGGGGTTTCCCATCGATTTGCTTCATCCCACCTTCTTAATCTGTCACCAATGAATTTCATGTAACCCACCTATGTCCCTCCTTTGATTGTGATGTATAAATAGAAATGTAACCCGCCATTGTTTGGAGCATTATCTCAACCCATTGAGGTTCTGCTTCCCGGTATATGTCGACAGTTTGGCTCAAATAAACTCACAAAAATTCTTTATAGGTTTCAATGGTTTTTTCATTAACACCTGGAACTTACGCTTCCTTGGCCTTCCAGATGAGCTTTGTTTCTGTGTCATCAGAGATGTCTTCAATGTGTCTGTAAAATTGTGTGTGGCAACTCTTCTATTTTTCAGCCCCAAACTTAGTGTTGACAATTTTCACGCTGGCTGGTACAATGAGTGATTCTGGAAGGACGCAAGATATTTTGACTTTGGCTATTAAGTTCAGGACCTTGCAGCCAGTTTCTTGAGTTCATAAAAGAACTTTGTTTCTTGTTTTGCAGTGACAGACATTTACTGAAGATCAATATTGCCCTGCAGGGCTGAATGGTTTGCAGTTAGGTGTAAGCAGAAATAGACTTTTTTTTTTAATATTGTTATTTTATCTTCCTCCTCTTATAAGTGAACATTCCTATAAATTATATCTTTATATGCTCTGAGACTAGAGTGTACGTTTTTCTGTTTTTGTGAAAGTAGCAAGGTATTTTGACTTGGGCTGTTTTTTGTTCTTTTTACAGCAATGATCATAGTATTGCACTGGCTTAGAAATTAGGCTTCGTGTATCTTGGAATCAAGTTTGAAGAAAAATACAAAGCTTGGCCAGCCACACATATTGAACAATGACAACTTAGACTAGTTCATATTACAATTAAAGAGGTGAATTTCATGAAGGAAAGAAGCATGATCAAAGCAAAGAATGAATTCGCCTGCATCCTGTGCGCAGTAATGCATGCACCAGGCCAAGGTGCGATCCTGTGCAATTCGGGGGAAATAGAACATGTTCAGTCCGGAGCCTGTCATTGCTGAGGTACGGTTGTCTGGGCTCATGCTCCATACACACAGAATGTCAAATTCCAGGAGGATCAGAGTATTGGTGTATCATTGAAAACGATGAAGAAAGCTCCCTATCAGTTTCCCTGAGAATTCAGATGATATCCCCTTGAACCAAACAGTTGAGGCCTTTGCAGAAATGAAATCAGACGGTATGTGCTCTTTTATCTGGCTTTTTCATTCAGCATCATGTTTGAGAAGTTTCTCCGTGTTGTTGTATGTAGCTGTAGTCTGTTTCCTTTCATTGCCAACTAGTATGCTATGGTGTGCATGTATCACAACTCATTCATTTGTTGACGAACATCTGGGTGGTGTCCAGTTTGGGGCTAGTATGAATAAAGCTGCTATACACCTGCTTGTGGATGTATGCACTCACTGCTGTTGGATAACTTAAAACCCCACAAATTAATACTTATCGATACAATGCACTGTGAAATCGCTGCAGTGGTCTGTGCTCACTGCTCTACCAATAACCACTTCTGCCTGGGAGAGTCCAGGAAGGCTTCCTGGAAGAGGACACATTTGACTTTAAAGAAAGAGTAATTTCCTTGCAGTGAAAAAGTGGCAACAGCCTGTGGGAAGGCAAAAAGCCCATGGCCTGTCTGTGTGAATAAAACAAAGGATTCCTGCCGAACCCGGTTTCGCTCAGTGGTAGAGTGTCGGTCTGCGGACTGAAGGGTCCCAGGTTCGATTCCGGTCAAGGGCATGTACATTGGTTGCAGGCACATCCCCGGTGGGGGGTGTGCAAGAGGCAGCTGGTCGATGTTTCTCTCTCATTGACGTTTCTAGCTCTCTATCTCTCTCCCTTCCTCTTTGTGAAAAATCAATAAAATATGTTTAAAACAAAAAAACACACAAAAAAAACAAAACAAAGGATTCCTGAGGAGAGCAGCAGACAACTGAGGGACAAGTGTACACGATAGGGCAAAAGTAGTTTTGCAGTTTTAAATAGGGAAACACAGTTTATTCTCGTATCATTATTAATTATTATATTATTTTCCATGTAAACAACTGTAAACCTACTTTTCCCATTACCTATGTGTGTGGTGGCGGAAAAGGCAGACAGCAAAGGACTTCGAATGTTTAGCTTTATCCAGAAGGCAATGGAGAGCCATGGATAGGGGGTTAACTTGGGGGATGGACAAAGGGGAATATGGTCAGAGCTGGGTTTTAGCAAGTTGCCTCTGATAGTGACATGGACAAGGTCAAAAGGGAAAATCTCCCGCCTCTTGTCACCTATCATTCACAGCAGCATGTGCAGACCTGAGCTGTCAGCACCAGAGGGCGCTATGACCTAGTTCAAGGGCCTCCTGCCTTGCCTGACCTCTCCCTGCTCCTCACCTCACCAGACACACTTCCAGCCAGGTCAGCACCCCTGTCTGGCTGTTAGCACACAGGTCCTGGGATACCTTTTGTATTGACTCTTGTCATTTGACTTTCTGTTTCCCTGTAATAATCACTGAAACTAGGTAGGGACCGTGGAAAATAAGCAGATCAGCTCCTTGATGCTTGAGAACACTTGGTCTAAACCAGAGGTGCTTAAAATGAGGCACGTGGGGCCAGCACTCTCAGAAACTACTGTGAACGTGCGAGCAGTGCAGACTTTTGGCACCCGTTCCAGATCTCCTGAATCAGACACTCTGGATCCAGGTGGGCACCAGCAACCTCTGTTTTTACAAGCCCTGAGTTTGATTCTGATGAATGGCCAAGGCTGAGAATCCCTGGTCTAAGAAAGCACTGTACCACACAGCGAGTGCCTTCAAAGGAGTGGATCTGGGATGCCTAAATAATTAATAATTCATTCATTTCCTACTGTGTATTAATCAATATCTATAGGTACAGAGATTCTGACTAGCAGGAGATGTCCAGACTTCCTACCCTGAATTAATAATGATAGTAACTACCATTTGCCAAGGGTTGTCTTTGGGCCAGGCCGGGTGCCAAGCATTTTATGTGTGCTAGCTCCATGGTAGGCAAACTGTGGCTCTTCCACAAAATACCACGTACCCTAATCAAGCTAATAACAATGCATCTACCTATATAGTTTAAGTTTCAAAAATGTGGTGCTCAAAAGAAATTTCAATCATTGTGCTATTGATATTTGGCTCTGTTGATAAATGAATTTGCCGACCACTGTGGTAGCTCATTCTGTTTCTACCAGCAGCCTCTGGTTGGGGTACTGTTATTACCCCCTTTCACTAAAGAGGAAACAAATGGTGAAGAGAGGCCTGGTCACTTGGCCAAAGACCCAGCTAGGTGTGATCTAACCTAGGTCAGCCCTCCTGCAACCAGGCTTGATCCAAATGCTTTCCTGTTTCCAGCCCCCCAAAAAGATACCTGTCCTGTCAGCACATGCAGTCTTATTCTGAGCAAACACACAACACCTGTTATACATTTGGAAGTACCAAAATAACTCATGGTACACATTTCTATCTTGGGAGTTCCCCAGGGTTCTGGGACTCCAGGTCAGAGTCCCTAAGCTAGTTCAACCTTCTCTCTGTCTAGATAAGAACTAGTGGCCCAGTGCATGAATCTTGTGCACCACTGGGGGGGCAGGGTGGCGTTCTAGGAGGTGTCCCTCAGCTTGGCCTGCACCCTCTCCAATCTGGGACTCCTCAGACATCCCTCTTGCAATCTGGGACCGCTGGCTTCTAACCACTCACCTGCCTGCCTGATCACCCCAACCAGTCTGCCTGCCAGCCTGCTTGCCCCCAACTGCCCCTCCTCCCCGCCCTGATCACCCCCAACTGCCCTCCCCTCCTGGCCTGATTGTCCCTAACCACCTCTGCCTCGGCTCTGCCACCTTGGCTTTGTCCAGAAGGTCTCCCAGTCTAATTAGCATATTAGCCTTTTATTAGTATAGATATAGAAGCCCTAGGAGGGGCAGCTTTCCAGAACCTTCTCAAGTATCCCCTGATATTATGAAACTAAGTCACTGGTCCTTGGGTCAATATCCCCTTCTCATCCTTTCCCCCTCTCGCCGCTGCCCTCCCTTGCTTCCATCCTGCTCAAGCGTCTGCTCTATGCCAGTCCCTGGAGAGACGAAGACAAATAGGCACTTCCTGCCAGCCTTTCAATTTCCCACGGGCTATAACATGCTGCTTCCACACGCTTTTATTGAGCTATCTCCACCACAAAGCAGTTTTCATGCTGATGTCATCAGCAGCAACAACAATTATAGCCTCACCCACTGGCTTTGCAGGATAGAATACAGTAGAGCCTGTCCCACCTCCCACTGCGCCTCTCCCCACCTCTCTGCCCTCTGTTCCTAAGATGGACACGCTCCATGCCCCATTAGCCCTACCTGAGGTGCTTACAGGGTGCTGGCGGCCTCCTCCCTTTCTCGAAAGACACTGTGTGGTAAACAGGCTTGCTGTGTCTGCCCTTCCTCCCTCTGCCCTCCCTCCACGGCTTACTGTGAATGTCTTTTCTCACTTCCTTACGCCGGTTTTACAGCCAGGCTTCACCATCTGCCTGGTGGGCGAGTTTGCTCAGTCTATGTTTGTGTTGTTAATAAATTAGGTTAAGTAACATTTTCTCTGTTGTCTCCGAGGAATACAGACAACAGTTAGACCTGATATCTGCTCGAGGGAGCTCACCGTCTGCTGCTGGGAGAAAGGCTGCTATTAGCATGCTGTGAAAGGGCAGCCGAACAAGGCAGCTTAATTGCTAAGGGTTCGCCTGGGCTGCACTTGGGGTACACACCTCAGCGAGTACTGGGCAAACACTAGTGGCCTCTCGGCTCTCTCAGGAAACAGGGCTGCCCTTGCAAACCAGCGCCCCGAAAGGAAGCAGGGTCCGCGGTGGGAAGTCTGTGATAGGCAGGGGAGGGAAACGTGATCCGCAAAAATCCTGTGTCAGCAGCGGTCTTTCTTCAGAGGCGGGCTTCAGTAACAGCTCACAAACACCGAAAGGCAGTGGCAATATTCTTCATAAAGTGATCTTTAAAATTGCTACACAAGTAATCGGGGCTCATTGAAAACATTTTAAGTGAGAGAGAAATAAAATGTGCATTTCAACCTTTGTCTCAATCTTAATCACTGCTAACACTGACACTTTGGTGTGTAAATTTCCACTATATTTAATCACATATAATCAGATGTTTTTGTGTGTGTGTGTGTGTTTTATATACAAATACATATGGAGAGGGTGGAAGATCATTTTAAAATATAAATAAAAATATAACATTTAAATATATGTTATATCTATATAATGATATTATAGGTGTAGATAATATATATGCTATTCAAAGTAGAACACTGAATTGTGGGCATCTTCCCATGTTGGCAAGTATTGGTAGATCTGTCTCATTCTTTATTAGCTGTATACTATGGACACACCATGAACTCCTTAATCTTCTGCTGATACACAAGCATTTCTAGTCTTTTGTTACTATAAAAGAATTGTTGCAAAGAATTTCCTCTATATTTATCTTTGCTCATTCTTGCCAGTATTTCTATAAAATAAATTCTCAAAGGTGGAATTGATTATATCAAAGGACACACAAATATACTAGTAAAGTCTTGGTGGAAATTGATACATTTGTGTGAGTTGATTTGTGTGAGTTCTTTGCATATCAGGTTCTTAGCCCTCATCTGTCATATAGAAAGGAACTCAATATTTTCTTTAGTTTTGTGTTTGACATTGGCTTTGTGTGTATGGTTATCTTTTTTCCCTATAGAAGTTTAAAAATATGTACGTAGTCAGATCTGTTCATTTTGTCTTTGATACCTTCTGGGATTTGTGTTATGTTTTAGAAATATTCTTCTCCACTCCATGTTTATGAAAACAAATATTCTCTGATATCTTCTTCTGGTATTTTTATGTTTTTAAAAAATCTATACATATCTGATCCATCTGGAATTTATTTTCATGAATAGTATGCAATGAGTTAGGGATACAGCTAGATTCTTTTTCCACATGGCCCATCAATTCTCCTAATATGTATCTTTCCCTCACATAAGTGAAATGTACCCTTATTATACTCCAAACTTCCTTATATGCTTAAGTCTATTTGTGGATTTTATTTTACTCCATTTATCCCTTTATCATTTTTTTGAGCCAGTTATACACTTTAATTATTGTAACTTTTAATACACTAAAACTTTTTCAAAACTTTCTCTCTGTAAGACTTTACCAAACCTGCCAGTAAACCACACACCTTTTCTATGACTTTAAGTCTTTAGGATGTGGTCAGACGGTCTACTCAATGTGACTTCTCATCTCTCTGAACACGTGCATTTTCTTATTCAACAAATATTTACTGAGCACCCACTCCATGCTAGAGACAGTGGGAGCAACACGGGCGGGTTTTAGCGATTAATCCTCAAGGCCACTGCAGCTCCATGATTCCCGAGTTCCAAGGGCAGTTCCCTGTCAGCCAGGGACTCTCCTAGAACCTATGCCCAGACCTGGTTGCTTTCAGATGCCCCTGAGCCATGGATCAGTCAAGGCTAGTGGTAACAGGGCCAAAAGAAGCTGGATTTTAAATAAACCTGGCTTCCTCTCCAACATTGTTGAGGGACCCTTATCCAAGCCACTCAGTTCCGATCAGATAAGAAAGAGCCAAAGCAGATGGGGTCATTGGGAACTGTGGTATGCCATGAGCTTTCGGAAATTGATTTTTTTTTTTTTTAAGAGAGAGGAAGAAAATATATTTTTAAAAAAACTGAGACTAACTTATCTAGAAATCATCTTTGGATCCTGGCAGTGGAGAAGGCAGCATGGGGTCAATCTAGTTGTGTGACCTTGAGCATGTCAGTTAACTTCTCTGGACTCCATCTCATGAACACTCAAGGTCAACAAACAGGCAGCATGCTGAGATCTTTTCTCGAATTTGGTTTTACCTGATCTTCAGATCACCTTTATTAGGTAGCATCATAGAACCCTCTGTTTACACACAGAAATCAAGATTCAAAAGGGAAATGGATATGCCTGAAGCCACTCATTTAGAAGGAGCAGAGGTAGTGCCCTGCTGTGTACCAGGTACTTCTAAGAAAAGCAAGGAGTAGGCACTTGCCCCACCAGAAATGAGGACTTACTATGAAGCTGCCCTATAAAGACAGTGTCACATTGACCTCAAGACAAATAGACTGACCCAGGAAGAGAAATAGAGACATCCAGAGACAGGCCCACACATTTACGGGACTTTGGTATATGGCAAAGGTGGTATATCATGCTGAAGAAAGAAAAGATGTCCAAATAATAGAGCTGAGAAAAATTACTTCACAACATATAGCAAGATCAGCTCTACATGGATTATAAATTTACATTTCAAAAATAAAACATTAAAATGCTTAGTAGAGAATATAGGTAAATATCTTTTGGAGGTTAGATTAGAGAAAGATTTCTTAAATAAGGCCCAAAGACATATAGCCTATATAATAAAGAGGTAACGTGCAAATTGACCATTACTCCAACACACAAGATGGCCATCCCCATGTGGACACAAGATGGCTGCCACAAGATGGCTGGCTGGGGAGGGCAGTTGGGAGAGACCAGGCCTGCAGAGTTGGGCAGTTGAGGGGAACCAGGCCTGCAGGGGAGGATAGGAGCGACCAGGTCAGCAGGGTAGGGCAATTAGGGGTGACCAGGCTGGCAGGGGAGGGCAGTTAGGGGCAAATAGGCCTGCAGGAAAGCAGTTAGGCATCTATCAGGCTGGCAGGGGAGTGGTTAGGGGGTGATCAGGCTGGCAGGCAGAAGTGGTTAGGGGCAATCAGGCAGAAAGGTAGGTAGGCAAGCAGTTTGGAGCCAGCAGTCCTGGATTGTGAGAGGGATGTTTGACTGTCCGTTTAGGTCTGATCCAACCAGGTCCCAGATTGAAGAGGGTGCAGGCTGGGATGAGGGACACACCCTTTCCTGTGCATGAATTTTGTGCACTGAGCCTCTAGTATATATATAAAAGACTAAGCAACCAAAGACCAGAATGACTGGAACAATCAGTTGACCAGACACTATGATGTGCACTGACTGCTACAAGGCAGCCGCTCAATGCAGGAATTTTCCCCTGGTGGTCAGTGTGCTTCCATAGCCAACCTCCCGTGGTCTCTCTCACCGGCTGGCCAGCCCTCTGATAGGCCTTGATCACCAGCCAGGCTGAGGGACACCACCCATGCACGAATTCGTGCACGGGGCCTCTAGTTTACTATAAAATTAAAGGTTGATAAATTTGACTGTATTATAATTAAGAACTTATGTTCAATAAAATAACACCTTAAAGAAAGTAAAAAGACAAACAATGAAGTTGGTGGGGGGAAATCTCAATACACATAAGCAATGAAAAATTAATATGAAGGGTATAGGCCCCAGCTGGGTAGCTCAGTTGGTTAGAGCATAGTCATGATACACCAAGATTGTAGGTTTGATCAATGTAGGTATGATCAGGCCACATACAAGAATCAATCAATGAATGCATGAATAAGTGAAACAACAAATTGATGTTTCTCTCTGTCTCCTTCCCCCACTTTTCCTCTCTTTCTCTAAAATCAATAAATAAAAATTTAAAAGAGTATATGAAGAATGTCTATTAATCAGTAAGAAAGAAAGTTTTGAAAATGAAAAAAAAGTGGACAAAAAGTATAAGCACAATATTTAAGAGAGGAAGAAACACATACAGCTGATAAGTGTGAAGAGATATTAAACATTGTCAGTGATCAGAGAATTTTAGCATCAATGTTCATCAGGAATATTGGCTTATAATTTCCTTTCTTTGTAATATCTTTTGGTTTTGGAATTATGATACTGTTGGTCTAGTAAAATGAGCTTGGAAGTCTTCCCTCCCTTTGAATTTTTTGAATAGTTTGGGAAGGTTAGGTGTTAGTTTTTATTTGAATGTTTGATAAAATTCACCTGTGAAGCTATCAGGTCCAGGATTTTTGTTTGTTGAGAGTTTTTTTATTGCTGCTTTAATTCCATTAGTTTTAATTAGTCTATACAGATTTTCTGATTCTTCCTGATTTAGCTTTGGAAGATTGTATGTTTGTAGAAATGTTTCCATTTCATTCAGATTGTCCAATTAGTTGGTATATAGTTTGTAATTTTTTTTTCCATCTGTTGTATTTCTGTGGTATCAGTTGTTACTTCTCTTTCATTTCTGATTTTATTTTTTTATGTCCTCTCTCCTTTTTCTTGATGAGTGTGGTTAAAGGTTTGTCAGTCTTGTTTACCTTTACAAAGAACCAGCTCTTGGTTTTATTGATTTTTGTATTGTTCTTTAGACTCTATTTCTGCTCTGATCTTTATTATTTCCTTTCTGCTCACTTTGGGCTTTGAGGTTATTTTTTCTAATTCCTTTAAGAGTAAAGTCAGCTCTGACTGGTTTGGCTCAGTGGATAGAGCATCAGCCTGCGGATTGAGGAGTCCCAGGTTAGATTTTGGTCAAGGTCACGTGCCCGGGTTGCGGGCTTGATCCCCAGTGTGAGGCATGCAGGAAGCAGCAGACCAATGATTCTCATCATTGATGTTTCTATCTCTCTTACCTTCTCCCTTCCTCTCTGAAATCAATAAAATATGTATTTTAAAAAGAGTAAAGTCATATTGTTTTTTTTGAGATTTTTCTTGTTTCTTGAGTATAGATCTGTAATGCTATAAATTTCCCTCTTATAATTGTTTTCACTGTATCCCATAGGTTTTGGGTTGTTGTGTTCTCATTTTCATTTATTTTAAGATATCTTTGATTTCTTCTTTAATCTCGTTAACACATTCATTGTTTAATAACATGTTGTTTAGCTTCCACGTCTTCGTGTATTTTCGTTTTTTTCTTGTGATTAACTTATAGTTTTATACCATTATGGTCAGAGAAGATGCTTGATATGACTTTCATCTTCTTAAATTTATTGAGACTTGTTTTGTGTCCTAACATGTGGTATCTCTGAGAAAATGTCCTATGTGCACTTGAAAAGAATGTATATTTTTCTGCTTTGAGGTGAAATGCTCTGAAGATATCAATTAAATTCATCTGGTCTAGTGTCTCATTTAAAGCCACTGTTTCCTTGTTAATTTTTTGTTTGGAAGATCTATCCATTGATGTCACAGGGATGTTAAAATTTCCTACTATGACTGTATTACTGTCAGTCTCTCCCTTTATGTCCATCAAGGTTTGCTTTATATATTTAAGTGCTCCTATGTTGGCTATATAAATGTTTACAAGGATTATATCCTCTTGTTGGAATGATTCCCTTATCATTATGTAGTGTTCTTCTTTGTCTCTTTTTATAGCCTTTGTTTTAAAATCTATTTTGTCAGATATAAGTATTGCTATTCTAGTTTTTCTTTTCATTTTCATTTGCATGAAATATCTTTTTTTCATCCCTTTATCTTTAGTCTATGTGTGTCTTTTGTTCTGAGATGGGTCTCTTGTAGAAATTATACAATATATATAAATTAAAACTATATATATATATATAT